>NW_025110946.1:0-662500 GCF_015476425.1 Leptopilina heterotoma | reverse complement strand
CGTTCGGTATTTTCAATATTAAAAAATATAACATAATTATAAATAAAATAAAATATAAAATAATAATAAAAATATAACAGAAATAAAGGATTGTGTTAGAAAATAATGTAGATGGTGACGCTTTAAAACGGAAAGTGGACCGACAAAGCAATTTTAAACGTACTATCTACCACATAGTGCACTTTTCATGTATTCTCCATAATTTTTGGATAAAAAATGTGCACTATCTACAGTTTTATTATAATAAATAATTAAAATTAATAATTTTTTTTGCACCAATGAAAAGAGTGTGTCCGAATTAGTCAAGAACATAAGTTTGTTTACAACATTTTTAATTTTATTAAAAGATCCAGATGCAAACGCGTTTCCTTCAATATCTCCGAATGAGCTAAAATGTAGATATAGGCCAGTCGGTGAGTGCAAAAAGTGCACAAAAGTGCAACTTGAAAAGTCTCAATAGTTTCTTGTAGTTTGGGGGCCCTATATAAGAGCCCCATGACAAACAATTCTTTTCGTACATATAATTCCATTGAATTCAAAAAAATATTATAACAAAAAAAAATTTAAATTATTTTTATATAAGTGTGTAGCATCGTTGTATTGATAGTTGAACAGGCGTGCATATGTCAACCTAATGCTACAAGCTTATATATAATTAATTTTAATTTTTTTTGTTATAATATTTTTTTGAATTCAATGGAATTATATGTACGAAAAGAATTGTTTGTCAAATGTTATAAATAATAATTAAAAATTTTTCGTTAAAAAATTTTTTGTTTTTATTATTAAAAATATTGTATTTTAAAAAAATATAAAATCATTTTTGGATTCAGCGTAAAACAATACATCAAATTAAAAAAAGGATCATTAAAATCGGTAAATAATTAACGAAGTTATGACCATTTTTGCAAATTTGAAAGGCTGAATTGAGTTGTGGCGGCGAGAGTCACGCTCCTTCGAGTACCCCCACTCCGACGTTCAGAGGTTGAAAAAAGGATACATTTACTTTTACTTGATATAAATTAAAAATAAATGCACAAAACCTTATGTCCAATTTTTTTTCATAAAATACATACATTGAACTATAAGTGGTATGAATTGCAATTAAAAATATTGATAATTAACTACACGGAAAAAATAAGTTCAGCAGATTTTACGAAACTAATTTCGCACTAGCGGATATTTAAGATTCCTAGACGAAGTTTTTCAAAAACCCAGAAACTTTCACTACTTTAAGCAGAACAATTGTCGAGAAACTGCAACCAGTGTTGTAATTTATAAAACAAGCTTGAATGTAGAAATGTTTCGTATTTTCTGGTGAACATTTTATCAGAAAATGGTAAAAATGTTTCGTGCAATCTAAAAACGCGTGGTTTGAGTTTTCACTTCGCTGTCTATCGTGAATCCTCGAACACAGAGTTTCGTTAAATTCTATACGGGGTGTACCAAAAGTCGCGTTATAAATAGATATGTTGAAGTTTGTCTCGTCGCGTCGGTATTAACTTGTCTGCTGTATATAGAGATAATATGGAAGGAAAAAGAGAACTGCTTTACCTGCCGGTAACATTTGGATAATTGTTTTCTTTTACGTATTTCACATTTCATTGTTCCAAATTCGTAACATTTTTTATGTGCTTTTGTAATCCAAACTTTTAATTATTATTAATTTCTTTTAATTTACAGTCCAATAAATTTTATAGTTTATCATAATATTTACCGATGACAATATATATATTAATTTCTCAAGTTTTAACTGTTATTACTTCAAATTTTAGACAATTTAATATAAACATTTTTTGAGTTTGAATTTAATTTTGAAAATTTTTTGTCAATTTATTTATAATTTAAAATTAAGAATAAAATTATTTTCTAAAAATTGAAAAATTTTATAGAGATTTTATAACTAATTATAATCAAAAAATGTTATTTTAAAAACCATAAAATATTTTGTATAACTTTTAAAAAAATGATTTTTTTAAAAATTAATATTCAGTATATTGACATTTCTCACAAGCGCAGTTTTAATCTCCTCAGTTAGTATATAAAGAAACTCAATTCTTTCAATACAAGTGCGAGTTATATTGTATGTGCGTTGCGTCAGAATTCGTTTATATGTATGCGTATTTCCGTTAAGTTAGTGTCAGAATAAAATAAGCCAATCCAAGCGAACCATTGCGTTGTAGAGTGCAGTCACATGTGTCGAACCAATCATCTATCTCCTATAGAAGACGAGAAAAAATGGTCTTGAGAGCTCATTGGTACATTAAGAAATTCTTTTTTCTGCTTTATTCGTTTTTTTCTCCGTGAATATTTTTTTCCGTGGCGCATGCGCTTCAGGCTAAACATTTTACAAAACTCTTGAATTAGAACGTCCAACCGATCATTTGTGAATTCCATAGAATTTTTTTTGAGTTTTCGAGAAACGCAGTCATCATATATTACTATTGATTCTGTTTTATCTTATACTAAACTCCTCTCCGTATCCGCTATTCCAAAATTAGTTTCGTAAAATGTACTAAATTAATTTTTTCCGTGTAGTCAGGAATTTTTTGAAAAAAATAAACTAACTCCCCCCTCCTTGAAGCTAGGTCGGATTTTTTTTTGGAAAAGTTTTATGAAAACGAATGAAATTTAATTCCCTTTACACCAAATCGATAAAGTGAAAATTGACTGAGTTATTCCATTTGTTTATGTCAAAAAAACATACCCTTTTTTAACGTCTATTATTATGCACTTAGATAAGAAAAATCAATTTCCCATTTAAATGGAATCAAAGTTTGACTCCTAAACTGTACTCTCGAAGAAAAAAAAACGAAATTCGCAGGTCCATAAGTGGGGAAATTCTGTTGAAAAATTTCATGTTTTTAGTTAACAAATGGAATAAAACATAAACTATTTGTCCGATCGAGTTGACTTTTTTTTTAATTTATTCAGCTTCGCAAGGAGAATATTCCTGGTGAGTTGTAAACAAATTCAATAATTATTAACAAAGTTATTAAACAATTAAAAAAGTGCTATTTTTAATGGTTTAAATTCATTTGCAACTAAACTAATTAACCTTTTTCAACGTATGACCAATCATTTGAAAGGTATTTTTAGGCTCTACAACTTTCAATAACAACTTTTTCCTCTAAAATTTAACCGGAAGCAAGGGTCATCGAAAAACTACGTTTCTCGAACTTTGACGATTGTTTACACTATTTTTTGCAACCGGAAATCGAGAGCAAACCATGGGGCTCTTATATGGGGCCCCCAAACTACAAGAAACTATTGAGACTTTTCAAGTTGCACTTTTGTGCACTTTTTGCACTCACCGACTGGCCTAATAGTGTCTTTTTTAAAAAGGACGGCAGTAATGTAAAATAAGAGTTGTTGTAAATAAAAATTCGTATAAATAAGAATTCATTTTAATGGAAAGTACCATTAATGGAAATTGTGTTAAATGATGATTCTCATAAATAAAAATTCGAGTATTTATAAATTTGTTAATGTAAATATTCGGGTCAATTTAAAATCGATTAAACAAAAATTCGAAAAAAATGAAATTCTGCTAAAAGAAAATTCTAATAAATGAAATTCAATCATTTAAAACTTCTAACTAATGATTTCTAGAGATTATTCATGCGTCCCAATTTTGCTATTTATGGAAATAATTGAATTCTTAAAAAGAATCTTTTTACAGTTTCTAAAAATAATTGAATTCTTTTGACGAATTTTAATAAAATTTTTAAGAATAATATGATACACGGAGAAAAAAATGCTGTTGAATCAATGACATATGGGTTTGATTCATTGAATAGTGTCATAACGGGCTGCCTAACGTATATGCTGTTGTTTTGAAAGCACCGATTCTAATGATTCGATAGTATCACTTTCTTTGAAACAAAAGCATATTTCTCAAATTGACAGCATACTATGTTAATTCGAAGGTGAATCCTTTTGAATCAATAAACAAAATTTTTTAATTTAACAGTATATGCTTTTGAGTCAATGACTATAACTTTTAAATTTAAAAGCATCATTTTTATGATTCAAAAATTTGTACTCTTAATTTTTTTAGTTGTTGCTATCGATTGAATAACACCATACTGTTAATTCAATTCTTTTATGTGGTTAAATATATACCAACGATAAATTGAAAAAAGGGAATTTTTGTTCACATGTTTTTTATATACTATAATTAATTCTCACACCTTTAACACAACACTTTTTATACACATCTTTTTTTCAATTTTTCACACTAACATATACATCTTTATTATTATTTTCATTTTTCCCAACGGCTAAACACACACACACACACATACACATTCAAACACACTTATATTTTTTAGTCAGAAAAATACGGCTATTCCCAAGCGGTCACCCATCCATTTAGTAACCGCGACCAACGACGCTTAACTTCCGTGATAGACGAGAACCGCCGCGCTGCAATGTAATACATCCGCTTCTCAACGTTGGGCACTTACTTTGTGGTTAAATACCGTGCTCGAGATTTTTCGCGTATATAAGGGAATTTATATAGGGAATTTATATTTAACTAGTCATTAATTAATTAAAAGAATTTAAATAATACTTTTTTATATTGGAATCTCAAAAACGACAGGCTTAATAAACATATAAATATATGTGGGTAAGTATTTCAATAAATTTAGTACCTGTCAATGTCTCAAAACATAGTGTTCTTATTTTTATAGCATATGCTATAGGCAGTCCGCAATAGCACCACTCATTGAAACGAAAGCATATGCTTTCGTTTTCAGAGCGCCCTTCTTTGGAGCAAACAATTTTTCATTTGATTTAAATTTACACGCATTTTCTTCAAATTTATCTATTAGATGCTTCAAATGAATAATGTCAAAGAAGCAATAAATTATTCTGTTGCTATATATAGATGAACTATAGAAACAATTTGCACAATATAATTAATTCTACAGTACCGTACTTTTAATTTAAACAGTTTCATTTTTTCATTTTAAGCAATATACTTTTCGATTAATAAATGTGTCATTGAATCAATGACGGGGAATTCAATAGCATGGAGATATTTGATTCAACAGCACTTTTTTTTCAGTGTATGAAGAAAGGGAAGGAGAGACTTCGATATAATGGGGGTGACTCTCACCAGCCGGTTGGTGGTATCGCCTTACTTATATTTTTCGAGGAATTCGATTAAAATTGTATTAAAAATAATTGAAATTCTGCAATGAGTTTTACTGTTTATTTAAATAATTGAATGTATTGCAAAGAAATTTTTAAAAATAAAATTATAATTACGGTGACTAACTTCCTTTGATTATTTTCGAAAAATTTAAATAAAATTCTTTAAAGAATTTAATTATTTTTAATAGAATGTAAAGAAATTTCACTTATTTCAAAAATATTCAATTATTTGTTTATTAAAATTCAATTATCTTGAAACAATAGAATTGAAAAATTTCAAAAATCTTATTTTTCAGAATTTTCAAAAAAACTATGCGAAAATTCAATTTTATTAAAAAATTGTAAGTGTGTATCTTTTTTTAAATTAACTATGTAATAAAAATTTTAATTATTAATCTTCGCACTAAGAAACATGAATACATTAGAATGACTGTGACTCTTTATAAAATTCAATTATTTATCAATTATTAAATTAAAGTACTTTGAAAATTCGATTTGTTAAACAGTTTTTAATGAAATTCTTTAACAAATTTAATTATTTTCAGTTGAATTTCACAAAATTTCTATTAATTCGATAATTTTTTAAAAATTTATTTACATACTATATTTGAATCAGTGACTTATTTTTTATTAAATTAATTATTTTTAACTAATTCGAATTTAGTGAACAGTATAAATATCTATAAAAATTGAAATAGAAAGCGATTTTTTAGAAAGAAATAAATTAAAATAATAAACCTTTTTTTAATTTGGCGAAAAAATTCCCGGTTTTGCATAAAATTCCTGGATTATTCCCGGTTTTTCCAGGTCAAATTAAACACTGTACTAATAATAATAATAGTAATACTGTATTAAACAATTGTTCCTTTGTTAAATTTAAACAAAACTAAATTTAGTATTTGTTATATTTAATTCATATTTTATTATAAAATTGTTATCAATTACGTTTTTACATTTATTTTTCTTTCTGTTTTATATTAAATATAGGTTTTCATTTCAATCAAAAACCTACATTTTATTTATTAACTTTTTTGTAATTCAAAAAGTGGTGAAACATTTTCAAAAGACATTCATTATATTAATTAATAACATTAGTGGACGATTAATTAAATGAAAAGAATTATTTGCAGCTAGAAGGATATATTTTTAAGAGTGACGTTAAAAATGCAAAAAAAAAATCCAAAATGCCCCAGGAATTATCTATTAAAAGCTAATTATATTCAATTTCACTATAATGTTAGAAAATAAAAATTCCATTAACTTCTATAAATTATTCTCTCAGTTTAAAAAAAATTGAAAGAATTGCTGTAATTCTAATTTAAGATGTTCGTTTATCCAAACATTATTTACAAACTCAAAATTTATCAGTGAAATTGAATTGAAATAATAATAATAATTATATCTCAAGTTAAAAGTAATTTTTAAAATTTCACAAATATTGAGATATTAGGATAAAATTCCATTTCCTAAAATAAATATTCACTACCTACTTGGAAAATTTTAATTTCGAAAAAGAGAGTTTAAAAACGAAGTAAACTAAAAAAATATTAATAAAAATAGATGTTACGATATTATTTATAAATTGATTACAGTCATTAATCAAATTTGAAAAAAGATTTTGTGACGAATGACAAATCGAAACACTGAAATTTGAAAAATTACACGAGAGTAGAATAATTAGTAGAAGAATTTGAAATGTGAAACTTACCTGTTGTTGATGAGCCAGTGTTTGTTTCATGAGAACCATTTTTATACTTTGCTCCATGGCATATTTTTTGGCTTTATTCACGGTATCTTGTTGTTCAGACGATATTTTCGGTAGTCCAGCGCCCAAAATTCCAGGCAAAGTAAGATACTTTGCTCCAGGACCTAAAAATAACATTTTTTAAATTTAAAGGATTGGACTCACAAATCTTTTATTACTTTAATGTTTTCAATTAACAAGAAATCAGATCTTATCAGCAAAAACGTCCACTAAATTATAGAAATCTACATTCAATGGAACTTTAATGAAAGAGACTTCATTACAATTTTTGTTGTCACAAAAAATTAATTTCATCACAATTAAAAAAAACCTATATTTCTAACAGAGTATCTAGCGAATTATCATTTTCAAATTCCCGGATGTTAAACCATATTTAGAGACAGGAACTTTATGCTCTACAAAAACTTGTAATTATGCTGTAATTATGCATTAAAAATTAGAATTAAGCTCTTAAAAGTGTAATCTTTGTTTCTTGATTGACAAACAGAAATATTACCGCCAGTTTTTAAATGTTGATTGTGATTTTGTTCGGCAGTATTTATGGGATGTACATATTTATAAATTTAACCATTTTTATTAAATAAATTATTTAAAAATACAATATTACAAAAACCTTCTATTCATACTAATTCAATGGACAAGTTTTGGGGCCTTTAATTTTTTTTAATTCGTCAGCACGAATTCAATGCATGCCTTGGTCATTTCTTACGAATGCGAATTCGTTTGCACAACTTCAGGCAAATTGAATCGAATTCAATCGAATAGACAAAGAGCTTGAATGAATCCCGCTTTCTACCAAAAATCTTAATTCATTTCAATCCATTTGAATTAGTTTTTTTTACTGGGATGCTCAGAATGAATTATGCTGCTCTAGGACTAAATTATGCTTTTCAATGCTTTTGCAAATTGCAATTATTTATGATGAATAATACTTTTTAAACCATATTAGCCATATTATTTTCGGATTTATTATTATAAATATTAATAACTATACTATTAAAATATTAAGATTATCGGTTTCAAAAAGTCAATATACATCTGTTTTATTTAGAAAGACAGGGTGTCTACTATTTTCGTTCAACAAAATTCCAGGTTTTTTCCCGGCTTTGTCCTAATTTTTCCCGGTTTTTATTCTCATCAAATTTAAATTTATTTCATTTCGAACATAAATAAATCTACAAATGGCTTCCAAAATTTTTATTACAGTTTTTTATGAATAATTAAATTTATTCTTTTCAAAGAGTTTCTTTAAATTTTTTGAAAATAATGTTTTTTTAATCATTTTAATTAAAAATTTTGAAAATAATTGAATTCAACAAAGAATTTTTTCAATTTTTTAAAATAATCTTGTCTGTTTATAATTATAATTAAAAATTTGATTAATTCAATTTTATTAAAATGTATTGATACTAATTGAATTTCAGCAAAGAATTTTACTATTTATAAAAGTAATTGAATACTTTCAAAGAATTTTTATTACATATTTATGAAAATAATTAAATGTTTGCGTAGAATTTTATTAAAATTTTTGAAAATAATTCAATTGTGGAGAACAATTTAATTATTTATAAAGATAATTGAAATTTTATCTTAACAATTTTGCTATTTATGGAAATAATTGAATTCTTAAAAACAATTTTTTTTACAGTTTCTATAGAATTCAATTATTTCTATAGAAATAATTGAATCCCAACAAAAACATCTTTGATGCAAAAATTTCCGCCAAGTAAAAATTTTGGAAATGTCGAAATAATTAGTAAAATAAAAGTTTACCAAGTAAAATTTGTAACGAATGTATTCAATTGTATTCAATTGTAACAAATGTAGAATTTAATTTAATTATTAACATAATCAGCTAATGAAATCCAATTGTTCGTCTTAATAAAAAATTTCTATTTGAAGCAATTTTAAGATCTTGGCGTCAATACTTTCATTAATTATAAGTTAGAAACATTATTGACGCCAAGATCTTAAAATTGCTTCAAATAGAAATTTTTTATTAAGACGAACAATTGGATTTCATTAGCTGATTATGTTAATAATTAAATTAAATTCTACATTTGTTACAATTGAATACAATTGAATACATTCGTTACAAATTTTACTTGGTAAACTTTTATTTCACTAATTATTTCGACATTTCCAAAATTTTTACTTGGCGGAAATTTTTGCATCAAAGATGTTTTTGTTGGGATTGAAATACTTTTTGCATCATAATTAAATTCTAGGGTCTTTTATAAAACTGTTTAGTAGTTCAGGCTCTACATTTATCTAGATGTCAAATCCAATTTTTTAGAGAAAAATATAAATATTTCAATATTTGGATTTTTGTAAAAAAAATAAAATTTTTTGATATTTAGACAAACGCAGAGACTAAACTTCAAAACGGATATGTAAAATATTCTAGAATATTATTGTTTGGATTAGAATCTGGATATATATTGCAGGAAATTTAAATAGACTTTGTATTTATTAAAATATTTTGATTTTTCTATAAAAAATTGAATTTTTCGACATTTAGACAAACGTAGAGACTAAATTACTTAACAGATTTATAAAATATTCTAGAATATTATTGATTGGAGTATAATCTTGATATATATTGCAGGAAATTTTAATACATTAAAAAGTTTAGTCTCTACGTTTGTCTAAATTTAATTAAATTTTATTTTTTTTAGAAAAATCAAAATTTTTCAAAAAATACGAAGTGTATTAAAATTTCCTGAAATATATATCGAGATTTTAACCCAATCAATGATATTATAGAATATTTTACACTTCCGTTTAGAAGTTTGCTCTCTACGTTTGTCTAAATGTCAAAATATTCCATTTTTTTGAGAAAAATCCAAATTTTTCAAAAAATACGAAGTATATTAAAATTTCCGGAAATGTATATCGAGATTTTAACCTAATTAATAATATTTTAAAATATTTTAGAAATCCATTTAGGAGTTTACGCTCCACGTTTGTCTAAATCTCAAAAAATCGATATTTTTTCGGTTTTCCTAGTTTAAATTCTATAAAAGTATCAAAAATATTCAAATAAACTTGACAGAATTCTTTCTTTTTTGATTCTTTATCCAACAAAAAAAGAATGAGGCAAATCGGTTGAGATTTACTTATTTTTGAAAATAATTGAATATATTGGGAAGAAATTTTTAAAAATAAAATTATAATTACGGTGACTAACGTCCCTTGATTATTTTCGAAAAATTTAAATAAAATTCTTTAAGAGAAATTAATTATTTTAAATAGAATGTAAAGAAATTTCAATTATTTCAAAAATTTTTAATTATTTGCTTATAAAAATTACGGGTTTTAGTGGGTCGGGCTGGCAGTAGGTCGCCAGTTTATTAAATTAATTATGTTATTTATTTTTATATATTTCCTTTTGTTTTATTATACCAACCCCACATAACCTTGGAGAGCGGAATCCTAGGTATCTGTAGGCAGATTTCCCAAAATTCCCTAAGCAAAAATAAAAAAAATAGATTTGAAAAATTTCAAAAATCTTATTCTTCAGAATTTTTAAGGAGGAATGGTATACCTAATCGGGCCAAAAGTTTGTGACATTTAGGGGAATTTGTAATTTTGTTATTTAAGCTACATATAGCAGTTTTTCTTATTGAAATCATAAAAGTAAACATCAATGAATATTAAAAAGTATATATTAAATAGGGAAAAGATAATAAATTAATCAAATTAATTTTTTTTATAAAAGCAGAAAATAATTTTTGTAACTGTCTGTACGAATTTGAAACCTAAGAAAATAAAAGTTACTGAAATTCTCTCAAGATTATTTTCGGATTTATCGAGTGTTCTATTGCAAACTTTGAAAAAATGCTATTATTACGTATATATGTGTCTTATTATGCTGTAATATTAATGTTATTAATTATAAACATTGTCAAATAACAATTTGTAATGAGCGTTTAATCGTGACAACCTCGCAATGCAAATAGTCTGTTTTTTGATCGTTGGTAACAGTGTCAAGTGTTATGATTTGCATTTCTGTGGTTAAAAATAATGAAAATTTGTCATTTTTGGTACCTTTGACGCCATCTCTTGGTTCTATGTACCACTAAACAGCTGTCACATGTGAGACTTTATATACAGTGTTGCCACGTTTTCTCTGTTTGTCTGTCATAAAATTAGTTTTCTTCCAGAAACTAATTAATTACTTTTAAACTAATTAGTGAATAAAAAAGAACCTTCGTGATTAATAAAGCTTAAATCTTGACCTTCAGGATAGAATTTTTACAAAAAATTCTGATTGTTTTAAGTATAAAATTTTTAATGATAAAAATGCAAATTCGTGCTTTCTCCATAAGAGGTAATGTTAAATTAAATAATTTATAACTTGTAAACTATTTAGTGAAAAGTTCTGAAATTTGGTGGGTCATTTTATTATATAAAAGCAAATCATTTCCCAAAATATCAAAAGATTCTGAATGTTTTGAATTTCTATACCATTCCTCCTTAAAAAAAAATTTGTGAAAATTCAATTATATTAAAAAATTGTAAGTGTGTATCTTTTTTTAAATTAACTATGTAATAAAAATTTTAGTTATTAATCTTCGCACTAAGACACATGAATATACATACATTAGAATGTGACTTTTTATAAGATTCAATTATTTATCAATTATTAAATTAAAATACTTTGAAAATTCGATTTGTTAAAAAGTTTTTAATGAAATTTTTTAACAAATTTAATTATTTTCAGTTGAATTTCACAAAATTTCTATTAATTCGATAATTTTTTTAAAAGTTATTTACATACTATATTTGAATCAGTGACTGATTTTTTACTATCATATTAATTATTTTTAACTAATTAAAATTTAGAGAACAGTATAAATATCTATAAAAATTGAAATAGAAAGCGATTTTTTATAAAGAAAGAAATTAAAATAATAAACCTCTTTTTAATTTGGTGAAAAAATTCCCGGTTTTGCAAAAAATTCCTGGCTTATATCAGGTTTTTCCCGGTCAAATTAAATTCCCGGTTATTTCCAGGTTTTCCTAGATTTCACGGTTAGTAGAAACCCTGAAAGATACATTCAATTTGTTTGGGTACCTATAAAAATTATTTTTGTTGATAAAATTAACAAAAACATATGTATCTAATTTAAAAAAAACCTACATTTTGTAAATTTTAGTAAAAAAATAAAATAAATATACAGAATGAATAAAAAAATGTTTAGCCGAATTCGAAATGAGGATTCTACACTTATAAAATATAAATATGTCGTTTTCTTCTAGTAATCGTTGAAAAATAAGACTTAAATTTTCTGTAGATTTTAATGAATTATCGGAACCTTTTTAAGAATTGATGGACATTTTTGAAATTTTCTGCCAATTTCCCGGTCGCTAGACCCCCTGCTGAATTCTATAATATACACTGAGAGACCTTTGGGTCAGCAGCAGACTTTCGATAGGCTGCTACTGACCATTTTGGAGGAACGCTACAGGACTATACTTTTGGGTTGCTGCGGTAAAATCTTGGGCGCGTGACAGTCCCAAAGTTGTTCAGCTCCAAACCAAAGGCGGCATTCCCACTACTTCGGTGAGCTGCTCACCAACATTTGGGACTGTCACGCGCCCAAGATTTTACCGCAGCGCACCAAAACCATAGTGGAGCTGCTGTCACATACGTTGTTCCGCTACAATCCCAAAGGTCTCTCAGTGTAGAAGAGAAAATAATTTTATTTTAGTTAAATAAAAATGCTTACTCACCAGCGACAACCTGTCCTGTTTGATTAAGATCGTAAATTGGTCCTTGCAAGTAGTCACTAGCATTTCCTGCGAAGAAATAACTGTTTAATATTTAAATTTTAATTAACAGCAAAATTTTTCCATACTTCATCCATCACACATCTTTATGAACCGTGTTTTTTAGAATTCAAAAAAAGTATTTTTCTGTGATGGAAGAGGTAAAAACCAAGGGCCGACCATTTGTTTTTTTATAATAATTCAGTGAAAGAATTTTCAGTAATTTCTTTGTTAATCTTTAGTATTTTACATCTCTAGATTAAAAAAATTCTAAAAGCGACATTATTAAAAATAAAATTCTTTACTAACTGTTAAAGATGTAAATCTCTTTCTATTTGAAGCCATAATGTAGTGTCGGTGTTTCACTCGATAAACATATAATGAACCTCAAGTTTTCAAACTGTTATTAATCTGTAAAAGTTTACAAGTTTTTTGTTTTGTTTTTTGGTCGAATCAATTTACCCTTGTTTTAGAAAGGAACGGACAAAGAATTGAATGTAATTTTTCTTTGCCGAGGGGGAAAATTTGCCTAAATGGGGATGTAAATTATACGATGCCCTCGAGCAGTATCCACAGGCGGCAGTTCCTCGAAACTGTAAGTTTAAAGAAATTAAAACAATCAAGAAATCAACTTTCTTTCTTTCTTTTTGTTGGGAAAAATTGAGAATCAGAATTCTCTTTATTACCCAAGCTGCATGCCATGAAAAACATATCTGAGATGTACTGCAACAAACGAAAGTGTTCACGGCTGAAATCGGTAGATTTTCAAAAAATGTTGGTAGCTATTTTTTCTTTTTTCAAAATTAGTTTCATCTAAAAATGGTGAATCCGATTTTATCTTTTCAAGCACTACGAAAAGAAAGGCTAAATTAGTATTTAGCTCCGATTTTTCTACACATTTTAATACTGAAATCAGCTCTAATTTAGCACTTTTCTTTTGCAGTGAGACCAATTACCTACATGACACGACCTATTTGGACTTTCAAGTTTGACTTTTTACTTTTTTACAGACCAATTTGTTTCTGCTAGTCTCTGAAACAGAAATCAGAACACGTTGGTAACGCAGCATGAAAATTTTGCCGTTTTTCAAATTGGAATATTTTGCATCAGGGCTGAGGAATTCCCGAGACAGGTGACACGGGTGACACACGATATCTGTAAGCACAAAGCAAAGGAGAACACTCTCAGTGCATTCTTTCTGTGCCAATTCCTAAAACGTTGCCTTCTCCAACCTAATACTTGTCCTAATACTTTATTTTTCTATTCAAGCAATGGCGATGTTTTTTTGTTCTTTTAAAAGAATCATTTCATCTTTTCATCAACTCTTACCTGCTTAGTTTCCAATCTAGATATTAATGAGTAGAATAATTGTCACCACCGCCTTTTCTAATTAGAAGTCTCTTTCACTTGACTTTTAATGGAAATGAAATTTTTTTAAAGCAAGAGAGACTAATAATTAGCAAGACTGAAAATCTCTAACCTAAAATGCTAACCTATCAATTATTTTTTTGACTCAGTGTCAGTAGGAGTTTGTTTTTGTTTTGTTCAACGTATGTAGCGTTCTCTTTCTTTGCTTGGCGCACGCACATGATCACAGCTCAGTCGAAGGCCACAGAATCTGTACTGTCTCTCCGCTGTAACATCTCAGAACAAAAGGACAACCATACATTAGTTTTATTTAGGGCCAACGGGTCGGGTCGCCTAACATCCTAACCATGAGACAACAAATACGAGCTAACTTTTGACTGCCTAACAATTGAGAAAACTTGTTTCTTTTTCTTCAATTCCATTTTCAACATAAATTATTATTCGCGTTCTGCTTCTGCATTCGCCTTTTTATCCATCTGTATTTTTTCTCTTTCTTTTTTTAAGTACAAATTTTTTTTTTCTTTTCAAAAACATTTTTATTTGGACAAGTAAAATACCTTCTGCTCGGAATTTCTTGCTTGGTGATTCTGAATTGTTTTGTGTGGACATCTGAAAATAATAAAAAACAATCATTTTATTATATTTAGGCAATCATTCAAGTTTTTCAGTATTTGTCCTTAACCCTCCGTCACACACCTAGGGAGGGATTCCCTCTACGGTTTCAGTATTTTTTAAATAACTTTTGTTTTCCTCATTGCAAAATATAATCAGTTTCTATACCTTTCGACAATTTACTCCTCAACACATTTCTAAAAAAACATTTAGTTTAAACATAATTAATATTTAATTATGAAGCTGCAAAGCCAGAAAAAACTCGAAAAAGTGAGGTTATGTTAAATAAAAAAATCAAGTTTCCAAAACATTTTTTGTTCCACTGTTGGTTAATGACAAAATTATATTATAAATATAATTAAAATGAATTGTTTAATGATTTTTTTGCTTATTTGTTAATGTTACATTATTTTTACATGTCAAGTGGAATTCCTTCGAAGATGTGCATTCGTGTAATTAATTTTTATTTTTGAGACCGAAAATTAATTTTATTAATTTTATAATTTAGAATAATTTACTACATATTTGTAAGTTTGTGTTAAAACTAAATTTTTGTTGATTCCTTTGTTTATGTTGTAATGTTGCTTATTTTACAATGTGGTGAGGGATTCCCTCTAAACGTGTGTAAAGTCGTAATTTTTTCCCATGTGTGTGACGGAGGTTTAAACCAAATTCAATTTTCATATTTCAAAAGATGAACAATTTCTCAAATTTTAAATCCTACTGTTTTATTTCTTTAAGTCAAATTCGTCAAATTCGTCAAAGTCGATATTGTGCAGAGAAGAAGAATAATTTTCTAAAATAACAATTCAATTTTTATGGCAAGAAAAACGTAAATCACGAAAATCACGAAAATCAATAATCACAGTGACACCAAAGTGAGATCGAAAATAGACTGGGAAATAAAAATACTATACATTAAAATGTAGTAGTTAAAATCAAAACATTAATTAACAGTGCTTCAAATATTATTAGAAACTACTCTAGACAATACATTTTTTTTATAAAATTAAGAATGCAAACGTCGCCATTACTGTAACGAAATTGGCTAATCTGTGTTAAAAAATCAAAAGCTGTTTTCAGAATAGAAAATAATTATCTTACCATTGATATTGTACCGTTCATTTTAGCAGTTGTTAACTGCTCGACTTTTGACACTATTATTTACACTAACAATAAATATAAGCGACGATTGTTTGATTGTAAATACAGAAATAATTGTAGAGTCAATCCTTTCCTTCTTGACTGTCGTGTATCTTCCGGAAGTTGTTAGCACTCAGGAAAGTTCTTACTGCCAAGTTCAAATGAACTTCTAAATTCAAATGACAACATATTACTTATTTACTTAAAAGGTAAAATTCCGAAAATGAACTTTATTAATAGAATTAATTATTTAATTTGCAACTGTTATGTTTCAACTTTGTGAAACAAAGTTATAGAGTTTAAAAATATTTTAAATTACATTATTTAGTTGACTTAATGGAGCTCTCACAGCTCTGCCTGCCTGCGCAGGCAGTAATTGGAGTAAGAGAGAAAATCAATTAGAGTGAAAGAGACAGTAAATTCAAATTTAGAGACGCCTTATTTTGGCCTAAATTCTAAAAGTTAGAAAAACCATTTGTTAGAATTTCAAAAGTTAGAATGTTTATTTGTTAGAATTTCCAAAAGTTAGAATGTTTATTTGTTAGAATTTCCAAAAGTTAGAATGTTTATTTGTTAGAATTACCAAAAGTTAGAATGTTTATTTGTTAGAATTATTAAAAGTTAGAATGTTTATTTGTTAGAATTTCTAAAAGTTAGAATATTTATTTGTTAGAATTTCCAAAAGTTAGAATGTTTATTTGTTAGAATTATTAAAAGTTAGAATGTTTATTTGTTAGAATTACCAAAAGTTAGAATGTTTATTTGTTAGAATTATTAAAAGTTAGAATGTTTATTTGTTAGAATTTCTAAAAGTTAGAATGTTTATTTGTTAGAATAGCCAAAAGTTAGAATATTTATTTGTTAGAATTTCTAAAAGTTCGAATGTTTATTTGTTAGAATTACCAAAAGTTAGAATGTTTATTTGTTAGAATTATTAAAAGTTAGAATGTTTATTTGTTAGAATTTCTAAAAGTTAGAATATTTATTTGTTAGAATTATTAAAAGTTAGAATGTTTATTTGTTAGATTGTCCAAAAGTTAGAATGTTTATTTGTTCGAATAGCCAGAAGTTAGAATGTTTATTTGTTAGAATTTCCAAAAGTTAGAATGTTTATTTGTTAGAATAGCCAAAAGTTAGAATATTTATTTGTTAGAATTTCTAAAAGTTCGAATGTTTATTTGTTAGAATTACCAAAAGTTAGAATGTTTATTTGTTAGAATTATTAAAAGTTAGAATGTTTATTTGTTAGAATTTCTTAAAGTTAGAATATTTATTTGTTAGAATTTCCAAAAGTTAGAATGTTTATTTGTTAGAATTATTAAAAGTTAGAATGTTTATTTGTTAGATTGTCCAAAAGTTAGAACGTTTATTTGTTAGATTCCCCAAGTGTTAGAATGTTCATTTGTTAGAATTTTTTTTGAGCAGCGAGTTTCCTTTCTATGTTACTGTTAGGCCTTAACTTCATTTACCATTTGTCCCAACAGTGTACAAGATTCTTCGTACACATGTTAGATGGAGCCAGAAGTAGTATTTACTGTATTTAAAGAAACATATGCTGTAGCAATTTTTTGATCTTGACAGTATATACACAATTTACAAAATATTAGTTTTTAATGAAAAATTCTAATACTATATGAAAAATATAATATTTTCCAGATAATAATTGAATGCTATTATTTAACTTTATATTTTTTGCCTCGTAAAATTTTATGTTTGTGTATAATAAAACTATATTAAAATGCTTTTAATATTATATATGTGACATCATAATGTCAATTTGACACAATTTTTTTGTCAAATATTTTCAGAGTTTTCTAGCGACTAAAAATGGTTAATTTAAACAGAACGAGTGATTTTTGAGCGAACTTTGGGTAAACTTTTTTTTTCTTTAGACAATATTAAATCGCAACAAAAATATCTTCGATGAAAAAAGTTACGCAATTCAAGTTTATATTTGTCCGAATTATAACTTTTACTTGTTAACCAATTAATGCGGGGTTGCCACAAGTCAGGGTAAGACAGGGAAAAGTCAAGAATTTTTAATAAAAGTACTGGAAAAAATTAAATTTTTAGAATTTATTAAAAAATTCGGAATTTTTGGGTCTTTTTTGTTTGCCTCATAAACTATGAAGTTGACAAGAATTCTAATACAAACCCTTCAATTTTTTCTATTTCTAACAATAATTTCTTTTTATGTAACTTCATTCTTGAAGAACTATCAATTATTATTCATTAAATAATTTATAAGTAATAAGTTTACTTAAAAATATCAAAATTAATTAGATTTCAAAAGAGTTGCGTTCACAACTTTATAAATAGATAAACTTCAAAGGTTTCAATTTGAAATTTTAGAAAATATCAATTATTCAATTATTTTCAAAAATTTTCCTCATTTCCATTATTTTTAATATTTACTATTTTAATAAAATTTTCCAAAAGAATTCCATTACTTGAACAAAATTTTAATAAAAATTTAACAGGAACTCAAATACTTACCAAATTTTTATAAATTTCTTCGTATATCAATTCAATTATTTTTATTTTTTTAATGAAGTTTCTCCAAAGAATTCAAATATATTCAGAGAATTGAAAAAATAGTTCTGAGAAATTCATTTATTTCGAAAAATTTAAATAAAATTATTTTAAAAGTTCTATTATTTTGAAAAATTTTGACAAAATTTTTTACAAGATTTAGTTAATTTAAAGTTCTCCTATATACAATTCGATACCTCCATGTATTACAATCCTATCTTATGGTGAAGGTTAATACAGTCCTATCTTGCGGTAACGTTCTATACAGTTCTATCTTGAAGTAACGCTTTATACCATTCTATCTCAAATTTTCCAATTTTGCGTAAGAGCCAAATTAAAAGTAAATTCCATATTAAAAATATTAATGACAGTTTGATATTCATAAGATAATTTTTATGTAATTCTTTAAAGATTTTTCTATCATAATATACATAAATAAAACACAATTATATAAAATCAAGCCAAGAAAATGCATTCTTAATACTTCTACAAAGGTTAATTAACCTAATTTTATGACAGGTTAATATTTCACGGGATAGTGGAATGATAAAAATAATGTTGTTAGTTTTCTTGTTTAATTTTAATTATCAATTATTATTAGTTAAAATAAACGTATCATTTTTATGAGTTTTAAGTATAGATACAAATATTTAAATAAGTAAGTAAACGAGGTTTTGATTGTAGAAAATTTTTACACAAGTGAGAATACAAATAGAATAATAATAAAATAATTTTAAAATCTACATTATTTTACTGTAATAAACGTTGAAAACGTCACTCCAATATAGAATTTATAAGTATGTTTCAAGGATTATATTATACTAGTATTTTATTATATATTTCACAAACGATAACAAGATTATAAATTACAATATAATTATAATAATAAAAGTATCTGTAATATTAGTCAAAATAGTCAATCCGAGTCTGAATTCGAATGATCTCAATTTCTACGTCAGAACAAGTCTCTCCTGGTGTAAGAAAAGTTAAAATAAAGCAAAATTAACAGATAAAATAATCACTTTATAAATTTATATATTTTTATTATTATTCAGTAAAGAATTTTTTCCTGATGGCATACTTAAATCCAAAGGGATATCCATTTTCTACCTTTTGTTCTTTTTTGCTTTTCTAACACGATTATACGAATCACATGTGTATATTTTTTTTGACAGATACAAAAACAAAAGAAAGATAGAACACTTTTACTTGGAAGATAAAACTTGTTATTATTTCTAATTACTGTTTTTTATAAATATCCTAATTAATATAACTATTTTAGGTGTTACCATCTAATACAGAATATTTTCTTCTATAATTTTATCAAAAAACTGAAAAATTGAAAATTTTGAGATAGAATGGTATAAACCGTCACTTCAAGATAGAACTGTATAAAACGTTACCGCAAGATAGGACTGTATTAACCTTCACCGTAAGATAGGATTGTAATACATGGAGGTATCGAATTCAATTATCTTAAATATACAATTCTTCTTCAGAATTTAATTATTAATAAAAAAGTTGAATAAACTTCTTCTCTTGAAATCAATTATTTTCATAACTAATAAAATTTTTCTTGAGAATTCAATTATTTAAAAAAAAATTTGATAAAATGCTTTTATAAATTTGAAAAATGAAAATAAAATTGGTCATAGAATACAATTATTTTCGTAAAATACAACATTCTTCCTAGGAATACAAATAAATTTTTATTTACATTGTTCAAAGGTAATTAAAATTTAAAAATTATTATAAAATAATTCCAATAATTAGTCAAATAATTAATTTTCTGAAACTAATTGAATTACTCAAAAGAATTTTTGTATAATTTAAAAAAAACTAATTAAATTTTTGATGAATTTGAATTAAAAATTTTGAACATGATTGTTTTCCCCAAAATGTTGAAAAATAATTCTAAAATATTATTATTTTTGTATGTATTTGAATTTTTGGAAATATGTTATTGAAAACACTGAAAATATTGAAAAAAAGTATCAATTTTCTTAATTTCCCTGACAAAAAATTTTTGTCATGAAATTTTCTAGATTTTACTGACAAAAAATTTGTTTCCCTGACATCTCCCTGACTCTACTGACGTTTATCCGACCGGAAATAATTTGTAGATTTAATGATAGTTTTTTCGATTTGAAAACAAATACAAGGTGATGAAGCAATTCTGACTTCATATTCGTTTTCAGCGGGTAAAAATACTACAAGACATGTAGATCTGATTTAATAAACAGGCCACTTTTATTTTTTTGTGTACCTTTGTTAATGATTTTCAATATTATTAATGCTTCTTTCTTATTTGGATATTATTCGATAATACTCGACTTGTTGTCGCAATATCTTTTTTAAGAAAGGATTAAAAGAAAATTAAGAAAGTTTAAACAATTTTACAAAAGTAGACAAAATTTTATTCAAATCATTATCTATTATTAATAATGAAACAATATAAAAGGATTATAATTATAATTTTAATGAAAAACTTTTTGCACCGTTGTGTAAGGAGTTTTACAAAACGGGCACTTTTTTGTTGGAGTATTTTTATAAATATTCCAGCATCTTTCGCAAATTTTAAAATGTCCGCATGGCATAAATAAATGAGTGGAATATAACGTCCAACAAATGCAACTTTTTAAAATAAATTGTGTCTGTTAATAATTGTAATCAAATATTTAATTTTTTAAGTTTATTAAAATTACATTGAAATTAGAGCTGTGCAAAATTCGAACCAAACAGAGTTTTATTCGGTTTTGGACGCCGAAATGTCGAATGTCGAATATTCGATATCCGAACTGGGCTAGTTCGAATGGCGAATTTTCGACATTAGAACTAAGCTAACTCGAATGTCGAATATTCGACCTAGGCGAAAAAATTCGAACAGTTCGGTTCGAATTATTTTGCACAGCTATAATTGAAATTAATTAAATTTCTGAGGAGAATTTTATTATTTATAAAAAATAATTTAATTCTTGCGATAAATTTGACTTCTTATAAAAATAATTGAATTGTATCGAATAATTTAATTATTAATTAAATATTAAATTTTTTCAGAAATCAAAGTTTCAAAATGCCATGCGGACATTTTAAAATTTGCGAAAGATGCTGGAATATTTATAAAAATACTCCAACAAAAAAGTGCCCGTTTTGTAAAACTCCTTACACAACGGTGCAAAAAGTTTTTCATTAAAATTATAATTATAATCCTTTTATATTTTTTCATTATTAATAATAGATAATGATTTGAATAAAATTTTGTCTACTTTTGTAAAATTGTTTAAACTTTCTTAATTTTCTTTTAATCCTTTCTTAAAAAAGATATTGCGACAACAAGTCGAGTATTATCGAATAATATCCAAATAAGAAAGAAGCATTAATAATATTGAAAATCATTAACAAAGGTACACAAAAAAATAAAAGTGGCCTGTTTATTAAATCAGATCTACATGTCTTGTAGTATTTTTACCCGCTGAAAACGAATATGAAGTCAGAATTGCTTCATCACCTTGTATTTGTTTTCAAATCGAAAAAACTATCATTAAATCTACAAATTATTTTCGGTCGGATAAACGTCAGTAGAGTCAGGGAGATGTCAGGGAAACAAATTTTTTGTCAGTAAAATCTAGAAAATTTCATGACAAAAATTTTTTGTCAGGGAAATTAAGAAAATTGATACTTTTTTTCAATATTTTCAGTGTTTTCAATAACATATTTCCAAAAATTCAAATACATACAAAAATAATAATATTTTAGAATTATTTTTCAACATTTTGGGGAAAACAATCATGTTCAAAATTTTTAATTCAAATTCATCAAAAATTTAATTAGTTTTTTTTAAATTATACAAAAATTCTTTTGAGTAATTCAATTAGTTTCAGAAAATTAATTATTTGACTAATTATTGGAATTATTTTATAATAATTTTTAAATTTTAATTACCTTTGAACAATGTAAATAAAAATTTATTTGTATTCCTAGGAAGAATGTTGTATTTTACGAAAATAATTGTATTCTATGACCAATTTTATTTTCATTTTTCAAATTTATAAAAGCATTTTATCAAATTTTTTTTTAAATAATTGAATTCTCAAGAAAAATTTTATTAGTTATGAAAATAATTGATTTCAAGAGAAGAAGTTTATTCAACTTTTTTATTAATAATTAAATTCTGAAGAAGAATTGTATATTTAAGATAATTGAATTGTATATAGGAGAACTTTAAATTAACTAAATCTTGTAAAAAATTTTGTCAAAATTTTTCAAAATAATAGAACTTTTAAAATAATTTTATTTAAATTTTTCGAAATAAATGAATTTCTCAGAACTATTTTTTCAATTCTCTGAATATATTTGAATTCTTTGGAGAAACTTCATTAAAAAAATAAAAATAATTGAATTGATATACGAAGAAATTTATAAAAATTTGGTAAGTATTTGAGTTCCTGTTAAATTTTTATTAAAATTTTGTTCAAGTAATGGAATTCTTTTGGAAAATTTTATTAAAATAGTAAATATTAAAAATAATGGAAATGAGGAAAATTTTTGAAAATAATTGAATAATTGATATTTTCTAAAATTTCAAATTGAAACCTTTGAAGTTTATCTATTTATAAAGTTGTGAACGCAACTCTTTTGAAATCTAATTAATTTTGATATTTTTAAGTAAACTTATTACTTATAAATTATTTAATGAATAATAATTGATAGTTCTTCAAGAATGAAGTTACATAAAAAGAAATTATTGTTAGAAATAGAAAAAATTGAAGGGTTTGTATTAGAATTCTTGTCAACTTCATAGTTTATGAGGCAAACAAAAAAGACCCAAAAATTCCGAATTTTTTAATAAATTCTAAAAATTTAATTTTTTCCAGTACTTTTATTAAAAATTCTTGACTTTTCCCTGTCTTACCCTGACTTGTGGCAACCCCGCATTAATTGGTTAACAAGTAAAAGTTATAATTCGGACAAATATAAACTTGAATTGCGTAACTTTTTTCATCGAAGATATTTTTGTTGCGATTTAATATTGTCTAAAGAAAAAAAAAGTTTACCCAAAGTTCGCTCAAAAATCACTCGTTCTGTTTAAATTAACCATTTTTAGTCGCTAGAAAACTCTGAAAATATTTGACAAAAAAATTGTGTCAAATTGACATTATGATGTCACATATATAATATTAAAAGCATTTTAATATAGTTTTATTATACACAAACATAAAATTTTACGAGGCAAAAAATATAAAGTTAAATAATAGCATTCAATTATTATCTGGAAAATATTATATTTTTCATATAGTATTAGAATTTTTCATTAAAAACTAATATTTTGTAAATTGTGTATATACTGTCAAGATCAAAAAATTGCTACAGCATATGTTTCTTTAAATACAGTAAATACTACTTCTGGCTCCATCTAACATGTGTACGAAGAATCTTGTACACTGTTGGGACAAATGGTAAATGAAGTTAAGGCCTAACAGTAACATAGAAAGGAAACTCGCTGCTCAAAAAAAATTCTAACAAATGAACATTCTAACACTTGGGGAATCTAACAAATAAACGTTCTAACTTTTGGACAATCTAACAAATAAACATTCTAACTTTTAATAATTCTAACAAATAAACATTCTAACTTTTGGAAATTCTAACAAATAAATATTCTAACTTTAAGAAATTCTAACAAATAAACATTCTAACTTTTAATAATTCTAACAAATAAACATTCTAACTTTTGGTAATTCTAACAAATAAACATTCGAACTTTTAGAAATTCTAACAAATAAATATTCTAACTTTTGGCTATTCTAACAAATAAACATTCTAACTTTTGGAAATTCTAACAAATAAACATTCTAACTTCTGGCTATTCGAACAAATAAACATTCTAACTTTTGGAAAATCTAACAAATAAACATTCTAACTTTTAATAATTCTAACAAATAAATATTCTAACTTTTAGAAATTCTAACAAATAAACATTCTAACTTTTAATAATTCTAACAAATAAACATTCTAACTTTTGGTAATTCTAACAAATAAACATTCGAACTTTTAGAAATTCTAACAAATAAATATTCTAACTTTTGGCTATTCTAACAAATAAACATTCTAACTTTTAGAAATTCTAACAAATAAACATTCTAACTTTTAATAATTCTAACAAATAAACATTCTAACTTTTGGTAATTCTAACAAATAAACATTCTAACTTTTAATAATTCTAACAAATAAACATTCTAACTTTTGGAAATTCTAACAAATAAATATTCTAACTTTTAGAAATTCTAACAAATAAACATTCTAACTTTTAATAATTCTAACAAATAAACATTCTAACTTTTGGTAATTCTAACAAATAAACATTCTAACTTTTGGAAATTCTAACAAATAAACATTCTAACTTTTGGAAATTCTAACAAATAAACATTCTAACTTTTGAAATTCTAACAAATGGTTTTTCTAACTTTTAGAATTTAGGCCAAAATAAGGCGTCTCCAAATTTATATGCTGCCTACTAGCTGTGAGAGCGCCTTAAGACGCTCTCACAGCTCTGCATGCATGCCAATGCATGCATAGTTGTCATGGTAACACATGAGAGTAAGTAAGTCAGAAAATTCAAATTTCATGTTTTTTCTCTCTTATACTCTCATGCTGGCAGTCCTGGCAGTAGAGCTGTGCGAGCGCCTTTACGTAGGCTTCGCAGGAAATGTGTCATATTTTTGTAGGTTATGTTTCAGCGCCAATCGTGCCGATTAATAACATTAACAATTGAATTTTATTTTATACACAATAAATATAAATATAAATAATGGAAGGCGTTCAAGTAAGAATAATAAGTAATGAAAAGGTAAACAACACGTCATTTACTTATTATTAAGATATTTATTTATTATTCGGTTTGAAAATTAAATTTTGATGCACTTTTAAAATATGTTTTGTTGCTGTAAATCTTTAATATCCTAATATTTTTATCATTTTTATTTAATTAATCGATTAAAAATGTTAGACCTTTAATTATTTTGCTTAAAATAAAAGGGCAAAGGACTTTTTGCACTTGGTTCTTTTAAAGAAGGTGATACAATATTTGAGGAAAAACCATTTATTTGCTGTCAATTCTCTTGGAATGCTGAATACGGATATTCAGCATGTGATAATTGTTTAAAACCCCTAGAAACTGCTGAAGAGAATGTACGTCGACTTTCCGAAAAATCAAATATTATTTTACCCTATCCAGAATGTTGTGAGACTAAAAGCGAATTAATCACAGAATGTGAATTGTGTGGAGTAAAATATTGCACTCATGAATGCAAAATTCAAGCATTACAAAGGTAAATTAACAAACGAAAAATGCTATATTTTTTCATTCATGCGATTTTAATAATAATTTTCCAAATTATCTAGATTCCATAAAAGTCTTTGTTTACATTCGAGAAGTAAGAATCATCTTCATCCACTTGTGCAATTAAATGACACGTGGAAACAGCTGCACTACCCACCGGAAACAGCAACTGTAATGTTACTAGCACGAATGGTTGCATTAATTAATCAATCCAATGATAAAGATAACATTAGATCAATTTTCTCTCAATTTTGTCATCGAACAACAAATGAAACACAAGAAATAGCACACAATTTACTTGGCGAGAAATTCGTTGGTCAAATTGATATATTAAGAAAGACAATGCAAAGTGTTTTAAATGCTGAATTTGTACAAGACGTAAGTTAACTGAATACCTCAGTATTTTCTTTTCTTTTCTTTATTAAAAAAAAAATGATTTCTAGTGGTTTACGCCAGAAGGTTTCAAAAGTTTATTGGCATTAGTGGGCACAAATGGTCAAGGAATTGGTACAAGTGCTTTTAGTCGATGGGTTAAAAATGTTACGAATTTAGAATTACCCGATGATCAAAGAATGCAAGTTGATAAACTCATTGATAAAATTTACGACGACATGGAAGAAGGTAATTAATAATTTTTATTTCATGGAAAAAATAATGATGAAGGAATGTAATTTGTTTTTAGTTGTTGGCACTTTCTTGAATAATGAAGGCTCTGGATTGTACACACTTCAATCAACAATAAATCACAGTTGCTTACCGAATGCCGTTGTTGAATTTCCATATTCAAATAGTACTTTAGTCTTGAAGGCAATTCGGGATATTGAACCTGAAGAAGAAGTTTGCATCGCATATCTGGATGAATGTCTCCTGGAAAGAAGTAGACATTCTCGGCAAAAAGCTCTAAGTTCACAGTATTTGTTTATATGCCAATGTGCCAGATGTCTAATGCAAATTGAAGATCCTGACGTTACTTCCGAAGAAGATGATGACGATGACCATGAAGATATGTCAGATTAAATGGAAAAATATGAATTTTTATACGATTCAATTTCAAAATCATTTATACAGATTTTAATAAACAATTTTTTCTATACAAATTGACCAATATGTAATTTAAAGTAACCTAAAAGAAATTCTTCATTCTATAAACTTAGAATTAAGGAAAAATAACATTTAAAATTAAATTATTATTTAATTCTAATCTACATAATTTTACAAAAATTTACAATATTGAAATGACAGTAACACATTTTTTATTAGTACAAAACGTTAAATTTTAGTGAACACAAGCGAGTTATTCAAAATAAAATAAAAGTGCTTACATTACATCAAATCATCAAATTGATTTGTCGTCAATAAACAAAATTCACGTTTCCTCTAAATTCATAAAATTTCTTCCAGATGTTGTCCATTCGGATAAATAAGCCGGCATTGGCAATGGAAGGATTTTTTCCTTTATTATATTTTGTATAAAATTATTGATGTTTACGCTTTTGAAATCCCATCTAAACACAATTCAATAATAGTTATTATTGGTTATTACCAAGAATAAATGAAAATAATATTATAATTTAAATTATTAAACACTTACGCAACATTGAAATTATCTTGTGATTTTTCGAAGGACTCTTCGTCATACCACGCTGAATTTGCACATTGTAATGCTAATGTTTCCACTTGGGGTGGATTGGGTCCGAAAAATGTTTCAACATATTGTTTTCTATTTTTGGCTTGTGTGAAGTTAATACCCGTACTCCTTGAATTGTAAATAAAAAAATTGTTTTATTAAACAAAGTGTGGAAATATAGATAGAAACATAAAAAGGAATAGAAACATACGTGATCAATGGTTTGTGATCTTGATATGGCACGTCAGCAGTGACAGTATTAATGGCACCTTGCCTTTTCTGCCACATTAATTTTAGAAGTGACTTTATATTTTTCCCAAATAATTGAATACGTTTGCATTCATTATATCCCATGGTATTTGAAATTACTTTAATAAATGGGTTGGTCAAAGTTTTTTTCGAGCAGAAAAAATGATCGTGACCCAAAATTAGAGCAAAGAAAATTGTATTGAATCGATTAAATTTCTTTTGGTTTGGTTTTTCTCTTATTGCGACAAACATAAAACCATCATAAATTGCCGTATGTACGTCAGCATTTATATTACGTTCACGAAACAATTCCATTATTTCTGTTTCGATTTCACTTTTTGTCATAAAATGTACTTTTTCCTTGAGATTCAACATTTCAAAACTGTACCACGTTTTTTTCATATGGTGCCTACTGATGTCTAGAAAATAGAATACTGATGTCATCTTTTTACCAATAGAATAGAACAAGTATATGATAAATAAGAAAGAAGTAATGATTTTTAATATATTTACCCATTACTT
Source organism: Leptopilina heterotoma (assembly GCF_015476425.1). Classification (NCBI taxonomy): domain Eukaryota; kingdom Metazoa; phylum Arthropoda; class Insecta; order Hymenoptera; family Figitidae; genus Leptopilina; species Leptopilina heterotoma. The sequence goes on along the minus strand of NW_025110946.1, from coordinate 634,405 downwards.
CTAGTAATGAAAGCCGGCTTCTTAGATTCTTATTTGACAATTTGCAATCCTGCATACATGTAAAATAAAAAATAGTATTAAAGTCTTCAAATTCAATAGTAAATTAAAAATAATTTTATTAAAACTTACATCGATTAATTTTGATATTAATTTTGACACATTCAAAACAGACAGCCTTTGCTGATTTTCTATTAAATCGGATCTGATCTTTTTCCATGACGTTTCAGGAAAAAGTGGAACAACACTATTTTCTAATTCTTCAAATTTGAAATGTTTTATGACGTAAATTATTTGCCGCTTTTCATTCAACAATGCTAAAAGAAGAATAAGTATACATATTAATTTCAAATAAACTCATCATTACAAAAGAATTTTAAATTAATATTTTTTGTCATTAAATGCTTTAAAGTAAATATGGTAAATATAAAAGAATAGATATACGTTAAATATAAACCTAACCTATAAACAATGCATTTTAAACCAATTGATGACAGAAAAATGTAATTTTCTTGAAAAAAACGTACCTTCAGGCATAATGATGTACTTTTCCGAATTAAATTACAGCTGGAACATTCGTAAATAGAAGTAGTTTTTAAATTATCTACTTTAATGACATTGACAGACACTATTCATGTTGTGGCGGGGTCGGCGTTGACCGTGTTGACGAATTCACTGCACAATGCCAGCCATGCCAACTGAAAATCACGTGATTTTTTCCAATTCCCGCCAAGTCGCCATTAATGTATTTGTCATGTGCATTGTACAACAAACTCTATTGGTCTTCCAAAAGAAAACGTTTTCGTTATTGGTCGAATATTTTATATTTGTTTCCAATTATATTCAAAAAAGGTTTAAGAAAATTATAACAAAAACGTGATTAAATGGAATTAAATTTGTTTAAATTTAAAAAAGTGAAAGAAATTATTTAAAAATTTATCCAAACTTATAATAAGTTTTATAAGACAATGTTTGAATTGGTTTGAATTTAATGCATACAGATTTATATTTTTTAGAGAATATAAAGTGGTTGATTGCGCATGATCATGTTTCATATGTGTTGGAGGTTATAAATACAGGAGAAAATGTAACGGAGTGAAGTTGTCGCGTTGACTTTGTCGCATTATGGCGCGTCATGTTGATTACTCGAGGTTGCCGGTTGTTGTTTTATTTATTCTTTTATCGGTTCACCTAGCGAATGCTTTCGTGCTTCCTCAGGTTAGCACAAAGTCAAATTCCACAATAAGTAGAATAGATTTATCGAGTATTCGCATTTTACCTGTGAGTGAATCAAATGTGTCCAAGTTTGGTATCCTGGCTGAAGTTAATGGTACGAACCTTCACGCCGATCTCCAACTCATCTGGTCAGTAAATGAAAAGGATTGTGAAGCAAAAAATGAATTACGAAAAGTACAGGCTGCCAGCGATGCTCAGCGTGTTGTTTACGAATTCCAGGATAATCGTATCTTTGAGGTTAATGTGGTTTATTTTTGCACCAAGTATGTTACTTCAGAAAGTGAAATATCAAAGGAATGGATTAACTTGGGAAAAGATTTTTCCGTTCATTTCAAATCTAATGAGTAAGTTAATGGAAAATAATACTTTTTAAGGAAAATAATATGAAAATTGATAGAAACTTGAATCTTTTGCGAGAAAAAGAAATAAAACGCCCCTGCTTATAATCAATGGTTATGAAATACGAAATCTGACTTGCGGAATGTTTAACATGTCTATTTGATTTTTGTGCATTTATCTCCAGGTGTGCATTGTAAGAAATAATTGTCAAGTTAGATAATTTAATAGGATTCTAGGATTTATTTTATACTCTCTGAAGTGCTGAGAACGCGAAACAAAATTCTTTGTATGCCTCACTCGCCTCATTCGCCTCACTGTACTCGCTGATAAAGGCTATGAATGAAATCACTTTCGGTCTAAAAACAAACAAGTTTCTTTGTAGGTATCATTCATAAAGAAGGCAGCTCGATTTGTTTCTTCATTTTTATTCCAGGCACTAATTATATATATATATATATATATTAATATTTTTAATCGTTTTTAAAGAAAATAGAACAACATTTAGGAAACGCGTTTATTTTTTCTCTTTAATCATTTTACGAAATTGTGAGATATTAATTGATTCGTGATAAGAATAGTATTCATTAAACAATATTGCCCAACTTCTGAAGATTGATTGTTTAAAGAAAAATTATTTTAGCAGCAAGCAATTGACAATTTATTTGTTTCTGCCTAATTTTCAGAAAAAATAGAAAAACATAACTGATAAATTCAAATTCCTAGTTTAATTTACACGAAAACGTATAAATAAAGCCAAGGTTATAGCAGTGATTTTATATAAATAAACACTTAACTCCAGAATTTATTTATTTAGCCTAATTTTGTAATTTGAATGTTAGGACAGAAATTTATTTCATCTAATCCAAATTGTTTGAATAGAGATAAGTTGAATGACCCAGTCATATTAATAACTACAATGCAACACATGCTTCGAGTTCATTTCCTAAGCAATTATGAGTCATTAAAGAACAAAATTTTTGTGTTGTGGCTTGTGACTAACAAGAAATTTAATTTAATTTATTTTCTATTGTTATTTATAAAATACTCAACTTGTTTCAAATAACTTGTTTCAAGCAAAGTTATTTCGCCCGCATTTTATGTTAATTGACTTAATTAAGATATATGACATAAAAATAACCATCCTTTTCAAAATAGACAAGTAATTCTATTCAACTCGAATGTTATTCTAAAAATATGTAATAAATTGATTTTGACCGATTGCAATATACTTTGATATTATAAAAATTTTGCAGATAATAGGTTATCGATGTATCCGTAATATTACGCTCAAAAACTGGTTCATACCAGGTCAGTACTAGTAAAATCTCTCCAAAACGAATCAGAACTAGATTCAGTTCTAAACTTATATTTTTATTAAAAATAGCACCTACATTTTTCTTCAATTAACATTTTACGTGTGAACTGTGATAGTTATTCAAAAAAATGGCAAAATATAATTTATAGAAAAATGTATTTCAAACTTTGCTTGTACGTTTAATTTTACGTATATTATACTTGTCTCTTTGAATGAAGCGCTTAAATCAATATTATAATCAATATTATAATCAATATTATAACCCGTTTCATTAAATCCGTAATTATCTATTATAGATGAAAATTACGATAGCGCGAGTATTATATCATTTTAAAACGATAATTCACTATTTCTATACAAAATATATTTTCAATTTAATTTTAGAAAATGACTCAGACACATAGACTTAACCTTTGAGAGTAAAAGATTGGAGTAGACTGGGGAATATTGGCTGCGAGCCATTACTTTTTAGTATAATTTCAAGTCAAATCCTGTTATTTTCAATGTTTAAAAAAAGTAATAATTACGTCATTGTTTTATTTTACAAAAGAAAAAAAAATTTTTATACTAATTTTTTAAGCAAAATAGAGAAATATATTCTCTCTCGCGATATATTAATTATTTAGAACTTTAATAGATTTTTGATTATATTTATTAGTTTCAGGGGAAATATTATTCGATTTGAACAACATTAAAATTCAAATTTGTTCTCATTTTAAAAAATGTCCATGGAAAATTTAAAATAGAAAGCTTGAAAATTATTTTTTTCCAAAATAAATAAATTAATTAATTGAACAAAAATGTTTATTTTAAAGTTGTACGAGCTGTCCAACTTTAGATGAAAAAGAAAATTGAGAAATTTGAAAAAGTCATAACATTTGAATGTTAGAATTTAATCAATAAGTCTGTGGGTTTAAAAGTGTTTTGTTTGTTTGTGTGTGTGTGTGTGTTATCAACCCCAGAGCCTAGGAGTGCGAATGTGATGCCAAGGGGTGGCCTTGTTAACCTTGACCCATTTACATATACATATGTACATTAATTCTTTGAGTTTATAATATTTTTAACATTTCTTGAAGAATTTCTCTCAAGTGAGAGATAGTTTCCCTTCAGGTATAGGATAATCTCAGTTTTAAAAAAGCAAATAATGACATGATCTATGTACAAATTACTAATGAATTTTTTAGTCCATTGTAAACAATATTGTTTTTAAGAATTTTTATTCTAAAAAAATGCGTTTTAAAATAACTAACGACATATTATAGGTTTCGTAAGAGATATGATATAAAATAAAACTAATCTAACTCTTGTTTTGAAATTCGAATCTATCACATTCTTAATTAAGTGACTGAAATATTGTTTAATATTATACTAAATGGTATTTTCTAGAGAAAGAAATAGTAATAAATTAATATTAATAAAATTCCATGTGAAAATTGAAAAACTTTGTTTGCTCTATTTAATTAGCAATTATATAGTAATTTATTTTATTTACAGAGCTCGAACTAGGTCCGTAAATACCGTAAAAGTCCGTTTTTTAAAAAAAAGGTCCGTAAAGTCCGTAATTTGATTGAAAAAGCAATAAAAGTTTGTAAATTTAACAGAACACACTTTTATTAATTTTACTAGTCTTCTGTTACCTTTCACTGTTTATTTTTTGATAAAGCGTCATTTCACAATTAGTGTTCTTGACAAATTCATTGAATATTTATAATAATTATATTTATTATTATTTATGAAAATAAGGTGGCTACAATAACAAGAAACATAAAGAATCATGTGAACAATGGTTGTAATAATGTAAATAATAATACAGGATTGGATTTTAATTAAATAAATAATTTTTTTAATAACAAAACAAAAATGTTTGAAATTATCAGGAAAACAATATTAAAACGTCTAATTCTCATTGGAAGATAATTATTTTTCATTGGAAGTAAATATTTTAATGAAAAAAGCATTCTAATTAACTATAATAATCGTCGTATTCTGTCCATTCTGTCCAGTCTGTCCTGGTCTGTCCAGTCTGTCTACACTTGAAGTTAGACTATTGTGCATGCTTTTGTTTTTTTGATGAGACGCCTTATTTTGGCCTAAATTCTAAAAGTTAGAAAAACCATTTGTTAGAATTTCAAAAGTTAGAATGTTTATTTGTTAGAATTTCCAAAAGTTAGAATGTTTATTTGTTAGAATTTCCAAAAGTTAGAATGTTTATTTGTTAGAATTACCAAAAGTTAGAATGTTTATTTGTTAGAATTATTAAAAGTTAGAATGTTTATTTGTTAGAATTTCTAAAAGTTAGAATATTTATTTGTTAGAATTTCCAAAAGTTAGAATGTTTATTTGTTAGAATTATTAAAAGTTAGAATGTTTATTTGTTAGAATTACCAAAAGTTAGAATGTTTATTTGTTAGAATTATTAAAAGTTAGAATGTTTATTTGTTAGAATTTCTAAAAGTTAGAATGTTTATTTGTTAGAATAGCCAAAAGTTAGAATATTTATTTGTTAGAATTTCTAAAAGTTCGAATGTTTATTTGTTAGAATTACCAAAAGTTAGAATGTTTATTTGTTAGAATTATTAAAAGTTAGAATGTTTATTTGTTAGAATTTCTAAAAGTTAGAATATTTATTTGTTAGAATTATTAAAAGTTAGAATGTTTATTTGTTAGATTGTCCAAAAGTTAGAATGTTTATTTGTTCGAATAGCCAGAAGTTAGAATGTTTATTTGTTAGAATTTCCAAAAGTTAGAATGTTTATTTGTTAGAATAGCCAAAAGTTAGAATATTTATTTGTTAGAATTTCTAAAAGTTCGAATGTTTATTTGTTAGAATTACCAAAAGTTAGAATGTTTATTTGTTAGAATTATTAAAAGTTAGAATGTTTATTTGTTAGAATTTCTTAAAGTTAGAATATTTATTTGTTAGAATTTCCAAAAGTTAGAATGTTTATTTGTTAGAATTATTAAAAGTTAGAATGTTTATTTGTTAGATTGTCCAAAAGTTAGAACGTTTATTTGTTAGATTCCCCAAGTGTTAGAATGTTCATTTGTTAGAATTTTTTTTGAGCAGCGAGTTTCCTTTCTATGTTACTGTTAGGCCTTAACTTCATTTACCATTTGTCCCAACAGTGTACAAGATTCTTCGTACACATGTTAGATGGAGCCAGAAGTAGTATTTACTGTATTTAAAGAAACATATGCTGTAGCAATTTTTTGATCTTGACAGTATATACACAATTTACAAAATATTAGTTTTTAATGAAAAATTCTAATACTATATGAAAAATATAATATTTTCCAGATAATAATTGAATGCTATTATTTAACTTTATATTTTTTGCCTCGTAAAATTTTATGTTTGTGTATAATAAAACTATATTAAAATGCTTTTAATATTATATATGTGACATCATAATGTCAATTTGACACAATTTTTTTGTCAAATATTTTCAGAGTTTTCTAGCGACTAAAAATGGTTAATTTAAACAGAACGAGTGATTTTTGAGCGAACTTTGGGTAAACTTTTTTTTTCTTTAGACAATATTAAATCGCAACAAAAATATCTTCGATGAAAAAAGTTACGCAATTCAAGTTTATATTTGTCCGAATTATAACTTTTACTTGTTAACCAATTAATGCGGGGTTGCCACAAGTCAGGGTAAGACAGGGAAAAGTCAAGAATTTTTAATAAAAGTACTGGAAAAAATTAAATTTTTAGAATTTATTAAAAAATTCGGAATTTTTGGGTCTTTTTTGTTTGCCTCATAAACTATGAAGTTGACAAGAATTCTAATACAAACCCTTCAATTTTTTCTATTTCTAACAATAATTTCTTTTTATGTAACTTCATTCTTGAAGAACTATCAATTATTATTCATTAAATAATTTATAAGTAATAAGTTTACTTAAAAATATCAAAATTAATTAGATTTCAAAAGAGTTGCGTTCACAACTTTATAAATAGATAAACTTCAAAGGTTTCAATTTGAAATTTTAGAAAATATCAATTATTCAATTATTTTCAAAAATTTTCCTCATTTCCATTATTTTTAATATTTACTATTTTAATAAAATTTTCCAAAAGAATTCCATTACTTGAACAAAATTTTAATAAAAATTTAACAGGAACTCAAATACTTACCAAATTTTTATAAATTTCTTCGTATATCAATTCAATTATTTTTATTTTTTTAATGAAGTTTCTCCAAAGAATTCAAATATATTCAGAGAATTGAAAAAATAGTTCTGAGAAATTCATTTATTTCGAAAAATTTAAATAAAATTATTTTAAAAGTTCTATTATTTTGAAAAATTTTGACAAAATTTTTTACAAGATTTAGTTAATTTAAAGTTCTCCTATATACAATTCAATTATCTTAAATATACAATTCTTCTTCAGAATTTAATTATTAATAAAAAAGTTGAATAAACTTCTTCTCTTGAAATCAATTATTTTCATAACTAATAAAATTTTTCTTGAGAATTCAATTATTTAAAAAAAAATTTGATAAAATGCTTTTATAAATTTGAAAAATGAAAATAAAATTGGTCATAGAATACAATTATTTTCGTAAAATACAACATTCTTCCTAGGAATACAAATAAATTTTTATTTACATTGTTCAAAGGTAATTAAAATTTAAAAATTATTATAAAATAATTCCAATAATTAGTCAAATAATTAATTTTCTGAAACTAATTGAATTACTCAAAAGAATTTTTGTATAATTTAAAAAAAACTAATTAAATTTTTGATGAATTTGAATTAAAAATTTTGAACATGATTGTTTTCCCCAAAATGTTGAAAAATAATTCTAAAATATTATTATTTTTGTATGTATTTGAATTTTTGGAAATATGTTATTGAAAACACTGAAAATATTGAAAAAAAGTATCAATTTTCTTAATTTCCCTGACAAAAAATTTTTGTCATGAAATTTTCTAGATTTTACTGACAAAAAATTTGTTTCCCTGACATCTCCCTGACTCTACTGACGTTTATCCGACCGGAAATAATTTGTAGATTTAATGATAGTTTTTTCGATTTGAAAACAAATACAAGGTGATGAAGCAATTCTGACTTCATATTCGTTTTCAGCGGGTAAAAATACTACAAGACATGTAGATCTGATTTAATAAACAGGCCACTTTTATTTTTTTGTGTACCTTTGTTAATGATTTTCAATATTATTAATGCTTCTTTCTTATTTGGATATTATTCGATAATACTCGACTTGTTGTCGCAATATCTTTTTTAAGAAAGGATTAAAAGAAAATTAAGAAAGTTTAAACAATTTTACAAAAGTAGACAAAATTTTATTCAAATCATTATCTATTATTAATAATGAAACAATATAAAAGGATTATAATTATAATTTTAATGAAAAACTTTTTGCACCGTTGTGTAAGGAGTTTTACAAAACGGGCACTTTTTTGTTGGAGTATTTTTATAAATATTCCAGCATCTTTCGCAAATTTTAAAATGTCCGCATGGCATTTTGAAACTTTGATTTCTGAAAAAATTTAATATTTAATTAATAATTAAATTATTCGATACAATTCAATTATTTTTATAAGAAGTCAAATTTATCGCAAGAATTAAATTATTTTTTTATAAATAATAAAATTCTCCTCAGAAATTTAATTAATTTCAATTATAGCTGTGCAAAATAATTCGAACCGAACTGTTCGAATTTTTTCGCCTAGGTCGAATATTCGACATTCGAGTTAGCTTAGTTCTAATGTCGAAAATTCGCCATTCGAACTAGCCCAGTTCGGATATCGAATATTCGACATTCGACATTTCGGCGTCCAAAACCGAATAAAACTCTGTTTGGTTCGAATTTTGCACAGCTCTAATTTCAATGTAATTTTAATAAACTTAAAAAATTAAATATTTGATTACAATTATTAACAGACACAATTTATTTTAAAAAGTTGCATTTGTTGGACGTTATATTCCACTCATTTATTTATGCCATGCGGACATTTTAAAATTTGCGAAAGATGCTGGAATATTTATAAAAATACTCCAACAAAAAAGTGCCCGTTTTGTAAAACTCCTTACACAACGGTGCAAAAAGTTTTTCATTAAAATTATAATTATAATCCTTTTATATTGTTTCATTATTAATAATAGATAATGATTTGAATAAAATTTTGTCTACTTTTGTAAAATTGTTTAAACTTTCTTAATTTTCTTTTAATCCTTTCTTAAAAAAGATATTGCGACAACAAGTCGAGTATTATCGAATAATATCCAAATAAGAAAGAAGCATTAATAATATTGAAAATCATTAACAAAGGTACACAAAAAAATAAAAGTGGCCTGTTTATTAAATCAGATCTACATGTCTTGTAGTATTTTTACCCGCTGAAAACGAATATGAAGTCAGAATTGCTTCATCACCTTGTATTTGTTTTCAAATCGAAAAAACTATCATTAAATCTACAAATTATTTCCGGTCGGATAAACGTCAGTAGAGTCAGGGAGATGTCAGGGAAACAAATTTTTTGTCAGTAAAATCTAGAAAATTTCATGACAAAAATTTTTTGTCAGGGAAATTAAGAAAATTGATACTTTTTTTCAATATTTTCAGTGTTTTCAATAACATATTTCCAAAAATTCAAATACATACAAAAATAATAATATTTTAGAATTATTTTTCAACATTTTGGGGAAAACAATCATGTTCAAAATTTTTAATTCAAATTCATCAAAAATTTAATTAGTTTTTTTTAAATTATACAAAAATTCTTTTGAGTAATTCAATTAGTTTCAGAAAATTAATTATTTGACTAATTATTGGAATTATTTTATAATAATTTTTAAATTTTAATTACCTTTGAACAATGTAAATAAAAATTTATTTGTATTCCTAGGAAGAATGTTGTATTTTACGAAAATAATTGTATTCTATGACCAATTTTATTTTCATTTTTCAAATTTATAAAAGCATTTTATCAAATTTTTTTTTAAATAATTGAATTCTCAAGAAAAATTTTATTAGTTATGAAAATAATTGATTTCAAGAGAAGAAGTTTATTCAACTTTTTTATTAATAATTAAATTCTGAAGAAGAATTGTATATTTAAGATAATTGAATTGTATATAGGAGAACTTTAAATTAACTAAATCTTGTAAAAAATTTTGTCAAAATTTTTCAAAATAATAGAACTTTTAAAATAATTTTATTTAAATTTTTCGAAATAAATGAATTTCTCAGAACTATTTTTTCAATTCTCTGAATATATTTGAATTCTTTGGAGAAACTTCATTAAAAAAATAAAAATAATTGAATTGATATACGAAGAAATTTATAAAAATTTGGTAAGTATTTGAGTTCCTGTTAAATTTTTATTAAAATTTTGTTCAAGTAATGGAATTCTTTTGGAAAATTTTATTAAAATAGTAAATATTAAAAATAATGGAAATGAGGAAAATTTTTGAAAATAATTGAATAATTGATATTTTCTAAAATTTCAAATTGAAACCTTTGAAGTTTATCTATTTATAAAGTTGTGAACGCAACTCTTTTGAAATCTAATTAATTTTGATATTTTTAAGTAAACTTATTACTTATAAATTATTTAATGAATAATAATTGATAGTTCTTCAAGAATGAAGTTACATAAAAAGAAATTATTGTTAGAAATAGAAAAAATTGAAGGGTTTGTATTAGAATTCTTGTCAACTTCATAGTTTATGAGGCAAACAAAAAAGACCCAAAAATTCCGAATTTTTTAATAAATTCTAAAAATTTAATTTTTTCCAGTACTTTTATTAAAAATTCTTGACTTTTCCCTGTCTTACCCTGACTTGTGGCAACCCCGCATTAATTGGTTAACAAGTAAAAGTTATAATTCGGACAAATATAAACTTGAATTGCGTAACTTTTTTCATCGAAGATATTTTTGTTGCGATTTAATATTGTCTAAAGAAAAAAAAAGTTTACCCAAAGTTCGCTCAAAAATCACTCGTTCTGTTTAAATTAACCATTTTTAGTCGCTAGAAAACTCTGAAAATATTTGACAAAAAAATTGTGTCAAATTGACATTATGATGTCACATATATAATATTAAAAGCATTTTAATATAGTTTTATTATACACAAACATAAAATTTTACGAGGCAAAAAATATAAAGTTAAATAATAGCATTCAATTATTATCTGGAAAATATTATATTTTTCATATAGTATTAGAATTTTTCATTAAAAACTAATATTTTGTAAATTGTGTATATACTGTCAAGATCAAAAAATTGCTACAGCATATGTTTCTTTAAATACAGTAAATACTACTTCTGGCTCCATCTAACATGTGTACGAAGAATCTTGTACACTGTTGGGACAAATGGTAAATGAAGTTAAGGCCTAACAGTAACATAGAAAGGAAACTCGCTGCTCAAAAAAAATTCTAACAAATGAACATTCTAACACTTGGGGAATCTAACAAATAAACGTTCTAACTTTTGGACAATCTAACAAATAAACATTCTAACTTTTAATAATTCTAACAAATAAACATTCTAACTTTTGGAAATTCTAACAAATAAATATTCTAACTTTAAGAAATTCTAACAAATAAACATTCTAACTTTTAATAATTCTAACAAATAAACATTCTAACTTTTGGTAATTCTAACAAATAAACATTCGAACTTTTAGAAATTCTAACAAATAAATATTCTAACTTTTGGCTATTCTAACAAATAAACATTCTAACTTTTGGAAATTCTAACAAATAAACATTCTAACTTCTGGCTATTCGAACAAATAAACATTCTAACTTTTGGACAATCTAACAAATAAACATTCTAACTTTTAATAATTCTAACAAATAAATATTCTAACTTTTAGAAATTCTAACAAATAAACATTCTAACTTTTAATAATTCTAACAAATAAACATTCTAACTTTTGGTAATTCTAACAAATAAACATTCGAACTTTTAGAAATTCTAACAAATAAATATTCTAACTTTTGGCTATTCTAACAAATAAACATTCTAACTTTTAGAAATTCTAACAAATAAACATTCTAACTTTTAATAATTCTAACAAATAAACATTCTAACTTTTGGTAATTCTAACAAATAAACATTCTAACTTTTAATAATTCTAACAAATAAACATTCTAACTTTTGGAAATTCTAACAAATAAATATTCTAACTTTTAGAAATTCTAACAAATAAACATTCTAACTTTTAATAATTCTAACAAATAAACATTCTAACTTTTGGTAATTCTAACAAATAAACATTCTAACTTTTGGAAATTCTAACAAATAAACATTCTAACTTTTGGAAATTCTAACAAATAAACATTCTAACTTTTGAAATTCTAACAAATGGTTTTTCTAACTTTTAGAATTTAGGCCAAAATAAGGCGTCTCTTTTTGATATATTCTGATAGATAATATTATACGTCATTATTTTTTCACTAATTTTTTAATTTAATAATATTATTTTTATTTCTCAAATAATTCAAAAATATTTTTATTAATTTAAAAAAATTATTAATGTTATTATATTATTCATTATTTCCTTTGTTTCTAAAAAATAAATCTTGCAAAATATTTTCTTTTTTTTATATGAAAAACTTATAATTACTTGACAAAATTTTGACTTCTTCCCTAACCCTAAAGAAAATTCTGATACACTCTAAAAATGATTAGACACTCAAAAAATGTTCTATTACATTTATTTACCAATTTCTGAAATTATTTAAAAAACACATCAATAACTTCTTTTCTAAATAAATTTTAATCATTATTATTTTCTCACAGGAATAAATTATTTTTAATAATTTTTGAAAAAAGTTCTTTGAGAATTTTAAAATCCATTTGTTTACAAATCAATTTTACGAAATTTAAATTATTCAGAAATTCTTCAATTAAATACGAATTAAAAAATAAACACTTCAAATAATTTCAGGATAAAATTCAATTAAACTTTTTTAATATAATTAATTCTACAGAATTGTTAGTTATAAGTATGAAAAATGCAAATTTTTAAAGAATTTGATTTGAAACCATTTTAAAATTTAATTATTTCTTAAAATTCATGCTATAATGCTTTTAATAATCAATTATTATGTAAAACTTTAACTGAAATTCATTTTGAAATAAATTTTTATTAGATAATTCAATAATTTAAATGCAAAAATAAATAATTTATTTAATATTTAAAATTTCTTAAAATTTAAGTCTCATAAAGAATTTTATCAAAACATTTTTAAATCATTGATTTCTTTTAACGATTTTTCATAAAATTTTTAAGAACAATTACATTTTTCGATGAATTTGATTAAAATTGTATTAAAAATAATTTAAACTCTGCCATGAGTTTTATTTATGAAAATAATTGAATTCCTAAAAGAAATTTTATTATTTATAAAAATAATTAAATTATTGCGAAGAAATTTATAAAAATATTATAAATAATAGATTTCTTATTAAATTTTTTAAAAATAATTGATATTTTGACGAGAATATTAAAAAATTCTTGAACATAATTGAATTTCTGCGAAAAATTTTATTACTTTTGAAAATAATTGCATTTATGCAATTAGTTATAAATTTTCAAAAATTTAATTTATTATTGGGAGGCTTAAAAATGAATTTATGCAGTTGAAAAGATCATTTTTTTCTACAGAGAAAAAACTTGAGTGGTAAAAGCATCCACATATGTGCAGTTAAAAAAATATAGTTAAAACTACCATATTCAGCAGCATTTTAACTAAACTTCCATAGTTAGTGGAACTAAAATTGAATCGTTGGTTTTATGTAGTTAAAATTACTACTACACATTATGATTGTGAATAACTCAACAATAGTGCAGTAGTTAAAAGTACTGTTAAAGATAGTTATTTTCGGAATTTCTGTAGTAGAAATATCCATTTCTTGCTATTTGCAAAATAAATTAAAATTTACTGTTCCAAAGAGTAAAAACAACCGCTGGAATTTGTTATTTTTGTGTTTAATGTAGTTAAAAGAACCAATTCTTACTAGCTTTTAATAATTTATCTCTATGGTGGTAAGAAACATTTATTTTTATAACTAAAAAATTCATAAAAGTAACAATTTTTATGTTATTTTTACTATATGAAAATAGTAAGTTTAATTTTTTTATAACTAGTAAAAAGTGGATAATTTTACTACAGAAATTCTGAAAATAACTATTTTCAACAGTACTTTGAACTACTGCACTATCGTTGAGTCATTTAAAATCATATGCTGGCTACATTTCAACTAAGTCCTTGAGCTTAAAAAATTAGTTACTGCAACTAAACGCAGGGTGGCCGCTGGACCGGGAAACCGGGAAAACCGGGAAATGACAGTGAATTTTTTTGGACAGGGAAAAACCGGGAAATGACAGTGAATTTTGATCTTGACCGGGATTTTGGAATTTTTTTTTTAAAAACACACATTACTTTGTGAGAAAAAATAGAAATATTTATTTTAAGACTTAGGTATTAACTATATTTCATTAAAAAAGATTGAATGATCTTCTATAAAATCTATATATATTTTGTCAGAGAATTTTATAAAAAGTACTATAAAAATATTCAATTTATAGAATTTATAAGAAAATTATGAATTTTGTTGTCCAACATAACAGACTTAGAAAAAGAAAATATTAAATTTAATTTTAAATTCTTTCTATTTCTAACAATAATTAAACAAAATATAATTTTAATTAAATTTGTCAAAAAAATTTCAAAGAGAAAAAATTTCACATTCTATAAAATAATGAAAAATAAATCAATTTAAAAATTTTTTTGCAATTATTATTATAACAAAACAAATAAGAATTATTAAAAATTTGAACTAATTAGAACAAAAGTGATACGAAATTTATAAAAATGAATTTTTGAATAATAAATAAAGTAAATAAAAATAAATAAAATTTCTTTTCTTAGAAAATAAATTTTAAAAAACCGTATTTTTCATTAATATCAATTAGTTTTTTTACAATTATTCATAAGCAAATTTTTCGATTTTTTAGAATGTTAAATTAATATTACTAATATTATTATAGATTGAATTTTAAAAAATTTCAAATTGAAGTTTTAGAAAAGTTGAATTTTAAAAGATTTTAATTAAAAATTCTGAATAATTTAGTCTTTAAAAATATTTTTATTCACATTTTTTCAAATTAGTTATGTTTTTAAATATGTAATATTTAATTGAAAAATTTTCAAATTATTCAAAATTTCATGAAATTGTCTTGTAAACAAGTGGATTTTAGAAATATTTTAGTTATTTCTAGAATATAATTGAATTGAAATTTTGAAAATAATTTTTAATAAGTTGCAGTAGCAATTCTTAAAAATTATTCAAATTTAAAGGATTTGAAATTTGAATTTTTTTTTGAAATTTGAGTACCTACTATATGAAAAAATAATGGATAATAATTAAATATTTATTTCAAAAAATCTATTTAAGTTAAAAATTATTTTTAGAGTAAACTAAAATATTTTTAGGGTTTGGGAAAAAGTCAAAGTTTTGTCTAAAAATCAGGAAATTCTTTTAATCTTTCATTGAATAATTTATTTTCAGAGTTATTATTTATGACCGGGAAAAATAATTTATGACCGGGAATGGACCGGGAAATGACCGTGAATTTTTTTTTACAAAAAAAGTGGCCACCCTGTAAACGGAGTAGTTATTATGACTGAATCTAAGAAGAATGTCCTCAAGTACAATGCCAGTCATCGTAGCGTGCGAGCGTGGTTAGGTGGTTAGGTTATCGGTTTGCGAATGTTAGGGTCGTGCGTTCAATCCCCGGCGTTTGGGGATTTTTCTCTGTTAAGGCCAACGCAGAATAGATCTGTAACCGGAACCGCAATCGTAACCGTAAGCGTAAGAATGAGTTAGAGAAGAATAAACAATAATATACCTATCCTTCTTTAACTCATTCTTACGGTTACGCTTACGATTGCGGTTCCGGTTACAAATCTATTCTGCGTTGGCCTTAAGGTGTATAAGAATTTAATATATAAATTATATATGAACAAAAATAGGTAAGAGAAAATATAAAAAATGGACCTCAATAATATTAAAAAACAAATAAATAATTTCATTTTACTACTTTAAATAGTTAATTTAACTATTTTTTACAGTTGTTACAACTACAATTTGTTACGGGCGCCTATAGGAACTATGAAAATTTAGTTACTGCAACTAAATGAAGCAGTTAGTATGACTAACACACTGAAAAAAAAGTTCATTGAATCAAGTAAATGCATTTTCTTGACCTGATTTATTTGAAACAAACCCATATTTTCTTATTGGAAGAAATTTATTTTCTTGTGTCAAGTAATTTTGAGCATTGATCAAAGTTATTGAAATAAGAAAAGGATATACTTCCGATTAGAGGTGAAAAAGTTAAACCAATCGGCCTTTTTCAAGGCCACAATCATTATCATGATCATTATTATCACCATATTTATATTAGGCACATAAAATCGCATAAGTACTCATATTATAAAGACAATATCTTTCTGATTAGTTGTTATGGTATTTTATGGTTTTTTACCTTTTTCTTGCAAGATAACAACAAAAAATGTGTATTTTGGTCAGATCTAAAACTTTTGTTAACAACATTTTGCAAAATTTTGCGTTTTTTTGCTAATTATACGCAAAAAACACAATTTTATGGTGTTTTCTATGGTTTTTACCATAAAATTTTAATTTGCGCCAATTTTTACTATGATTTTCGTAATCAGGGCACAAAATTACGTAAAGAATCCTTATTTTGTTACAATTGTATGTCTTTCTAAGTGAAAGTTCATTTTAACCATAGTTTTTATAGTATTTATGGTTTTTTTCATTTTTCTCGCAAAATAACAGATTTTAGCAAATAATGATAAGAACAAAAAATGTGTATTTTGGTCAGATCTAAAACTTTTGTAAAGAACATTTTGCAAAATTTTGCGTTTTTTGCTAATTATACGCTAAAAACACAAGTTTATGGTGTTTTTTATGGTTTTTACCATAAAATTCTAATTTGCTCCAATTTTCACTATGATATTCGTAATCAGGGCACAAAATTACGTAAGTATATTAAGTTGTAGAATAATCGGAGGTAACCGCTAATCGGAAGTACACCCTAAGAAAATATGGGTTTGACATAAGTAAATATCTTACTGTTTCAAACGAACTGTTTTACATGTGCCAAGTCTCGAAAAAGTATTGAATCAAGAATATCATGTTCTCACGTCAAGTAATTTACCTTGAGTCATTTGGTATCTTGAGTCAAATCATTTTTTTATTTCCTTTAAAGCAACTATTTATTTCATCCAACACCCATAGTCTTGAGCCAAGAAAATGGGAAGATTAATACAAGTTAATAATTGTTTCAACTCAATTAAAAATTATTTTGTTTCAAAGAAATATATTAATTAATCTAAGCATTTCTTTTACTTGAAGCATTTCTATATTTTCATGTTTCAAAATCATTAATTTCTTGCGAGAATGTTATATTTTCTGGAATGAAATATTTTATTTATTCAATTCAATTAAGTGTAAGATCTTGAAATAAATAATTTTTTTGATTCCTTTAAAACAAGATTTTACTTAATCTAACACCCATAGTCTTGAGCTAAGAAAATGGGAAGATTAATACAAGTTAATAATTGTTTCAACTCAATTAAAAATTATTTTGTTTCAAAGAAATATATTAATTAATCTAAGCATTTCTTTTACTTGAAGCATTTCTATATTCTCATGTTTCAAAAACATTAATTTCTTGCGAGAATGTTATATTTTCTGGAATGAAATATTTTATTTATTCAATTCAATTAAGTGTAAGATCTTGAATTAAATCATTCTTTTGTTTCCTTTAAAAAAGTTTTTACTTAATTCAACGCTCATATAATCCTGATTCAAGAAAATACGAAGGTTAATATAAGTAAATATTTGTTTCAAGTTGATTAAAAATTATATTCAATTAATCCCATATTTATTTGAAGAAAGAAATTCATTTTCTTGTGTCAAGTAAATATTAGCATTGAACAGAATTCTTGAATTAACAATTTAGTATTTGGCAGAACTCAATATGTAATTATTTCAACCAAATATTTTACTTTTCCGAAGTACCAAAAAGTATTGAATCTAGAATATCATGTTCTTAAGCGAAATAATAAAGTATTGTCTGGAGAATTCATGTTTCTTGAATCGAATCATTTTATTTATTTGCTTTGAAACTTTTTTTTACTTAACACAATGCCGGTATTCTTGATCCAAGAAAATATTTTTCTTCAAATGTATATGCAACTTAAATATCAGTTTTTGAAAACTGTCCATTGAGGCTAGGATGGCATAGTGGTAGCGTGACGGCTTCTGGTGCGTGCAACCCGAGTTCAATTCCTCCGACCGTGGAAAATTTTCTTTCAAGGTATATTTGTTGTATTTGTGTTAAGTAATAATTAAATGTAAATATATATGTAAAATAACAATTATTTAATTATTTAAATAAAAAATATAAATGTTAATTAATTAAATAATAAAAATGTTTGACCTAAGTATTAGAAAAGATGGGATGGGGGTAATTTAAGTAAATAATTTACTTGTATTGAGAAAGTATTTTTTTCATTGAAATCTATAAATTTTCTCAAATCAAGAAAATATTTTCTCAGACAGAGAACATACTTTCTTGATTTGATACATAAATGATTTTGAATTAATATATTCTGCATTTCTTACATGCTACTTAATTTCTTGATCGAATTCCAAATATTTTCTTGGATCAAGAATATCTGTTCCTCTCACAAAATAAATGTTTTCTTCATTTAAATCTTGAATTACTTGAACGAACGTTACAAAAAATTGAATGAATCGAATAAAATAATTCAATTAACTATATATATTCTTAGAACAAGAAAATATTTTATTCATTTAATACATTTCATACTTCGTATAAGAAGACTAACTTCTTGTTCGAATTCCATATTTTCTTGGATCAAGAATATATGTTCTTCTCCCAAATATCCTATGTCAAGAAAATCGTTTTCTTGAATCAATACTTTAATAGTCTTGGCCGTATTCAATCCCACGATTTGCTTCAACCAAGAAAAATTTTCTTGGTTCAATACTTTTTTTTTCAGTGCAGCAAATAGTTAAGATAACTGTTTTAGTAGTTAAATTTACTGTAAAAATGGTATTTATTACTACATTTTACAGTTAGACTAACTATTCTGTCATAGTTCATTTTACTAAATAATGTTACGGGCGCCTATAGGAACTACAGGAAATATAGTAAAAAAGTAGTCAAATTTACCATATTTTTTTTGTGTGCACAAATACTTCATTTGGCGGGCGTGACAGTTGCTACTTATTTATATTACTTAATAAAACAATTTTAAATACAAATTTCATAAAATTCAATTATTTCTTTAATTTTTAAATAAAAAATTATTCCAAAATAATTCATAAAAAAAAATTTTTCTCTCGACAGTTTTTCAATAATTAAATTATTTAAAAAAAATCAATTTTAAATCTGTAAAGTCTAATTATTGTTAAAAACAGGAAAAGTTTGAAATAAATAAAATCTTTTCAACGCTGAAGAATAACATTCAGAATTTTCTTATGAATTCTTGAAATTGAATATTATTCCATCACCTTTGACAAAATTCTCTGCCTTTTTTCTGATTTTCCTGAATAAATTTAGAAAAATAGTGATTTTGTGTAGAATTCTTCTGAATAATGGAATTTTTTAATGTTAATGACATGAAAATAATATTATTTAATTTTGACTAGAAAACTATTAGAAACAAAATAACAAATAAGTAATTAATTGTAATTAAATGTAATTTATTTTTGATAATTAATAAGTTAAAAATACTGTAATAAACATATCTTCCATATTCTCTCTCCGTGTACACACCTCAGGAATATTTACCACCAAAAACTTTGATGAATTAAAGCGGTTTTTTTAAACAAATATTAATATTCTCAAAATGGGCCTGTGGGTCAAACCGGCCATAGGATATTTTCATTGTATCAGAGTTTCAAGAAAATTATTATTAACTAGCACAAATAACGCGCGCTAAAGCGCGCGTGAAGTTTCTTATTTCACTTTTAACATATATAACAATAATGTAATTTTTACATTACATGTCACATGAGAATAAGACTTAAATTTTTATTCCGTTAAGCATGTTATATTTTAAGGTTGACTATTGTTCATAGAAAAGCGTGATTGCCAATGAGACGATAATATGCGGTAATTAATTTATTAACAAGTGTCAGTCACTCATTTTTTAAAATTACTACTCTCTAAATCTGAATAAGTGAAATTTCACTTATTTTAAGTGAATATTCACTTATTCCATGTTTCAAAACTCTTCCACGTAGAATAAGTGAATATTCACACATGAAATAAGTGAATTATATTCACTTATAAAAAAAGTGAATTATATTCACTTAGGGACCATCCATAAACCACGTAGCTCCGATTTTTGAACTTTTCGACCCCTCCCCTCCCCCACGTAGCTTAACGTAGCATATTACCGAACCCCCTCCCCCCTACCTAATGGAACGTAGCTTTTTTCTTTTTTTATGAATATTAAAATCTCTTTTCTAAAAATAATCAATAAAATCGTATTGAAACATAGTAAACAATATTAAATGTTTTTAAATCACAGTTTATTTTTTTTTTTTTGACAAGTAAGAGTTTGATACAAGACTAATTCTTAATTTTAATCAATATTTATATATATATATATATATATGTATATTTTTTCATCACTATATATTTTTATCAATATATGTGGACGTCCACATGAAAAGGGCCTATATTTTCGGTTCTAGTTTTCGAGATAATCACAATTTAGTAATTTTGGAGCAAAATCTTAATTTTTAAAAATTTTTTATTATCAATCTACATGTTTTGACAAGTCGAATCATGCGGTTTTCATTAATTTATCGATAATTTAACTGTTTGATTTCATTGGTTCTTTAGAAAATTGAAAAGGGCCCATTTTGGCGGTCATTTGCAAAAGTAATCCGTATTTTAAAAATAGAGGTGAGGAAAAAATTTAAAACCTCTTGATTTTTCATCTTTAAGGTGTCCTGGACTGTAAACAATTCTTATCTGAATAACTTCCTAGAAGAACCAGAGATATTGATGTTAGAGTCTTTTTTTCGTAATTGTCGAAATGAAAATTTGAATATTACGTTAATTTTTTCATAATAGAAACTGTCAAAAATTTTTAAATAAGTTTAATATCTATCCTTTTTCTTTAAATGACACAATAAAATTGTACCTAATAATTAATCTTGTTAAAAAATGGTTCTTTAATAGAAAAACTGTCCTTTTTAGAAAAAAAAAGTTTTTCGTATTTTCAAAATTAAGAGGGGGGGATGGTTTTAAAAATTTTAAACCTGTTGGTTTTTTATCTTCAAGGTAACCGTTTTTCTCGAAATGAGGTTTTTGGCGTTCTAAACTTTTAAATTCGTAACTCAGCGAATTTTTAACCAAAAAAGTTCTAAGACCACTCAAAATTTTCCAAATTTTGCCAGGAATACGCCCATATAGATAACTCCAATAGTGTTAAAATGGGCCCTTTTCATG
This sequence comes from Leptopilina heterotoma, assembly GCF_015476425.1. Lineage (NCBI taxonomy): Eukaryota > Metazoa > Arthropoda > Insecta > Hymenoptera > Figitidae > Leptopilina > Leptopilina heterotoma. The sequence continues at coordinate 612,941 of NW_025110946.1, read as the reverse complement.
TGGACGTCCACATATATTTCTCGAATTGACTTTCGAGCTGCCCGCGTAATTTCAAAAAAATGTATGTCAAATAAAAATACAAAGCTACGTTGCTCAGACCCTCCCTCCCCCCATGTGGTCTAACGTAGCACATTACCGAACCCCCTCCCCCCCAAAACAGGCTACGTGAATTAATAAGTGAATTATATTCACTTATGAATAAGTGAATTACATTCACTTATGAATAAGTGAATATTCATTATGAGATAAGTGAATACTCTGACATTAAGAAGTGAATGTAAATAAATAATCAGGATCAATATTATATAAAAAAAATATTTATTTACTATCAACTATTTAACACTCTCTTCTCTTCTCATTATCAGTCTGAAACTTATAAACATATCAATTTTTCAACTTTTTTAAGCTAAATTCCCAAACGGTCACCCATCTTAATATTAACCGCAAGCAATGTCGCTTAACTTTGATGATCAACGAGAAACACTACAATGCCACTTAATAAGTTGCCTTATACTCATAGAAAATTATTGGGTGATACTTATAAACAGTTAGTTTATTGTGTTCTACTTTAACGTTTTGTTTAAGATTTCTCTTATTATATATGTATATAAATACTTAGTAAATAAAAAGTTAGTTATTAGATTACTGTTAATATAGTATTTAACTGAATATTTTTTAAAAATTTTATTAAATTTTAAATGACAATTTTTATAATTAAATAAAATAAAAAATTTCTAATATATTAACTGAAATGATAAAAACATTGTTTTTAAACATTTAAATGTAGGTATAAATAATAAATTGTAATATAATGCGCAGATCCCAATGGGAAGTAAACGATTGGTTCAATAATGGGCCATGCTTGGCGAACTCCGTTCCATTATTGGAACATTAATGGCAACCATCATTGGACCACCAATGGTTTAAACTTGGGATGATCACGCTACTGCCAATGATCGGTAGCCAAGCATTGGGCCATTATTAGTTGCCAAGGAATTGCCAAGGATTCAAAATCGATTTTTAAAAGCTTGATTTTTTATTGGCAGCCAACAAAAAACCAAGGTTTTGAAAATTGATTTTTTTTAATTATTAATTAAAATATATTTTTCAAAAATTTATTTTAAAAAAATATGTTTTTCAAAAATATATATTTTTTTAAATTAATAGAACATATTAATTTAATTTGTCACCTCTGGTAAAACAAAGGTGAAAGACTGATAAATTCCCTCACCTTATATCTTACAGTGGAGGGATAACTGTGAATGTCTTTGCGAGAGAGGAGCAGGTACTTATATAGAGCCAGTGAAACAGGTCACAAGCGAGAAGAAATCACTAGCATGCACTCTGGCGGCGCTTGTCGGAACTGTTTTCTGGCACGCATGCATATCCTGACGTTATCGACACAGCGCTTGGCAACCAACGTTGCGCCACTTCCGACACGCGCCGCCAGAGTGCATGCTAGTGATTTCTTCTCGCTTGTGACCTGTTTCACTGGCTCTATAAGTACCTGCTCCTCTCTCGCAAAGACATTCACAGTTATCCCTCCACTGTAAGATATAAGGTGAGGGAATTTATCAGTCTTTCACCTTTGTTTTACCAGAGGTGACAAATTAAATTAATATGTTCTATTAATTTAAAAAAATATATATTTTTGAAAAACATATTTTTTTAAAATAAATTTTTGAAAAATATATTTTAATTAATAATTAAAAAAAATCAATTTTCAAAACCTTGGTTTTTTGTTGGCTGCCAATAAAAAATCAAGCTTTTGAAAATCGATTTTGTTTCCTTGGCAATTCCTTGGCAACTAATATTGGCCCGATGCTTGGCTACCGATCATTGGCAGTAGCGTGATCATCCCAAGTTTAAACCATTGGTGGTCCAATGATGGTTGCCAATTGTTTTGCCAAGAAAAAATCATTGGGTACCAAGCATGGCCCATTATTGAACCAATCGTTAACATTGGCAACTTCCCGTTGGGATGAATTTCCTTTTAACTAAATATTTCACTTATACATAAGTGCGGATTTCACTTATTGATAAGTGAAAACAAGTTCACACATAAAAAAGTGAATATTTCACTTATGTATAAGTAGATTCTACTTATAATAAGTGAGAAAAAGGTTCACACATGAAAAAAGTGAAAATTTCACTTCCCAGGAGGAAAAGTCGGACGAATGTCGGATTATACAACCGCCTGGGATCCGCGCCCGTACGGACCGCCAGCACCGATGGTCTGTACCGATTCGGATCCTAAAATGCAACCGGCGCAGAACAGATTAGGCTCCGACTTTTGGATCCGCCTTTCTACTTTCGTCAGTACTGGCGCGGTACTGGATTTGTTCCGCCTGCAGATTTCATTCTTCTACGCGCGTCGGAAGAATGACGGATGTTAGGTCTGTACTGGCTCGGTGCTGGGGCGGATCCGACTGCGGATCTCGTCATTTATTGTTATAGTTTACATTATCAGTATAATCATAAATTTATTTTATTATTATAATTAATTATTACAATAACTAATTGCATTTATTATAATATATATTAGTTAACCAATAAATAAATTAATAGTATTCATGCAAAGGAAGAATATAAGAAACTTAATTTTTTCATTATAAATATATATAAAAATCCAACTTTATTAATGTGCAATTAAATAAATAATTTTTAATAAATAATATATTAATTTGAAAGAAGTAAAATATATTTAACTTGAAAGAAAATGTGATCAATATATTATAATGCCTACAATAAATACCTAACATATTAAATACAATATATAAAAAAGAGATTATTATTAATTAATTAATAATCTCTTTTTAATTTAAACAATATATTAAGTAATTATTTATTGACACTTTTCTGCAAATTAAATAATTAAAAAAATGTGTTGTGCATTCAAATTTTATTCAATTTAATACTATAACTTATATGTTATAAATTGTTTTGCAGTGAAGTTATGTTCATATTATTCGATATATTATGTAATAAAATATTAAAAAACATAATAATAAAAATATAACATTTTTTTTTAAACGAAATATTGAAATATTCATAAATACACATTCAGTAAAGTATTGAAAATATACCGGTATTACATCAGTTCGTATTTCCAAATTGCCTATTGCCGCGTAGTAATTTTACAATTTTTATTTCAGCTAGTGAGACTTGAAAGCATTTAAGGTTTGAGAGTTCCATGCGAGCGTAGCATAGTGGTTAGCGTGCGAGATTTCGGTGCGTAAATATTCGGTTAGGCGTAGGTTCGTACCCCCAAGCGTTAGGATTTTTCAAATGTGTATGTAATAAAAAATTGCGTTCAAGTGTATAAAGAAATAAAAAAATGTGTAAAGTGAACTGTCAATGAATTGTCATCCGTATTTATCTTTTGCAATTAATTATTATTTTTTATTGATATTTGTTGAAATTATCATTTTGATCCGAGCCGGTTGTCAGGCGGTAGAATGCCAGCATTGCCAGCGCACATCTGGCTAGGAAATGAAAGATCCGCAGTCGGTACAGTGCCGGGTCCCAGCCGGTTGAATTATACACGGAACGGCTCTTCGCGGCCGGTTACCGGGCGGTAGAATGCCAGTTCCGAGACGGATGGCCAGCCAGCTCCTGGCCAAGTCATCTTTTGGTAGAATACCAGTTCTCGGGCGGTAGGCAGGCGGTTCCCAGCCAGTACCACTACTCCGGCGTCGGTACAGGCGAGGATCCGCGCCGGTTGGAAATTTCCCACTGGGTTATTCAGATTTAGAGAGTAGCGCAGTCGACGGCCGCAAGCGGCCGTCTCCTTTGCCGTTCTCTGCCATTTCTCAATTCAGTTCCCTGCCTAATTTTTAATTAATTACAATTTTTCTTTTTTCTTTGTGAATTTGATATACAATTAAACTTACACAAACATATAAGCGTAAGGCATATGAAACTGGCGAACGCTAAGCATTAAATACTCTCTAAATCTGAATATGTGAAATTTCACTTATTGTACGTTATAAGTCGTCCTCTCGATCAATAAGTGCATATACACTTATAAATAAGTGAATTTTTCACTTATTCTGAGTGAAATTTCACTTATCATAAGTGTATATGCACTTATTGATCGAGAAGACGACTTATAACGTACAAATATGTGAATTTTCACATATTCAGATTTAGAGAGTAGGGAATTATCTTTAACTGTTCTACGCCATTTCTAAATTTAGTTTGCTACCTAATTTTGAATTAATTCTAATAACTTTAATTTCATTACATTTAAATATAAGATTTAAACTCCTGCCCTATTATAATTATATTCTTTGTTACTATTATTAATAATTATTTATTATTTTCAATAATATTGATTTCAATTTATTTATTCTAATTTCTTTTTTAATAAACATAAATTGATAAATATATACCATTTGTCTAGTTTTAATTATCTGATGCTGAATTAGAATGTATGTTCATTGTTATTAATAATATTAAAAAAAGTTTTTTGTTTATTTAATTTTCTTAATTACTTTTAATTAAAAAATGAATAAAAATAAATATTTATTTTTTATCAATTTCAAAAAAGGCTATTAACATTTTAAAAGTTAGCGCCAACAATTGGACAACCGCAGCTCCATCTGCAACATGCACTTTGCTTATGAGTATTCCTTTCTCCAATGCTTTTTTCCTAATCGCGCTGCGAGTTCTCTTCGATATTTTCGATATTCGATCTTGCCCATGCCTTCATGCTTTTTGTTTGGTAGGATAGGAACATAAGAAAAATTGTCCTGAAAATCATGAATTCCTTAAAGTGTTTTTAAGGGCATCCGGGAAAAATCGAGCCCAAAAAGTGTTTTCCCGCGTGTCGTCTCACTCCTAATTAATTAGAGATATTTAGTTCGGATTTATCATGATAATTAGGGGAATTCATGATGATAAAGAATATTCTCGAATATTGCAAGTAATTTTTGAAATAAATATTGAAAAACGAAATTACAAAAGTTGGATTTTTGGCGAAAGTGAGAGACAATATGGCGGCGAGCACACAGACAAGTGGATCTATGTGTCAGTGGTCAAGGAGGTGGCGCCAATTCTCGGAAGTGGTCGCTACTTGAACTAAGGAAATGTCTCAATCTCAAATTACTCCACTTTCAATCGTTAATAAAATAATTTCCTCGCAAAATTATTGCAAAAACGGAGAGGGCCGCTCCTCGGAGAGTCTTCCTCTATCACCCCTCCAAATATGAACCCGAAATATTTTATCCTCTCAAAATGAGACGTCTATACTGAACCGTGAAAAACCCCTTTTTTCCGTATATTTAAACAATTTTTTTCAATAATTATTTATCAAAATTTCTCTAAATTCCGAGAGGACCGCTGGTCCCAGAGCATTTCTCTATATTTACCAAAAAATCCCGACTCAAAATATTCTTTTCTTTTTAAATGAGACGTCTATCACGAAACCAGTATTATTTCCCGGATGCTCTTAAAGAAATTTAATTTTATTTTCGAAACAACTTTAATTGAATTTCTAGGAAAAATTTCCTTATTTTTAAATATTTCTATAAAATTCTTCATAACAATTTAATTTTTTTTTTAAATTTTAATAAATCCTTCGAAAGAATTCAATTATTTTTATAAGTAGTAAAATTCATCGTAAGAATTCAATTATTTTTCATAAATAATAAAATTCTTTTTAGGAATTCAATTATTTTCAATACAATCATTAAAAAAATTCGATTGTATTCAATAAATTAAAGACATTTTTCGAAAGAATTCAATTAATTTCTAAAAATTTTAATAAAATTCAAGAATTAAATGTTTATAATTTCAATTATTAAGAAACACGATTATTGTAAAAACTTGAAAGAAATTGTTCATATAAAATTCAATTACTTTGAAAATTTGCAATTAAAATTATTAAAGACACTCCATTATTTTAAACAAATTTAAAGAAATTCTTCAAAAGAATTTAATTAGGATTCTGAAAAATTTTAATAAAATTCTTCCCAAAAATTCAATTATTGTTATAGATAATAAAATTCTTCGAAGAAATTAAATTATTATCAAATTTTTTAATAAACATCTTTGCATAAATTCAATGATTTGCAAATTTTTAAAAAATTTTTTCGCAACAATTCAATTATTTTCGTAAATAATAAAATTCTTTTTAGGAATTTAATTATTTTCAAACAAACACAATTTTCATTCAATTTTTCGAAAAAAATCGATTATTTAAAATGATTTTATAAAATTCTTCGTATCATTTCAATTATTTTTAAAAACTTTGATAAAATTCTTGGAAAAATTTCAATTTTTTCATAAATAATAAAACTGATTGCAGAATTTCAATTATTTTTAATACAATTTTAATCGAATTCCTCACAAAATTTAATTATTCTTAAAAATTTGTTGATCAAATTCTTTATGAGAATTCAATTTAAAGAAACATTCAATTATTCAGTAAGTTATTAATTTTTCTATTTAAATAATTGAATTCTCGTTGAATTTTCTAATAAAAATTGATTTAAAAATTAATTTCAGTTAAAATTTTATAGATAATAATTGAATATTAAAAGCTTTATAGCTTGAATTTTTAGAAATATGTAATTGAATTTTGAAAAAGTTTCAAATTAAAATCTTTGAAAATCTGAATTTTTCATATTTTTAACTAACAATTCTGTGGAATTAATTTTTTTAAAAGGTTGAATTGAATTTTTTTTGAAATTTTTTCAAGTTATTTTCTAATATAAATTTAATTGAAAAATTTTCGAATAATTGAAATTTCTTAAAATTGAATTGTAAATAAATGGATTTTTGAAAATTGTCAAAGAACTTGTTACGTCCTATGGACTAAACATAATTATTTTAAATTCAATTTATTAAATAAATGAATATTTAATAAATGGAATTATGTTAGTGATTAGAACCTAAGCTCTCGCTTAATAGTTCGGGACACTTTCGAGTTGAACAATGTTAAAAATTTATTTTATAGGGATTTTTGATTTTAAAAGGAACAAGGTTAATTAGTAACAGCAATATGAAACATTAATTACCTTTGGCTTCATAGGTTATAAACATATTGGATTTGTTCAAATAAAAGAAATAATATTCTTAGAATTGGGAAATAGTTTTTTGAAATATAACAATTCCTCTAAAGTATAATTGTTATATTTCGAAGTTTAGAAAAGATGAATTTAATAACAATATTTTGAATTTGTACTCACTTTTTATTTATAGTTATGAATAAAATCGTTGTCTTCAAAAACGTGAAATAATTTGGAATCCTCGTAATATCGATTATTAATAATCGATTAATCGATTTACTGTATCGATATATTGATATATCGATTTATGATTTCGATATGTGATGAAATTATTTGAATTTGGTAATAGAATTGACACTTGTATATAACTTTTAAAATAGACTTGAACTTAAGTTGAATTTTAGTATTGAGAACTTGAGACTGAACACTGTATGAATGTTTAAGATTGAACTGAATACTTGGAATGAGATTTTAACTGACTTGTGTCTAGTTGTCTTGTAAGGATACTGTTTGACATCCCATCCTCTTGGGGATGCTGTTTTTTAAAGGTTTTTCCCCACTAGGATTTTAGGGAGTTTTTAGATTTTTGGAAAATATTTTTAGAGAGATGGAAAAAGAGGCTGACTAATTATCAGATTGGTAAAAAGTTAAAAGATTTGATTTTGTCGTTTCGGGATTGGGTCTTCGAGACCCATCCCACTTATGTAGGTTGTGTCTTAAAGGGACGTACCCTAGGTCAGTGTCTTTCTAAAATAGTAGGGATATTATTTCACGTTTTTGGATTTTTACAGAATATTGTTAAAAACTAATTAATAATAATTTTACAAAATTTTTTATAGCGTAGTTTAATTGTTTATAATTTTTAAATGTATGTAGGTTTTTGAATTTCAATTTTATCGTAATTTTTAACGTAATTGTCGCATTATTTAATTATTTATTTCGATTTTATGATCATTTATTCTTTATAAATTGTTATTAATAATTTGTGAATTATTATTGGTTTATTGTTTATAATTATTCTTTGTGGGTATTTATTTGTTATTAATTATTTTATAAACGATAAATATTTATTTATACGCATTATTAATAATTGTTAATAATTTTTGTTTATTGCAAACTATATAATGTTTAATTGAAAATTAAAGTTTTATTAATTGTTTAAGCGCATTTGAAAATGTATATATGCATTTCAGACCGTGCCTTTAAGAGGCTGTTCTTTAGACATCTGGTCAAGGATTAGGTTTCAATTTATGGTTTCCTTTACATTTGGAAACACTTTAACTTTTGTTTGGAAAATGTATTTCTTTTTAGCAAGGTTAGAATTGACTGTTAAGAAGGCCGAAATTTGAACTGCCCTTTTCACGGTACAATCTGTGAGCGATAAAAATGTTCTGTGAACGAATTTTCTTAGAAAAAAGATAATTTTTAAATGTTTGTCTAGTCTGTTTAATGTTACTCTTATAGGGCCCATTTTAAGTTATTTGAAAAATATAATTTGAAAAATAAAAGTGAAAAATATACAGGATGTAACAAACTTTTTCGAAAAATATTAAAAATAATTGATTTAAAGAAGAATTTTAGTTAATAATTCTTGAAAATAATATTTGAATTGAAGTGATGAAAATAATTTTGAATAAATACAATATTCTTATAGTATAAAAAATTATTTTATCAGTCGGTCATCTTTAATAAATTATTATAAAACATGAAGAAAGCGATTAGAAGTGATCGATATCTTCATGTTTTATAGTTATGAAAAATTGAATTTATAGTTTTAAGTAAAATGTTGTCTTATTTGACTAGGACGACTCGGACTGGTTATATTTTTGTTAGTAATTGGCCCGTAATTTTTTATTTTTGGTCTGTAAAGTCCGTATTATTTTTAAATACTTTCACTAGTTCGAGCCCTGTATTTATAATATTAGAATGATGAGAAAGAAAATAAATTTGAATGTGACTTTTTTCTTTACAGACTATATTCTCGTTCGCGTCGTGAATACAATGAAGAAAAAGTTGCAAAGATTTCAAATAACACTTTTGATTTTCATATCCGAGGTATCAGAATAGAAACTTCTGATAAACATACGGTTTACGGTGATGATGGTGTGCCAGAAATTTTAGCAGGAAATGAAATAGTGCTTCGATTATTTGGCGTTGGTATCACTGAAGATATAGAAATTGCATTTACAAATGATCATGAAAATAAAGGTGCCTTATGTGACAAACGCAGCACAGATAAATTTTCCGTAAGTTTTACAGAATGGAAACACTTTTTTCAAATTACAAATTTCATTGGATCAATTTTTTTCTAGATTTACAAAGTCGAGGAAAATACAGCTTTAGTTTCAATAGTTCTTTCGAAGCCAGGGATTTATTATTTGTGCGCAAATAGAAGAGCTCAAGAAACAGATATTCCTGTTTCAGCTGTACATCAAGGTTCCGACAACTATTTGACTGTAAGTTTCAAATAAAAGCAGAGAAGAAAAATAATATTTTATGCCTGTCATAATTCAAACTTTTCTATAGAGAAATGCATAAATTATAGATTCGTGCTTATGAAAAATCTCTTCCACTTTGGGTGTCAATAATCATCATTCTCACTTGTCTCAGTTTCTCAGCATTATTCTCTGGGCTTAATTTGGGTCTCATGTCATTAGACAGAACTGAATTGAAAATTCTTTGCAATACTGGAACTGAAAAGGTAAATTACAATCCCAAATACAATTAATTTAATGCAATTTACACAAAGCGTGATTTTTAATGGGAAAAATTAAATATTTTTCAGGAAAAGCAATATGCAAGAACAATTGAACCCGTGAGAAATATGGGAAATTATTTGTTGTGCTCCATTTTGTTTTCTAATGTTCTTGTGAATTCGATTTTTACAATTGTCCTCGAGGAACTTACATCTGGACAAGTTGCTGTTATTTGCGCAACTCTCGCTATTGTTATTTTTGGTGAAATTTCACCTCAAGTACGTATTTATCTTACGTTTTTTCTTCGACTTATTTTTATTTTATTTTATTTTATATTTTATTTTCTAATTTACAGGCAATTTGCAGTAGACATGGATTATGCATTGGTGCTAAAACAATTTACATGACAAAACTCACGATGATACTAACGTTTCCTCTAAGTTATCCCATAAGTAAACTTTTAGATTTAGTTCTTGGCGAAGAAATCGGAAACGTCTATAATCGTGAACGCCTGAAAGAACTTGTCAAGGTGAGAAGGAATTAAATATTTTTAACAGGCATCACAGTTGGTCCCCTTCTTTGCTGATTTGTCGCCTTTTTCACCTTTTTCACCTTTTTCTAATCAAAAATAAACAAGTTTTTATTTTTGTCAAATCTTTTTCAAAGTGTAATCATAAAATTTAGACTCATAGAATTTAGATTATTAACTTAACACCACAACATAATATAAATGTTTTTTTTATGTCAAGCATTTGAATAGTATAGAAATCGTAAAGAATTTTATAAATTATAAGGTGGTTCATTCAACAAAATGCAGACCTCTAGAAAAATAATTCATTAATATTCAAATAATTAAAATATTATTATTAATAGTTTTTTCTAAAAAACAAAAATCCTAATATAAAACCTTCAATTTTTTCCATTTATGACAATAATTTATTTTTAAATAACTTAATTCTTCAAGAACTATAATAAAATTATAACTTAGAAATTATTTAATGAATAATTTTATTTATACATTTCAAAATTAATTGAATTTTAAAAGTTTCGTTTACAATTTTCATAAATACATAGATGATACATAGATGAACTTAGAAAGATTTTAGTTTTAAATTTTATAAAATTTCAATTTTATGAATAAATTTTATTAGAAATTCTAAAAAACTTAAATTTTTGCAAAAAATTTTGAAATTTGTTAATTTATTTATATATATATATATATATATATATATATATATATATTATATTATATTATATTATATATAAAACTATTCATCATAGGAGTTAGGTACTCAAATGTGATTTTGATATACTCGCTTACTTGTTTTCACTCATTGAGTCGGAAAAATTATCGCAAAAATTATTTCTAAAGTCAAATTTAGTGCTGAACACGAATACCATAATGGATTTTTGATTCAAAAATTTTACAAGTGTTTTTTCAAAAAATGTGCGGTTGGGGCGAAACTATTCGCCCACTGATGACAGCGAAAACTACGAAAGTGTATTTTTGTGTGTGCTTGTTTCTAGGTTAGAATGGTAAGAAATTGGAAGAGAAAAACCAGAAAAATTCCTCCAACTAACAAATTAATTTTTATATTTTTTTTAGTATTATATCATTAATAGCTGCAAGAATAGTTACGCCCCTCGTTTTTTTCGACATCAAAAAAAAAAAAAAATTCGTAAAATCGCTGTAGTTCGGAACAGAATTGAGTTACAGCAAAATAATACATGGCAAAATTGTAGCTAAGAAGTAAAGTTTTCAAACGGTCCAACTCATATTTTTATTCTTTTTTAAATACATTGTTTAGACTCAAAAATCCAAACAAGAATAGTAATGCCCCACCCTACCCTATATGTATATATATGTCGTAGACAAATAGAAAAATCCGTCGTTTAGCTTAATTCCTAGGTTTTAGCTAAACGCGGGCAAATAGGAAAATGTTCAAGTAAATGACAATTTTTTTTTTAATTGCCTGAATTCTTTAGTCATTTAGCTTGATGCCTAGGCGTTAAGCTAAACGCCCAAAAAGCGCCAGGCGAATAGAGAAATTGATCTCGATTGATGGATAATAAACATTGTAAAAAAATTTTGAGAATCGGTCCAGTAGTTTCCGAGAAAAACATCACGCAGCATGAAAAAATGTGGTTTTGAGAAAAACGCGTTTAAATTTGTATTGTATACTTACATAGCCGTGTACGCGCTCAAATAAATAAATAAATTTATTCGCAGAAATTCAATTTTATTCAAAAATTTAAAGAAATTCTCGTCAAAATTTCAATTCTCTTTATAAATAATAAAATTCTTCTTCAAATTCGTCGAAAGAATTTAATTATTAAAAAATTTTTTGATACAATTCTTTATGAGAATTCAACACACTAAAAAAAAAGTCTTACTTTCAGCCTCTTTTTGAGGCTGAATTTAAGGTGTAAACGGAGTCAGCCCCGTTAGACAAGGACAGACTTATGTGAAATACATGGGCTGAATTTAAGGTGTAAACGGAGTCAGACTTTTTTTTTCCTGTGAATGTTAAGAAGCATTCAATTATTCAAGAAATTGTTTATTTTAGTGTTTAAATAATTGAATTCTCATAGAATTTTCTAATAGAAATTGATTTAAGTGAATTTCAGTTAAAATTTTATAGATAATAATTGAATATTAAAAGCTTTATAGCTTGAATTTTTAGAAATATGTAATTGAATTTTGAAAAAGTTTCAAATTGAAATCTTTGATAATCTGAATTTTTCATATTTTTAACTAACAATTCTGTAGAATTAATTTTTTCAAAAAGTTTAATTGAAATTATTCAAAGTTTTTATTTTCAAAAATATATTTAATTGAAGAATTTCCGAATAATCGATGAAATTTCGTAAAATTGAATTGTAAACAAATACATTTGAACATTCTCAAAATTTTTTTTTTAAAATTATAATAATTTTAGGGTGTCTACTAACCGGGAATTCCGGGAAAACCGGGAAATAACTGGGAATTTTATTTGACCGGGAAAAACCGGGAATTAGCCGGGAATTTTATACCAAACCGGGAATTTTTTTACCAAAATTAAAAAAGTTTTATTATTTTAATTTGTTTTTAAAAAATCACTTTTTATTTCAATTTTTATATGTATGTGAAGTTAGCCCCCCACTTTCAAAAAAATTAAATTTTTTTTAGAGTTCTGACTTCCTCTACAATGGTTCTGGAGTTCCTGATAGTTTTTAGAATTAGTTCCGGCGATTAAATGGTAAAAAATAGGTTTTTTCATAATGGGGGGCTAACTTCACGCAGCCCCCCACTATTGAAAAAATGGATTTATTATTAGAGTTCTGAGTAGCTATAAGAGAGTTCTAGAGTTCCCTACAGTTTATTTCAATAGTTCTCATAATCCAAAATCATAAAAAAAATAATTGAAAATTCCAGAATTTTTCAAAAAAATTAAAATTTTACGAAAAAAGAGTTCTGATCAGAGTTCTGTTAGCCCCCCATCGAGATAGATAAAAAACATTTATAACAATTTTTTCAAAACCGAAAAACTACTGAACTACAAAAGTTTGAAAATTACAAAAAAATTTTTTATCATAAATTAAGAGTTCCATGAGTTCTGATCAGAGTTCTTTTAGCCCCCGATAGTGTTCGACAAAAAACCTTAATAACAATTTTTTCAAAACCCAAAAACTACTAAACTACAAGACATTAAAGTTTCAAAAAAATTTGATCTTTTATATTTTGAGAGTTCCATGAGTTCTGATCAGAGTTCTGTTAGCCCCCGATAGTGTTCGACAAAAAACCTTAATAACAATTTATACAAAACCCAAAAACTACTAAACTACAAGACTTTGAATTTTCAAAAAAAAATTTGATCTTTTGTATATTGAGAGTTCCATGAGTTCTGATCAGAGTTCTGTTAGCCCCCGATAGTGTTCGACAAAAAACCTTAATAACAATTTTTTCAAAACTCAAAAACTACTGAACTACGAGACTTTGAATTATCAAAAAAAAAAAAATTTATTAGAAATTGAGAGTTCCATGAGTTCTGATCAGAGTTCTGTCAGCCCCTCATCAAAATTAATAAAAAATCTATATTGCAATTTTGTCAAAACTTAAAAACTACTGAACTACAAGACTTTGAATTTAAAAAAAAATTTATCATAAATTGAGAGTTCCATGAGTTCAGTCATGTAAAGTTAATACTACTTTTTAAAAAAATCAAAAATTTTACAAGAGTTCTGGGTACTTTAGCAATAGTTCTAGAGTTCTCTAACGATTATTTAAATAGTTCTGATGATTAACAATAAAAAATCATAGTGCTAACTTTGCATAGCACTATGATTTTTGCAAAAAAGAGTTCTGACCTAATATTATGAAAATGAATAAAGAGTTCTAGAGTTCTCTACCAAAGAAAACAAGAGTTCTGCAGAATTTCAAAAGTTATTAACAAATTAAAAAAGTTATGAAAATAATATTCTGCGAGTTCTGAATAGAGTTCTGGCATTGTTGCAAAGTGTTTTACAAGTATATCTCATAAAATTTTGTTCTAAATCAAAAATCAAAAAAGTTACGGGACATTGAAGTTTTCAAAAAACTTCAAAATTTTAAAATTCAGAGTTCTGAGAGTTCTGAAAAGAGTTCTGGAATCGTCATAAAGAGTTGTATAAGTATTTCTAATGACATTTTGTTCTAAATCCAAAATCAAAAAATTACAGAACTTTGAAATATTCAAAAAATTTAAAACTTTAAAGTTCTGAGAGTTCTGAAAAGAGTTCTGGCATCGTCATAAAGAGTTCTATAAGTATTTCTAATGACATTTTGTTTTAAATCCAGAATCAAAAAAGTTACAAAACTTTGAAAATTTCTAGAATTTTTAAAATTTTAAAATTCAGAGTTCTAAGAGTTCTGAAAAGAGTTCTGGCATCGTCATAAAGAGTTCTAAAAGTATTTCTATTTTCTAATGACATTTTGTTCTAAAATAAAAAAAAATGTTACGGGACATTGAAGTTTTCAAAAAATTTTTAAATTTTAAAATTCAGAGTTCTGAGAGTTCTGATTAGAGTTCTAGCATCATTGCGAAGAGTTCTAGAAGCAACTCTGATGACATTTTTCTCTAAGCCCAAAATCCAAAAAATTACAGGATTTTGAAATTTTTTTAAAACTTTAATGTCCCGTAACTTTTTTGATTTTTTGATTTAGAACAAAATGTCATTAGAAATACTTATAGAACTCTTTATTACGATTCCAGAACTCTTTTCAGAACTCTCAGAACTCTGAAAATTAAAATTTTGAAGTTTTTTGAAAACTTCAATGTCCCGTAACTTTTTTGATTTTTGATTTAGAACAAAATTTTATGAGATATACTTGTAAAACACTTTGCAACAATGCCAGAACTCTATTCAGAACTCGCAGAATATTATTTTCATAACTTTTTTAATTTGTTAATAACTTTTGAAATTCTGCAGAACTCTTGTTTTCTTTGGTAGAGAACTCTAGAACTCTTTATTCATTTTCATAATATTAGGTCAGAACTCTTTTTTGCAAAAATCATAGTGCTATGCAAAGTTAGCACTATGATTTTTCATTGTCGCTTTTTTTATTGTTAATCATCAGAACTATTTAAATAATCGTTAGAGAACTCTAGAACTATTGCTAAGGTACCCAGAACTCTTGTAAAATTTTTGATTTTTTCAAAAAGTAGTATTAACTTTACATGACTGAACTCATGGAACTCTCAATTTATGATAAATTTTTTTTTAAATTCAAAGTCTTGTAGTTCAGTAGTTTTTAAGTTTTAAAAAATTGCAATATAGATTTTTTATTAATTTTGATGAGGGGCTGACAGAACTCTGATCAGAACTCATGGAACTCTTAATTTCTAATAAATTTTTTTTTTTTGATAATTCAATGTCTCGTAGTTCAGTAGTTTTTGAGTTTTGAAAAAATTGTTATTAAGGTTTTTTGTCGAACACTATCGGGGGCTAACAGAACTCTGATCAGAACTCATGGAACTCTCAAAATATAAAAGATCAAATTTTTTTTGAAAATTCAAAGTCTTGCAGTTTAGTAGTTTTTGGGTTTTGAAAAAAATGTTATAAAAGGTTTTTATCTAACACTATTGGGGGCTAACAGAACTCTGATCAGAACTCATGGAACTCTCAATATATAAAAAAACAAATTTTTATTGAAACTTTAATGTCTTGTAGTTCAGTAGTTTTTGGGTTTTGAAAAGATTGTTATTAAGGTTTTTTGTCGAACACTATCGGGGGCTAACAGAACTCTGATCAGAACTCATGGAACTCTTAATTTATGATAAAAAATTTTTTTGTAATTTTCAAACTTTTGTAGTTCAGTAGTTTTTCGGTTTTGAAAAAATTGTTATAAATGTTTTTTATCTATCTCGATGGGGGGCTAACAGAACTCTGATCAGAACTCTTTTTTCGTAAAATTTTAATTTTTTTGAAAAATTCTGGAATTTTCAATTATTTTTTTTATGATTTTGGATTATGAGAACTATTGAAATAAACTGTAGGGAACTCTAGAACTCTCTTATAGCTACTCAGAACTCTAATAATAAATCCATTTTTTCAATAGTGGGGGGCTGCGTGAAGTTAGCCCCCCATTATGAAAAAACCTATTTTTTACCATTTAATCGCCGGAACTATTTCTAAAAACTATCAGGAACTCCAGAACTATTGTAGAGGAAGTCAGAACTCTAAAAAAAATTTAATTTTTTTGAAAGTGGGGGGCCAACTTCACATACATAATTTTTATAGGTATTTATACTGTTCTCTAAATTTAAGTTAGTTAAAAATAATTAATTTGATAGTAAAAAATCAATTCGACTGAAAATATGTAATTAAATTTGTTAAAGAATTTCATTAGAAACTTTTTAACAAATAGAATTTTCAAAGTATTTTAATTTAATAATTGATTAATAATTGAATATTATAAAGAGTTAAATTCTAATGTATTCATGTTTCTTACTGCGAAGATTTAAAGAATTTAAAGAAGATTTAAAGAATTTTATTTAAATTTTTCGAAAATAATCAAGGGAAGTTAGTGACCGTAATTATAATTTAATTTTTAAAATTTAAAGTCCCTCTTACAGTTTTAAATCAATTTTTTGCTTCTAAAAATATTATTAAACTTCTCTTAAATTTTTATAATTTGAAATTTCTGATTAAATGTTTATTACTTATTAAGTAAATAATTAATTATTATTAATGATTATTATTTTCAAAAATTTATATAAAATTCTTCACAAGAATTAAATTATTTTCATAAATAATAGCATTCTTTGGAAGGATTCAATTTTTTTTATAAATAGTGAAATTTTTTTGTAGAAATTCAATTATTATCAATATAATTTTAATAAAATTAAAAAATCAAATTTTCAATTATAATTAGAAAGAGACAAGATTATTTTTGAAAAATTAAAAAAATTTAAAGATTTATTTATTTTTGAAATCAAATTTAAATTTAAATTTAAATTTGATGAGAAAAAAAGCAGGAAAAAATTTGGACATAACCGGGAAAATCCGGGAAATAACCGGGAATTTTGTTGAACGAAAATACTAGACACCCTGATTATTGTAAATAATTGATTTAAGGTATTTCTCCGGCTGCTACTCTTGAAAAATTGATTTTCGATAGATTTTCTTCAAATTTTGAGAAAATGTTTCTTCGGGTGCCCTTTAAATGTGGTAAAAATTTCAAAACCCTTTGCCATGTCAAAAAACAAGATATTGTGGTTGAGATTTTTTATTTTTAATATAATCGCATGTAAAAGTTAAATTTTGAACTTGAATGACTGAAAATTTAGCATCGCAAAGGATTTTGAAATTTTTACCACATTTAAAGGGCACCCGAAGAAGCATTTTCTCAAAATTTGAAGATGATCTATCGAAAATCAATTTTTTCAAGAGTAGCAGCTGAAGAACTACCTTAAAGAAGAATTTTAGTAAAAAATTCTAGAAAATAATTGAATTGAAATGATGAAAACAATTTTGAAGAAGTTACAGTAAAAATATTTTTTATAGTAGAAAATAATGATTTTATCACTCGGTCATCTTTTATTATTATAAAACATGAACAAAGTGATCACTTTCTTCATGTTTTATAATATCTTCATAAATTGTTGAATTTAAAAAAGATTTGAATTTGAATGTTTTTAAAATCTTAATTCCTATGGAAAAATAATAATGATTAAATATTTTTTAAAAAAATAAGTTATCGCTGTTTTTCGAATAATTTTACAGTTTTAAAGAAATTAGTAAATAAATGTAATACAACCTTTTTTTTGAGTAGCTAATCAAGGAAAAAGAAAATAAAATTTTTGTAGCATTTGATTAAAATCGAATCGTTATGGAAGCTTTATGATAAAAAATTTGAATTATTTATGCAATTTGTATAAAGAAATAAATTTTGATCCCCTTTTCTTCCCGTTTTGGGGAAAAAGGTACTGTGATGCCTGTTTTCATTTAATTTAAAGTTCAAATAATGAAATAGAAAGGAAGATTTATTAGATCTTCAAAAGAGAAATAACAATGAGATATTCAATGTTAGAAACGTGATATTTAAAAGAATCTCACATGTATCGTGAGTCATGCAGGGGGTGGGGTGGCTTATCAGAAAGTTGGATGTTCTCAAATTGCGAGATAATATTATTATTCAATATTAAAACCCAAACGTTAATGCACGGTGTACACCTCCTATCTTGAGTTTTACAAAGATATCATTAGAGATAACTCATAAGTAATTCGATCCAACGTTATTCAATTGAATAAGACGATACGATACCATCTGCATTTGAAATATAAAAATATTCAATCATTTCAGTAACTAATTGCAAAATTAAATTAACATTCCAACATTAAATAATCACTGTTTTGCTGCAGGTGACGACTGGATTTAATGATTTGGAAAAGGAAGAAGTAAATATTATTTCCGGTGCTTTAGAATTATGTAAGAAAACAGTGGCCGATGTTATGACTCGAATCGATGATGTTTATATGTTAGACTACAATGCTATTTTAGATTTTGAAACAGTTTCAGAAATTTTAAAATCAGGTAAGCTTTTTCTATTTTCGAAAACTCGAGCGAAGTTTTATATTAAAATAAATTTTTTTCTAGGATTTTCACGAATTCCCGTTTATGAAGAAACTAGAAACAATATTGTTTCGATATTATACATCAAGGATCTGGCATTCGTTGATCCAGATGACAATAAACCATTGAAAACATTGTGTGAATTTTACAAAAATCCATGTAATTTTGTATTTGAAGATGTTACATTGGACGTAATGTTCAAACAATTTAAAGAAGGTTCCACTTAAATATAATAGATCATTTGTGTTTCAGTAGTTTGAGATTTTCTTTAACAATGACTTCTTCTTTCGGTAGGACACAAAGGTCACATGGCGTTTGTACAACGAGTCAATAGTGAAGGTGAAGGCGATCCATTTTATGAGGTCATTGGTTTAGTAACTTTAGAGGACGTTATAGAAGAATTGATTCAAGCTGAAATAATGGATGAAACTGATGTTATCAGTGAGTAATCATTATTTTTATATAAGTTTCAATTTCATTTTCAATTTAACCTTTCAAAAATAACTCTTTTTTCGAACATTTTTTTAACAAATGTAGGAGTAACTTTAAAATATTTCCCCTTTTGTCCCCATATTTCAATTTTATACCCTTTTTCACCTTTTCACCTTTTTCTAATAAAAAATAAACAAGTCTTTCTTTTTTTCAAATCTTTTTCAAAGTGTAATCATAAAATTATAACTTAGAAATTAATTAATGAATAATTTTATTCCTATATACCTTTACTTCCAAAATTAATTGAATTTTAAAATAGTTTCGTTCACAATTTTCATAAATAGATGAACTTGAAAAGATTTTAATTTTGAATTTTGTAAAATTTCAATTTTGAATGGATTTCATTAGAAATTCTAAATAACTTAAATTTTTGCAAAAATTTTCAAAATTTAAATAATTCTGAAATTAGTTAAATTTTTTAATATATATATATATATGTCGTTGGCAAATAGAAAAATCCGGCATTTAGCTTAATGCCTAGGCATTGGGCTAAATGCCGGCAAGTACATAAATGAATCGTGAAAAATGGTTATTTTTCTATTTGCCTGAAATATAAGAAAGTATTGGTACTGTACCAGTATAACGACGGTATGTCGTACGACTGAAATTGTTAAATAAAAGAACTCCATAAAAGTATGAGGCTAGTATAATACCATTACGTTGTACTGTCATTTATGAAAATACAGCATATTCGTACGATACAATTACCATACCGGTACACCGTACTCTGCGTGGTAATGCGAACATAACCTAATTTACTTTACAGTTGTCAATGACATATGCCTCCAGTGCACATGGTGCAATGATTTTTTGTTGAAAAGCTGACTTTTAGGATGCAATACAAAAGTTTTAATATTTGTAACATGTGTCACTATATTTAAATTAGAAATCAGTGGTTTAATTTCTATTCATCTATATGTAATATGTGTATACTATTAATCTCAAGTGGTTTTGCTTTGTCATGATGCTTATATTTTTATCATTAGCGTATTCTAATAATTACTACAACAATGGACAACTTCTGATTTTTAAACTGTTTTGTGCTTTACACTTGAGAAAAAAATTTTAATTCAAGAGTTACAATAAAATATATAGAAATCGCAATATTTTTAAATAACTTTTCTTATAGATCACATATACATGTGTTATCATTTATAGGTTAGAACGTCCAAATTATTTTTCTTACAATAAAGTACTTTAGATTATAAATGGTTATTAATCACAGTTATTTTAAAGAATGTTTAAAAATTAGCAAAGCAAAACCACTACATAATTATTTAATTAAAATACTTCAAAACACTGATTATTCTAATAAAAGTAAATGTGGTTACAAGTTACATAATATCTTTAGGTACAAAAAAAATAACTCTTTTAATAAGAATAAATTACTTCAAAATTAAATTGATCTTAGTAATGATTCTTTCAGAAAATTTATCATCAAATATTAAATTAAAATAGTTAATACTTAATACAGACTAAAGCACAAGAGGGAGAGGGATATAAAAGGCTTTACACGCGGTACTAGTATAGTACGAATACAGTAACCGTACGATAAACTAAATTACAAAAACCTTCAGTACACCATACTATTATCGTACTCGTATTATACGAGCATAAGCATACTGGTACGACATACTAGTACAGTACCTGTTACCGTGCGAAGGTAGATGGCGAGTACAGTACCAGTACGATTAATACGACTATGGCGTATTAATCGTACGTATATATATATATATATATCCCAGGCGCGAGCTGACAGTGAGTTCAGGCTTTACGAAGCTTGATTGAGGGTTGGTCAGTATTGGTTAAAGCTTGGTGGGACAGTGAAAGCAAGGCTGCTTGAGTCCGGAATAGTAACACCGATGTAAACCTGACGCTCAGTCTTTGTTGAAGACTGGCGTTCAATCTTCAATCAATGCTGCGGAAGCCGAAAGCAGGACTGAACAAGACTGCTTCCACTGTTCCCAAATTTACACGCTTCTCACGCGTTCATTCAATATAACGTGAATATATTAATTATTATTATTAATAATAAACAGTATTGTTATTAATATATATGTATTTACATATTTAATGACAATAAGTTATTATTATAATAATTATATTATTTTCATATAAATATTATATTACTAACAATAAATGTCATTTAACATAATAATATTGAAAAATAATTTTAGCAAAAAAAGACAATTTGTGATAATTTGTACATTTTTTAACTTCATTTTTAACAGACTTTTAATATTATTTACAAACAAGTTCACAAGTTTTTATTCACAACACTTATTAATTATACAGATTAAATAGTAATTTTATTATTTTATGTAACGCTTATAATGAAAAAATCCGCTCGCATGTGGGATCGAACTCACGTCCCCCCGCCCCAGACGCATTCCGGAAGTCCTTGACGCAACCACTTAAACCGCACGGCCACTGAGTCTCGATGAGACCTCGGACTAATGTAATATATTAATGCCAGTGCCGTATACTTTGTTACTTATAAGGGCAAAGTGAAAACTATGACTAAAAATTTTACACATACTAATCCTGAATTATTTTAATTATTAAAAATGAATATTAAATAATTCATAATAAAATTGTAATCATTACAAAATTCAACTTTTAAAACATTTTACAATTAAAAATATTTAATGGATAATTTAATAAACATCGATAAATAAATGATATTTTTTATTATTCAGTAACAAAATTATTAACATTTATTATTAGATATATTAATAATATATTATTTAAATAAATATAATTTGGAATAATAATGAACTATAATGTTAAATATTGTAATTATTATTAATTATAATAATAATTATTAATAATTATAATAATTAATTAATAAATAAATAATAATTAATTAAATTAATATTAAAAATTAGCATAATTAATAAAATTATTAAACATGATGCAGTGTCAGGAATATTTATTGCACATTTTAATTATTATTTACTAATTATCTATAATAATTTTAAAAACATTTATAAAAAAAAATTTTCCATTTAACTTTTTTTAAATTTGAATGTTACAATTATAATAATATATTTATACTAAATAAATATAAATATTCATTTATCAATTAATAACTTAATGTTAATTATTATTATTATTTGAAACAATTATTATAATTATAATTATTATAATATTATTTAATTAAGTGAACACGGTAATAAATAAAGATAAACTGAATATTGTGTAAAGATTGATTCAAGCTTGAATCAAGATTAGATGTTCGAGCTTCACTCATAAAGATTGACCGAGTCTTGAATCGAGCATGGGACGAGCATTGGGTCCAATGTTGAACCAATATTGAACTAATATTGATTGACAGTGATGTAAAGACTGCTTCTACTGTGAGTTACCCACACTGAGCGTTCAAGACTCAATCAACCTTTAATCTATCGTCAGCATTGGTCTTTCGCGCCTGGGATATATATATATATATATATATATATATATATAATTATAAAGAATTGGCAATCTTTTTGGGGCTATAATAAGATATTAACACATCTTAACGTTTCTAGATCTGTACCGATCCCCTCATCAGAATTTAATAATCAATTAAAACTGAGTTACATATTAAAATGGTTTTTTACAACATATAACCAAGAGAATAAGAGTTTTTAATATACTTGAACTGCGAACTTGCGAAGAATTTTTTTTTATTTTTGAAAATAATGGAATTTTTGCAATTATTTGAAACTTTTCCAAAATTCAAATTTTTTTTTAGTGTTGTTAACTAAAATTCTTCTATAAATTCATTATTTTTAATAATATATATATATATATGACGGGTTCCACGTCAAGTGACCCAGGTCCAAATTTTAAATGTTTGGGATCGGGTTAAAAGTTTGCACAAACAGTAGTCCTATTCGATACAATTAAAAATACCAAATATTATTAATTTATTTAAACAAATATAAAAACTGGAGGGGGTCAAAGTTTAAATTTTTGGTCTAACATGGAATATTTGAAAAATTTGTAGTTTCTTTAAAACAAAACGAAAATACATTTTCTATTTTGGGTTTTTCTGCTGTTTTTTAACACTTTCCAATGGTGTAAACAAATGTAGAGAAAAAAAAATTTTGACCTTGAAAAATTAAATTAAAAAATAAAATTTCATTTTTTCATCAAATGGACAGTTTTTATTTTTTTAAAAAAAATTTTATCATAAAGGTGAGGTTTTTTCCTAAAAAAAAATGTATAGGTCAAAACGTGGGACAAGAACTTTTAACTGGTCAAAATAAACATTTACTTCTGCAATCCACCGCCCCTGCGCGTTGTTGGGCTGTATATTGTTTATAACAATTGAAATAAATTATTTTATGCTTTAGTAATTATCTGGTGGTCATATATTGGATGAATTTGAATTGATTTAGATCATGTGCATTAACGGAATAAGAAAATAAACGTCCTTTTTTAAAAAAGTGTATTAATTTGTTAACTTTGATTTTAAAAAAATTATAAATAATTAAAATCCCCAAAATCGGCCTGGAAGGATGTCTTAAGAATTTATTCCCCTTTAATTTAAGACAAAGAACACTCAAATAGGTTAAAAATTGTAAGCTATAGACATTTTTTAATAGGAGATTGTAAAAAAAATTCCACTGTGGGCCGGTGCAGTGCAGATGTAAATGCTTAATTTGACCAGTTAAAAGTTCTTGTCCCACTTTTTGACCTATACATTTTTTTTTAGGAAAAAACCTCACCTTTATGATAAAATTTTTTTTAAAAAAATAAAAACATTAAGCTTCCTCAATATAATATATACCAATTGTTTAATTTTTTATTTTAGAATAATTATTTTAAAGTGTTAAGATAAAATGTCAAAAATTACAAAATTTCAATTTTTTGTGAAAATTTAAAATATTTATTAATTCTATAAATTTTGATAAAATATATACTTTATATACATGAATCGATTCGTTTTTATGTCAGGAATGCAATTTTGACAAGAATTAATAAAAATTTTAATATAGAAAAAAGTTACTTCAATCCGGACATTTGTTCCTCTCGACGAATTATATATACTACACTTGAAAATTTGTAAAAATA
Organism: Leptopilina heterotoma; assembly: GCF_015476425.1. Lineage (NCBI taxonomy): Eukaryota > Metazoa > Arthropoda > Insecta > Hymenoptera > Figitidae > Leptopilina > Leptopilina heterotoma. Next base: position 588,582 of record NW_025110946.1, on the reverse strand, counting down.
ATTGGTTTTAAAAAATTCGGAAATCAACATCACTATAAGGCTTCCTTTATGAGGAAGCAAAATAATGAATTTATAGAAGAATTTTAGTTAACAACACTAAAAAAAAATTTGAATTTTGGAAAAGTTTCAAATAATTGCAAAAATTCCATTATTTTCAAAAATAAAAAAAAATTCTTCGCAAGTTCGCAGTTCAAGTATATTAAAAAATTTAAAGAAATTCTAGTCAAAATTTCAATTCTCTTTATAAATAATAAAATTCTTCATCAAAATTCAATTATTTTCAAAAATTTTAATAAAATTCTCCGCAAAATTTCAATTATTTGCAAAAATTTTCCTAAAATCAATGATATTTAATATCTACTATTTTAATAAAATTTTCCAAAAGAATTCAATTATTTCAAAAAATTTTTATTAAAATTCTACGCATACGTTTAATTATTTTCATAAATAATAAAATAATTTCACAAGAATTCTATTATTTACAAATTTTTTATAAATTTCTTCACAATAATTCCATTATTTTTATAAATAATCAAATTCATCGCAGAATTTCAATTATTTTTAGTACAATTTTAATCAAATGCCTCGAAAAATAAAATTATTTAAAAAAAATTTATTAAATTGATTTAAGTGAACTTCAGTTAAAATTTTACATAATAAATGAATATTAAAAGCATTATAGCGTAAATTTTTAGAAATAATTGAATTTTGAAAAAGTATTATATTGCAATATTGTATTATTGTAAATAATTGATTTAAAGAAGAATTTTAGTTAAAAATTATAGAAAATAATAATTGAATTGAAATGATGAAAATAATTTTAAAAAAGTTAAAGTAAAAATATTTTTTATAGTAGAAAATAATGATCTTATCACTCGGTCATCTTTAATTATTATACTTAAAACATGAAGAAAGTCATAATTTTCTTCATGTTTTATAATAATATTCTCATAAATTGTTGAATTTAAAAAATATTTGAATTTGAATGTTTTGAAAATCTTAATTCCTATGGAAAAATAATAATGATTAAATATTTTTTTTAAAAAGAAGTTATTGCTGTTTTCGAATACTTTAACAGTTAAAGAAATTCGTAAATAAATGTAATAGAACATTTTTTTGAGTAGCTAATCATTTTTAGAGTGAATCGCAGAATATTCTTTAGAGAAAAAGTCGAAATTTTGTCTTGAAATCAATTCTGATTAAAATCGAATCATGTTTAAAAAATGTTATGGAAGCTATGTGGTAAAAAATTTGAATTATATATGCAAGTTATATAAACAAATAATTTTTTATCCCCTTTTGGTCCCCTTTTTGAGGAAAAAAATTCCCCTTTTCACCTTTTTCGAGGAAAAAAGGTAGGTACTGTGATGCCTGAATTATTATCTCTATAATTGTGGGGAAGCAAAGTGTTCATGAAATGAACAGAAAGATAATAACGTCAAGAATGCAACTTGGCAGCGCTTTTATTTTTTTCTCACTAGATTCTTTCTCTTTTATTATTTAAAATTTTCCTTATCAGAAAAATTAAAAATAGGTAAAAAATGAGAAACATAAGACATTTACTATTTTTTCAGCTGATAATAGAAGTAAACGAAAGAGAGTGAAATCGAGAATGCAAGATTTTACCGTTTTTGCGGAGAAAAATGAAAATCAACGAACACACGTGTCACCGCAATTAATGTTAGCTCTGTTTCAATTTTTATCTACAAGTAAGTATCAAAAGCATAAAGCACAATTAATTGATTTTTTAATTAATTTGAAATTGATTTTTAAATAACATTCTGGTTTTCAGTTGAATCCTTCAAGTCTGACATAATATCGGAAAATATTTTACGTCGCTTATTAAAGCATGACGTTATTTATTATATAAAAGTAAAATCGCGAGAGAAAGCGCGTCACGATCCGGTGACAATAATTTATCAACAAAATAAAGCAGCGGATTACTTTGTTTTAATTTTGGAAGGTCGTGTTGAAGTAACATTGGGTAAAGAAAATATGACTTTCGAGAGTGGACCATTTACTTATTTTGGAACGCAAGCATTGGCTATTAATGTTTCTGCACGTAAGTTATTTTCTTTTCTTTGAGAATATATTTACTAGACTATTTGTTTTCGAAACAGAAAATTAAACAAACTTATTTTCCAGTTGAATCACCTGTTAATGTAAATCCACAATCAATGGGAAGTATTCATTCGGTAAACTTGAATGCAATAGCGCGTCATACATTTATTCCGGATTATACTGTTCGTGCAGTGACTGAAGTTTTTTATGTAAAAATAAAACGATCATTGTATCTTGCGGCAAAACGTGCTACTCTCTTAGAAAGAAGTCAAAAGGATATTTCGCCAAGCACAGATCAGTTTGATGACGAAGTCGAAAAGGTAAATTATAAAAAGAAAAAAAATACATTTTTTATTTAGAAAACCAGCTTATTTCTTAAAGCAAATACGTAATTATTATTTCTCTCGCACTTTTCAGTTATTAGTGCATGATTTTGATGAAGATGGCGAAAATTTTACGTAAAAGAAAATTTTTATCATCAAGTAGGTTATTGTTCCAAAATTTTCCGAAACTTTGCTTGGGAAAAGTTTTTTCCTTTATTTTCAACATTTATAAATTCTCTGTATTTTAAGGGGACTTTCTGGTGCAGAATTAATAAAAAAACCTTTTTAAACTCTTTTATTGTAAAAAATATAATACAGTTATTGCAAAACTTCCTTTTGGATATTGTTACAAGAAGATAATTAAAAACTATTTTTTTGTGTATTTTTCATTCATTTTCGCAAAAAGTCAAAAAATAACCTAAATATTGACAAATTTAAAAAAAAATAAAAATTACTATAATTCTTTTATCCCACATGCACAAAAATGGCGCTTTTAGATACATAGCTGTCGACAGGGAGTGAAATCATTCATTTCTTCGACAAATTTTTGTTTTTGTTTTGTGCATTAGGAATATGAAAAGTATTACTTACGAGTAATATGGAAACAATGTTTGTTGTTTTGCTTAATATACATACTATTTCTTTTGCATATTTCCTTCAAAAATGGTTTAGGACAGTAATTTTATTATACTAAGGATAATTTTAAAGCAAATAAAGAAAAATCCATTTTTTTGAAAGTTCTCTTAAAAATTTTAAAAATTAAAAAAAAATGTTTTATTCATTGTATTTCTTTCCTTCTTAAAATTTTAATAATTTCAGCTGTTGCATTCTTTGGACGAGGATGATCGCAGTGCACCAGAATCTCCAATTTTACCAAAGGATAAAGGATTTGGCGATGTCGAGGAGCAAACACAAACACATACACCAATTCACAAGGTGACAACTTTGCCCGCGCTTCTGCCTGTCAGCGCTAGTCCCATCACAAATTCCAAATTTATTTCACCTCACAGTGAATACAATGGAAAATTAAAAACCTCGCCTATCAAGGTCATTAATGTTAGAAACTTTAAAAAAATTTAAAATTCCATTTCATTATTTAATCATTTTTTCACTTCTAGTCCAATATAAAAAAATACACTAATTTAATATTTTTAAATATAGAAGTAGTTTTAATTTTCAATGCTTGTCTTGAAATTAAGCTTATCTGTTTTTTTATTATATTTTTTTAATACGTGTTTTTTCAAAAAAATAATTTTTGTTTTGTTTTCATAATTCTTTTTAGGTGACAAGTTTGTCGAGTTCACCTGAAAGGGCACAAATTGATGTTAAAGGAGAATCTGTCAGGTTATTACCAGAAAGAAAATCTCTTGAAGATGGAGAACGAACAAATCTTCTTCCAAATGATGATAAATCTTAACACTTGCAGAATGGCCGATGGAATGAGACATCGGACATTATTCGTGAAGAAAATGGAAAATTGCACAACGAAAGTCAGAAAACTTCAGCGTGACGCAAGTTGTGATTTTAATAGTATAATTACTTAGACTTAGAGAAAATCACTGATTTTTGAAATTAGTTTTTAATGAATTTGATTCACTTCATTTTTATTTAAAAAAAAGCAAAAAACAAAAAAAAACTCATTTATGCATATATATGCAGCATTAAAGCTGTACCCATCATTCTTGTATTTTGAGATTATTATACTCAGGGACTGGATGCCAAATTCGCTTGTACCATGAGAAACAATGGTCAATCCACTAAACTACATTTAGCTTACATGAACAAAAAAGAGTACAAATCAAGAATCATTTAGTCGATAAATATTCGCATTAGAGAAACAAAAATCAATACGAAATTAAAGAACATTTTAAAGAAAATTTTTTCAATTTCATTTAAAATACTTAAGGGAAAATTTATTCCTTGAAGTGATTAAATTTTTTTCAAAAGTATTCATTATTTTTCTTTTGCTTTTTATAAGTATTTTTATTTAAGAGTAAGTTAAAAGTAAGAAAAAATTTATATAACATTTCTAAATTTCATAACGTTTCTCTGTCTAGAATTCAAACGTCATTTTTATAAAATGGTTGAAAACATTGTATTTTAAATGTAATTTTCAGTCTTACGTAGTATATATTATAATTAGAGTATTTTTTACACCACCAATGTCTTGTCTACTAAAAATCGTAATTGTTTCATTAAAAAAACAAGTTTCATTTTGACATTTGTAAATAATAACCGTGAAAACAATTTTTACACATTATTTAATTTTGTTTGCCTATTACGTGTAATTAAAGAATGTGAATTTTGATCTCGAAGTAAGAGAATGTTTAAACATGTGGATTGTCTATAAAGTCAAATGGGTACAGCTTTTTAGCTTTATTTACAAAAAAAAGGAAAAAATATATATATATTGAAAACAATTTATTAAATAATAAAGTTAAAGTAAGCGAGAATTTTTGAAAACTTATTATTAAAGTTGAAAAGAAAAAGAGATGAAAAGCAACATTTTTTATCTTAAGGTGGTTTATCCAGCAGAATGCAGACCTTTAAAAAATAATTAACATTTAAATAATTGAAATATTATTATTAATAGTATTTTTTAAAAAAGAAGAAAAATATTTATTTTAAAAAAAATGACAATAAAAAAATGTATTTGTTTGTACAATTTGCATGTGATCCAAATTTTGAATCATATCGTTTCTTAAGAATTTTTGAATCTAATTTCTTCAAATAATTTTTTATCCTCTACAATATGCTTATTTTTTTAAAATAAAATTTTGTTTTTTTTAAACAAATAAATATATTTTCAAAGCGGTGTGCTTGTTTAAAAATATGTACGGTGACGTTGTAAAGAATAATCATTTTTGGGAGAAAAAAGCTATGTTACATTAAAATCAAATCATTTTAAAAATATTTTTAAGAAGAGATGACAAAAAATTTGTATTATTATGTAAACTGTTTATACAAATAAATTTTATAGGTTTAAATTTTTTCCTGAAAATCAATATTTGTTGTTTCGGAAAACTCTATTAATAATAAAATTTCAATTATTTAAATGTTAATTGAGTATTTTTTTACAGTCTGCATTTTTTTGGATGAACTTCCTTAAAAGTAAGCAAAACTTGAATTTGATTTATTTCTTTTTACATATATATTATATTTAGTGCCTTAATACCCAGAGAAAAGAATGCAAGACCTGATAAACATAATTAATTGTTCTTTTAATTTGTTTTTTTTCTTTGATATAAAGTAAATAGTCAACAAATATTTAAATATTAAGAGAAAAATTATAAAATCTTTTCCTTTAAATCTTGAATTATTTTTTCGTTCTTTAACTAATTGTATAAAATAGAGAGTGTCGAATTGATGAGATGTAGAAAATTATTTTCACATTTGCATGTATAGAGCAAAACTCAAATACATACACGAAGAAATCATTATAAAGACATATCTTTCGTATATGATAAGTATGCAGTCATCACATAGAAAACGCTATGATCTTTCAATTTAAAGATAGTGTCACTGGAAGTGTAACAATCTCAATGATACCCTGCGAACATTAACAGTATCATTGTGAAGAGTTAATATGGCAAATTGTCAATATTTTTGTATAGTATTTTCAAAATTTTTATTAATACATTTTTATGAATAAATAATTGATAAAAATTTTTAATGTAAATTTATAATCAGATTTTATTATTCTTTATTAAAAAAATAAATTGAGAAAATTTTCTGTTCAGAAAATTTTTTATTAGTAGTTTTCGTTAAATTTAAAAAATATTGAATATTGTTAGTTTCTAAACTCTTTTTATAATTGAATTCGAGAAAAATTATTACAATCTTGAAATATTTTGAAATATCCCCAAACTTTTTTATAACATGTGGATTAAAAAATTTTTTAATTAAATTTTTGTTCTTAAGAAGAAGAAAATAGATTTTTATTATTGATATTTTGCCACAATTAACCTACTCTATTTTCAAGAAAAGCTGCTGCTGCTGCTGCTGCACTTAATTATCAGTTTGAATTGAAACTTTGTTATATTTTACAATACTTGTTTCAAACCATGACAATCCTTCCAAATTGTGCCATTTATTCTAGTGCTTTCTTTATTTTTATTATTTTTTTAAAGAAAATTATTTGGCATAACTCGATAAGTGCAGCGACAACTTTTAAAACAATAATCATTTTTTAAATAGTGTCTAGTTATATTTCTAACCTGCGTTATTCTAGAGACGTTATAATTTTAAAAATATTATTTTACGCACAAATAAAAAACCTCTTGAAATATTTTATAAATTTGTCAAAATTTAATTGAAAAATTTAATTTTTTCCTGGAAAATACTTTATTATAATTTATAGCGTCTCTAGAAAATAACTGAGTATTAAATTTTCACATCTGCTTTAATATCTGGAATATTGAAAAGTAATATTTTTAAATACATTAAATATTGTTATCGTTTTAAATTTTTAATTGTTATTCATATTTATTAATATAACACCAAAAGAGGATAAAAATCTGTTAGTAAATATAATAATTACGAGAATAATAATGTTTTTAAAGAAATAGCGAATGCGTGCGGAGAAAGTGCTCGTATACGTTGGTATCTTAATTTTAAAATAAAATAGAAAAACTTATTTTTTAATTAATGTAATTAGGAATTGAGTGTTTGTATTTATTACATATTCTCAAAATATTATGAGAATAAGACATTGATTTTGTGCGAGTTATTTTTTTTTTCTTTTGAATAAGTTTGTGCCGTTTTATACATCAAATGATTTATTCCAAGATGAAAACAATTATCATGTTACTTTCTTTTTCTTTCTTTTTTTTTTGTAAAATTAAGTACTTTATCATGAACAATTATTTGCTTATTATGCGTGATAGATGATAGGTTTTTGTATTTCTGAAAGTGAATTTTTTTATAAAAAAAGTAATAGTTTTAAATTCAGTTGACCCTTTAAAAAAATATATATGTATGTCTGTAAAAAATTACGATAATTACAAATGAGAGAAGAAATTTCAAAAATATTGAGTTATTTAAAATATACTCACATTAATATATCATGTGAATAAGAATAAATTTTTCGAAACATTTTTTAATTTTCATTATATTAACCAAAAAAAAAAAATTCAATGACATTAAAAAAGTCTAATGTTTTTACAGTTTTATTGACAAAGATATAATTTTTTTTGTAAAGATAATTTAATTTTTATTCACATGAAATATTCCAATTAAAAATATGAAAATAAATACATGTATTATATAATGTTAAGAAAATTGACTACATTTAGATAGAAAATAATATATACATATTATTTTAGAAGATTTATCGTAATTTTGTACTCCGATTAATTGTATTTATAAAATATTAACACAATAGGTGAAAATTATGTATAAAAAATTATTTGAGAACTTTCTCTGTTCATTACACTCAATAACTGAACAGAGTTTACAAAGTATATACGATTAAGCATCTCACAAAGAAAACAAACAAAAAAAATGTAATAAATTGTACTTAAAAAGTCAGGTGTGCTTTTAAAAAACAAAATCTATGTCAAATTTGCATTGGCGAAAGCAGTGCAATAAGCATTTAATTAATAATGTCCAACGAATGAAACGTTTGTACTTCTAGAAAAAATTACAAGTTTCATGTACTTATGAAATAAAAAAAAAAGAAAAAATTAATTTTTTTTCACAAATTAAACTAAAAGATTCTATAATTGAAGATTATAATGTTAATCCAGAAATGCAAAAGTTGTTATAATACATTTTGAGATTTTGAGAATTAAATGAAATTATTAATATTATTAATGAATTATTTGAAGAAACTTTATAATTTAATAAATTTTTGGATTATGCAATAAAATTTTATTATATTGAATCATTTATTTTAATTTGCTTGAATAAATTTTTTGAAAAACATTTTTTGTTATTTCTTAATTTTGTTTTTTTATTGCGAAAGGTCAAGGATTGAGAGATAGTTCAAGAGGCAAATATAAATATGTAAGACAAATTGTATCGTATAAACAATTAGTATCCATTATAGTTTTCTAAAATAAAACAATAGTGAACTATTCTATGATTAGTTGTATATTTTGTTATGATTCCAGGTGCTTGAGTGCAGCTGTTCCCCTCGCCGAAAGCAGTCAATCACATTTAGGGGTAGATCCCTTGTTGAGAGAAAACCACCACAGGCTCAGTCACACTTTCTAACTACTACCACGAGATTGTTCGGCGCACGTTGATGTTGCGTCGTGTTGCGTCGCGACGACGCTTTCCTGGAGTGGGATTCCGTTGGATCATTCACAAATGATAGTCGCCACTCGCCGGGCATCAGTTAGTAAGAAGCGCTCAAACTTGATTATTCATCTTTTATATGATGAATTAATTATAACTTTCTCATCAGTCAATTCAAAAGAAGGTCAATACATTTATTTCATTCATTTATTTTATTTAAGTTAAAAAGATAATTAGGATATTTTGTAATTTAATTTTTTTACTTGAATTATTAAATTATTTTTCAGTTCAGTTATATTGGAATTTAACTAGTTAGAGAAACTAGAAGTTTCTTTATAGAGTCAATCATTAAAAAATTCAAATACATTATTTAATTTAATTTAATTATTGTTCAACTGTCAATTCAGTTATTTAAAAATTCAAATGTTTAATTTAATTAGTTTTTTATTCGTTTGATAATTGATATGTTGGGGAAAACTGTCTAGATAAATTATGAAAAAAAGTATAAATTCTTGGGTAATATACGGAATAGATCGACTTACACCTGTTGACATAGACTATGTCAATGTCAAGGGTGCAATTAAAGTTATGGCATATTTTCATCACAAATATAGCCGTTTTAATTTTATTGAAGATAAAAATAGACTCACGTCTATATAGAAAGCGAATTCTTGTGTTAAATTAATTTTCTCACATGCTGCATTATATATTATGTAGGTATTAGTTTATAAAATTTATAAATAATAATTTTTGATATGCAATTAAGTAATGATATTTGAGTTGATTGCTAACGATGACTCTGAGTCAGGAATATTTATTATTATGTAGGTACATTTATTAATTACCCTGAAAATAGAAAATTTTGTTTTGTTTTTTTACAGCTTTTTTCAATGGATAATTTAAAATTTTGTTCTGAATTATTTCTTGAGAGTCCGTATTAATTATTATTGTTTTAATGATTCACTTTTTTAGCTAATTAAAAACACCATATTAGAGAGAGAAGGAACACCATATAATTTTGTTTGAGATGAAACAGAGAAAATCGAAAGGAAATTATATTATGTGTTGGACAATAAAGGAAATCTATTTTTGACCTTGTATCTGACGCCGATTGGAATCATTAAATGGCCATAAAGACATTTTATCAATGTGGATTTGAAACGCTGTGCGCCACTGTTAAAGACACATTTTTATTGAAGGAAGAAGAAGAAGAAGAAGAAGAAGAAGAAGAAGAAGAAGAAGAAGAAGAAGAAGAAGAAGAAGAAGAAGAAGAAGAAGAAGAAGAAGAAGAAGAAGAAGAAGAAGAAGAAGAAGAAGAAGAAGAAGAAGAAGAGAAGAAGAAGAAGAAGAAGAAGAAGAAGAAGAAGAAGAAGAAGAAGAAGAAGAAGAAGAAGAAGAAGAAGAAGAAGAAGAAGAAGAAGAAGAAGAAGAAGAAGAAGAAGAAGAAGAAGAAGAAGAAGAAGAAGAAGAAGAAGAAGAAGAAGAAGAAGAAGAAGAAGAAGAAGAAGAAGAAGAAGAAGAAGAAGAAGAAGAAGAAGAAGAAGAAGAAGAAGAAGAAGAAGAAGAAGAAGAAGAAGAAGAAGAAGAAGAAGAAGAAGAAGAAGAAGAAGAAGAAGAAGAAGAAGAAGAAGAAGAAGAATAGAAGAAGAAGAAGAAGAAGAAGAAGAAGAAGATGCTTATTTGAGAAACTCAAATGTCTGAATATAAATTGCAAGGTAAGCCATTCAAGCTTTTAACTATAATAATATCAATTGCTTTGTTCATGGCACATGTTAATTCTCAGATACCCCAAAGAAAATGTTGTTATTAACAATATATATTGTATAACTTATATTACAAATTTATATTAGATTTTACGTTCAACTTGAATATTATTCATCTTCATTGCATAGAGAATATATATTTTATTTATAAATAATGTCAAACATTAAAATGGATTTCCATGATATTCTTTTCACTTTAAAAGATTTTACTTTAAAATAAAAATTTTATTTTTATATAAGTTCTTTAAATAATTTTATATGCAACCACCTGCCTACGCTTTATTTATATAAAAGGTAAAAAATCAGAAATAATTTTAATCAATTTACACATTTGAAATATAGTTTAATAATTAGAAATCTAATTTAATTCCATAAAATTAGAAAAAAATTATGTTTTCAAACGTATAATTATCTTGAAGATGTATTTGATTATTATTATACAATTTTTAATGAGTATTTCTAAAGTGAACTTCTCAAGAGGATTTTTCCTTCTTTTTTTTGCTAATTAATATTTCTTTTTTTTATATGCACAACAAAATAATGTGAAAAATAAATTACAATTTACAATTTTAATTTACTTGAAATTAAATGGTTAAATTTATATTAAAATGTGTAATTAAAAATTTTGAAAATAATTATTATAATTCCTCCCGGAATTATTAAATTTAACAAATAATTGAAAAAGTTTATGAACGCTACATTAAAGTTTGTCAAGAGAGTTGAGACTGAGAGAGGAAGGGAGAGTGACCTCACAATTTTCACATTGAATGTTGTACAATCACACGAATTTAAAATCTTTGCAGATTAATCGACTTTCACTAAAATAATGTCCATTATACATTTTCATTATTAGAAAAAAATTCTTAAAATGTAAAATGTCTTGTTTTAAAAATAATTATTTATCCGTGCGGGAATTTTATGTTGCACTGATTATTCTAAACAATTTGAAGCCATTTTAATTTAAGTAATTTTTAAAGAAATTATTATTATTATTGCATAACTGAAAAAATAATTAGAATTAAATTAAATTAATTTAATTTACTTCTAAATTTTGTTTGAAATTATAATAATTTGACTATAAATGGTCTCATTTTGAATATATCTTGGCGTTGAGCTGTAAACCGTGCTATTCCAAATTTGACAAGTTTGCACATTCATAGATTAAAGCAAGAAATAAGAAATAAAAAATAATTGCTTTAAGTGTATTATGTATCATTATAAAATCTATTGTATGCTTTTAACGACATATAACAGTTTTACCCTGAGGTATCGATATAGTGTTTGCTGGGCAAAAATATATTCAATAACACGTTTCATAAAATATTAATATAAATTAATAATAATAATTAATAGGGGAAGAAGTTCGTTATATGATTTTGAACTAATATTTTTTATCAAATTTCGCAAAAGAATTCAAGTATTTGAAAAAAATTGATAAAATTCATCCAAAATTCAATGGTTTTCATAAATAAAATTTCCACGGGAATTCAATTGATTTAAAATAGCATTTTAAAAAAAAGTTTCGAAAAAATCAATTATTTAACCAAATTTTTATGCATAATTCTTCACAATAATTCAATTACTTTCACTAATAATAACATTTTTCATCGAAATTCAATTATTTAAAAAAATTTTTGATTAAATTATAAGCATGAATTTAGTTATTTTCATAAATAATAAAACTCATCGAAGAATTTCAATTATTTTTATTACTATTTTAAATTAATTAGGTAATCATAAAATTCAATTATTTCCACAAATAAATTTTTTATATGAATTCAGTTATTTAAAATAAAATTTTCATAATATTTATTATATTTCGAAAAAATTAATTATTTAAAACAATGTTTATAAAATTCTTATGAAGAATTCAATTATTTTCAAACATAACAAAATTTGTCACAGAAATCCAATTCTTTTTAAACATTTGAATAAAATTTCTCGCAATAATTCAATTATTTTGATAAATAATAAAATTCTTCTCAGGAATTTAATTATTTTTGGAAATTTTAATAAAATTCTTAGCAACTACCTATTCAATTATACTTTATATAATTAATAAAATTCATCGCAGGAATTTTAATTATTTTTAATACAATTTTAACCCTTTAATGGCCAAGTTTTTTGCCGTTATTATAAATGTATAATGTTTAGTAAATTCGTTTATTCTATTATTCAATATGAGAAAATTTTTTTTAAACATTTTCCACCCCTTAAAACCACCCCTAACGTATATTACTACCCAAAAAAATTGATAATTAATCTAAGTGATGAATTAAATATTTGTTAGCTCCTGTCTGCTTTATAATTATTTATAAATATTCTCTGGTTGTTGAAAAATGAAAAATAATTATAAATAACCACTTGAACACCACCCTCAAAGTCAAATAGCCACCCCTTGACGATAATAGTTTTTGTGGATATTTAAGAAAAATCTATAGATTCCAAATGCATCTAAATTATAAAAAAATGTTTCTAATTGACACAAATGTGGATAATAATGTTAAACACCCCCCTTGGAACCCCACCCCTATTTCATAATTATTCTTACATACTGTCAATAGTTTTGAACAATTAAAAAAATTATTTTCATTGATTCTATACCCCAGGTAGAAATTGACGACCGGGATGGTACCGGCCCGGTATAAACGGCGGATTATAAGTGCCGGGGCAGTACCGGCATAAGACCGTAATTTTTACAGTCTCGGTACCGGCAAATTGCCGGATGATAGCTGCGGCAGGTATCCGGCATACGTACCGGGCCGGTACCGAATTGTCCACCGGGGCGGTACTGGCCCGGTTATTGTTGGAAGGCATTTAGTGCCGGTTTATTACCGGCTGCACAACCGGCTAGGTACTGGTCCACTACCGGCATAAGTGTGTTCATTCCGCCGGCGCAGTACCGGTAAATTGCCGGATGATAACTTCGGTAGGTATCCGGCAACCGTACCGGGCCGGCACTGATGAATATCTGACACAGTACCGGGCCGGCACTAAAAAAATTACATTTCAGTCTGATTAATTGTTTAATTATTATTATTATTATCAATGTTATTATTAATTTTAAATTGGAAACAGTAAATATATTAAATGCTGAAACAGAGAAACATAAACAATTATAGAAAAATCTGAAGACTCGATGAATTGAACTCAGGACCCTGAGACTGCAAAGTCGACACCACATCCGCTAACCTAAACCTGCATATGGAAAGTAAATGCAAAGTGAGTTTATAAAGTCCAACCGACATTCCACCTGGCAGGAGTACCGGGCCGGCACTAATATTCAACCGGTGCGGTACCGGGCCAATATTTGTATTTTCTAATTTATTTTAATTCAATTTAAATCATTAAAAATAAATAAATAAAAAAAGTAATTATAAATAATAATAACCGCCCTATTCACCGGCTAAATACCGGGCCGGCACCAATAAGCAACCTACTCGGTATTAATATAATTGCCGGCATAACTAACTAATTAATTTATTATTAATAATTAAATTATTTAATTAATTAATAAATTAATTTTCAAATTTTTTTTCCACTTCTTTAATTCTTTTTCTGCTAGTTTAACATTAGCAAACAACCGGGACGACACTGGGCCAGTAATAATATTTTTGTCGGCAAAACTTCTGTGCCAGTAGAAAGTATTAAGTAAATATTTGTGCTGGGCGGGTGCTGGGCCGGCTCAAATATTATCACCGGCAAATCTCCTTCGTTCGTATAAAAACAAAACCAAATGGTGGTACCGGGCCGGTGCTGGGCCGGTACAAATATTATCACCGGCAAATCTTCTTTGGCGGTATAAAAACAGAACAAAATAGTAGTACCGGTCGGGTGCTGGGCCGGTACAAATATTATCACCGGCAAATCTTCTTTGGCGGTATAAAAACAGAACAAAATAGTAGTACCGGTCGGGTGCTGGGCCGGTACAAATATTATCACCGGCATATCTCCTTCGGCGGTATAATACAGAGCGAAATGACTGAACCGGGCCGGTGCTACGCCGGTGCTGGGCCGGTAAAAATATTATCACCGGCAAATCTCCTCCGGCGGTATAAAACAGAGCGAAATGACAGTACCGGGCCGGTGCTGGGCCGGTAAATATATTATCACCGGCAAATCCCCTTCATCAGTATAACAACGAAACCAAATGGTAGTACCGGTCGGGTGCTGGGCCGGTACAAATATTATCACCGGCAAATCTTCTTTGGCGGTATAAAAACAGAACAAAATTATAGTATCGGGCCGGTGCTAGTCCGGTAAAAATATTATCACCGACAAATCTCCTCCGGCGGTATAAAACAGAGCGAAATGACAGTACCGGGCCGGTGCTGGGCCGGTAAAAAAATTATCACCGGCAAATCTTCTTCGGCGGTATAAAAACAGAAGTAAATTATAGTATCGGGTCGGTGCTGGGCCAGATATTTTTTATCAACCGGCCCGGTACACACTACCAGTACCGGTACAAATCCACATTTACCACCGGGCCGGTACTGGGCCGGTATTTATTTCATATCCGGCCCGGTACCTTTTTGCCGGTACCGGCATAAGTCCGACTTTACAACCGGTTCGGTACCATGCCGGTCGTTAGTGCTGACACTTCTTCAACTTTTCTGCCTGGGACGTTTCGAATATACGAAAAAATAGTTTTATGATGACTATGTAATTATAGTTAATGTAAACTACCGTTTAAAAAACAAGCCCAAAGTCAAATAACCACCCATTGCTGATAAAAGTTTTTGTGAATGATAAAAAAAATCTATAGCTTCTAAATGCTTCTAAATTATAAAAAAATTGTTTCTAAGTGACACAGATATGGATAATATTAATAAGCACCCTCCTGGAAACCACCCCAATTGCATAACAAGATTCAGCCGAATCTAATAAATTTTTAAATTTATCGTCAGCCATGTTGGATCTGCCATTCTGAATTTTTTAAAACTGACATCGGATTCGTAATCAGCGACCTCGAAAACCCCCGAGTGACAATTTTTAGACGAATCTGATGAATTTTTAATTTATCGTCCGCCATATTGGATCCGCCATTTTGAATTTTTGAAAACTAACATCGGATTCGTAAACAGCGACCCTGAAAACCCCTGTTATATTTTATATTTTTTGGGAAAACACAAAAAGAAGAGGTTCACGATTTTAATGAAGAAAATGTTTATTTCAATAGTTTTAAGGTATTTGTCGCGCGACTGGTCACTCTCAAAAGTTTGTATCCGTTGACTGTACTTATGAAACGATTATGAATGCGAGTTTCCGAAAAACTTTTGCGGACGTACAGTTTGACACACAGATGTTCTCAATGTACATTCATAACCTCTCGCATGAAAAACGATCGTGGCAACGTCGCAAGTTTGGCGCATAGCCGTCTTTAAAATTTCGCGCCAAAAGTAGCAGACAAGCTGTAGTATTTAACAAGCGCTATTGCCACGTTTACGAATTCACCTGTCATTTACAATAAATGTTAAAATAAGTTTTCAAGTTTGATGTTAAATATCTAAGGACAGTATTTTATGACGCTGAAAATTACTGGATTATGCCCTGAAAAACTGATTATTATGCGAAATTATGCGTTGAAAAATTAAAAAGTGCAAATTGATGCTTTTGAAAGAAAAACGCTATTAAGGACCCAAATAAAGGTTTTAACATTATGTTAATTTTTTTAAGAAAAACCACCAACATTTTTAAATAAAGCAACTTATTCTCTATAAATATAGAGTAAAGGTCATCATAAGAAATATGTTTTGCGATGACCACGGTAACAAGGAGCTGGTTTCTCAGAAATACAAAATTCAAACGAATTTAGTTAAAGTAAAAGATAAAAAAATGCTGTGGGTTCTCAGCTGTAAAAAGATATTGTTTAGGGTCATCCATAAAGCATACTTAATTTCCGAAATTTTATCCCCCCATCTTGATACTTTTTCCATTAATGATTAATAATATGAAGCCTGATATTTTATGGACCCCCCTACTCCTTCAAATATCACATGCTTTATGGACGACCCCTTTCTTAAAAAAAGAAATCATTCTATTGAGGTGAGGAGTAGATTTTTATGTATTAAAAAAGCACACTAAACTCAAGAAAAATCGGAAATTCAGTGCAGTAGTTTTTGAGAAATAGTGCGATCACCGATTTGCAAAATGCTGTTTTAAGAAAAACGAGTTTAAAGTTTTATCATACTCTTTCATTAGACGAAATTTTGTTCCGGGCTACATGAAGCCAGACTTAACTGAACCTTACTTCAGATCTTTAAAGCTTTATATCTCACTCAATTTTTAAAATATCAACTTATTATTTCACAAACATATGTCTGAGACCCTACCCACACAGTACCGAAACTTTCCTAAAAATTTATTAAAGATTTACTTGCAAACCTCGAAGAATTTACTTGCAAAGTTAGCTCAACATTTATTGGAGTGGGACATTTAAATCTTTGCAGAATTTTCACTAAACTTTGCAAGTAAATACTTCCAAGCTTGCAAGTAAATTTTTAGTAAATATTTAGGAAATTTTCGGTGTTGTGTGGGTAAACTTAGAAAAAATACAAGAAAAGAAAAACCGATTTTTTGAAAATTACAACTAGGATTGCCCTTTTAATTATGTACCGTCAACCGGGGCTATTTTGTGCACCAAATAGCTTTTTTTTGATTCAAAGATTTATTTAAATTCAGAATTAAGAGAATAAAGAAAATCAACTTTTGATATATGTTGTGGACATCCTTCTGAAGGTTTCCTATAAATTTTGCAAAGAAAAAAATTTTTTTGTCTTAGTTATAGTCATTGAAAGTCGTGAACACAATAACTCCCGGGATGGGGCTATTTTGTGCATCGAACTTTGTTTTTCTATAATGTTGCGTAAACAATTTTTTTAATCGTTTCTGCTTCATGAAATCTTTTGTGTATATATTTAAGAGTAAATTAAAAAAAGAATGACCTAGTAACATTTTTTTTGTAGATATATTATACAAAAAATGTAAAATAAAGCACTAAAATTTTGCTAAAATTTGGATTTACTAAAAATTAACAATCTTTCTTTAAATTGTATATTACGCAGATAGTAAATAAAATTTTTTTCTTTTTTAATATATATTTTATAATAATATACTAATATAATTATAAAATGATCGTTTTAAAACTTATAAATAACTTTAAAACATCATTTCAATAGGAGCTTTTTTAATGGTTTTGAATGATATTTTTAAAAAACTTGAAATAAATATTTTTAAGGTTAAATAGATAACATATTAATATCTAATATGACTTTCAAGTTATTTTAAGAGAAACGAGAAAATAGTTTTAAAACTAATTTTAAAAACTTATAAATATTAATTAAAGTTCATTTTTTGAGGTTACGTTGTGCACCGGTAGAGCTTTTAATCGTTTTAATGATTTTAATTAACGTATTTACAGTTTTTTGACAGAAAAGTAAGACAAAAATGTATTAAAATGATAAACAGAATCTTCTTTACTTACTAAATAAAATATTTATGAAAAATATTTGATTTTTTTAAGTGCACAAAATAGCCCCATGGAATCCTGGTTTTTCAGTTTTTTCCACTTTTCTCTTAAAATAATGAATAAAAAGTTAGCGCATTACGTATGTATCATCACAACACAATTGAAAACAAATATCTAACACAGTTTATGAGACACATTAAAACTCTAGAAGATCTGGTATAATTTTTCCGAACTTTCAAAATTTTTTAAACAAATTTTCCGTTTTTAGGAATTTTTTTCTCTTAATTGCCAAAGAATTAAATAATAACATTTAGTGCTCTCTATTGTCATGTAATCCAACTTTCATTTAACAAAATAGCAGATTAAAATAATTCATTTTAATAATTTTTTTCATTAAAAAACTCGCGTGCACAAAATAGCCCCCGGATGCACAAAATAGCCCCAGTTGACGGTATGATTAATTTTATTCATAAATTTATGATAAAATGTATTTATAAACAGATATTTCGTTAATGCAGATTTAGACTGTGAAATATTTTTATATTTCTTGCACAAAAAATATAATTATGCACAATTATGCGAGAATTCAAAAATTGTGCGATGAAAAAAAATTATGCGTTTTGATGCGACATTAAATTTATTTTATTTTATTTATTTAAACATTATAATACGTCAAACCTTAAACTTTCTTTCAATTTTTTAAAATTATGCGATTATGCGCTTCGCACAAAGTGTAGGTCTCTATAAATATCTTTTAAACAAGACGGTGAAAAATTTTCATTTTTTTTATAAAAGTTCATTTTGGTTCAATAGATAAAACTTTGGTTTTTCTAAAAAATCTGACGATTAGTATAAGTGCAAAAATTAAAAATCTGTGGTTTGCATATGTTTTTCCTATACCTTACATGTTAAAAATCGAAACTTTGATTTCATTTTTTGAGACTTACAGACGGTCAATTTTATTTTAATAGGCCTTATTTTCCCAGCAAACACGTTATATAAGTATTCTATAACAGTGAGGTCACAGTGTTATAGAACAGTTGTTCCTAACTAGTTATAGATCTGTGATATTACCTGATTGTAACAGAGTTCTAGAACATAGTTACAAGTTAGTTACAGAATATTTCTGTATTATGCTTATGTCACAGTTCTATCACAATGTGATGTAAGAGTTACATAACTTTAATGTCACACATTTTCTGTAACGGTTGTTCCAACCTTGTCCTATAACTGTGTAGGATCATTGTTATGTAACTGGTCTAATCATCTGTTGCAATGCAGTTCTGTAATATACTTGCAATTACAATTAAGAACATTTCTGTAACAACGTTACGTGTCAATTCTATAATGCCAAAGTCATAAATAACTAAAACTAACAACTGTCGTTCTAATCTAGTTCTGGAAATATGTCCGAACAATGTGGTGTAATTCATATAATTTTTAATATAATATAATTCATAATACTTTATAAAAAATACCTATATAGTAATTATTGACAACAAATTGCTTTCTTATTTCTTTTATAATACTATTAGTAGCATTTTTTACTCTATCTTTAAATTTTCTTCAGTTTTATTATTCTTCTGGTGACTATTTAAACAATATTACACGGAGAAAACTGGAGTATTCAACTAACTATCTGGAGGGACAAACAGACTATATTTGAGGTTAAGTTTTTCGTAACAATCTCGGAGGGATAAATAGACACTCCGATGATTAATTTGACAAACTCGGAGGGAAAACTTAACTATCCACAGAATCAGGCTTAACACTCAAAACATAACCCTCTAAGTTTGACTATCCAGGTTTCTCAGTGTATTATGTATAAAAGTCTCATAAATGTTTTAATGGTGCATGTAATGTAATCGAGGGGGTATTTACTTGTGAATTATTAACGTGTACGCTCCTCCCGTATGAGTCACGCAATAGAGTGTAATAGAGCATTATTACGTCAGTGTAGTACCACATATTATAGAGGTAATAATCAGTAATACCCTGTAATAGTTCTGTACACGGAGAAAAATTTATTTGTACTGATTACAATAGTCTATATTACTGCTCGGATATGTGACCACTTTTTGTTATGATTACTATAGCTGTTGTAAGGAGTACAATAGGGTGGTCCTTAAAAAGGTTTTTTCGAATTTTCTTGCTCCCAGGGGCTTAAATGCTTCCAAATTAATAAAAAAAAATTCCCTAAAAATTTGAGCTCTTAATATTAACTTTTAGATAGTCCGCACTCAAACTTAAGTTTAAAAATTTTTTTTTAATTTTTTTATTTTTTATTAATTTATTTTGATAAAATTTGGAAGGTGAATCAATACTGAGGAGTATTACGGTCACAAACACCTAAAATCAGACAAAAGGATCTTCAAAAATATCGAAACAAATATTTTTTAGCAATTTTTGAATTTTTGAAAAAAAACGATGATTTTTGTATTTTTATAAATAACTTTTTTATCTATTAATATTTTCATTAATTCTTGTCAAAATTACATTCCTGACATGAAAACAAATCGATTAATGTATGGGGCATTCCAGGCCAAATCGGAAATTATTTTGCTTTTGCATCTTAAATTTGTATTTTAACATTTTTTTTCTTTTAGTACTCTTTGAAATGAGCTACCTTGATTTTCTTCAAATTTTTTTCATAAAGCGGTTCAGAAGATACAGATTTTTGAAAAATGACGTTTTTAAGGTATTAGTCACGCAGTTGGCTCTGGTCAAAAGTTTACCGGGCCGCTTACTAGAGTGGGGCAGTGAGAGTGAGAGAGATAGTTTAACTCCCCACTCTATTCGTTCGTATGAAAACTCAAATAATTTAGTTATTTTTTTAACTTTCTGTCTATTGACAGAAAGTTAAAAAAATAACAATTAATAACTATTAATAACTATTTATAGTTTGGCACGGTCAAAAAATGTCATGTTTTTTTTATTTATTTGTTTCATCTAATTGAATACTTTGGTACTTTTATTTTAAAATCTGACGATTAGTTATCATATAAATAATTATTAAACAAAATCAATACATGCATAGGGTGCTCCCTCCATGCAAAATGTATGAACTTTGAATTCATTTTTTGAAGCTTTGAAACGGTCAAAATTAATGAAATTGGTCTCATTCTGTAGATAAATACTCCAGGAATAAGTATGCAAAATTTGAAAAAATTCTGACGAAAACCATTTTACGCGACTAATACCTTAACGTAAATTTTTTTTAAATGCTTATAACTCGGTCAAAAATTGATCAAATTGGACGTTTTTATAATGAAAAGTTTTGTTTTCACCCGTAGTTTTCAATACAAATATTAAAAAAATTTTTTTAAATACCTAATTTACGATAAGATTTTATAATTTTTAAAATAAAATTTAATTTTTAACAATGTATGTATCAATCAATTTATTTAAAAATATTTTGTAAGAAACTAGCTTAAATTAACAATTTTTAAGCCTTGTCTGATCGTGGGAAAACGATGGGATCTATTTAATTTGAAATTTTTAATGTTTATATACACAGTGAAAACGGTAGGCCAAACTTGTCATTTGACCAAATCTCAATTTTACACAGAAAGAAGGTTAAGTTTGGAGAGACTCAGCCTAAAAACACATTTGCTGTGAAGAATTTGTGTGATTTTGTCAAATGGCAAGTTAGTCATTTCATCGGACAAGGCTTAAAAATTGTTAATTTAGCGCTAGTTTCTTACAAAAAATTTTGAAAAAATTGATGGATACATATATTGTTAAAAATGAAATTTTATTTTAAAAATTTTTAAATCTTATTGTAAATTATTTAAATTTTTTTTTAAATTTCTATTATAAAAACGTCCAACAATTTGATCAATTTTTGACCGAGTTATAAGCATTTAAAAAAAAATTTACGTAAAAAACGTTATTTTTCAAAAATCTGGATCTCCTGAACCGCTTTATGAAAAAATTTGAAAACAATCAAGGTAGCTCATTTCAAAAAGTACTAAAAAAAATGTTAAAAAAAAATTTAAGATGCAAAAGCAAAATAATTTCCGATTTGGCCTGGAATGCCCCATACATTAATCGATTTGTTTTCATGTCAGGAATGTAATTTTGACAAGAATTAATGAAAATATTAATAGATAAAAAAGTTATTTATAAAAATACAAAAATCATCGATTTTTTTCAAAAATTCAAAAGTTGCTAAAAAATATTTGTTTCGATATTTTTGAAGATCCTTTTGTCTGATTTTAGGTGTTTGTGACCGTAATACTCCTCAGTATTGATTCACCTTCCAAATTTTATCAAAATAAATTAATAAAAAATAAAAAAATAAAAAAAAATTTTTTAAACTTAAGTTTGAGTGCGGACTATCTAAAAGTTAATATTAAGAGCTCAAATTTTTAGGGAATTTTTTTTTATTAATTTGGAAGCATTTAAACCCCTGGGAGCAAAGAAATTCGAAAAAAACCTTTTTAAGGACCACCCTAGAGTACAAACATAAAGGTATCCCTTACAACAGCTATATAGTAATCGTTCCTACTAAATTCTTAACATATTACATAGTCTTCGTAATCATTCCAAAAAGTGGTCACATATCCGAGCTGTAATGTAGACTATTGTAATCATTAAAAATAATTTTTCTCCGTGTAATACCCTATAATACTAGATAATACGCGTAATAGCAGGAAAATTTATTATTTTGTAAAATCTATTTATATTTAAATGAAAAGTTATAGAATATAAATTTGTTCTAAAAATTTAGAAATTTCATTAATTAAGCTTAAATTTATTGCTTTAATCTTTCATTTAAAAATTAATTTTTAAGCCTTTCCTTATACTTGTTACTTTGAAAATTTACATTTTTCAATTAACATTATTAAATATAATGTATATTATACATAACATAATTATACTATTGTTGCAAACACAGTATCCTTTTTCAAGTTACAAAGTACATTTTCATAGTTTTTTCGTTATATATGTAAATTCTAAACTTCCTTTCATGAGCCTCCGTGGCGCAGTTGGTAGAGCGTTTGATTTCTAATCCACTCCTAGCTGCGTCTTGCGTTCGAGACCTCGTGATTGTAAATATTTAAATAAATAGCAAAACAAATTTTCTTCGACATGTATAAACATTCTGGGTATGTATGACATGCGAGAACAGCGTGGAATATTTTTTTAATTTTAATTTAAATATTTTTTAATGACAGATATGAGTAACATATATTTGTAACTGTTCTAGAACTGTGACAAGTATCTTTATCACCATGTTACAGATCTGTTACTTAACTGTGACATCCCCCTGACTACGACATTTTGCGTATCCAGTGAGTCCCCTGTGAGTCACCAGTTACAGAACATGTTCTTCAATTATTTGTCACAGTTCTGTAACAGATCTGTAACAGTGTTTGCTGGGTTGTAGATAAATATCCAAAGAATAATTATGTGAAATTTAAAAAAAATCTGACGAAAACGAATTTACGTGACAAATACCTTAATGAATAAAAGAATTAGTAAAATTTAAAATGAATATTAATTAAAAATAAATAATAATGGTCACTCAGCCGATAATTATAATTTCAATAATGAAAAGTCACACAGACTATTTCACACACTCGACGCTTTCTCTAACAATTTCAAGACACACAGTCTTCTCGAATTCTTCTCGCCCGACGATCTCGACTCTCTAGGAGAGTCCAGAATAGGGTTTGTGAACGTCGGTAGAAGCGCGTTGGTCACGTGAAGGAGAGTCCAGAATAGAGTCGAACTTCGACTCTATTCTGGACTCTCCTGAATAGAGTCGAACGCGCTTCTCGCGCTTCTCGCTTTCACCAGCGAACTGCCTCTAAGCCCTCTCTTAAGGCCAACGCAGAATAGATCTGTAACCGGAACCGCAATCGTAACCGTAAGCGTAAGAATGAGTTAGAGAAGGATAAACAATATACCTATCCTTCTTTAACTCATTCTTACGGTTACGCTTACGATTGCGGTTCCGGTTATAGATCTATTCTGCGTTGGCTTTTATCCCTACTCATGCCACACACGTACCAACTCAACATAGGGCCACATTTTTAAAAGAAAATAATAAAATTTGCTAACACCCCCGAGTAATAAATTTTAGGCGAATTTGGTAGATTTTTAAATTGTTTCGTTTTTTTGGGGTAGTTTTCATTAATTTTTTTTACCCTGAGGTAAAATTTTGTTATTAATTTTTTTACAAAGTTTACAATATTTTAAAACATATGTTACTTTGATAGCCGAAAAAAAAATTTTCTTGAAATTATACCTTTGTTTTAATTTTTGGCATTTTTTGAAGGGGTGTATTTCATAAAGGGTAGTTATTTGGAAAATGGCATTCATATGTATTTGTTACTCTCGCTCACCCCTTCAAAATGAGACCTTAGCGGAGTTAATCCGTTATCCCAGATAACAATTTGAGATTGATATGCTCGCATGTATGAGGTTTCTTTTCGCACTCGTGCCTTCACTGACGCTGACAGATGCGTCCTCATATGAGACGCATTACGCTCGCATGTCATAAAGGTGCATGATGCATGAGAGTGAAATGCGAGTCTCGTGCGTTTTTTAAGGATTATTTATGATAAATATATTGTAAAAAATTAAATACAAAAATCTAAGGTTAAATTTAAAAATATTTCATTAAAATTTTTGCATTAATACTGAACATTTTTCTCTTTAGTCTTGAACATACATAACCTCCTATATAACCTATAATAAACATTAGCTGAGATCATAATTCGTAATAAATATAAACTTTTCAACACAAATTCAACAAAAGTCAACTGTATAATATAATAAATTAACAATTTGGACTGCGTCTAAGAGCCTATCTATTCGAAGCAAATCAACTTTAAATACTCTTGTTCGATATGACCGTTATATTTTTTAATTGTTCAATTTAAAAACGAGTTAAAACAAAAACAAATATTTATAAAACATAAAATAAACAAAACTGTGATTCGCACACGCACTTTTTATAAATAACAAACAATCACGACATTCACCCAACGATAAAACCACATGCTCAGAGCGAAACTGGACGTCATGTGACTCGAGACGGTCGACGGACTGTGACGAGCGACTACTATCTCGCTCGAATCACACTTCGAGATTAATCGAATCACGATTGTATGTCGCGGTGAAATCAAAATTATTAAGAAAGGATATTTCCATTTATATTTCAATAAATATAAACCTGAGACTGAGAACGACTAAAGAATATAGTATAATAAAATACCCAAACATATTTTCATGTTTTAACAGATGTTATTTTATATAGCTTAAAGAATGAATATTTCCACTTTTAAGAAACCCAAAAGTATTTCTAAAACATCATAAAGTTAATCCGGATTAAGAAAAATGTGTTTCTTATAAAATCTAAACTCTTCGATTCCTTCCAAAATTATCTGTTTTTCTAACACTATGTACAATTGTAAAATATACCCAAAAGTATATATCCTTTAGAAAGTCATAAAATCAGAACATCTTAGTTTTATAGACCAGATCCTCTATTCAGGTAATAACTACCGAAATTGTACATCTAAAAACTTTCGATCCTTTTACCTTAAAAATTGTCACGTATTGGAAAAACCCAATTTTACATTACTTTTAGAACTGTATTTGGGTTAGTGAAGTGCATAAAAGTGTATAGTAAAGTGGGGGATGCGCGTCACTTTTAACATGCGCACTTCCCTCAACATGGACTAACAGCTGAGAACAACTCTGCTAGAGGATAACTACAAGACTAGAAGTTAGATCTAAGTTGACGGTTGACTGACAAGGTCTCAAGAAGACTGGTTTCCATTAATAATTAATATTATTAATTGTTAATTGATCCATTTTGCTTGTGAGGTTTTCCCTCCGTTTTAACGGAATATTATTGTTTTATTATTTGTAATTCCCGGTTCCTCTTAAGGATTCAGCCAAAGTATGAACTCAACGAATCAAACAAGAGCACGCGGAGTTTGCGCATAAAACTCATATGTCCTCGTAACATACCCGGTTCCTCGCGAGCGGTGATACCGAGCGCATCGTGTGTTACATTCGTAATGAAAGTTTACGCTATTTGTGCATATTGCCGTCTTTTGTGAATCGTGATTTTCCTACCGAAGCGTAGTCGAATTTATGTAGTGTAGTGTGGAGAAAAAACACTGCAACAATGATTCGCATATTATTAAACCATCTGAAACTCACGACTCTGACGTATCTAAGGAAAATCCTTCACCAACTCAGCGCACAAAACAAACAAACTCGGACACATCTGACAAAACTAACACAAACACTAATCAGACACTCAGCTATGATAATTCTCTGAAAAGCAACTGTGCAATTTTTATCCAACAAGATCCCAAATCAGCTGATTTTAAAAAGGACCTCGGCCCTATGTCCGTCGGTCGTATCCTTCATCCGTTATTCCCAAACAAAATCGTCGAAATTAATCAAAGTGGACGGGGTAAAGTTAGGGTGCGATCCCATGTGAGCAGAATACGTCGACCGAAAGCAGAAAATCATGAGTGCAAAAGAGATAAGTAGATATTGTTGTTCTTTTCACTCTCATGATTTTCTGCTTTCGGTCGACGTATTCTGCTCACATGGGATCGCACCCTTAGAGTTACCGTAAAATCGGGTCAAGTGGCGAATCAACTACTCAATCACCCCCAGCTGTCATCTCACGGTCTGATAGGCATTATCCCTACAAGTTTCGTTTCTTGTCAGGGAATTATGAACGATGTCGACACGGATATTACAGTTGAGGAAATTATTGAGTATGGTGAGGTTATGGGCCCACACGTAAATAAAATCAAAATTATCCAAGCGCGGTGTTTTAATCGCAAAGTTTACGACGAAAAAACCAAGGAGTTTAAGTTCGTTCCGTCGAAAACCGTCCTACTGACCTTTCAGGGTACGGTCCTTCCTCAAAGAGTAGCGGTCTACAAAGGGTCAAGTCCCATTCGTCCTTACTTTCCGAACCCTCGTATATGTATGAAATGCTTTAGGTTTGGCCACATCGCCAAACACTGTCGCTCTCAACCACGATGCAAGTCCTGCGGGGAAAACACCACCCATGATACAACCAACCCTTGTCCAAACACTTCAAAGACACCAAAATGTGTAAACTGCTCTGGTCCTCATCTGGCTAGATCCAAGGATTGTCCGGAATTCACCTTTCAAAAGGAAATCCGTACTTACGCTACCATACACAGACTCTCCTTCATTGAAGCAAAAGCTATCCTTCGACCTAGAAACACAGGTGTAACCCCGAACTCTTTCAATTTCTCAAATTTTCCACAGCTTGGAGAAATCCCAGCTCCTTCTTCGACAAATCAAAACTCTTCTCAACTTTTTTCAGACATCACAAATCTCTCATCTCAAAAACGGAGAAGTCCCATGATTGGACCTGCCACCCAAAAAATTGGCACGCCCCAGTCACGGAAAAGAACTAACTCCTTCTACGCAACACAATGGAACAATGGTAGAGACGGTAGCGATCTTCCTAATGGTTTTGCCCTCTCTGCATCTCGTTCCATGTCTAATCCTTCAACATCTAACACTATTGATCAAACTTCCAACCACGAATCCTTCCCTTCATTCCTAATCTCCATGATCAAAGATCATGTCACACAACTTTCATCCAGTTCTTCACCAGAAAAAACTAAACACAACGAAAGTCTACTTAATACTATTATAGAAAGCATTATCTTATTGTTCAACTCCGTAAACAACAACATTAATGGATCAATTGTCTAAAATAAATATCCTGCAATGGAATTGCCGAGGTGTCTCTAAAAAGGCACCCGAAATTCAAAGTCTCTCTAATAAATTCGACGTCCTCCTTCTTTCCGAAACCTTTTTAAAACCCGATAAAAACCATAATTTAAAAATTTTAAAACAATTTAATATTATTAGAAGCGACAGAATAGTAAATAAGGGTGGTGGTCTCATTATCGCCATTCGCAAAAACTTGATATTTTCAAAAATTTCAACAATTTTTACTCAGGAAGACGAACTTGAAACACTCGCTGTCTCAATTGACTCTTCTATGGGTGAATTATTAATAGTTTCTGTTTATAGAGTCCCTGGTAGACAAACCCCCCTTAATTATTGGAAACGCTTCTTTAATTCAATCAAAAATTCTGGATTCAACTCCGTTTTTATCGGAGGTGATTTTAATTGTCATAGCACTCTTTGGGGAGGCTCTTATGTCTGTCCCAATGCGCGTAACTTATGTGAAGAACTGGATGAGATGGACCTCATCCTCTTAAATGATGGCTCACCTACCATGGTAGACCGGCCACCTAATCTCGGTTCTGCATTGGATCTTACTCTCGTCTCTTCAAACCTTTTCACATCCTCATCTTGGAATGTCCTTGACGATCCGCTGGTAGTGATCATCTACCTATTCTTTCGTCATTGGGCATTTCAATACCAATGGCATCTTTTTCCTCTCACAAATATAATTTAAGAAATATAAATTGGACCCTATTCTCCACCACACTGCGTTCATCCGTGGAGTCAAATTCTGATATTTTATACACTGATAATCCTATCTCTGATTATAATAATTTTGTAGAACTCGTTGACTTGTCAATTAAAACAGCATGTCCTCAACGGAAAAACGCTCCCGCGAATAAGAATGCTACCTCTTCCAGAAAACCTTTTGTTCCTGCACCTTGGTGGGACAATAAATGCGATGAAGCCATTAATAATAGAAAAATAGCTTTTAAAAATTATAAAAAGTTAGCTAATTACTCAAATTTTCTTAATTATAAAAAAGCGGAAGCCATAGCTAAGCGCACGCTTAGTGAGGCTAGACGTCAATCATTTAAAAACTTCTGCGATTCCCTGGACAGACATACTCCTTTAACAAAAATATGGGCCATAATAAAGTCTTTTAAAAACCGATTTACTCAACCTGCAACAGCTTCATGCTCAGCAGATAGAGAAACGATAGATAAACTCCACTCCCTTGTGGATGATCTCTATCCCCCTACGGAATTCCACGACAATTTTCCCAATAATTTCGATAATAACCCATTTCTAGAATCAGCCTTTTCTTTATCAGAACTATTAATAGTAATTAAATCTTGTAAAACTAAATCCTCCCCAGGCCTTGACAAAATTGATTTTAATATTATTCAACATTTTCCAGAGGAGTCCCTATCACCCCTCTTATCAATCTTTAATAGAATAATTTCCAGAGGAACTTTTCCTCCTTCTTGGAACAATTTTCTTATCTTTTTCCTTCCAAAATCCTCATCTTCACCTGGTAAATTTTGACCTATTTCTTTGGCCTCTTGTCTCTTTAAAGTCGCAGAAAAACTTATTTATAATAGACTCACTTGGCTTATAGAACGCGATAAAATCCTTAGTCCTTACCAATTCGGTTTTCGGAAGGGCAAATCTTGTACGGATAATCTTGCCTTAATCTCGACAGAAATTTGGTCAGGCTTAGCTCAACGTGAATTTGTCGGTGCTCTCTTTTTAGACATAAAGGGTGCTTTCCCTAGCGTAGTTCCAAATATTTTAGTAAAAGATCTTAAATCAATTGGCATTCCGGAATCAATATCTCGCTTTATATACAATTCAATAAAATGTAAAAACATATATGTCAAGATTAATGGCGTGGTTATTGGTCCAAGAACTAGCACTGTTGGCCTTCCACAAGGTAGCATTCTTAGTCCAATTAATTTCGCAATATACACTAGGAATCTGAATACTATTATTCCCGCGGATTGTGAAATTTACGAGTTTGCTGATGACTTATCAGTTTCATGTCGTTCCCCAAATTTAAATCAAGTAATTAACTCCCTTCAAAATAGCCTTAACTCCCTTTCGGATCACTTGTCTGAGGGAGGTCTGGAAGTTTGTCTAGTCAAAACCAAATTTGTTATCTTTAGTAATAAAAAACTTGATCTAAATGATCCAACCCTTTCATTATCTTTAAATAATCATATTATTAAACCATGTCCTTCAGTTAAATATCTCGGCATACACTTTCATCAATCTTCCTCCTCTGATACTCATTTTAACTATTTGTGTGATAAAAGTAGAAAGATTTTAAATGTACTAAAGGTGCTTCGAGGTACTTGGTGGGGAGCAGATCCTCAACTTTTACTTCGCATTTTTGACTCACTAATTAGAAGCCCTATTGATTATGGTTCACAAGGCTCTAACTTTAAGTCTCATAAAAATTTTTCGCGTTTAGAAAAGATTCGTAACCAAGCTCTGCGACTAGCCATAGGCTACAGACAGAGCACCCCAAATAACGTAATGCTTGCAGAATGTTGTGAACCCCCTTTAAGAAGTAGATTTAATTACCTTGCTAAAACATATCTTTACAGAGTTTATTCAAATTCCACTCATCCTCTTCCAGCTAAGCTTGCAGAACTCTCTCTTGGCTTGGATGCGCCTTTGTTTGTCCTTCTTTAAATTTAACCTCTAAATTCAAAATTTCAAAACATGCTTCAATTTTTTCTCTTGAAGCCTTTGCAATTGTATTTACTTTAGATTACATTATAAATTCTAATCTTTCTAATACGGTCATTTTCTCAGATTCTCTTAGTGTTCTTAAAAACCTAGCTTCTAAAAACATCTACAAAATTAAATCTTATATCATTTTTGCTATCAGAAACCGCTTAAAAATCCTTTCTAATTTAAATCGTCCATCTACCCTCGTTTGGATCCCTGGTCACTCAGGTATCGATGGAAACGAGGAAGTGGACAGGGCGGCGAAAGACGCATCCACCAATCATCAACAACTAGACATACCTCTATCTTATTCTGACTTCTTTTGTCTTGCTCGAAAACAGCTATCTGATAGCTGCAACTCATACTTTCTGGATGTAGGCAAAAATAAAGGTGCTAAATACACACAATGTTTTTACCAACCCAGAAGAAAACCATGGTTTGCGAACTTCGTGGCTCGCAGACTCTGGATCACTTCTATATGTCGTGCAAGAAGTAATCACTATAACCTTGGTGCTAGTCTCGCTAGAAAATATTACATTCAGTCTGGCGATTGTATACACTGTCCAAATATTGATGAAGATCTCGATCACATTCTTTGGTCTTGTCCCAGATTCGACACATTTCGTCCAGACTTAATTAAAGCCCTTTCAAGAGCTTTAAAGTGTCCCCCTCCATTTTGCAGTGTACAATTTCTCTCTAACCCTAATCCAAGAGTCGTCTCTCATGTTTTTAGATTCTTAAAACGCGCTAATATTAAAATATAATTGTTTACTTTCTTCCTTTAATCTCATGCTTTTATATTTTATAATTTAAACATATTTATCTACTCGAATTACATTGGTTCACGGGAACGTAGACGGAGTGCTATTTATTTGCTCTCCGGCTGTGTTGCCGTGCACACCGTGGTCGGTCGGCGTTCGCGCCGCCAAACTTTAGGTCGCAGTCCCATGGCAGCGTTTTGCGTTGCGTCGTAATGGGAGAGAAAAAGACGCAAATATACGTTTGCTGCATTCTCTCTTATTACAACGCAACGCAAAACGCTGCCATGGGACTGCGGCCTTACTCTGTTCACAGGCTTAAGCCGTATTCACTAGTCACCAGGTCATGGCCGTATATACGCAGCGTAACGCAAGTATAAGTGCCAACGCTGAACATTGAAATTGAATTCGTAACATACCCAGCGGGCACACTTCTCTTTTTGATAACTTCTAGTTATCGTTTTGAGTAGATGTTAACATTTTGATGCCTTTTAGTTATCGTGTGCCGCCTGCGATAATATCAACAAGTACATTTTCGGCCATATTGGGAAAATTGGCTGCGCACCTTGCGCACATGCGCATCGATGAGACCGCGAATATTAAAAAATTATAAAGTCAAATATTTTTCTGCCTTTATTATCAACTTTAGATAAATAAATGAAAATAACGTTCTACAGTAAAGTTTTATTTTTTTAAGTAAAAGTTTTTTGTAGTAATTTATTATTATTTAAATTAAATTATAAATTACAATCTATAATAAATATTATATATATGAGTCATTCCATTATATTTCGACTAAACTCTTTGCCGACTAATTTTAAAAAATTATAATATTTTGCAGGAATGATTTTAAAGATATTAGGATCATCGAACAAAAAGAATTTTTTAAATATTTTTTATATTTATTGTAAAATAAGCATCCCAGTAAAAAAAACTAATTCAAACGGATTGAAATGAATTAAGATTTTGGTAGAAAGCGGGATTCATTCAAGCTCTTTGTACAGTCAGGTCCCCATACTGTTAGATTCCAAACTGTTATGTCCTCAGTAGTGTTATGTTTTTGCATAACCTCCAAATTCAGAAGTGTTAGGTGACGTCACGTTATGTCACCAATTTTCAGGGCCGTATTCTTACGCCCAAAGAAAAGGGGGCATATACTTCTAGGCCAAACTTGAGGTGTATATATTTACGTTCCTGAAAGGTGCGCAGTAGACAT
Organism: Leptopilina heterotoma; assembly: GCF_015476425.1. Lineage (NCBI taxonomy): Eukaryota > Metazoa > Arthropoda > Insecta > Hymenoptera > Figitidae > Leptopilina > Leptopilina heterotoma. The sequence goes on along the minus strand of NW_025110946.1, from coordinate 556,294 downwards.
ACTTTGAGCACATAACAGAGCTGAGTCTGGAGGAGTGGGAAATTTCTGGAAATGTAACAGTATGGGGACCCGACTGTATATAAAGTCGTAAAAACTGTCTATTAGAAAATATTAAAGAAAACACATAATTTACTATGAAAACGTAAAAAAATTATTAGAATTTATTATGAATGAATTATTTGATTATTATAAATTGATAGAAACAATTATTATTAAGAAATATTAAATAAAAAATTATTTTTTGCAACACTAACCTGTAAAATTGAATTTTACACACAGAAAACTGTGTGTAAAGTACTTCATTTTATAGCGGTGTGTAAAGTGTTACTTTACACACCGCTAGCAGTGTGTAAAATGAATTCCAGTGTGTAAAGTGATTTTCAGTGCGTAAAATGATTACTTTACGCATTCTTGTGACTGTTTGATGAGAAACCATGAATTAAAGCTTTTAAACAACAATTTACAATCACATTTTTATTTTAGCTTCTAGAAAACTTCATTTAACAGTTCCCCCACTACACCTAAACTTTCAGTAATATTGGCAATATTGCTGCAAGTTTAGTTGTTTTAGTGTTGCAAAAAATTTTGTATGACACTCGTGCGTAAATCAGATTATACGAGTGTGACGTTTGCAGCTCGAGCCGAAGGCGAGTGCTGCAAACGTCACACTCGTATAATCAACGATTTTACGCACTTGTATCATAAATAACTATTAAAGTTCACCTGGCAAATAACCTATTTTTGCAAATTTTATTCGCTAAATGTGAGAAAGAGAAATCATTAAATTGAATAAAACCTTATGAAATATAAAGAAACTTTTAATAACTTTTAGTTTTTCTTATCACTTTCTTCCTTTTTTCTTCACAAATGTTAAAAAAGAAGCAATTAAAACTGGCACTTTGCTTATTTTCACGATTTTAAAATGTAAATAACTTCTGCCCAGAAAAATGAAAAATTACGAAAATTGGGCAATAATAATATGCTTATTTTACAATAAATATAAAAAATATTTAAAAAATTCTTTTTGTTCGATGATCCTAATATCTTTAAAATCATTCCTGCAAAATTTTATAATTTTTTTAAATTAGTCGGCAACGACCCAGTGAGAAATTTCTTACCGGTCCAATATCGGTCCAATATTGGGAGCCAAGAGACCAATCATCGGTCCAATAAAGGCTCCCAATATTGGACCAATATGGGCTGATGCTTGGGATGTAACGGGTTCGCCAAGCATCGGTTGTTAATATTGGTCCAATATTGGCCGAATATTGGCAATCAAGAGAAAAAATTTTTTTAAATAAATTTTTTTAATTAAATAATAATAATAAAAAATTAATGTTTAATTTTTGTTGAATATATTTATTTGTTTAATTATTTATTTTTAATAATTCATGTAAATAATAAATAATTTATTATTTATAAATTATAATTATTTAAAAATGCAGCAACTATTAGGAAATAATCGAAATAGCATTCTGCAAAAAAATTCTATCATTGAAAAATCAATGATAGGCGAGAGATATCCGCGTCATTAAATAGATTCGCAGATAAACTCTGGTCTCGCGACGAATCTCTCGATACTTATATACACTGGAGTCGCCGTGTCAGTTGCGAGAACGGTTACAGCGTCCCTCTTTCGGCAGAGATAAGAATTGTCACGTAAACTGCGGGTATAATAAGGCCGTCGGTAAAGCGATTTAGCAGTTTACGTGACAATTCTTATCTCTGCCGCAAGAGGGACGCTGTAACTGTTCTCGCAACTGACACGGCGACTCCAGTGTATATAAGTATCGAGAGATTCGTCGCGAGACCAGAGTATATCTGCGAAACTGTTTAATGACGCGGATATCTCTTGCCTATCATCTGCGAATCTATTTAATGACGCAGATATCTCTCGCCTATCACTGATTTTTCAATGATAGAATTTTTTTGCAGAATGCTGTTTCCTAATAGCTGCTGCATTTTTAAATAATTATAATTTATAAATAATAAATTATTTATTATTTACATGAATTATTAAAAATAAATAATTAAACAAATAAATATATTAAACAAAAATTATAAACATTAATTTTTTATTATTATTATTTATTTAAAAAAAATTTTCTCTTGGTTGCCAATATTCGGCCAATATTGGACCAATATTAACAACCGATGCTTGGCGAACCCGTTACATCCCAAGCATCAGCCCATATTGGTCCAATTGGGAGTCAATCGGCGCCCAGCACGGCAACCAATATTGGACCGATATTGGACCGATTAAAGTCTATTGGCAATTTCTCACTGGGGACTTTAGTCGAAATATAATGGAATGGTTCATATGCATATTATATAAATTAATAAAATATAAATTTTATATTAAATTTGAAATTGTAAATTATTAAATAATTCAATTTTAAAAATTCCTACAAGTTATCATTAAAGTAATTTTCATAAATTCATAAATTTTATTGATTTAATGTAATATAAGATTATTTGAGGGGCTGATATAAAGTGGTTTAAAAAAACATTGGGAGAAAAAGTGGGATAAGTGACTTGGTAGCAAAAATGGTTTAAAACAATTAAAATATTTATCAATAAGTTTATTACACGAATGACTTGCAAAATATTAAAGTTTTTCTTTACTATTTTAAATATTTTTTGATCATTAATTATAAATAATTTATCCATAAATTACAAAATCATTTTAGCTCGTATTTGCGCCCAAGTCACTCATCCCACTTTTGCTCCTAATTACCACTTTTACTATCAACCCCTCATTTCAAAGTATTGCGTTTATTCTACCGACTGACAACCGGGTCGGATCCAAATGATAATTTCAACAAATATCAATACAAAAAATAATAATTAATTGCAAAAGATAAATACTAATGACAATTCATTGACAGTTCACTTTACACATTTTTTTATACACTTAAACGCAATTTTTTATTACATAGACATTTGAAAAATCCTAACGCTTGGGGGTACGAACCTACGCCTAACCGAATATTTACGCACCGAAATCTCGCACGCTAACCACTATGCTACGCTCGCATGATACTCTCAAATACTCTCAAGTGTCACTAGCTCAAATAAAACTTGCAGAATTACTACGCGTCAATGATACCGCTATATTTTCAATACTTTATTGAATGTATATTTAGGACTATTTCAATATTTCGTTAAAAAAGAAACTTGTTATATTTTTATTATTATATAATACATACATTGAATAATTGTTTTTCAATATAATAATATTGAACGTAATAATATTAATAATTTTAATTAATATCTCAATAATAATAAATTTATTATTATTAAGATATTATTAATTAACATTAATATTATTGAGAATTAATAATAAATTATCAATATTAATATTAATTAATAATATATCAATAACAATAAATTTATTATTATTAAGATATTAATTAAAATTATTAATACCCAGGCGAGAACTGACGCTGGATTCAGGCTTTACGGAACCTTCGTTGAGGCTTGGTCAACATTGATCAAGCCTTGGTGGGACGGCGGAACGAAGGTTGCTTCTAGCTATAATGTAACACTTATTCAATATAATATGAATATATGAATTGTATATAATAATAATAATAATAATTATTATTATTATTATTATTATTCCCCTATTTCCTCTTTTATTTCCCCTTTTACCCCTTCCAACCCTACATCCAACTTTTTCCCTAACTTCTCTATTCTCCTATTCGAATCCTCCTGCATTTTTTTAGCATTTCAACTATTCCCCCTTCCTCCATTTTTCTTTTCTTACTTTCCCCCTCATTGCTATTCGGACTTGAATTTTTCTCCCTCTCACTTTCCATCTCCTCACCTTCCTCCCCCCCTTTCTTATCCTTTTGTCTCCATGACGCCATTGTTGCTGGTGAGTTTCCCACATCAACTTCAGCTAATTTTTCAAAATTCGATTTTCTTCCCCTTTTTGTACCCTTTGATTTATTCTTTTTCTTTTCTTTTTCCCCTTCAAATACAATTTTCCTCCTGAAAGCCTTCGGCGTATTTAACGCTACTTCCTTTTCCCCTTTTCCCCACGCTCCTGCACTCACTACACTAGAAAAATCACTTTCAATCTGATCTTTCTCTAAAGCTGCGTCTTGTCTCCCTCTGTTGTTTTCTACGCTAACTTTTTCCCCAAGAGACATACCTAACTTACCGACCCACCCAACTTCAAAAACCCTCTTTTAAAAATTAAAACTTTTTACAAAATTATCCTAAAAATACATTATTTAGAGATATTGGGGTGGTAGTGGAAGTGAAAGAATTCAAAGGGGTTAGTAAAGGGGAGAATGGTTTGCCAAGGGTATGGGTGATAGAATTGGGAAGTGAGGAGCAGAGAAAGGAGGTCTTGAGAAATAAAAGTAAATTGAGGGGTAGAAAAGAGAGAATAGAAGAGGACAAGACATGGGAAGAAAGAAGAAGGGGATGGCTTTTGGAAAAAGAATGGGAAGGGACTGTATATGGGTAAATGGAAGGAGATGGGTAGTGGATAGAGCGACAGGGATGGTGGTGAGCGAACAAGGGTGGCAAGAACAGGAAGAAAAGCGTAGTGAGGGAGAGGAGGAAATGGAGGAACAAGAGAGATTGGACGAAGCAATGGGGGGGCGTTCGAGTGGGCAGAGCCAAGATAGAGGTTAAATAGAAGGGGTGAAAGTAGTAGAGTAGAAAAGGAGGAGATTAAGGTAGTTTTCTGGAACATCTCTGGGTGGAGAAATAAGGAAGAGGGTTTCTGGTCAAGTTTGAAGAGGTGGGATGTATTAATGTTAAGTGAGACATGGGTGGAAGGGAGGGAATGGGAAATAGTAAAGAGGAAATTGCCTAAGGGGTTTAAGTGGGTGCAGCAAGATGCGAAAAGGGAAGATGCTAGAGGGAGAAGTGCGGGAGGTATGATTTCGGGGGTAAGATTGAATATTAAGGAAGAAGGAGTTGGGAATGAAGGGAATAAAGAAGGGGTTATGGTCAGGAAAATAAGAGTAGGGAGGGATGGGTTGAATATTGTGGGAACATATAGAAGGAGGGGGGATGGAAAAGGGTGGGAGGAGTTGGAGGAATGGATGGATAAGGGGAAAGATGAAAAGGTTATAATAGGGGGGGATTTTAATGCATGGACGGGGGAATTGGGAGGGGAAGAGTGGGATGAAGAGAAGCAACATCATGTGAGGGAATCGAAACATAAAGAAGTGGATAAAGAGGGGAGAAAAATGTTAAGTATAATAGGGGAAAGAGGGTGGTTTATTTGTAATGGGAATGTTAAAGGGGACGAGAAAGGAGAATACACATTTATAGGGAGGGGGGAAACGGTAATAGATTATGTCATCACGAACGAAAAGTCAAAGGAGGAAATAAAAAGAATGGAAGTGGGAAGAGGATAAAGAACTCGGGACATTTTCCGTTAATAGTAGAATTATGGGGGATGGGAAAGGGAAATCTCGGGGTGGGTCATAGCGGAGAAAGTATGGAAAGAAAAAAGAAGATGGGGAAATGGAAAGTGGAAAGTTTAAGGAAATTTGAAGATAGGATGCAGGAAAAAGAGAAGGATTTTGAAGAAGAAGGAGAAGTAAATTTTAGAGTAGAGAGATTAAAAAGGGTAATTAATGGGGTTGTGAATGAAATTAGAGAGAAAGAAAGGGAAAAGGAAAATGTCTACAGAGGGTGGTGGGATGAGGAATGTAAAAAGAGTAGGGAAGGGCTTAGGGAAGCTATAAAGCAGTGGAGAAGAGGATTAATCGAAAAAAAGGAATACAATAAGAAGCATAGGGAGCATGGCAAGTTGATAAGGGCAAAGCGTGAGAAGGAAAAAGAAAGGTATATAGAGGAAGTGCAACAAGCGATAAAAGAGGGTAAAGAGTGGGAGGTTATAAATAAGGGGAGGAAGAGGGGGAAGGGTATAAATACTGAAATTAAAATAGAAGAATGGACGGAATATTTCAAGGGATTAAGTGGGGGAATGGAGAAGACAGTTAGGGGGGAGGGAAGAAGAAGAGGGGAGGAGATGTCACAGCCAGAGATTAGTAGGAAAGAGGTGAGGGAAGCAATAGATAGGTTAAAGAAGGGTAAAGCGGTGGGGGGCCCTTGCGAAATCGTTTTACCAAATGTCTCCCCACGTGGGTATACATTTGGGATACATTTGGGAGACATTTGGTAAATTGCTTTATAATTCTGTTAAAAGACAGAATTTGATGAAAAAAACGATTGGAAATTGAAAAGGAACATTTGGAGAATGAAATTATGCAAATATTTTTATAAAGAAAGCTTTGAATAATTAATAATTAACTGAAATGTGCAAAAATGTCATTGTGATTTTATAGCAAGGTTATTTTTCATAATTACTTATGAAAACGGTGTAAATAAAGGAAAAAATAGTGTATATTGTTAAAAGAACGTAAAAATATTAATTACATCTATTAATAAGACTAATTAAACAATAAAACTTGTAATTTAATTAAATGCAAATGGTAAAGTGATATTAAAGTAATATCTACTTTACCAACAACTTATTCTATTTCAGCATTAGAAAGACACTAGAAACAATCAAAAGTCCCTAACGGCAGATATCCCCGCGCGGCGTTTGGTTTGACGCAATATTCTACAGGGTGTTCTTTTTTTAATGATGACAGAGAAATGCTACTTTTATATTAAAGTAACTTACGGTTATTATTTCTAATTGTAAAATAATTACCGTTTAAATTTTTTAATTATAGTCACCATCAATATTTTCTAAAAATTAAATATTCTCACCTTTTTTCCAGGGCATGTTCCGAATAGAAAAATTGCATTTAGGAAAAAGGAGGAATTTAAATATGTATTATTTTTATTGGCCAAAAGTCTCTATCCTTTTTCTCTTTAAAAGTTAAAATAAACATTATATTTTTTAAAAATGATAAATATTCTTAGAATTTTTCTCAATGGAGCAACGAATAAAAACATTGCGCTTTTTGTAAATAGGAGGAGGAAATATTTAATTTTTAAAAAATAAAACATAATCCCAACCCCTCAAAAAAAATTGATGCTTTTAGACGAATAAAAATAAGAAACAAACTCCTCCTATTTTCAAAATCAATTTTTCTATTTGTTGGTTAAGTTAAACAAAATGGAGAAAATACTTAATATATGAAAAATAAAACATTATAACCTCAACCCCCAAAGAAAAAATGGTTGCTTCACACCAATCAAAATAATAAACAAACTCCTCCTATTTTCAAAATCAATTTTTCTATTTTTTGATTAAGTTATACAAAATGAAGAAAAGAATAATATTTTTAAAATAAAACATATAATCCCAACCCCCTAAGAAAAAATGGATGTTTTAGACCAATCAAAATAATAATCAAACTCCTCCTACATAAAGAAAGAAAATTTTCTATTTGTCGCTTTAGTTAAACAAAATATGAAGCGAATATATTAAATTTAAGCTCAACCCTTTACAAAAAATAGGGGGTTTATATGTTTTATTTTTTAAATATTAATTAGATTCTCCATTTTGTTTAACTCAACCAATAAATAAAACATTGCATTTTGAAAATAAGAGGAGTTTATTTTTATTGGCCAGAAGTTTTTTTTTTTTAATGGGTTAAGACTAAATGTAACTTTTTAAAAATTAAATATTTACTCCCTTTTTGTATTGTTGAACCAATCAATAAAAAATTTGTTTTCTTTAAGAAGGAGGAGTTTGAATCTTATTTTTATTAGCTAGAAGTATATTTTTTGTAAAGGGTTGAGCTTAAATTTAATATATTCGCTTCATATTTTGTTTAACTAAAGCGACAAATAGAAAATTTTCTTTCTTTATGTAGGAGGAGTTTGATTATTATTTTGATTGGTCTAAAACATCCATTTTTTCTTAGGGGGTTGGGATTATATGTTTTATTTTAAAAATATTATTCTTTTCTTCATTTTGTATAACTTAACCAACAAATAGAAAAATTGATTTTGAAAATAGGAGGAGTTTGTTTATTATTTTGATTGGTGTGAAGCAACCATTTTTTCTTTGGGGGTTGAGGTTATATGTTTTATTTTTCATATAATATTAAGTATTTTCTCCATTTTGTTTAACTTAACCAACAAATAGATAAATTGATTTTGAAAATAGGAGGAGTTTGTTTATTATTTTCATTGGTGTAAAGCAACCATTTTTTCTTTGGGGGTTGAGGTTATAATGTTTTATTTTTCATATATTAAGTATTTTCTCCATTTTGTTTAACTTAACCAACAAATAGAAAAATTGATTTTGAAAATAGGAGGAGTTTGTTTCTTATTTTTATTCGTCTAAAAGCATCAATTTTTTTTGAGGGGTTGGGATTATGTTTTATTTTTTAAAAATTAAATATTTCCTCCTCCTATTTACAAAAAGCGCAATGTTTTTATTCGTTGCTCCATTGAGAAAAATTCTAAGAATATTTATCATTTTTAAAAAATATAATGTTTATTTTAACTTTTAAAGAGAAAAAGGATAGAGACTTTTGGCCAATAAAAATAATACATATTTAAATTCCTCCTTTTTCCTAAAATGCAATTTTTCTATTCGGAACATGCCCTGGAAAAAAGGTGAGAATATTTAATTTTTAGAAAATATTGATGGTGACTATAATTAAAAAATTTAAACGGTAATTATTTTACAATTAGAAATAATAACCGTAAGTTACTTTAATATAAAAGTAGCATTTCTCTGCCATCATTAAAAAAAGAACACCCTGTAGAATATTGCGTCAAACCAAACGCCGCGCGGGGATATCTGCCGTTAGGGACTTTTGATTGTTTCTAGTGTCTTTCTAATGCTGAAATAGAATAAGTTGTTGGTAAAGTAGATATTACTTTAATATCACTTTACCATTTGCATTTAATTAAATTACAAGTTTTATTGTTTAATTAATTATAATATATAATTATTTTTTCCTTTATTTACACCGTTTTCATAAGTAATTATGAAAAATAACCTTGCTATAAAATCACAATGACATTTTTGCACATTTCAGTTAATTATTAATTATTCAAAGCTTTCTTTATAAAAATATTTGCATAATTTCATTCTCCAAATGTTCCTTTTCAATTTCCAATCGTTTTTTTCATCAAATTCTGTCTTTTAACAGAATTATAAAGCAATTTACCAAATGTCTCCCAAATGTATCCCAAATGTATACCCACGTGGGGAGACATTTGGTAAAACGATTTCGCAAGGGGGAGATGAAATGGAAGCGGAAAGTATAAAGTTTGGTGGGGAAGTGGTCGAGAGTGAAATGTGGAGAATAATAAATATGATATGGGGAGGGAAGGGATGGCCAGAAGATTGGAAGACGGGGTTAATTGTACCAATTATAAAAAAGGGAGAGGGAAATAAGGTAGGGGAATATAGGGGTGTGACGCTTATGCCGGCTGGTTATAAGGTATATGCGGAGGTAGTGAGGAAAAGGTTGGAGGATAAGGTGGAAGCGTTAGGGTGTATACCGGATAATCAGACGGGATTTAGAAAGGGCATGGGGACTTTAGACAATATTTATGTTTTAAATTATTTAGTGAGTAGGAATTTGGGAAGAAAGGGGGGGAAATTAATGGCAACCTTTGTTGATATAAAGGCAGTGTTTCCATCGGTGAATAGGGGTCTTTTATGGGAAGTGTTGAAGGAAAGAGGGGTGGAGCAAGGGTTAGTGGAAAGGATAAAGGAATTTTATGAAGATACGAGAGAAAGGGTAAAAATTGGGAAGAAACTGGGAAAAGTATTTTGGCTGGGAAGAGGGTTAAGGCAAGGCTGCCCTCTGAGTCCATTACTATTTAATGTATTGATGTCTGATTTGGAGGAGAAAATGTATAAAAGGGGTAAAGGCGGTGTTATTTTAGGGAGTAAGAGGATCTTTTCGTTAGCGTATGCGGATGATGTTGTTTTGATGGCGGAGGAAGTGAATGGAATGAAATTATTATTGAACGAGTTTGAAAAGTATGTAAGGGAAAAAGATTTAAGCGTGAATGTTGATAAAACAAAAGTATTAAGATTTAGAAAGAGAAAAAGAAAGGAGTATGAGGTATGGAAGATGAATGGAAAGATAGTGGAAGAGGTGGATGAATTTTGTTATTTGGGATATTGGTTTAGTTATAATGGAAGAGCGGATATGAATGTAAGAATGAGAGTAGAAAGAGCAGGAAGGGTAATGGGTCAAGTGTGGGGAATTGGGAAAAGAAAATTTAAGGATGACTGGAAGAGGAGAATATGGTTGTTTGATGTGTTGGTATGGTCGGTAATGAGTTATGGGGTGGAGATATGGGGGTGGAATGAAATCGGAAAAATGGAAAGAATGCATGAAAGGTTTCTAAGATGGACGATGGGGGTAAGCTGGAATTGCCCGGGATATATGTTGAGGGAGGAATTGGGAAGGGAGAAATTGGTGTGTAGGCAAAGGAAAAGGGTAATGGGAATGGAGGAAAAATTAAAACAAGGAAGAGGGAGTTGTTTGGCGAGAAAATGCTACAAAGTTATAAAAGATGAGGAGGAAGTCAAAAGAAAAGGGGGATCGAAGTGGGAAAGGGACAGAAGGGTAGCATTGGAAGAAGGAATAAAATGGGGTGGAGGGCAGGAGTTTATAAAGGGATGGAAAAGAAAGGATTCTGAGGAAAGGTGGGAACGAATAGAGGGGTCGCGTTATAACAAATGGTATAGGATGGTAAGGGGGGAGGAAATGCCGAAGTATTTAGAAAAGATTAGGAAGGAAGAGAGGTGGAGCAGAGTGTGTAAATTTAGAATGGGGGAAGGTGTGAATGAATGTAAATATTGGATGGATGAGGGGGAAAAGAAGTGCAGAATATGTGAGTTTGAAAGAGAAGATTGGGCGCATGTGTTGGAAAGATGTGTGGGAGGAGGAATGGATGAAAAAAGTGTGGGTGAAAGAGTGAGTTGGATTTTGAACGAAAGTGGACAAGGTGAAAGATGGATGTTTGGATTGGAAGAAGCAAGAAAGGAAAGAATGATTGGGGTAATGTAAAATGGGGAGGGAATTTTTTATTTTTGTTGTTTGTAGAACGGAATAATGGTTCTTTTCATTTTAATAATAATGAAAAAATTTTTTTTTTCGGATGAAGCCAAAAGGCAAGGCAAAAGGAACGGGAAACGGAAGCCCGGGCACATTGGTAGAGATTAGACTAATAAGTAATGGCGATTAGTAAATAAGTTGCGTAGATATAAGTGCGTTAGTAATAAGGAATTGTTTGTATTTTAGGTTAAGGAACAATGTATTTTTTTTTTTTTTTGGAGTCTCGAACCCTACAGTAGTAGGGAGAGTAAATAAACACACACACAAATTATTATTATTATTATTATTATTATTATTATTATTATTATTATTATTATTATTATTATTATAGTAATGAATATTATTGATATTATTTTTATTCATGTTATATGCGTTTGTTTGGAAATAAGTTACTATTATAATAATTATATTATTTTCATATAAATAATATATTACTAACAATAAATGTCATTTGAAATAGTAATATTAAAAAAATAATTTTAGTAAAAAAAGACAATTTTTCTGTTAATCGATACATTTTTTTCACGATTTTTTAATATTATTTACAAACATGTTCACAAGTTTTTATTCACAACACAACACACAATTTTATTATTTTATATAACGCTTAAAACAAAGAATGAAAAATATTCGCTCGCATGTGGGATCGAACTCACGACTCCCACCCCCCTAACGCATACCGGAAGTATTCAACGCACGCATTTAACCGCTCGGCCACAGAAGGCTGGAAGGCACCTCGCCTAATCTACTATTTCAATGCCAGCGCCGTCACTCAATATTGGTTCAGCATGGGACACCAATGTTCGTCCCATGCTCGATTAAAGACTCGGTCAATCTTGATACAATATTCACTTTACCATGTGCACTGAACAATATTAAATATCAATATTTATAAATTATTTATTATTAAAATATTTTTTATGATAATTTTATAAGTTAAATTATATATATTATTTTTTTTCTTGTACAGTGTCAAATTATTATTTTCAAAGTTTGAGAGTTTCGTTTATCTGAAAAATTATTAGTGAAAAAAATGTTCATTAGGTAGTAATAAATATTTATGCTTAGTAGTTTTACACTAGGATTAACTGTTTAGTAAATATTATCAAAAAACTATTTTTTGTCAAACGCGCGCGACTAAACACAAATAACCTTGATACTCCAGCATTACCAACTCAACACATACGTTAAACTCTTGTGTTGGCAATGCTAAAGTCTCAAGGTCATTTGTGTTTAATCGCACGCGTTTGACAAAAAATAGTTTTTTGATAATACATATTTACTAAACAGTTAATCCTAGTGTAAAACAACTAGGCATAAATATTTATTACACCCTAATGAACATTTTTTTCACTAAAAATTTTTCAGACAAACGAAACTCTTGAACTTTGAAAACAATTATTTGACACTGTGCAAGAAAAAAATAATAATGTATAATTTAACTTTATTTATATAAATCTTATATAATGAATAATAATAATAATAATAATAATAATTATTATTATTATTATTAATAAATTAATAATTAATATAAATAATATACACTAAATAAATATTAATATTTATTTACCAATTGATATCTTAATAATAATAATTAATAATAATTTTTAAATAGTATACAAAATTATCATAAAAAATATTTTAATATTAATTAATTTATAAATATTTATATTTAATATTTTTAAGTGCACACGTCAATAAATAAACTGTCAAGATTGATTCAGGCTTGAATTAAGATCAGATGTTCGAGCTTCACTCACGAAGATTGACCGAGTCTTGAATCGAGCATGGAACGAACATTGGTGTCCAATGCTGAATCAACATTGAGTGACAGCGTGGTATAAAGACTGCTTCAACACTAGGTTACCCAGGCTGGGCGTTCAAGGCTCAATAAATCTTCAATCCATCGTCAGCATTGGTCTTTCGCGCCTGGGATCATTACCTTCAATATTACACGGAGAAAAAGGAATAGTTGACACAATCAGATAATGGATATCACAGCCATATTATATTGAAAAATACGGGATATCCATAGTTAAGGTTGCTGCATCCATATTCTATGGCTGGCTGTATATTGTTGGAGCAGCAAAAGATCTATGGTTGGGTGATCCATAGTAATGGAAATGGGAAACAAAAAAATTAGAATCACTCAATTAATTAAATTCTATGTCACTTGAGATATTTTATACACATTTTTGTTAATTAATACACACCACTTATTGAATAACCGCATATTTACGAAATAAATTATTAACCGATGGGGGAGACACGAACCCTAGACCTAACGCATACTAAACACTAACGCTATCCACTACACTATACACGCAACTACAATATTTGAGCATATAATATTCCTTATATACTCTACACATATTTCATGAAAATGAATTTACATAAACACAAATAGACAATAACGATAATAAATAATAAACAATTGTAACACTATTTATACACAATAAACTCACAACGCGATTATATAGACGTGACAGGAAACCGACGCGACGGACAAATTGAGACGTCCATTTTTAAATGGATGCCATGATAATGAATTGCGCGCAACATGTATCGAAATTTTGAACTAACTATGGATCTCCCAACCAAAGTTTATATGGATGAGGCAGCCATATGTGAAAATCCATAGCATGAATTGTAAGCCCAACCATGCCTATGGATGTCACATCCATATTTGATTCAACAATATAATATGGCTCCCTCATCCATTGAATATGGAATGTGCTTCCATTCTGAAAGTTGTCTCTTCCATTGAATTGGATAACACAACAATATTCTGCTCAACAATATTTTTATGGATATCTCTTCCAGACCTTTTCTTTCCGTGTATTATATTGAGAAACAATTATTCAATTATTATTGAGATATTATTAATTAATATTATTATTAATATTAATAATTTATTATTAATTCTCAATAATATTAATGTTAATTAATAATATATAATATTAATTAATAACGAATTTTTTTAATTATTTAATTTTTAAAAAAGTCTCAATAAATAATTACTTAATATATTGATTAGATTCATTTATTAATAATTATTTTCTAAAATAATGCAATTACTTGTAATAATTATTTAATTTATAATGTGACAATAAATGACGAGATCCGCAGTCGGATCCGCCCCAGTACCGAGCCAGTACAGACTCAACATATCCGTCATTCTTCCGACGCCGCAGAAGAATAAGATCCGCCGGCGGAAGAAATCAATGGGAACTGTAGTACTTAATGATTACTATTATGCCACAAAACGTTACCCGGTTTTAAAAAATATTTTTTGCAAAAAATAAGCATTCAAGTGCTAAATTCTCAGTTTCCTGGCATGTCCCAATGTGAAAATGAAAGTTAATAAATTATATAAATATTATTTTTAAGCGATTAAATACAAATTTACACTTTGATAATAATTTCAAATAGTTGTACTTTACAAAGATTAAAATAATTGTTACATTACTTGATATTTTATTTAAAAAATATTATCTTGAACTTTGTCCATCGAATTAATTCTCAGTTTCCTGCCATCATAAAAAACGTTAAAATTATTAAGAATTTTCAGTCCGATTAATTCACCATTTTTCACAGTGCTTAGTAAAGTTTAACTAAATATGATATTACTTGCATTTTACTTAACTTGCAGTTCAATTAACTAAAATTGTGTACTTTGTGACTGAAATGGCCATTTGGTCAGACAAATTCTCAGTTTCCTGGCACTTTCTGACAGAATACACATGTGCTTAAGATGTAAAATTTACAGTTTTTATTTTTTTGACTGCGGCCACTTTTAGGTAACTTTGATAATACTTTTAACTTCAATCTAACCTACTTTTTAAAACCTGAACGTAAAAAAAATATTGTGCCAAAATTTTCTTCATTTTCGTCCTTCGTTTGTAGAACTACCCATATACAAACCAAATAATAAATTCATCCTATAAATTAATAATTATTAAAATTATTATTAATAAATAAACTTTATTATAATATTGTACTTAAAGAAAAAAAAAATTATATGTATTTTCGTTTTTAAATATATTACCATAATTATTTTGTAAAGTGTTTTAAAAGAACACACTTTTTTAACTTAAATAACTGTTTTAAAAAAGTTAATTTTAAAAAATTAAATTTATTTACATGCTTTTAAAACGAGGAAAACTGTCGAGGCCCTGATCAGAGCCCTATTTCATATCTAGTGAACACCCCACTTAGGGTTTTGGCCAGAATTTCTGGTCAAACCCATAAGATAAAAAAATTCTTAAAATTATAATTACTCCGTATAATTATTCCGTTTAATTAATTTCTTCAATATTGTTTATAATTTTATTATGGGAACTAATTTAAAAAACTTAATTCATTTACACTTTATTCAAACGAGGAAAACTGTTGAGGCCCTGATCAGAGCCCTATTTAATATCTAGTTAGTGAACACCTCACTTGGGGTTTTGGCCAGAAATTCTGGTTAAACCCACAAAATAAAAAAATTCTTCAAAACGATAGTATAATTACTCCCTTTAATTGTATTCTTCAATTGTTCATTATTTTTTATTAAAAGTAATTTTAGAGATTTAATTTTTACCCTTTATTTAAACAAGGAAAACTGTCGAGGCCCTGATCAGTACCCTATCTAAAATCTAATGAACACCCTACCTGGGGTTCTGGCTAGGAATTCTAGTCAAACCCCTAAAATAAAAAAATTATTAAATAACTAAAATAATGATTTCCTTTCATTGTTAATAGCTTCTACAACAAAAAGGAATTCTAAAAACTTTATTAAAAATAGTAGATTGTGCAACGAGTGGAGAACAAGGGCGATTTCTCGCGAGCTCGAAGTTTGCTGCGCAAGCGTAGCGCGCGCAGCAATCGAGCGAGCAAAAATCGCTGTTCTCCACAAGTTGCACATACTATTTTGTCCAACAACTGCAAAAAATGTTTTTTATAAATAATAAATTTAAACTATTAATTTTTCAAAATTTTAAGTTGACTTTACTCGTTATTTATCGAAATCAAAATATTACAATGATGTTATAGCAATAACTGAGAGTGAAACAAAATCTAATTTTGAAAAAAATCTAAAAATAGAAAAAAAAATTTGAAAAAAAATTTTGGAAAAAAATTTTTCAAAAATGAATGTTTTGAAAGTGTCCCTAAAGATCCCCAGAGTGTCCTCAAAATTCTGTTCCTAAAATGTTCTAATTCTAATATAAAATAAAAAATCGATTAGTCAATTTCTCATTCCACCACCAGTGGGGAAATGACTTCATTTCTCCACTGGCCAAACCACCAGTGGGGAAATGTACTACATTCCTCCATTGGTGCCTAGCGTACAATAGTTCTATTTCCACGAAGGCGTTGGACAAAAAAAATTTTTAATAGGGAAAACTGTCGAGGCCCCGACCAGAACCCTGTTTTAAATAGGGCAAAGTGGGGCATTTTCTGCACGGGATGTGCCTAAAGTGCAACAAAATCAGAACGAGTGACTGCTAAATGCGTCTCATTATGCACGCACCGCGTGACTCGCATGTCCTGCGCCCGAAGTGTGACAAAGTGCGACGCATCATTGTTATCTGGGTAAGTTTTAACCCTCCGTCACACACATGAGAAAAAATTACGACTTTACACACGTTTAGAGGGAATCCCTCACCACATTGTAAAATAAGCAACATTACAACATAAGCAAAGGAATAATGTAACATTAACAAATAAGCAAAAAAATCATTAAACAATTCATTTTAATTATATTTATAATATAATTTTGTCATTAACCAACAGTGGAACAAAAAATGTTTTTAAACTTGATTTTTTTTATTTAACATAACCTCACTTTTTCGAGTTTCGACTTTTATTAGGAGTACTCGCATTACGCCTGGACCACCCGTCAATGGGTTTTCTCTCCAGAGAAGAGGGAAACTGTAGAAAACCTCTCTGAGTACAACCGGTTTATCGACAGTCGAGTTCTAATGGTGTGTACCGGACAATAATCGACGGTGCACATCATTATACCTCGACGTCAAACCTCCCGCTCAGATTGTCTCACGTGCCGGAAAAATACCAAGCCAAGTGGGCGCGAACCAAGGGTACTTACCCTTGGTCCTTAAACGACCACCAACGCCAGGCATCTATCCGACTGAGCCAATCTGTCGGTATTAAATATTAATTATGTTTAAACTAAATGTTTTTTTAGAAATGTGTTGAGGAGTAAATTGTCGAAAGGTATAGAAACTGATTTTATTTTGCAATGAGGAAAACAAAAGTTATTTAAAAAATACTGACACCGTAGAGGGAATCCCTCCCTAGGTGTGTGACGGAGGGTTAAGAAAGTTATGATTTTTTGAAGTAGTTGGTACGTATGTGAACCACTGGCCATTAAAGGGTTAAAGGAATTGCTCGAAAAATGTAATTATTCTTAAAATTTTAATTTTTAGTCCACGAAAAAATCAATTATTTGAAAAAATGTTCTTTTAAAATTCTTTGGAAGAATTCAATTTATTTACAAAAATATTAGAATTTTTCACAGGTATTCATATTATTTTCAAATATTTTAATAAAATTGTTTGAAAGAAATCAATTATTTTAAATACAATTTTAATTAAATTTATTTGAAATAATTCAGTTATTGTTTTAGATTTTAATAAAATTCTTCTTAAGAATTCAATTATGTCGATACATAAGAAAATTACTCCCGAAAATTCAATTATTTTGAGGCATTTTAATAAAATTGTTTGAAAAATTCAATTATTTTTAAAAAATAACAATATTTATCACAACCCAGCTTAAAATCCCCGTACAGGATCCTTTAAGGATCCTCTCGGGATCCTGTGCAAGATCCCAACCGGATCCCGTACCCGTCCTGTACTGGATCCCGACCGCCGTGATTTTGGGACAGGGTTCCTGTGCAGGTTCCGATGCAGGAACCTTTGCTATCAAAGGTTCCTGTAAAGGTTCCTGTACATGAACACTTGCAGGATCCTGTACAGGAAACTTTTTAATTTAAAAAATTTTTATATGTTAAGCAACATTTGACATACATACCCAGGCGCGAAAGACCAGTGCTGACGATGGGTTGAAACTTGACTGAGTCTTGAACGCCCAGCGTGGGTAACCCAGAGTTGAAGCAGTCTTTATATCATTGTCACTCAATATTGGTTCAGCATGGGACACCAATGTTCGTCCCATGCTCGATTTAACACTCGGTCAATCTTCGTGAGTGGAGCTTCAACATCCAGTCTTTATTCAAGCTTGAATCAATCTTGATAGTTTATTTATTACCGTGTGCACTTAACAATATTAGATATAAATATTTATAAATTATTTAATATTAAAATATTATTTCTGATAATTTTTAGTAATTTTTTATACTATTTAAAAATTATTATTCTTATTATTAATTATTATTAAATAATATAATAAGTATTATTATTATTGTTATTAAGATATCAATTGGTAAATAAATATTAATATTTATTTAGTGTATAATATTTATATTAATTACATAAGATTCATATCAATAAAGTTAAATTATTATATATTATTTTTTTTCTTGTCTTTTCTCGTCAAATTATTATTTCAAAGTTCAAGAGTTTCGTTTATCTGAAAAATTTTCAGTGAAAAAAATGCTCATTAGGTAGCAATAAATATTTATGCCTAGTAGTTTTACACTAGGTTTAACTGTTTACTGAATATTATCAAAAATATATTTTTCGTCAAACGCGCGCGACTAAACACAAATAACCTTGAGACGTTGCGATTGTCGTGCTCCCACCATCCCATCTACTCAATGCTTTCCCCTCATGACGTCACAGGCGGGGAGTGTATTGAGTAGATGGGATGGTGGGAGCACGACAATCGCAACGTCGCGCTGTAAAGTCTCAAGGTTATTTGTGTTTAGTCGCGCGCGTTTGACGAAAAATATATTTTTGATAATATTCAGTAAACAGTTAATCCTAGTGTAAAACTACTAGGCATAAATATTTACTACTACCTAATGAACATTTTTTTCACTGAAAATTTTACAGATAAACGAAACTCTTGAACTTTGAAAATAATAATTTGACACTGAGCGAGAAAAAAAATAATATATAATTTAACTTATAAAATTATCAGAAAAAATATTTTAATATTAAATAATTTATAAATATTTATATTTAATATTGTACAGTGCACACGGCAATAAAGGAACTGAATATTGTAACAAGATTGACCGAGTCTTGAATCGAGCATGGGACGAACATTGGTGTCCCATACTGAGTGACGGCACTGGCATTGATATAGTAGATTAGGCGAGAAGCCTTCCAGCCTTCTGTGGCCGAGCGGTTTAAATGCGTGCGTTGAGAACTTCCGGTATGCGTTAGGGGGGCGGGGTGCGTGAGTTTCGATCCCACATGCGAGCGAATATTTTTCATTCTTTGTTATAAGCGTTTATATAAAATAATAAAATTGTGTGTTGTGTCGTGAATAAAAAATGTGAACATGTTTATAAATAATGTTAAAAGTCTGTTAAAAATCAAGAAAAAATGTAACGATTAAGGTATTTCTCCGGCAAATCGATTTTCGATAGAATTTTTTGAAATTCTGGGAAAATGTACCTTTTTATATGCTTTATGTGTGATAAAAAACTCAATACTCCTTGCGATGCTAAAAATTGAGATATTTTGCTTCAAAGTTTCAACATTTAACATAGGAATCATATGCTGAACGTAGAAAAGTGACACATTTTTATTAATATCTAGAAAACTACTCGATAAATAATTCTCAAAAACTAGTATGTTGTAGGGATAAAGAATAGAAATAATATTAAACAAATTTCAGTGTAGGTAACGATGCTCATTTTTTAATTATTGTATTTTGAAAGTCGAAACTCAAGTGATTTTCCATTGAATTTACTGGTGCAAGGAAAGCATGCGGTCGCGACTTGGCAACACTGTTGCGTTTAAAGCACTTGCAAAAAGGCGCGAAACTAACATTCGTTTCAATTACTTTTTCAGATTCAATTTAAAAAAACTTTTCTTTTTTCAAACATATTTATATATTTATTTATTTTATTGAAACTTTTTTAGTTATAAAATTTTGTTACTGTTTTTATTATTGCTCTTTTGAATTTCTTGTTGTAATAACAAAATTAATAAGTGATAATAATAATAATATTAATTACGATAATTTGATAATAATTATAAATTATTACTACAAATTGAAATAATTTATATTATAATTATTAATAATAATAATAATAATAATAATAATAATAATAATAATAATAATAATATGGAAAATAATATTTTATTATCAAATCTTTAAACGCGTTATTTTCTGATATCTCGTTATAGGATTTATCAGGATAATTAGGGGGAAGCGTTCTGATAAAGAATATTCTCGAAATTTGCAGGTAATTTTTGAAAAATATATTGAAAAAGAAAGTTAAAAAGTTTTAATTTTGGCGAAAGTGAGAGACAATATGAACCACCGGATCGTAGAAGGGCATATAGCCAATGTTATTCAAATGGGCTATATGCCCTTCTACGATCCGGCGGTTCATATGACGGTGAGCACACAGACAAGTGGATCTATGTGTCAGTGGTCAAGGAGGTGGCGTCAATTCTCGGAAGTGGTCGCGACTTGATCTAACGAAATTTAATTCTCAATCTCAAATTACTCCACTGACATAATTTCCTCGCAAAATTATTGCAAAAACGGAGAGAGACGCGTCTCAGTGAGTGAAATTCCTCTATCATCCCTCCAAATATGAACCCGAAATATTTGATTCTCTCAAAAAGGTTTGTTCTCGCTATAACTACACCGCTACACTCGAGTGTAGCAAGAGTGTGAAACGGAGCATGCGCACTTAAACAAAGTACAACATCTAGCGAGAACGCAAAAGTGTAGAGAAAGTGCACGAAAAAATGAAAAAAAAGATTAATATTGTAAACTGCATACAATTTGTAATTCAAAATAAACCACCTTATAAACAATTGCTATTGTGAAGCAATTGTTTAAATAATTATTTCTCTCATTTATTAAAGCCATAATTTATTTACTATTAGTGATTTTAAAAGTAAAATTTCTCAGTTTTATGAATTATGATATGGTAAAATTTTTTTTTTAAATAATAGGATTTATTCCTATTATTCCCTGTAAACATTATAATGGGCAATTCATGAAAATTTGAGACATTAATTAAATTTTACAAGAATTTCGAAGGTTAAATGTATGTACCGAGCGGAATTTATTTTTTCAAATTTTTACACAGTTTAAACTCTGACATCTTTGTAAAATTTAATTAATTTCTTAATTTCAACCGAATTGCTCATTATAATGTTTACAGAGAATAAAACTAGAATTTTTAAGCTATATTTTCATATAAGTTTCAAGAAAAACGGAAGCGACATGTTTTGAAATATTCTGAAGGTTATCTTTCAAACTTATAATTTTTTTCATAAATTTTATTATTTTAAAAAAAAATATGTTTACCATCATAAAATTGAGAAATTATTTTTTAAATTCACTGTAAATAAAGTTTGGTTTTAATAAATGGGAGAATAATTATTTAAAAATTGCTTTACAATGGAAATTGTTTTTTAGGTGGTACTTTATATAAATATTAACAAAATAAGGATTGCTTACTAATAATTTCATAAATTAAAAGTCACTAAGAAATATATTATAACTTTATGTTCATAAAATAATTAATGCATTTTAAATAAAATGTCCATTTACCGCCATTTTAATAAGAACACTCAATTACACTCGCTCGCAATCGGGTGTAATAAAATAGGGAAAAGTGCAGAGGCTTCTAGGGAGTTAGGTGTACACTATTGCGTCACTTCTGGTAACGAGAACGCCGTAGTGTACACTTTTGTACAAAGTGTAGAAAGTGTAGCTAGCGAGAACAAACCTAAAAATGAGAAGTCAATACCAAACCGTTCATAACCCCTTTTTTAATGTTTAAACATTTTTTTCAATTATTATTTATAAAAATTTCCGAGAGCAGCGCGTGCGCGGGTCAATAATTATATTTTTCTATATTTTCCAAAAAATCCCGACTGAAAATATTTTTTTCTTTTTAAATGAGATGTCGATCAGGATACGTCTAGCCATTTTCCACAGTCGAGGTGAATTTTTCATTTTTTCCTGCTACTTTTACTGAAACAAATCTATTATTTTTTTGGGTTTTTATTTACATTTTAATTTTAATAAAATTCATGAAATTAAACAAGTAAAAATGAAGGTTATGTTCTCCGTGAGAAGAACAGGCCTCGTGACAGCTGTGCCACACTGTTGCCGTATCATGAAAACTTGCGCACAATTACGAAATTTGCACTTCTGCGCTTGACTGAGGGGAAAGGAAAGAGAAAAGTGTTTTCAACCTTTCCTTTTGAGGGAGAGGTAATTCTATTATATACAGAACATTGGTCGTAATTGAGCTCCACTGGAGCCGGAGAAATACCTTAACAGAAAAATTGTCTTTTTTTACTAAAATTATGTTTTTAAAATTACTATTCAAATGATATTTATTGTTAGTAATATATTCTTATTTATATGAAAATAATATAATTATTACAAATAATAACTTATTGTCATTAAATGTATATATACACACATACATGAATTAAAATAATAACAATAATATTTATTATTATTATTAATAATTCATATATTCACATTATATTGAATAAACGTGAGAAACGAGTAAATTTGGGAACAGTGGAAGCATTCTTGTTTCTGTCCTGCATTAGGCGTCCGCAGCATTGATTGAGCATTGATGTCCAATGCTGAATCAAGGCTCGCGCTGCAGTCTGGAATCGGTGTTACATTAAAGCTTCGATCATTCCTGCTCTCGCTGATTCACTCATGCTCAATCAATGTTGACCAATGCTCGGCCAATCTTTATAAAGCCTGAACTCGGCGTCAATTCGCGCCTGGGTAGACTTCATATTTCAATATGTTAGGCTCGTATAACAATGTTGGACAGAAAAATGTATTGCGCATTCGAGAAACTCATAGAAAACTACTGCGCAGGAGTTAAAAATATAAATAAATTAATTGAGGAAACTGTGTAGGATCCTTTACGGACTCCTTACAAGATCCTTTATACTTTAAGGCCTAAGCACAACTACTTTGCGAATGTCGTTCGCGAACGCAATGCATGGGTTAGAAAAGAACAGAGATATATTTGTGTCCTTTTCTAACGCATGCTTTACATTCGCGAACGACGTTCGCGAAGCAGTTGTGCATTGGCCTTAAGTGCCTGCAGTTTTCAAAACTGCAAAGGAACCTTTGCAAAGTTTCCTGTACCAGGATCCTGCAAGTGTTCCTGCACAGGAACCTTTGATAGCAAAGGTTCCTGCATCGGAACATGCACCAGTGGCGGATCCAGGGGGGGTCATGACCCCCCCCCCCTGGGGCGAAAAATTTACATACAAAAAAAAAGGTCAGATAATTATGGTCGTTGCTCGCCGAATCTATAAATGACCCCCCCCCTGGAGTAAATTCTGGATCCGCCACTGACATGCACAGGAACCCTGTCCCAAAATCACGTACGGGATCCGGTCGGGATTCTGTACAGGACGGGTACCGTAAACCGGGGCTATAAGGAACACCGGGGCTATAAGGAACAAAACTCCGTGTTCGGGTGGAGTTGAAGTTATCGGGGCTGTGTATGAATAAATTGTGTTACTTGATTTTGAAAAATTGTTGCTGGGGTAACTGTCAATACTATTGAATGCAATAATTGCGACTATTAATAATTTTGTGAACAGTAGTAGCTTGTAAGTGAGTAATTGTGTTTTAGTGAAATTTCAAACTTCCCAGTAAACGAAAACTAATTGAAATGAATTAAAAAGAATTCACAAAGAGCTTTCGTGAATCCCGCTTTGTGACAAATACGAATTGGAGCCATGATGCAATTTTCCTGAATTCGTGAAACTGTATTGAACTTCCGAACCTTCTATCCGTACCAATTCACTGGACAAGTTTTGAGCCTTTAATTTTTTTCAATTCGTTAGCACGAATTCAATGCATTCCTTGGCCATTTCTTTCGAATGCGAATTCGTTTGGACAAATTGGTACATATTGAATTAAATTCAATTGAATATACAAAGAGCTTGAGTAAATCCCGCTTTGTGACAAATACGAATTGGAGCCTACCAAAAATGTTAATTCGTTTCAATTCATTTGAATTAGTTTTTTTTTTACTGGGTTGGGAAACATTTGATTGCCGAGGTAAGTTGTTCCTATTTTAACTTCTCAAAGTAATTTTTTTTTATTAAAGCGATTTATTATGGAAAGTTTTATTGAGTTCACTAAGTAATATAAATACGTTTATTTTGTATTTACAGTAAGATTTACGAGAAAAAACCAAAATTCACAAACGGCGGGTATATAAGGAACACAATTATTTCTTCCGAATTGTTAAAGTGTGTTGTCAAAACGTAAGCTTTTCGTAATTTTGTTTGTTTTTTATCACCTAATTTGGTTTTTAGTGTTCAAAGATGGTTCGAAATTGTAAAAGAGTGTTGATACCGACAGGTCACAAAAAACGACCAGTTATCATCATCGACCTCAACTGATGATACCAGCAACGTTTAGTTTTGTTTTTACATTTGTTTTATATTCTGTGTTTACTTTCGATCAATAAAAAATAATTTCTTTAACTTTAAATACGTTTGTAACGTTTAAATACGCCTTGTTCCTTATGGCCCCATTTTGTAATTTCGAAAAAATGCGTCTTTTTCGTATTTTTTGCTTAAAATTCCAGCTTTGATCAAAACAATTCTTTAACCCTTCAAAGTGCTCGCCAAGATCAAGAAAAGAGAAAAAAAATTAAGGCAATATTTCAATAAAAAAAAAAGTTGCAAGACTTTAAAGCTGAAATCTGTTCCTTATAGCCCCAGATTACGGTACGGGGATTTTAAGCTGGAAACCCAGTAAACGAAAACTAATTGAAATGAATTAAAAAGAATTCACAAAGAGCTTTCGTGAATCCCGCTTTGTGACAAATACGAATTGGAGCCATGATGCAATTTTCCTGAATTCGTGAAACTGTATTGAACTTCCGAACCTTCTATCCGTACCAATTCACTGGACAAGTTTTGAGCCTTTAATTTTTTTCAATTCGTTAGCACGAATTCAATGCATTCCTTGGCCATTTCTTTCGAATGCGAATTCGTTTGGACAAATTGGTACATATTGAATTAAATTCAATTGAATATACAAAGAGCTTGAGTGAATCCCGCTTTGTGACAAATACGAATTGGAGCCTACCAAAAATGTTAATTCGTTTCAATTCATTTGAATTAGTTTTTTTTTACTGGGAAGAACTCACTTTTTTAAAAGTAATAAATTTCTTCTTCGAAATTCAATTATTTCAAAAAAATTTAATTTAATAAAATGCCACACAGACATCCAATTATTGTCAAAAATTTGTTAATAGAATTCTTTGTAAAATTTAATTATCTTTAAAAACTTTTCGCAATTCAATGATTTTCAATATCTACTATTTTCATAAAATTTCTAAACAGAATTCGATTATTTAAAAAATGGTTTGTAGAAATTTTCGTAAAAATTCAATTCTTTTCATGAATAATACAAATTTCTCTAGAATTAAATTATTTAAATTAGAATTTGCATAAAATTATTCGAAATAAATGAATAATTTAAAAATTTTTATGAAATTCTTCGTAAGAATTAAATTATTTCTTATAAATATTTTAAACTCTTTCATGAACAATGAAATTCGTCGCAGGAATTCAATTTATTATCAGGATAAGAAAAAAGTAAATATTTTTGATGAAAATTAGGAAAAAGTCAGGAAAATAAAAAATACCTACTTTTACTCGTGAACAAAAAATAAAAAATTTTTTTCAGAATATAACGTTGAAAGCACAAAAGCCATTATAAATATTTTTTTATGAAATGGTTTCAGTTTTTCTAAGATTCTCAAATTGAGACCAGTTTCGCATCAAACTGTTGCATCGCATCAATTTTGATACGTTTTTTGAATTATGATTGTCAAGATTAAAATATTTTATATTCCAAAAATTATTATTTTTACTGTTTTATTTCAAGAATTTTCGATAAAAATTCATGAGAAGTGTGTTTGAAAGGGGCGTTTTAGAATGTTTTTTCACGCTTTATAAATCACTCTGTCGAATTTACAAGCATTAAATGTCACGATGTTCGCTTTAAAGAGTCAAATTTAAGTCTAGTTTCGAGCGTCATGATGTATAAACCAATGGGATAATCAGAAATTGTGATTCACAAAAATTTCATTCTGGAAAATTCAATAGAATTTTTATTTTTAAAATTTTTCGTTTATATATATAATTCAATTCTATTAACAAATTATAGAAGATTTATTCTTATTAATATTTATTTTTGTTTCTTAGCTTTTTTAGAAAAATACATTATAATAATCGTAAGTTTCCTTTCCGTTAGCAAATTATCTGCATTCATTTGTTTGTTTTAAATATTAATTTTTGTGGGTTATTTTCATTTTTTTATGTCAAAAAGAAAATAAAAAAAACTCGTTTTATTCACTTCGCAAAATTGACAAAATTTCCATTCCATATTTTTTATTTTCCTGATTTTTTCCTAATTTTCATAAAAAATATATTTACTTTTTTCTTATCCTGCTAATAAATTGAATTTCTGCTACGAAATTTTATTATTCATGAAAGAATTCAAAATAATTTAATTCTTGCGAAGAATTTTATAAAATTTTTTAAATAATTCCTTTCTTTCTAATAATTTTATGCAAATTCTAATTTAAATAATTGATTTATGAAAATTTTTATTATTCATGAAAAGAATTAAATTTTTACAAAACATTTTTTAAATAATTGAATTCTGTTTGGAAATTTTATGAAAATAGTATATGTGACCTGGAATGTTAAAGGGGACCTTAGGTAAAAAAAATCTATTTTCAGTTTTTTAGTAATTCTTATAGAAAACGATCTGCTCTTTTCAACGCAATAAAGCCCACACCTCTACCTTTATTAGTTTTTTTACAATTGCGCTTCAAAGATGGACGCAATTGGCTAAAAAAACGTAGAAAAACATCAGCACAAAAGAAATGTATAAAAAGTGATCAGATTTGCTTGAAACTTGTTACTTATTCGAGGGTTTTTGGGGTCGCTGATTACGAATCTGACATCAGATTTTCAAAACTCAAAATGGCCGATCCAATATGGCGGATAAAAATTTTAAAATTATTTGAATTTGCCTGAAATTCATTTCTTAGGGGTTTTTGGGGTCGCTGATTCAAAATGGTTTTATAACGAAGCGAACAGTAGAAAAACTAACCTTATTATATCATAATAAAAAAAGAATAACGACAGTGATCGCCAATTTTTCGTCAAATTGATTGCAGGAATTAACAAAAGAATAACGATAGTGATAGTCAATTTTTCGTCAAATTGACGATCACTGGAATTAATTTTAACAAATTTTTTATTTTTAAATTTTTATTTGAAGGGGTTTTGTTAATTCTTTTGACAATTTAATATTGATAAAAATTGAAAATTATTAAAAATTTCAGTAAAAAGTTACAAATAAATCCGATCAATTTTTAAATTTTGTCCTACCTATTATATCCGCCATTTTGAATTTTAAAAATCTGATGTCAGATTCGTAATCAGCAACCCCAAAAACCCCCACGTAATGAATTTCAGGCAAATTTAGATAATTTTTAAATTTTTGTTGGCATTGTAGTAGTAAAATAATCATTTTCTTTGGTTAACAATATTATATAATGATTATTTTTTTTTATTAAATACCTTTGTAGGACCCCAAACATCGGCACCTTCACGTGTAAATAATAAATCGGCGTGCCTTACGCTTACACTCGATGCTAGACGCTTACAGATAAATAATTTTAGATTTTTTTATATATAATATTATTTTAAATTAAATGGAATAATATGTACAAAGAAAATTTTTTGTTAAATATAAAAAATAAGAATAATAATTTGTTGTTAAAAAAAATTTTTTCTTATTAGTATAAAAAATATTTTATTTACAAAAAATGCAAATTCATTTTTGGATTCAGTGTTGAAAAGTAGATCAAATTAAAAAAAGAAAGATTAAAATCGGTCAATAATTAACGAAGTTATGACCATTTTTGCAAATTTGAACGGCTGAATTCTGTTTTGTGGCGGGCGAGAATCACGCGCCACCGGTTCCCCCACTCCGCCGTCCAAAGGTAGAAAAAACTATGCATATACTTTCACTTGATATAAATGCAAAATAAAAGGACAAATCCGTATGATCAATTTTTTTTCATAAAATACAAGTATTTAACTATAAATGGTGCGAATTTCAATTAAAAATAATAATAATTAACTAGTCAGGAATTTGTTAAAAAGAAAAAACTAACTCCCCCCCCCCCTTGAAGTAAGATTGGATTTTTTTTTGGAAAGGTTTTGTGAAAACAAGTGAAATTAAATGCCCTTTACACTAAATCGATAAAGTGAAAATTGGCCGAGTTATTCCATTTGTTTATGTCAAAAAAACATACTTTTTTTTAACGTCTATTATTATGCACTTAGATTAAAAAAATCAATTTCCCATTTAAATGGAATGAAAGTTTGACTCCTTAACTGTACTCTCCAAGAAAAAAAAACGAAATTCGCCTGGCCAAAAATTTGGAAATTCCGTTGAAAAATGACATGTTTTTAGTTAACAAATGGAATTATGCATAAACTAATTATCCGATCGAGTTGAATTTTTTTGTGTTTTATTCAGCTTCGCAAGGAGAATATTTCTGGTAAGTTAGAAACAAATTCGATAATTATTAACAAAGTTATTAAACAATTAAAAAAGTGCTATTTTTAATGGTTTAAATTCATTTGCAAATAAACTAATTAACATTTTTTAACGTATGACCAATCATTTAAAAGCTATTTTCAAGCTCTACAACTTCCAATAACAACTTTTTTCTCTAAAATGTAACCGGAAGCAACGGGAATCAAAAAACCACGTTTTTCAAACTTTGACAATTATTTATAACCTTTTTCGCAACTGAGAATCGAGAGCAAACTATTGGGCTCTTATATGGGGCCCGCAAACTACAAGAAACCATTTAGACTTTGCTGCTAGCATTTATGTGTACTTTTTCGACCCAACGACTGGCCTAATTTTGGACGTAAGGTCCCTTTTAACATTCCAGGTCACATATATTGAAAATCATTGAATTGCGAAAAGTTTTTAAAGATAGTTAAATTTTACAAAGAATTCTATTAAAAAATTTGTCAATAATTGAATATCTGTGGGAAATTTTATTAAATTTTTTTGAAAATAATTAAATTCCTAAAAAACAGTTTATTATTTATGAAAATAATAGAAATATTGCAAACGATTTCTTAGAATTTTTTAAAATAATGGAATTTCTAAGAAGAAATTTATTATTTTTAAAAATAATTGAATTATTGTAATGAATATTGTTATTTATGAAAATAATTGAATTTTGAAAAAAAATTTATTAAAATACCTCAAAATAATTAAATTTTCGGGGGTAATTTTTTTATTTATCTTTAATAATCTTTAATAATTTTTCTTTCGAAAAATTATTCGTGTAAATAATTGAGTTCTTAGAAAAATGTTATTAAAATTTAAAAAATTGAATTATTTCAAAAAAATTTAATTAAAATCGTATTTAAAACAATTAATTTCTTTCAAACAATTTTATTAAATTTTTTAAAATAATTATTCAATTCTTCCATAGAATTTAAAAAAAACATTTTTTTAAATAATTTATTTTTTCGAGGAATTGAAATTAAGTTTTTAAGAATAATTAAAATTTTTGAGCAATTCCTGTAAAATTGTATTAAAAATAATTGAAATCCTGCTATGAATTTTATTACTTATGAAAATAATTGAATTGAATGGTTTTTAATTTGAATAGAATTTTATTATTATTCTCAAAAATAATTGAATTACAGAGAAGAATTCTATTATTTTTGAAAATAATTGTATTATTGCAGAAAAGTTTATTAAAATATTTAAAAAGAATTGAATTTCTGTAAAATTTTTTATTATTTTTGAAAGTAAGTGAATTCTTTATTAGAATTGTATAAACATTGTTTTAAATAATTATTTTTTTCGAAATATAATAAATATTATGAAAATTTTATTATTTTAAATAATTGAATTCTTGTGTAAAAACTTTATTTGTGAAAATAACTGAATTTTTCGATTATTAATTTAAAATAGTAATAAAAATAATTGAAATTCTTTGATGAGTTTTATTATTTATGAAAATAATTAAATTCTTGCTTAGAATTTAATCAAACATTTTTTTTAAAAATTGACTTTTCATAAAAAATTTTATTATTAGTGACAGTAATTAAATTATTGTGAAAAATAAATTGCATAAAATTTTGTTAAATAATTGATTTTTACGAAATTTTTTTGAAAATTAGCGAATTTAAATAAGTAAAAATTTTCTAAAAAAAAATATTATTTATATTCTTTGTTCAGAAAGTTGAAGATTATTTTTAATTTAGGTATTAAATATCAATTTTTGCGAAATTCAATTTACCTCGTACAAGAAGTTTTCAATTTTGAAAATCTGATGTAAAATTTGAAATTAGTATCAAAATATGTTAAATTTTTTTTATGTACTTTAAAGTTTAAAAATATAATATAATTTGAAAATTTAATTCTAATTATTAGTTTTTTAGTTATGTGTCATAATAAGTATTTCTTTAAAAATTACATAAATTAAAATGACTTGAAATTGTTTACAATAAACATTGCAAAACAACATTCCCGCGCGCTTGCGCGCGGATAATTTGGCTAGTACACTGCAAAAAGAAATATCTTATTTAAGATGTTTTGGTAGTCATTTCTAAGATGTTTTTGTAGTCACTTTTAAGTTATTTAAAATATCTTAATTTAAGATGTTTAAAGTATCTTCGTACACATTTTCATCATATTTTTTGTGAAAAAAGTTTTGAGGTTAACTATGGGCTTATATGTAAGACATTTTATGCATCTTAGTTTTTAGTAACTTAAATTTTTTTCGCATCTTACAATTCACAAGTATCTTATCGCTAAACATCTTATTGAGACAGAAACATCTTAATTTAAGATACTTTAAAAAACTTACAGAAGTATCTTACTTTTTTAAGATAGAAGAAATATCTAAGACGTATAAAACATCTTAAAAATCAGTAAGATACTTTAGAAAACATCTTATTTTAAGATGTAAGATACCATTTTTCCATCTTACATCTTATTTTAAGATATCAAATAAGACACTTATTTTTGCAGTGTACATTATAATAATCGTAAGTTTCCCTTTCCGTTAGCAAATTATCTGCATTCATTCGTTTGTTTTGAAAATTAATTTTTGTGGGTTATTGTCATTTTTTTTATGTCAAAAAAACCAAAAAAAAACTCTTCATTCACTTCACAAAATTGACTAAAATTCCATTCCATATTTTTTATTTTCCTGACTTTTTCCTAATTTTCATAAAAAATAGGGTAAGTGTGGGTATTCCTGCGAGTGACACAATTATTGCGATTTTTAAAAAATTATTATTTTCATTTTGAAATACACGCCTAATTTTTTCAAAATAATTACAAAAATTATTTTGAATCTTACTTGATAGAATAGCTCATAAAAATGTACATTCCGACAATTATTTATTTATTTATTTAAATTTGAAATATATTATGACAGAATTCTGTGAAATTATCAAATATGGCAGTCATGAATACATATTAAAAACCATTGATATTTCCAATATTCACTATAGTATACACGTTTCAGTGTTACTAATCAAAGAAGTACACTTTATTATTTGAAAAATATATTAATTTACCCATATATTATTGATTTTCAATTAATAATACTTAAAACTATATTAGTAGCAGAATTTTTACTGCATGTTAGTATTATTGCGATTTTTAAATACGTTTACTGCGCAACGCATACTAAACATAACCTCTTTTTTGACAACCAGCGCGCTATGCGACACCTGATTTTCTGCAATAATGCTCGCACAATAATTGGTGTTTCCTTGATAAATGTCACACAATATTAATCGCGAGTCAACAATAATACATGTGTTGACAATTAGTTTTTAATTTACTTTTTTAAATACAAATAAGTAACGAAATTTGATTGAGTTTAATGATTTGGAAAATATAATAATTGAACTTTAATTTGTAATTGAAAAAACTGCATTTTATTTTTTCGTAAACTTAGACGAGCTTCGCAAAGTTAACCTACACTAAAAATTCGCAGAAATACCCACACTTACCCTATTTACTTTTTTCTTATCCTGATAATAAATTGAATTCCTGCAACGAATTTTATTGTTCATGAAAGAGTTTAAAATATTTATAAAAAATAATTTAATTCTTACGAAGAATTTTATAAAAATTTTTAAATTATTCATTTATTTCGAATAATTTTATTCAATTTTTGAAAATAATTATTCAATCCTTCCTAAAAGTATTTAAAAAAACATTTTTTTAAATATAATTGGTTTTTTCGAGGAATTAAAATTAAGTTTTTAAGAATAATTACATTTTTTGAGCAATTCCAGTAAAATTGTATTAAAAATAATTGAAGTCCTGCTATGAATTTTATTATTTATGAAAATAATTGAATAGTTGCTAGGAATTTTATTATAATTTTAAAAAATACTTGAATTACAAAGAAGAATTTTATTATTTTTGAAAATATAATAATATAATGAATTATTGCGGAAAAGTTTATTAAAATGTTTAAAAAGAATTGAATTTCTGTGAAAAATTGTATTATTTTTTAAAGTAATTGAATTCTTCATAAGAATTTTATGAACATTGTTTTAAATAATTAATTTTTTCGAAATATAATAAATATTATGAAAATTTTATTTTAAATAATTGAATCCTTGTGGAAAACTTTATTTGTGAAAATAACTGAATTTTTCGATTATTAATTTAAAATAGTAATAAAAATAATTGAAATTCTTCAATGAGTTTTATTATTTATGAAAATAATTAAATTCATGCTTAGAATTTAATCAAAATTTTTTTTAGAAAATTGAATTTTCATAAAAAAATGTATTATTAGTGAAAGTAATTAAATTATTGTGAAAAATAAATTGCATAAAATTTTGTTAAATAATTGATTTTTTAAAAATTTTTTTGAAAATTATCTAGTTAAAAGTAGTGCGGAAATTCTCTAAAAAAAATATTATTTATATTGTTTGTTCAGAAAGTTGAATATGTAATAATTTTTTTACCTTCTCTATTCTTCAGAACAATTAAAATTTTCGTAATGAAGATTATTTTTAATTTAGGTATCAAATAACAATTTTTGCGAAATTCAATTTTCCTCGTACAAGAAAGTTTTGAAAGTTTTTTTATTTTTAATTTTGAAAATCTGATGTCTTTGAAACTAGTATGAAAATTTGTTAAATTTTTTTATATAGGTACTTAAAAGTTTAAAAATATAATATAATTTGAAAATTTAATTCTAATTAGTTTTTCAGTTATGTGTCATAATAAGTATTTCTTTAAAAATTACTTAAATTAAAATGACTTGAAATTGTTTGCAATAAACAGCGCAATACAACATTCCCGCATGCGGATAATTTGGCTAGTTGTTAAATAATTTGTTATTATGCTGCGAGAAAATGTTTATAATAATTTTCTGTGGATAAGTTTATCAATAAACTGTTAAATAATTTGTTGAG
The DNA here is from genome assembly GCF_015476425.1 of Leptopilina heterotoma. Lineage (NCBI taxonomy): Eukaryota > Metazoa > Arthropoda > Insecta > Hymenoptera > Figitidae > Leptopilina > Leptopilina heterotoma. The sequence continues at coordinate 522,576 of NW_025110946.1, read as the reverse complement.
CTTGCGTGGATCGATTCTTGAGTTATATTTATCAAAATCAGTATATTTTTAATCCACGTGGAAACTGGGTTTCAATGAATCTTTTTATATGTGTAAATCGATTTCATTTTCTTATACTTTTAAATATTTTTCTTACTTTCTCTCATTTTATTATTTATGAATTTTTTTCGTTTTTATAAGATGGGCAAACTAAGTAAAAGAAGTTTTCAATTTTTAAAAGATTTTATTTCAATGCAAACAGGAAATGTTGGGTGAAAAAATTTTTTTCCAAAGTCTGTAAAAATTTATCTCAAGTTGGGAATAATTTTCTTGGAGAGATTTACCGTTCTTGTTGGAAACTTTTGCAACAACGACTTACATTTTCATCGTCACAATGAAAAGGAACGATTCTCTTTTCTAAGGAACTTTAAGAGGAATGGCATTGTTTGAGTAGTGCACATCTTTTTCTCTCTCATCAAATTCACGAAATCTGCCCGAGAATTTTGCTCTTTTAAAACGTTCCTTTTCTTTTTGATTTCCTAATGTGAAATACACTATATAGAAATATTCAAAGTCGGAGTCCCGAGAGTAATGAATAGAAATGTCTATATATAAACAACTTGGAATCGTTGAACCCATTGGATTAAACTGAATCCGTACATGCAAAATGATTTGTGGTTATTTTCGGTTCGATCGATTAGAAACGACAGTTTTTTTAATATTTAAAAATAAATTCAAGCGCTAGATGAAAAATCTTTATTTAAGATTTAATTAGATTTCGCGACCACGTTAATCAGTTAATTCGGTTTTATTGAATGTTGCACTGGTGAGAGGATATGTAATAAAAATAGAAATGCTGAAATTTTAATTGCCTCACTACCTCTCACTGAGATGAATATCTGGATTTACTGTTACAATTTATATGTATATTTTATTTTTTCTGTAGAATTTTATTGAGATTCAATTGAACAAATGATGAGTGCCTATTTTTCTTTTTTGATGATCGTTTTATTAAAATTCTCATTTACTATTATTTTCATTAGTTTCTTAAGTAATCTTCATTTAATGTTGAAGCTATTGTACACAAGTGTTAAAGTCTAGACGACTCGTTTCCTCTGCCGCTGAATAAATTGGTCTCCTGACTTTTCTCTCTTTTCTCTATTCTAAGGTCTCTCGCGACGCTATATGAAATAATTATGATGATGCATATTTTTAAAATTATACCACAGAAACAAGGAAATAGAGTCAAGTTTGTAATAAGATGTCACACATTTGCATGTGCAATTTATTTAATTAATTTTTTTTATGTTTATTATTATTATTATTATTATTTTTAATTATTAATTTTTTTCCGTAACAATATGTAATTTATTTTTACTTTTCAGTTTTAGTATAATATTTTTCATAATTTTTGTTCTACTGTCACTTTTTTTATGGCACAGTGCAGGCTTCACAGTCTGCCTCCTATTTCCCTAAAAGTCCCCTTTTTTAATTTTGGCCCCTAAACGTACCCTATTTTCAAAATTTCCCCTATTCTTTTCGTCGCAGGAAATTAATTATTTTTAATAATTTTTAAGTAATTCTGCAAAAGAATTCAATTATCTTGATAACCAACAAAATTCTCCCCATAAAATCAATTATTTTAAGGATTTTTAATGAAATTCTTTTCCAAAATTCAATTATTTTGATAAATATCAAAATTCTTCTCAAGAATTCAATTATTGTCAAAAATTTTAATTAAATTCTTGGCAAAATTTCAATTATTTAAACAAAATTTAATAAAATACTTTGCACTTTGCACGAATTCAATTATTTTCAAAAATTTAAATAAAATTCTTTGCAAAATTTCAATTATTTTCAAAAGTTTTTCGCAATTCAATGTTTCAGATTTAATTTTAGAAAAATCAACAAGTGTTGATACAATTCTACAAAAAGATTCAATTATTTTCATAAATAATAAAATTTTATTTACGAATTCAATTATTTTCATCGCAGAATTTCAAATATTTTTAATACAATTTTAAATAAATTCCTTGAAATATGCAATAATTATTAAAAATTTTATTAAAACTTAAGGAAAGAATTCAATTTTAAGAAACATTCAATATTATTCAATAAAACAATAAAATTCGTGTCTAGCGAACCGGGAAATCGGGAAAACTCGGGAATTTTCTATTCATAGGGTATTTTTTGAATTATGTACACTACCGTCGGGAATTATCGGTACGGCTGCACGCGCACGGCCCAAAAACATACCAATCATTAAATCAGGATTTTTTTGTAAATGCAAATGTCAAAAAATTAACAAATATACCATTCGAAACATTATTAAATTCTACGACTAATGATATATAACTGAAAATTTTAATAATTTATACAAAGACTGCAGCAATCAACAAATTTGACAAAAAAATTTAAAAAATAAAATTTTTTTGGAAATTTTTTCAACCCCTGCACATTTTTTAAAAATTGTAGAAAACATTTGAAATTTATGTAGGTGTGATCATTAAAATCTCATCTTTAATTTAAGACCAAAAGAGTTCAAAAGTCTTAATCGGTTAGCGAGATATCATTATAAACGGCAGAGCATTTTCAGCCAAAAACCGTTCAAAATCGACTAATTCACTGCATTTGTCAAAAAACATGCTCGGACGTTTATAATGATATCTCACGAACCCAATAAGATTTTTAAACTCTTTTGGTCTTAAATTAAAGATGAGACTTGAATGATCACACCTATATAAGTTTCAAATTTTTTCTACAATTTTTAAAAAATGTGCAAAGGTTGAAAAAATTTCCAAAAAAATTTTATTTAAAAAATTTTTTTTTTCAAATTTGTCGATTGCTGCAGTCTTTGTATAAATTATTAAAATTTTCAGTTATGTATTATTAATCGTAGAATTTAATTATCTTTGGAATGGTATATTTTTTAATTTTCTGACATTTGTATTTACAAAAAAATCCTGATTTAAAGATTGGTAGGTTTTTGGGCCGTGCGCGTACAGCCGTACTGATAATTCCCGACGGTAGTGTATATAAAAAATTTAAATTTTTTTCGAAGCGTAATTTAATAACACGGTCACAGCTCAAATCAACAAGGGTAAATTGATAGTATGAAGCAGCTTATAAACAATTGACATTGTAAGGCAATTTTTAAATAATTATTTCTTATATTTATTGAAGCCAAACTTTACTTACTATTAGTGATTTTAAAACAAAAATTTCTCAACTTTATAATGGTAAAAAAATTTTTTTTTAAATAATATAATTTATGAAAAAAATTAAGTTTGAAAGATAACCTTTTTGAATATCTCAAAAAACGTCGCATCCGATTTTCTTGAAACTTATGTCATAATGAAGCTTAAATATTCTAGTTTAATTCCTTGTAAACATTATAATGAGCATTTCATGGTTTGAGAAATTAATTAAATTTTACAATAATTTCGAAGGTTATAATGTATGTACCGAGCACCGAACAATATTTAATTACGTAAATAATGTTATTAATAAACATTTTAATACGTTTTTAAATTCTTTGTGATTATCCGGGAAAATTATATTCAAAAACCCGGGAAAAAACCGGGAATTTTAAATTGCCGAATCGCTAGACACCCTGTAAACAACAAAATCGCATAAATTCTGCCCATAAAATCAATTATTCTAAGAAATTTTAATAAAATTCTTAAAATTCATCACAAGAATTCAATTCTTTTGAAAAGTAATAAAATACTTTGCAGAAATTAAATTATTTTCAAATTTTTTTGAAAATTCTCGTCAAGAATTAAATTATCTTTATAAATAAATACGGAAATTCTTCTCAAGAATTATTGTCAAAAATTTATTAAAAATTCTCCTCAAGAAGTCAATTATTTTCAAAAATTTTAATTAAATTCTTCTCATGAATTCAATTGTTTTCAAAAATTGTTATAAAATTCTTTAATATTATAATAAATTTCATTAAAATTTTAATTAAATTCCTTAAAAGAAATTAAATATTTTCAAAAGCTGTTAATACAATTCTTCGTAAAAATTAAATTTTAAGAAACATTCAATATTATTTATTTTTGTATTTAAATAATTGATTTCTCGTAGAATTAAATTATTGTTTTTCGTACTTTTAACTAACAATTCTGTAGAATTAAATTTAAATAATAATAATTGATGTTATTATGATTTATAGTAGATTTTTAGTTAAAAATTCTAGAAAATGTTAATTAAATTGAAATGATAAAAATAATTTTGAAGAAATTACACACGGAGAAAAAAATGCTGTTGAATCAATGACATATGGGTTTGATTCATTGAATAGTGTCATAACGGGCTGCCTAACGTATATGCTGTTGTTTTGAAAGCACCGATTCTAATGATTCGATAGTATCACTTTCTTTGAAACAAAAGCATATTTCTCAAATTGACAGCATACTATGTTAATTCGAAGGTGAATCCTTTTGAATCAATAAACAAAATTTTTTAATTTAACAGTATATGCTTTTGAGTCAATGACTATAACTTTTAAATTTAAAAGCATCATTTTTATGATTCAAAAATTTGTACTCTTAATTTTTTTAGTTGTTGCTATCGATTGAATAACACCATACTGTTAATTCAATTCTTTTATGTGGTTAAATATATACCAACGATAAATTGAAAAAAGGGAATTTTTGTTCACATGTTTTTTATATACTATAATTAATTCTCACACCTTTAACACAACACTTTTTATACACATCTTTTTTTCAATTTTTCACACTAACATATACATCTTTATTATTATTTTCATTTTTCCCAACGGCTAAACACACACACACACACATACACATTCAAACACACTTATATTTTTTAGTCAGAAAAATACGGCTATTCCCAAGCGGTCACCCATCCATTTAGTAACCGCGACCAACGACGCTTAACTTCCGTGATAGACGAGAACCGCCGCGCTGCAATGTAATACATCCGCTTCTCAACGTTGGGCACTTACTTTGTGGTTAAATACCGTGCTCGAGATTTTTCGCGTATATAAGGGAATTTATATAGGGAATTTATATTTAACTAGTCATTAATTAATTAAAAGAATTTAAATAATACTTTTTTATATTGGAATCTCAAAAACGACAGGTTTAATAAACATATAAATATATGTGGGTAAGTATTTCAATAAATTTAGTACCTGTCAATGTCTCAAAACATAGTGTTCTTATTTTTATAGCATATGCTATAGGCAGTCCGCAATAGCACCACTCATTGAAACGAAAGCATATGCTTTCGTTTTCAGAGCGCCCTTCTTTGGAGCAAACAATTTTTCATTTGATTTAAATTTACATGCATTTTCTTCAAATTTATCTATTAGATGCTTCAAATGAATAATGTCAAAGAAGCAATAAATTATTCTGTTGCTATATATAGATGAACTATAGAAACAATTTGCACAATATAATTAATTCTACAGTACCGTACTTTTAATTTAAACAGTTTCATTTTTTCATTTTAAGCAATATACTTTTCGATTAATAAATGTGTCATTGAATCAATGACGGGGAATTCAATAGCATGGAGATATTTGATTCAACAGCACTTTTTTTTCAGTGCAGTAACAATATTCTTATAATAATAAAATAATGATTTTGTCAGTCGGTCATCTTTAATTATTATAAAACATAAAGATATCAATCACTCCGAGTCTTCGACTCGGAATATTTATTCTAAATAATAAAACTATTGATGTTTTCGAATAATTTTACTTTTGAAGAAATTTGTAAATAAATTTAATAAAACATTTTGTTGAGTATCTAATAATTTCTAGAGTGAATCAGAATATTCTTTAGGGTCAGGGAAAAAGTGAAAGTTGTGTTTGGAAATCAGGGAAAAATAGAGTTAAATTTTTGTGGCAACCCTGTACCTACACTGAAAAAATGTTGAGTACCGTGCAATCCCAATCGTCGGAAAGTGGAGGAACTATAGTTTGGATGTGCTGCGTTCTCAATTCGGGAAATCTACGTTCCCATGTCGGTGGCGCTGAACACCTAAAATTTGAGACCCAAACCTTGAGACTGCAATAGCCACATCTTGGGCGCTCAGCACGCCCGAGTTGGAAATGCAGCTCCTCCAAACTAAAGTCGTATCGCATTCGTAAATTTTCGGTCTACTTCGAACGGCTCGTCACCCAAACTTTTTTTCCGTGTATAAATAAATTATATTTTTATCTTTATTTAACCAATTTTCATGGTCCCCTAAAAGTCCCCTATTTTCCCTAAAATACTTTTTAGGATCACTGTGAAGCCTGGGCACAGTATTTTTCAGAAAGTTTTCAAAGTGAAGTTTGGAAATTTTTTTTTTTATTTTTAACATAAAATTAAAATAGGTATAATTGCACCCAGAGTTTGAATTTCAGTAAAGTTTCGTAAAACAATAATTGCCTTTTTTAAAAGAATAAATTTGTTTATAAATCATAAATAATGAGGAAGCAAATTGTTTAATTTCTTGGAGCATATAAATTTGAGATAAAATAGACTTTGTTTAACGTATGTGCATCAAAGTTGAAAGGGGGTTGAGTCAGTAGGCTCTAACTGATTAAACGTCAAGGGAAACTGTGCGCTGTTGAGAAAAGTTGAGGTTGAGTTGCTGGATTTTCAATCCAGAGAAACTTGCTGTCTAAATGACGAACGGAAGTCTAAGTTCGGAAAGACAACTTTCAAGAGGATACTATCGATGCCAAATCTCCTTTAACTTTTTTCAAACTAAAACAGAAGAAAAGTTGTCGTGAAATTTTCGCCGCATCTTACTATTTTATCGGGTATCATTCAATTTTTATTGAATTTAAACTCTCTTTCTTTCTCTCTCAATATTCATTTCAATTTTCATTAAAAAATTATTCAATTGACACTTGAAAAACTTGATGGTATATTCGAAAATGAATTTTTGTTCTTTAGTATTTTGACTCTACTTCTGAAATATTTGTTTTTTCCAATTTTCAGTCTTACAAAATTTTGAATAATTTAATAAAATAAATTGACTACTCGATTGAAGAATGCTTGCAGAGATCTAAGAGGAGTAACAATGAAAACATTCAATAAATACTTGTTCATTAGAACGTGCCAATTGCCTGACTGAACTAATTGGCACTTGAATTACGATCGATGTCTCATTGTTCAGGAAAAGTCCTGTATTGTTTGACGAATTTAGGCTGCGGTCAGGACAAATTGATCTAGCGTCTGTAGTGTGATTTTGTCAGGGACACTAAGTTTTTTCCTCAATTGACTTTTCTCTTCTTACTAAGTAAACACTTGACCCTCCTATGATTTCTCGTTTCTTTCATCAAGATTCTTTTTTTTCCAAATTGTTTTCCAATTTTCTTCTTCTTATTATAAAATATATAAACATTCCTACATATATTTTTAACGATAAATATTTTTCTTGAAAGAAAACAAATAAATTGTATTGTTTCAGATTCCGGATTGGATCACTCTCTAAGATATAGATTTTTTCTTTTCTGAAAAGCTCCCAGGACACATGGGCAGGATCAACGATGAATATTTACCGAGAAACTTGAGAAGACGATTTACAAGTCGCTCGTGCAATGATGGATTTTTATACGTCACCTAGGTAGAAGATATAAAAAAAGATAAGAAAGAAAATAGAAAGTAAGAAATAAGGATATTGGCCAAACTCCAAGATGAATACTTCATATCTTTTGGGAGAAGATGAAGATTGGGGACAACGATATTATTTTACCTACTATAGTGAATTTGGTGATAGGAAAGGTACCAGTGGTGTGGAGGTGAGAAATTGAAGGGCTACATAAAATAAGGGGACGAACGCGAGGCTTGGAAGGGATACTACCAGTCGGGTAGCAGTGACAAGCCTTGAGCCGCTCGGCTCGCTGCTACCTGACTGATATTATCCCTTTCAACCACGCGTTCGTCCCCTTATTTTCTGTAGCCCTTCAATTTACTTTTTTCTATCACTATTTCTTCTCAATTTCAAAATCGAGAATCAAAGTAAATCTTAATCGGTTTAATCGATATTAAGCGAATGATAGGTGAGGTGGAAAAATAGTATGATAATATTTTTAGAAAGAGTTTTAAAAATAGTTTTAAGAGTTAAGGTCCATTCAAAGGGATGTTGTTTTGTTATGAGGACCTCTTTTCATTCCCTTGGTATTAAACTTTACTCATGAAACAAGATTGCACATCTAGGCTTGTTTTATTCATCCTTTGGCACTAAAGTAATTGGTTTTCGGTTTTAGATTTTGGTCCTCGCTGTTACGTTCGTGATTGCAGTAGCCACTAATTTGGGAATGGCTACATGCGTCCTGAGGTACAAGGAAATGAGAACACCAACGAACTTATGCTTGGTGAATCTTGCAGCTGCGGATCTACTCTTTGCTTTGGGCGTTCCTGCGGTCGCATACACGAGATTAACGCAGTCCTGGAAATTAGGCGATGCAGTCTGTAGATTAATTCCCTATTCTCAAGTATGTACATTTATCCATCAAATTTTTCTAATTTATCATTTTACTTTAATTTCAATAGAAATTGTTTTTTAATAATAATAAAAATTCACATTTTTTATCTTATTTATTTATTTTACAAGTTCAACGGGTGATTACATAAACAAAAATAGAAAAAAAATAATAGTGTAAGAAAATATATATATAAAAAATACATCAAGTTGTCAAGCAGAATCATGACAAATTCAACTGTCTTTTAAGAGCAGAGGGAGAAGAGCCAAAAAAATAATCTACATTTCAGGGCTCGAACTAAGTAGGTCCGTAAATTTGCTTCAAGTCCGTAAAAGTCCGTTTTTTTAAAATGATCCGTAAAATCCGTAATTTGAAAGAAAAAGGACAAAAAGTTCGTAAATTGTACGATATAATTTGGAGAATTTTAGAGAAATTTATTACAAATGATTGTAGAAATTTAATTATTTTTAAAAGTAATAAAATTATAGACCGACAGATTAGCTCAGTCGGATAAATGCCTCGCTCGGCGGACGCTTAGGACCAAGGGTACTTGGTTCGCGCCCATTAGCCTGGGATTTTTCCGGCACGTGAGATAATCTGAGCGGGAGATTTGAACGTCGAGGACTTGGTTGTGTAATATTCGAGACTTCGAATTTATACATCCAAGACTCGGCGTCGATAAATCGGCTGTACTCAGTTAAGGTTTTCCGTAGTTTCCCTTGACTATGGCTAGAGAGGGCCATGTGAATACGAGTACTTCTAATAAAAGCCGGCTACGGACCGCAAATAGGGGGTATTTGGGAATCTGGGGAAAATTGGAGAATATAGCAAGGGGTTGTCATATATGTAAAAACCCAAATAGGGTATACATGAAGAACAATAAAAAAAAAAAAAAAAAAGTAATAAAATTATTAGCAGAAATTCAATTATTTTCACAACTTTAAATAAAATTCTTGAACAAAATTTCAATTATTTTCCCAAATTTTCCTCAATTCAATGATTTTTAATAATTGCTATTTTAATCAAATTTTCTAAAAGAATTCAATTATTTAAAAAAATTTTTAATAATATTTAAAGCAAATATTTACCTAATTATTTCCATAAAATAATAAAAATTTCACAGGTATTCAATTATTTACAAATGTTTTATAGATTTCTTCTAAATAATTCAATTATTCTCATAAATAATAAAATTTTTACAGGGATTCAATTATTTTCGTAAAAAAAATTCTTTTTTGGAATTCAATTACATATTTTTATAAATAATAAAACTCAATGCTGAATTTTAATACAATTTTAATGGAATTCCTCAAAAAAATTTGTTGATAAAATTCTTTATGAAAATTCAATTATTCAATAAATTAGTTTTTTATTTAAATAATTGAATTAAAAATAAATTTCAATTCAAATTTTAGATAAAAATTGAATATTAAAAGCATCATAGTGTGAATTTTTAGAAATAATTGAATTTTGAAAAAGTTTCACATTAAAATCTTTGAAAATTTTAATTTCTCATACTTTTATCTAACAATTCTGTAGAAGAATAAATATTTTTGAAAAAGTTTGTTTCAATTTTAATTAAAATTATTTTTTTGACATTTTTTTTTCTAATACATATATTGAATTTTGAAGAATTTCCGAATAATTGAAAGTAAAATATTAAAAACTGAATTTGAAAAATTTTCAAACAACTTTTTCAAAAATTGTTAAAAATAATGGATTTATAGAAGAATTTTTGTTAAAAACACTAAAAAAAGAAATTTTATTTTGGAGAAATTACAAATTATTGCAGAAATTCAATTATATTTTTGTATTTAAATAAATTAATTCTAGTAGAATTTTCTAATAAAAATTGATTTAAAAATAAATTAATTAAAATTTTAGATAATAATTAAATATTAAAAGCAATATATAGTGAATTTTTAGAAATAATTGGTTATTGAAATTAATTTTTTTGAAAAAGTTTAATTAAATTTTCTTCTGTATTATTTTAAGTTTTTATTTTCTAATATAAATATATTTAATTGGAGAATTTACGAATAATTGAATATTGTAAAGAAATGAATTTGAAAATTGTCATAGAACTTTTTGGAAAATTAATAAAAATAATTAATTTAGAAGAATTTTAGTTACAAATTCTTGGAAATAATAATTGAATTGAAATGATGAAAATAATTTTGAAGGAGTTACAGTAATAATATTCTTATAGTAGGTATAAAATAATGATTTTATCACTGGGTCATCTTTAATTATTATAAAACATGAAGATATCGATTACTCCGATATCTTCATGTTTTATAGTTATAAAAAATTTAATTTATAGTTTTAAGTAAAATGTTCTCTTATTTGACTCGGGCTGGTTATATTTTTGTTTTTATAACAATTAAAGATGACCGAGTGATGAAATCATCATTATTTATTTCTTTTCTTAATTTGTAAATTTTATCATGAATACCTATTAATTTTTATTTTTGTTGTAGTTATAATGGTTATTAATATTTCCAAGATTTCAGATCATTAAATGATTGTTGCCTCAATTTTTCTGTTGGAAAAGTTCTCGATTTCCAGTGAAGAGTTTATGTCAAATGAAAAGCGAGAAGAGGGTGATTTAAATTCTAAATGACTGGCCTCAGTCAATGCAATATGCCTCTGATTAGTTTCACAATTAAGGATTGAATTGAACAGAGCGACAAAGTTTAATTGCGTTCCTACTTGAATTTTATTGTTATCGTGTGACGTAGAAGATATGGATAATTTGGATACTAAAGAAATTCTATTACCTCAAGAATAAAAATTAAATTATTATAATTATTATACATAAAATATTAATAATAATAATAATTTAAAAAAACTTTTTTCATTCTTAATTTCAGTGATGAAGAAAATAAGACATTGTGTTTAATTTGTTTTATTCAATTGAATAAATTAATATTTTATTATACTTTTCAAATAGTAAATTTTCCAAGAGGATTCTTTTGACTTGCACTTGTGTGATACAACATTTGCATCTGAGTTTCTCCACCAAACACTATTTTACCCAGCTTTCAAGTATCTCACGCTTCTTATAGCAAACAGACTATTCTGACAAAATTGAAACATACACGTTTATTTTAGAATTCTTTCCAATTCAATATTATGTAACATTTTTTTTTTATCCAAAAATATATAATAAATTTATATTTTAGAAGAAATGAATTTTTTCTATTTTCTAGTTCACAGATCCTAATTTTTTTAAAATATTAGTTATTTCATGAGCGTGTAACAAAAGGAAATTGAATTTTTCTCTCTTGTCCACTTTTTCAAAAAATTAATCAACTTTTCGATAATTAGTTGTAACGATTAATTTTGATTAAGTAAAATGAATTATATGTTTGATTATAAATAAGAAAATAATAAATTTATATGAAATTAAAATATGAGAATATAATGATAACGGTTTATAAAAATATAAATAACACGAGCCAATTATGATCTTGGAGATTTAATGTCTTTAAAAATCAGATAATATTTATACAATTTTGTCTATATAAAATAAATTTCAATTCGCGTGTCGCGCAACACACATACTGTTCATACACATACAATTCAAGAAAAAATGAATATATAAATTATATCAAATAAAGTTCGTGTTGGTGATTGATTATAAAGATCGAATCACAATTCATAAAATAAATTGTTTAAGACATAAAAAATAGACAAAAAGAGACAACAAATAGAAAACAATAAAAAACAAATCAATAACTTATCCAGTCGGTGGATCGTGAAGAGTAGAAATTTGGATTACAGCGTGGCTCCAAGTTAAGTCCCACGTGGTGTAGGCACTATCGGATTGCTCTCGTCAAATGTAGTTATTTCGGCAAAAACGATTAATGTTTGCAAAGGTTCCTTTCGTCAGGGCCCAATAATCAGGAACACCTCGAAATTGATTCCCACAGGAGAACTCCGACTCCCGACTCTATAGACCACGCCGTCCTCAATTCCCTCAAGGCCACAATTTTAGCGCCACACTTTTAATTTAATTAATAAAAATTTACAAATTATAAACTTTGAAACAAAGAAGCGAAGGGAAAACAAAATTTTGAATCTACTTTAAAAATAAAAAACTAAAAATATTAAACAATTTAAATTCAAACAAAAAATACCTTTGTGCTGTCGGCGACTCGCAAAATGTGGCTCTAATTATTAATCCACCGGACCATGGAAAGTGAGGACGACGCGATCGCGGAAATTAGTTTTATTACCCCCGTAACGCGATACCCCACCATTAGGGAAATTCTCCCTACTGTCCAGCAGTGCCCACACCTCGCCGACCCTTTAGGCTCTCTTTTCAAGAAATGTGCGTGAAACTCATTGAAAAGAAACCCAGAAACACAAGACTTATTCTCATAAATTCGATTATATTATCGCGCAAAATTCAAATACCCGTTTATCCCTTCATAGTATTTAATTTTCTATATTCTTTTTATGATTAAACTTTGTCGCTGTGTTCAATTCAGTTCTTGTGAATAGGGATAATGATGTTCGAGGAGAAACCCAAACGCGAATCTTATTGACTTAAGACCACCTACTCATTTAACTTGAAATTGGTAAGCGACGTCGTGAGAAATACAAGTTTCTTTCGAACAAAAGTGGAATAAAATAACAAAAAATGAGAGTTCCATCGATTTATCGAGTACGTTTTGATATTAACATTTCTTTGGAAGAAAAATTGATAGAAGGAATTACTTTCTTTTTTGAAATGAAATGAAATGAAATTCTCTCTGAATATTTTAGTAAAATTATTTGTTTAGAATATGAAAGTATTATATTGAAAATTTTAGAATTTGTCTGGAAGGAGTATTTCTGATAAAAGAGAAAAATGATTGAAAATTTGTTTTGATTACAGTTTGTTTGTGGTTTCGTTTTGCTGTGGACCTTGACATTAATATCAATGGATAGACACAGGTGTTTGGCTGTTGCACCTTATCGAAGCGCCCTGACTGTTCCTCGTGTGCTAGCAGCCGGTCTCACTACGTGGATAATAGCGGCTCTCGTTTTTCTACCTGCAGTCTTTTGGTTTAAATCAAAGGCATGTATTTCATTTCTAAATTTTATTAAGTCTTTTTGGTAAATATTCATTTCTTCATTCTTCAGGAATAATTTATTAATTATTTGTAAAAATGGACTTTTTTAGATTGTGAAAGGAGGTATAACGATATGTACTCTTGTTTTTCCAAGAAGCGAAATAATAAATGTCTCTTTGTGCTTCACAATTCCGATTATTATAATTGCCTGTTTGTTGCCAATGGGACTTTTGGTTTATCACTATCAGAGAATTTTTCAAAGTATCCTGGACACCAGAAATAGATGGGCTGTCCCATGTGTTGCACAGGTAAAAAAGCTTCCCACGCATTCATTTTACACAATTAATAGGTAGTCGTAAACAACTTGATTAATTTTTAAATGAGAACATGAAAAGAATATTCAATTTAAGCGAAAATGTGTAAAATTAAGTAAGAATTAAAAACAGGAGGGAACCGGAAGGCGTGACTCGGAGCTTTCAGTGGTTGGGACACTGGTGCCATGGGCAGGAAGGAAACTATCCTCCTCTTCAGTGACAGGACGTCAGGGTCGTGCCGGAAGTCTGTCGCAACATGAGGAAATTCGTCTACACAAACATTTACGCGTTGTGCGAATTTTGCTGCTAAATGTTGTTGCTGTTCTTGTTATGTGGTTACCAATAACAACTGTCATGTTTCTAATTTACCTCGATGGCAGTCGACCAACAGAGGATACAAATTTCTTTTTGAGATCTCATCATTTCATTTGGACCTTAGTGATTGCTCAATTTAATACTGTCGTGAATCCTTTACTTTACGGTGTGTTTTCTGAAAATATTCGTGCATGCTTCGTCAAGTTCCTTCAACGTAACGATACAGCGAATGGAAGTGGTGGTGGTGGTGGTAACAGTAACACGAGAAAAGGCGTCAAATCATTAGAGGTCTTACAAGATCGATTAGGTGGCGGGCCTAGAACTCCTAGAAGTTCATCGAGACCACCTAAAAAAAGTTCAAGTTGCAGTATTGGCAGTATCATTGAAGTTCCGAGTTCGGAGAAAATGTGAAACAGGAAGAAAATTTAGGTCTATTAACAAATTTTTATTTTTTAATATTCTCAGGCATCACTGTACCTTTTTTCCTCAAAAAGGGGACAAAACGGGAACAAAAATTTATTTCTTTATACAACTTGCATAACTTGCATATGGGGCATTCCAGGCCAAATCGGAAATTATTTTGCTTTTGCATCTCAAATTTTTTTTAAACATTTTTTTTCTTTTAGTTCTCTTTGAAATGAGTTACCTTGATTTTTTCAAATTTTTTCATTAAGCGGTTCAGGAGATACAGATTCTTGAAAAATGACGTTTTTTACGTAAATTTTTGTTTTAAATGCTTATAACTCGGTCAAAAATTGATCAAATTGGACGTTTTTATAATGAAAAGTTTTGTTTTCACGCGTAGTTTTCAATAAAAGTATTTTAAATAATTTACGATAAGATTTTAAAATTTTTTAAATAAAATTTCATTTTTAACAATGTATGTATCAAACAATTTGTTTTAATAATTTTTTGTAAGAAACTAGCACTAAATTAACAATTTTTAAGCCTTGTCCGATCGTAGGCAAACGATGGGATCTATTTATTTAAAAATTTTTAATTTTTATATACGCAGTGGTGGCCAAATGACCAACTTGCCATTTGACAAAATCACACAAATTTTTCACAGCAAATGTGTTTTCAGACTGAGTCTCTCCAAACTTAACCTTCATTCTGTGTAAGATTGTGGTTTGGTCAAATGACAAGTTAGGCCTACCGTTTTCACTGTGTATATAAAAATTAAAAATTTTTAAATACACTGGAATCTAGATCGGTGAGACTAATCGGGGATGGCTTCTCACCGATCTAGCGGATTAGTTGAGACTGAGAAGCAACACAAACAGGGCCGTACGAAGTATTTTTTGTTTGCACCTTTCTTTTAAAAAATAATCCATGTTAGAAAATTAATATAAATAACAAAATATTATAAAATATTATACAAAAATAAAATGTATTTATATTAAAAAGAAAAAAAAGTAAATAATGATGAAGTTATCAAATGAAATAAATAGCATCGGGCACTGAGAACCTTTTTCTTCTACAATTAGGCACGACATTGATCGACATTTGAAAGTCCCCGCTAGCCCTCCACCTTTCCTCGCCTACAAACTATGTAAACAGAGTCTCAACGATCCCGAGCTCACCCGTCTAGATTCCAGTGTAAATAGATCCCATCGTTTGCCCACGATCGGACAAGGCTTAAAAATTGTTAATTTAGTGCTAGTTTCTTACAAAAAATTTTTAAAAAAATTGATCGATACATACATTGTTAAAAATAAAATTTTATTTTAAAAATTTTAAAATCTTATCGTAAATTATTTAAAATACTTTTATTGAAAACTACGCGTGAAAACAAAACTTTTCATTATAAAAACGTCCAATTTGATCAATTTTTGACCGAGTTATAAGCATTTAAAACAAAAATTTACGTAAAAAACGTCATTTTTCAAGAATCTGTATCACCTGAACCGCTTCATGAAAAAATTTGAAAAAAATCAAGGTAGCTCATTTCAAAGAGTACTAAAAGAAAAAAAATTTGAGATGCAAAAGCAAAAAAATTTCCGATTTGGCCTGGAATGCCCCATATATAATTCAAATTTTTTATCATATAGCTTCCATAACATTTTTTAAAAATTATCCGATTTTAATCAGAGTTGTCACAAAAATTTTAATTTCTTTTTCCCTGACTTTTCTCTGATTTCAAGACAAAATTTCGACTTTTTCTCTAAAGAATATTCTGCGATTCACTCTAAAAATGATTAGCTACTCAAATAAATGTTCTATTACATTTATTTACTAATTTCTTTAAAACTGTTAAATTATTCGAAAACAGCGATAACTTATTTTTTTTAAAAATATTTAATCATTATTATTTTTCCATAGGAATTAAGATTTTTAAAACATTCAAATTCAAATCTTTTTTAAATTCAACAATTTATGAGAATATTATTAAAACATGAAGAAAGTGATCACTTTGTTCATGTTTTATAATAATTAAAGATGACCGAGTGATAAGATCATTATCCAATTTTTAGTTCTACTCATTTTTACTTTTAAGGGAGAGTAGGCTACATTGAACCAGGTTTTTTATAAAGTCCAAGAACTAATTAAATTTTACAAATTTTGATCAGGTTTTTATATCAAAATAAAACTGAAGTACTTCTTTAGTTAATACACACGTTACAAACAAAAATATTATGATTGAATAATTTAATTTAATTTTTTTCTAACCAGTTACACTTTTTTTATTTTGACGGAAGCGTGTCTACATTGAACCACCTCTAATAAAACACTACAATTTACTTCGAAAATAATATTTCCACTTACGCATAGTAAGAAATCATATTTTCTACTCAAAAAAATAGAAAATTGTTGTAAAATAGTTATTATTTGTTAATACAGGAGATTAATATATTTCGATGTCAGGTTATTAGGTAGCAAAAGTGACAGTTTAAGTTTGTCACGTTGACAATTGTGATGAAAGCATGTCTTCCAGTATTTTTCTTACTAGTTAGTAGAGCAGACAACTCTACCACTCTTAAAATTGAAAATTCTTTGCTTCTTCGGGTGGTTCAATGATGCCGCACTCACTGTATACACATGCCATTCACAACAAAAATTGTTTATAATAAATTTATGTAAGATTTAAAATTCTTTATCACATCGGAATATTGAAGTTCACACCCTAAGCAAAATAAATCACAAGTTTACTAATTTTTAAAACTTCCTATAGGTTCAGAATTTCTCAAACGGATCACCTAAAACTAAAAAATTTTCTTTTTGAACCAAAATAGTTTTTTTTACTCTTAATATGGTTAGGAAGAAACCCTGCAAATACTAAGCCAAAAAAAAATTTTTTGTAAAAGTTATTAACAATTAGATTTTTTAGTACTGCTAAATTATCAAATTTTTTTCTCGAGTTCTAGTTGACGGATTTTAAAATTAAAATATGGGTTTTTTTCGTCTTGAATTGCACTATTTGAATATATTTTTTGTTTTTAAATTGTTTTATTTTTTATAATTTTTTATATAATTTGTTTATAAAATGTTAATAAACAAATATGTTCTTCACGTCCTAACAAAAAAATTAAAATTGTATTCTATTCCTTAAATGTCTCCGAGTGTAAAACCGTTTCGAAAAAAAATCATAAAAAAATGAGCCTCAATTAGAAAAAAAGTTATTAATTAAAAACTGCAGCCGTGTAGGGCTTTATATAATTATGACGTTAAACTCGCCCCGCGCGCATTGGCATTTTTTCAAAATTGTCTGTAACCTACAAATTTTATCGGATTTTCATGGGCTTGGTCTTAAATTAAAGGGGATAAAATTTCTAAGAGATCCCACTAAACCAATTTTTGAATTTTGAATTGTTTATATTTTTTTGTTACTTAAAGTTAACAATTTACAATATTTTTAGAAAAAATCATGTTTACTTTTTTATTTTTTCATTGCAGATGATTGGAATCAATTTTAATTAGTCCAGCATGACCACCAGACAAATAATAATGTATAATACAATTTATTTAAATTGTTGCAAACAATGTTAATTAACAAATAGATAACTTTGGTTCTTTTTTATAAACAAAATTTGTTTTCAGATATATTTATATTTATTTAAGTAATCTATGTCTATTTTGATAAAAAATTATTTTAAATTTAATAATTACTATTGTTATTAACAATCATAAGGACAATAATCTACACTGGAATCTAGACGGGTGAGCTCGGGATCGTTGAGACTCTGTTTACATAGTTTGTAGGCGAGGAAAGGTGGAGGGCTAGCGGGGACTTTCAAATGTCGATCAATGTCGTGCCTAATTGTAGAAGAAAAAGGTTCTCAGTGCCCGATGCTATTTATTTCATTTGATAACTTCATCATTATTTACTTTTTTTTCTTTTTAATATAAATACATTTTATTTTTGTATAATATTTTATAATATTTTGTTATTTATATTAATTTTCTAACATGGATTATTTTTTAAAAGAAAGGTGCAAACAAAAAATACTTCGTACGGCCCTGTTTGTGTTGCTTCTCAGTCTCAACTAATCCGCTAGATCGGTGAGAAGCCATCCCCGATTAGTCTCACCGATCTAGATTCCAGTGTAGTTATCAATAATCAAGTAGAGCTTTACATGACTTTAAACTTGTTAAAATACGAAAAATAATTTTTCTTTTTGCAGAAATAAGCCATTTATTTGTTTAAAAAGTGAATAATTTGTTTACAACAAATGTAATTGTTTATGCTAAGAAATTTTTAAAGTTTTTGAAAGAATGTATATATTATATAGACATTTTTTGTATAAAAAATGCCTAAAATGTTTACAAATGTCAAAGAAACTAGATTATTGTTCATATAATTGTTAATAACAATAGTAATAATTAAATTCAAAATAAATTTTTACCAAAATCGACATAGGGGTCGTCCATATACCACGTGGACACTTTTTAGACACTTTTTGACCCCCCCTCCCCCCCCTCGTGGACAATCGTGGATTTTTGACGAACCCCTCCCTCCCCCCCCTGATTGTCCACGTGGACAATCGGGTTTTTTATTTTAAAATAGTGAATAATAAAAAGATATTTAATAAGAAATACAATTAAAAAATTCTTTAAATTTTTTTATAACAAACTTCTTTAAAATTCAATAAAGATTAAATTATCTTAAAATATTATTAAATAGGTAAATACCATTTTTAGTATTATAGAGAGGACTTTGGCAGCAATATATCTTCAATTATTATATTAGTAGAAATACTCAATCTCTTCTGTAACAAATCTAAAAATTTTCTAAAATCCAATAGCTTTGAGCCTTCACATAAACAATAATAGAAATTATTTTTTTTAGAATTTGTAAGAGTTTGTAGAGGTTGCTTTGTATTCCTAATTGTCAAATTTGCATATATTCATATTTGTGCATTTACGATAATGATTTTGTAATATAAATTAAAAAAGAATTTGGCGTTTTTTTGACAGTTAAATAAATTTCGGATTACAAATATTGTCTGATCACAATCTAATAATAATCTAATAATAAAGTTGAATATAAAGAAAAAAAAGATATAAAATTAAACTTTTGTGTCCACGTGGACATTTGTATTGACCCCCCCTCCCCCCTCGTGGAAAATCGTGGATTTTTGGCGAACCCCCCCCCCCTCCCCCCTAAACTGTCCACGTGGTATATGGACGACCCCATAGATTACTCAAATAAATATAAATATGTCTGAAAAAAATTTTGTTTATAAAAAAGAACCAAAGTTATTTATTTGTTAATTAACATTGTTTGCAACAATTTAAATAAATTGTATTATACATTATTATTTGTCTGGTGGTCATGCTGGACTGATTAAAATTGATTCCAATTATCTGCAATGAAAACATAAAAAAGTAAACATGATTTTTTCTAAAAATATTGTAAATTGTTAACTTTGAGTAACAAAAAAAATATAAACAATTTAAAATTCAAAAATTGGTTTAGTGGGATCTCTTAGAAATTTTATCCCCTTTAATTTAAGACCAAGCCCATGAAAATCCGATAAAATTTGTAGGTTACAGACAATTTTGAAAAAAATGCCAATGCGCGCGGGGCGAGTTTAACGTCATAATTATATAAAGCCCTACACGGCTGCAGTTTTTAATTAATAACTTTTTTTCTAATTGAGGCTCATTTTTTTATGATTTTTTTTCGAAACGGTTTTACACTCGGAGACATTTAAGGAATAGAATACAATTTTAATTTATTTGTTAGGACGTGAAGAACATATTTGTTTATTAACATTTTATAAACAAATTATATAAACAAGTTGTTCATTTCATGACCATTTAGCTTCCTCAACATATAAAATATAAATTCGTGACGTAAAATTTTATAAATTTTGATAAAAAATATACTTTGTATACATCAATCGATTCGTTTTCTTGTCAGGAATGTAATTTTGAGAATAATTAATTAAAATATTAACAGATAAAAAAATTATTTACAAAAATACAAAAAAAAAATTTTTTTGAATTTTAAAAAAATTGTATAAAATTTTTTTTTAGATATTTTTGAAAATCCTTGTGTCAGATTTTAGGTATTAATGACTGCAATAAACCTGCAAAATTTCAAGACAATCCATCAAAATTTGTTTGAGATAATTTGTACACAATTTTTGTGACATACACACACACACACATACATCTGGACATTTGCTCAGAATTGAATATACATATGTTATAGATGAAAATGAGTCCATATAACCTTCTTTTGAAAAATTGAAAATCGTCACGAATGCAAAGCTTCCTTATGAGGAAGCAAAATCATTGAATTCAGGAGAATTTTGTGTCAATAATTGAAATTTTGCCAAGAACTTTATTAACAAGTTGTTCATTTCATGATCATTAAGCTTCCTCAATATAATATATACCAATCGTTTAATTTTTTATTTTAGAATAATTATTTTAAAGTGTTAAGATAAAATTTCAAAAAATACAAAATTTCAATTTTTTGTGAAAAATTAAAATATTTATTAATTCTATAAATTTGAATAAAATATATACTTTATATAGAAGGAGTTTACATCGTAAGCCTTAAATATAAGCCTCCGCGACCTAAACGGATATGCCTCCATGAGGATATACTTGCGTCTGCGCAAAGTGTTTGCCTACAGCTGTGTTGTGAAAGAGTTTGCCTTGACCACGTGTTCGCGCAGGCGCAAATATATGCTCCTGGAGGTATATCCGTTTATGCGCGCGGAGGCTTATATTTAAGGCTTACGGTGTAAACTCCTTCTTACATGAATCAATTCTTTTTTATGTCAGGAATCCAATTTTGCCAAGAATTAATAAAAATTTTAATATAGAAAAAAGTTATTTCAAAAAATCCAAAAATTAATTTTTTCAAAAATTAAAAAATTGTTGAAAAAATTTTTTTTTTTAGATATTTTCGAAAATCCTTCTGTCTGATTTTTGGTATTCGTGACCGTAATACACCTACAAAATTTTATCAAAATCCGTCAAGACATGTAAGAGAAAATTTGTCCACAAGAATCGGTGACATACACACACACACACACACACACATACATACACACACACATACATACACACATACATCCGGACATTTGTTCCTCTCGACGAATTATATATACTACACTTGAAAATTTGTAAAAATAATTGATTCTAAAAAATTCGGAAATCGACATCACTATAAGGCTTCCTTTATGAGGAAGCAAAAATTATAAAAAATAAAAAAATTTAAAAACAAAAAATATATTCAAATAGTGCAATTCAAGACGAAAAAAACCCATATTTTAATTTTAAAATCCGTCAACTAGAACTCGAAAAAAAAATTTGTTAATTTAGCAGTACTAAAAAATTAAATTGTTACGTGTCGGAAATATTTGGACATAGTCTGTTTCGGTTATACTAACCGAAATATATATTGAATAAGAAAAAATTTCACTCAGTCATTTCTCAGAAAATTAAAGTGGTTCACTGTTAACGCTGGTTCAATGTAGCCTACTCTCCTCTATATTAAAAACCGAAAAAACGAAATTTAGGTTTTGAAATAAAGGGTTTTAAATTTTTATAATATGGATTTCGGTTTACGGTTTTCTGTTTCAGATAATTTTCCTTTCGGTTTTTTAAAAATTTCTGTTTTTTCGGTTAACGGTTTCGGTTTCGGTAGCCATTCCTGTTTTCATCGTTTCAATTCAATTATTATTTTCTAGAATTTTTAACTAAAATTCTTCTTTAAATCAATTATTTACAATAATTTTTTAAAAAATTCTGAGAATTTTCAAATGTATTTGTTTACAATTCAATTTTACGGAATTTCATCGATTATTCGGAAATTCTTCAATTAAATATATATTTAAAAATAAGAACTTCGAATAATTTCAATTAAACATTATGAAAAAATTTAATTCTACAGAATTGTTTGTTAAAAATATGAAAAATTCAGATTTTCAAAGATTTCAATTTGAAACGTTTTCAAAATTCAATTACATATTTCTAAAAATTCACGCTATAATGCTTTTAATATTCAATTATTATGTAAAATTTAAACTGAAATTAACATTTAAATCAATTTCTATTAGAAAATTCTACTAGAATTCAATTATTTAAATACAAAAATAACAATCTATTGAATAATTGCATGTTTCTTAATATTGAATTCTCATAAAAAGTTTTATCAACAAACTTTTAAATAATTTCATTTTTTGAGGTACAGTCGGGCCGCAGAACTGTACGGTACCCCAGAAATAACCCCTCCACTTGATTTCAAACTGTACGCTGACGAACTCATCCCCACTATTTAATTTTCAGGACTGTACACTTATATATTTAAGGAGCAAGTTTTCAAAAGTTGATAAATATATTTTTTTTTAAATCGAGATAAACATAAATTTAATAATTTAAATATCTCACAAATCGTCATGTCCCTGCTAAATTAAAAAAAAAAAATTATTAACAGCGAATTTTCAATTTAAAAACTTTTTGACATAACCAAATTGACTTTTAATTTTTATGTTTGTTATTAGAACAAATTACCAAAACCTTAAAGTTACTTTATTATGTGAAAGTTTTATTAAAAACAGAACGTATTAAATATAAAAACTTTGTTACAAATATTAAATATTACAAATTTTTTAGTTTGAAATTAACTGAGTGGTTATGTCAGGAAAGTCATTTATTTCGATTTCTCGAAATAATAAGAAAATAGGAATTTATCAAATTTTGAAAATTTGCTCCTCATTTATCGTCTGGGACTATAATATACATAATTTTAGATTTAAAATTAATTGAAATCATAAAAATATATACTATTCTTAAAATTATAAATGTTAGAAAAATTAACAATTTTTAACCAAAACGTATTGCCTCATAAAATTAAAAGAAGTCCACTGATTTATCCAAATTATGAAAAAGAAAATAATTTGATTAAATCAGTAAAATTTTTAATTTTAAGGAAGAATTTGATAAACAATCGGAACAAAAGTTAGTCCAATGTCATAATTTAGTATTTTAAAAAAAAGTCAAATTAAATTTTCAATTCCTTTTGGTAAAAGCGTAAGGAATTTAATTTTCTAAATTTTGAAAATTTTAAATATATATTTGAATAAAAATGATAATTTTGTCGTCAATAATGAATGATTTAAGTAACATAACCTAAAATTTAACAAATGTTTATTCTTATTGACAGAAAATTGTAATTTTTATTCAAATGAAACTTTTAATCGTTTTAAATATACAAAATTAAATTCTTCGTCTTTCCAACAAGACGAATTTAAAATTTAATTAGTTTTTTTAAATTACGAAATTATGACATTGGAATAACTTTTTATTTGACTGTCCCTCAGATTCTTCCTTAAAAGGCAACATTTTCAAATATACGGCACTGAATTTAGTAGCGCCACCGTACACTGTGGAGCACTTAAAAACTAAAGCCAGCGTACAGTTTGGCGACAGCGTACAGTTTGAAAGCGTTCAGTTCGGAGGCCCGACTGTATTTGATTGAGATTGTACCAAAAATAATTGAAACTCTGTGAGGAGTTTGATTATTATTTATGAAAATAATGGAATCATTGACAAGAAATTTATAAAAAATTTGTAAATAATAGAATTTCTGTGAAATTTTTATTATTTATGAAAATAATTAAACTTTTGCGTAAAATTTTAATATCATTTTTCCTTATAATTGAATTCTTTTGGAAAATTTTATTATTTTTGAAAATAATTGAATTTTTGCAATTAAATTAAATTTCTCCAAAATTCAAATTTATTTATATTTATATTTATTTATATTTATATAAAAAAATATAATTTATAATATATATATACAAGTTGTTCATTTCATGATCATTAAGCTTCCTCAATATAATATATACCAATCGTTTAATTTTTTATTTTAGAATAATTATTTTAAAGTGTTAAGATAAAATTTCAAAAAATACAAAATTTCAATTTTTTGTGAAAAATTAAAATATTTATTAATTCTATAAATTTGAATAAAATATATACTTTATATACATGAATTAATTCGTTTTTATGTCAGGAATGCAATTTTGCCAAGAATTAATAAAAATTTTAATATAGAAAAAAGTTATTTCAAAAAATCCAAAAATTAATTTTTTCAAAAATTAAAAAATTGTTGAAAAAAATTTTTTTTTTAGATATTTTCGAAAATCCTTCTGTCTGATTTTTGGTATTCGTGACCGTAATACACCTACAAAATTTTATCAAAATCCGTCAAGACGTGTAAGAGAAAATTTGTCCACAAGAATCGGTGACATACACACACACACATACATCCGGACATTTGTTCCTCTCGACGAATTATATATACTACACTTGAAAATTTGTAAAAATAATTGGTTCTAAAAAATTCGGAAATCGACATCACTATAAGGCTTCCTTTATGAGGAAGCAATAATATATATATATTATTGCTTCCTCATAAAGGAAGCCTTATAGTGATGTCGATTTCCGAAAAAAATTTCGGAAATCGACATCACTATAAGGCTTCCTTTATGAGGAAGCAATAATATATATATATTATTGCTTCCTCATAAAGGAAGCCTTATAGTGATGTCGATTTCCGAATTTTTTAGAACCAATTATTTTTACAAATTTTCAAGTGTAGTATATATAATTCGTCGAGAGGAACAAATGTCCGGATGTATGTGTGTATGTATGTGTGTGTGTGTGTGTGTGTGTGTGTGTGTGTGTGTGTGTCACCGATTCTTGTGGACAAATTTTCTCTTACACGTCTTGACGGATTTTGATAAAATTTTGTAGGTGTATTACGGTCACGAATACCAAAAATCAGACAAAAGGATTTTCAAAAATATCTAAAAAAAAAATTTTTTTCAACAATTTTTTAATTTTTGAAAAAATAATTTTTGGATTTTTTGAAGTAACTTCTTTCTATATTAAAATTTTTATTAATTCTTGTCAAAATTGCATTCCGACATAAAAACGAATCGATTCATGTATATAAAGTATATATTTTATCAAAATTTATAGAATTAATAAATATTTTAAATTTTCACAAAAAATTGAAATTTTGTATTTTTTGACATTTTATCTTAACACTTTAAAATAATTATTCTAAAATAAAAAATTAAACAATTGGTATATATTATATTGAGGAAGCTTAATGATCATGAAATGAACAACTTGTTATAATAATATATTATTATATATATATATGGGCAATTCCACGTGAGATTTCAGTCGACCTCTTAAAATCGGCCAAACATATTTTTTTTCTATTCTGTATTGAAAAAAAAACAGATACGTATTTTTTTATTATTTTTTTGGAGGCCAAATTTTTGAGTTATGAATTTTCAAAATTTTCGCTTTTTAAATGTATAGGTATATTTTTAATGTCAGATAACTCAAAAAATATTGCTTCTTTTCATTTTTTGACAAGAAAAAAAAAGTTTTGTTTTTCTCTCTACTTTTGAATAATCATAACAAAAAAAAATTTTTTTCATTTTTTATTAAAAAAATAAAAAAATTTTATAAACAAATTAATTTTTTTTAACTTTGGGTATGATAAATTTTTAATTTTCTTTTTTTAAAACATACCTGGAAATGATAAGAAGGTTTTTCAAAAACTTTCAGAGTGGGCCTGACAAGTTTGATGGGTCCAAAAAAATAATTAAGCTGTCCGTGCAGGTCGCACGCACGTGGCACAATGGGATTTTTTTACAATTTATTATTAAAAATTGTCTAGAGCCAACAAATTCAATAATAATCAAAATCCGATAAAATTTGTAGGCTCTAGACAATTTTTAATAATAAATTGTAAAAAAAATCCCATTGTGCCACGTGCGTGCGACCTGCACGGACAGCTTAATTATTTTTTTGGACCCATCAAACTTGTCAGGCCCACTCTGAAACTTTTTGAAAAACCTTCTTATCATTTCCAGGTATGTTTTAAAAAAAGAAAATTAAAAATTTATCATACCCAAAGTTAAAAAAAATTAATTTGTTTATAAATTTTTTTTATTTTTTTAATAAAAAATGAAAAAAAATTTTTTTTGTTATGATTATTCAAAAGTAGAGAGAAAAACAAAACTTTTTTTCTCTTGTCAAAAAATGAAAAGAAGCAATATTTTTTGAGTTATCTGACATTAAAAATATAACTACATTTAAAAAGCGAAAATTTTGAAAATTCATAACTCAAAAATTTGGCCTCCAAAAAAATAATAAAAAAATACGTATCTGTTTTTTTTCAATACAGAATAGAAAAAAAATAGGTTTGGCCGATTTTAAGAGGTCGACTGAAATCTCACGTGGAATTGCCCATCCCAGTAAACGAAAACTAATTGAAATGAATTAAAAAGAATTCACAAAGAGCTTTCGTGAATCCCGCTTTGTGACAAATACGAATTGGAGCCATGATGCAATTTTCCTGAATTCGTGAAACTGTATTGAACTTCCGAACCTTCTATCCGTACCAATTCACTGGACAAGTTTTGAGCCTTTAATTTTTTTCAATTCGTTAGCACGAATTCAATGCATTCCTTGGCCATTTCTTTCGAATGCGAATTCGTTTGGACAAATTGGTACATATTGAATTAAATTCAATTGAATATACAAAGAGCTTGAGTGAATCCCGCTTTGTGACAAATACGAATTGGAGCCTACCAAAAATGTTAATTCGTTTCAATTCATTTGAATTAGTTTTTTTTTACTGGGATATATTATATTTATAATTATATAATTTATATATATATATATATTAAAAACCGCTGCCAAATTGTACATTTTTATAATTTTGGTGTTCATTTCATGAACACTTTGCTTCCTCATACACGGAGAAAAAAATGCTGTTGAATCAATGACATATGGGTTTGATTCATTGAATAGTGTCATAACGGGCTGCCTAACGTATATGCTGTTGTTTTGAAAGCACCGATTCTAATGATTCGATAGTATCACTTTCTTTGAAACAAAAGCATATTTCTCAAATTGACAGCATACTATGTTAATTCGAAGGTGAATCCTTTTGAATCAATAAACAACATTTTTTAATTTAACAGTATATGCTTTTGAGTCAATGACTATAACTTTTAAATTTAAAAGCATCATTTTTATGATTCAAAAATTTGTACTCTTAATTTTTTTAGTTGTTGCTATCGATTGAATAACACCATACCATAATTCAATTCTTTTATGTGGTTAAATATATACCAACGATAAATTGAAAAAAGGGAATTTTTGTTCACATGTTTTTTATATACTATAATTAATTCTCACACCTTTAACACAACACTTTTTATACACATCTTTTTTTCAATTTTTCACACTAACATATACATCTTTATTATTATTTTCATTTTTTCCAACGGCTAAACACACACACACATACACATTCAAACACACTTATCTTTTTTAGTCAGAAAAATACGGCTATTCCCAAGCGGTCACCCATCCATTTAGTAACCGCGACCAACGACGCTTAACTTCCGTGATAGACGAGAACCGCCGCGCTGCAATGTAATACATCCGCTTCTCAACGTTGGGCACTTACTTTGTGGTTAAATACCGTGCTCGAGATTTTTCGCGTATATAAGGGAATTTATATAGGGAATTTATATTTAACTAGTCATTAATTAATTAAAAGAATTTAAATAATACTTTTTTATATTGGAATCTCAAAAACGACAGGTTTAATAAACATATAAATATATGTGGGTAAGTATTTCAATAAATTTAGTACCTGTCAATGTCTCAAAACATAGTGTTCTTAATTTTATAGCATATGCTATAGGCAGTCCGCAATAGCACCACTCATTGAAACGAAAGCATATGCTTTCGTTTTCAGAGCGCGCTTCTTTAGAGCAAACAATTTTTCATTTGATTTAAATTTACACGCATTTTCTTCAAATTTACCTATTAGATGCTTCAAATGAATAATGTCAAAGAAGCAATAAATTATTCTGTTGCTATATATAGATGAACTATAGAAACAATTTGCACAATATCATTAATTCTACAGTACCGTACTTTTAATTTAAACAGTTTCATTTTTTCATTTTAAGCAATATACTTTTCGATTAATAAATGTGTCATTGAATCAATGACGGGGAATTCAATAGCATGGAGATATTTGATTCAACAGCACTTTTTTTTCAGTGTAGAAATAATAATTAAAATATAAGAATTACTTTTTATAAAAGGGTTAAAAATCATTAAATCTTGGTCCAAAAAATGTGTTTTTATATATTCTATAAGATGGTAATAATAGTTGAATAATTACACATAAGTTAATAAACAACCCACATAGCACAATAAGGTAGTTCAAGTTGGGTGGGGGAAATCCAATATGGCTGACATCAGCTGATTTACCGGAGGACAAACAATGCATTGAATTCAATGGGACAAATCAGTTTTTTAACCATAACTTTTTAAATATTCATTTTTGAACCATAGTGTAATGGAAAATTATTCTTTATTTATCGAAATCTATTTTTTAAAACAATAAAACCAAAAAATTAAATTTTATTGTTTTAAAAAATAGATTTCGATAAATAAAGAATAATTTTCCATTACACTATGGTTCAAAAATGAATATTTAAAAAGTTATGGTTAAAAAACTGATTTGTCCCATTGAATTCAATGCATTGTTTGTCCTCCGGTAAATCAGCTGATGTCAGCCATATTGGATTTCCCCCACCCAACTTGAACTACCTAATAGTATGAGGTAAGGTTATGTTGAATACTAATCGTAAGGCTCATAAGGTTACACGATATTGCTGTGGTAGACCTTTTTTTTTTTCTTTTTTTAAATGACTTTAGGCTTAGCCAACTGTCAGAACACACACTCTTATATACCAACTTGTTTTTGCGTTTCTACAGAACGACTTTGAGGTTAGGAGTACTCGCATTTGCCTGGACCACCCGTCTAATGGGTTTTCTCGCCAGTGTAGAGGGAAACTGTAGAAAACCCAGGAAGGAATAGAGTAAGGAGACCGAACTCTGTGTAGAAAGCGCTTTAAAAATCTCAGAGAAATATGCACGAAAAGTGCCAGCCGTATTCTCGAAAGCATTCGACAATTCTCGCAAGCGTAAAATGTCGAATGGTTAATGTCGCATGCGACTCTGAAAGTCTATTCTCAATGACCGTTCGAGATAGGTTTTAATATTAGCATTTGTAAATTGAGAATTTTCTACAAAAATGTTAAGAAACTGGAATATGTAATATTTTTTTTTTAAAGAAAAGAATCAGTTTGTGAACAATATTGTCATTGAAAAATTAAAATTCTGCATAATAAAGGGATATATCTCTTTATATTATGCATAATTTTAATTAATAAATATAAATATTTCCTATTTTTGCAAAAAGAAAATTTATTTGTTAATCAAAATTTTTTGTAATTTTATAATTTTAAATTTTATTTTATTTTAAATCTTAAAAAAGAGCATACTTTCAATTTGTGAAACGATATTTTGTAAAGAAAAAAACAAAAGCATACACAAAAACTAACTTTAAAGTGTGAACAGACAGAAAAAATGAAACGAAGATTAAAAAATTAAAAAAATTTATATTGTTTACATGATTCATTCACAAAAATAACACAAACATGTGCAATTTATCCATTATAAATTTTGCATATTATAAATTATTTACATAAACTTTTATTTCACAAGTTTACTTTTAATTCTTAAACATTACATTTAGGTTATTTTGTATAGTTTTTCTACTTTAGCATGCGGTTCATGCACACTAATACTACTTTATATTATATACGTTTATTACAAGGATGACACACAACCTTATTTTTTACTATCATTTCGTATACGACTTTGCATCTCGAATGGCCACTACCCACTCGAGATGAACCATTCGGAAATTATCGCATACGACATGAAATCTCGCATGCGACAAGCGTTCGAGAATAGCTTTTTCCATCTCGAATGGAGACGCATGCATATCCCCTAATCGCCAAGTCGTCGAATGATCAAATAGTCGAATGCCAAGTAATCGAATGGACAAAACGTCGAATGCTAAAAACATCGAATGGACAAAACGACGAATGCTAAAAACATCGAATGGACAAAACGTCGAATGCTAAAAACATCGAATTGTCAATATACGTCGAATGTTCAAAACGTCGAATTATCAATTCGTCGAATGTTAAAAACATCGAATAGTCAATACGACGAATTCTCAATTCGTCGAATGTTCAAAACGTCGAATGTTTAAAACGTCGAATGATAAAAATGTCGAATGCTAAAAACATCGAATCGTCATTTAGTCGAATGCTAAAAACATCGAATCTTCATTTAATCGAATGCTAAAAACATCGAATTCTCAATTCGTCAAGTGTTCAAAACGTCGAATGCTAAAAACGTCGAATGTTCAAAACGTCGAATGCTCAAAAAGTCGAATTGTCATTTAGTCGAATGGTAAAACCATCGAATAGTCCATTCGTCGAATGCTCAAATAGTCAAAACGCCATCTGTTCGAATTATCAGGCTGAGTCCAGAATAGCTAAAAATCGTCTCGACTTTCAAGACGATTCGATGCGCGTACATACATTTTTGCTTACTGCGCATCGAAATCGAGACGATTTATTTGATTGTGGACTCAACCTCAAGTAGTAGAATGGTAAAGTTGTCGAATGTTCAAAACATCGAATCGTCATTTAGTCGAATGCTAAAAACATCGAATCTTCATTTAATCGAATGCTAAAAACATCGAATTCTCAATTCGTCGAATGTTCAAAACGTCGAATGATAAAAACGTCGAATGCTAAAAACATCGAATCGTCAACATGTCGAATGTTCAAAACGTCGAATTATCAATTTGTCGAATGCTCAAAACATCGAATTGTTAATTCATTGAATGCTTAAATCATCGAATTTTCCATTCGTCGAATGATAAAAACGTCGAATGCTCAGAACATCGAACTGTTAATTCGTCGAATGCTCAAATCGTCGAATGATAAAAACGTCGAATGCTAAAAACATCGAATCGTCAAAAGTTCGAAAAACTTTGTATTGTATATGTATGTATCTCACTAAGACCGGCTAAATGTAAACATTAGATCTTACATCTCACTCGCACAATTTTTACGAGAAACAGAGACACAACACAGCTTATGCGCATGATCAACTTAATTGGAGGTCGACTAGAACGCAGTGAGCCAGGCCGTATTCTCGAATCGATGACCCTAGATGTCGCATGCGACAGACCATTCGAGATGGAAAAAGCTATTCTCGAACGCTTGTCGCATGCGAGATTTCATGTCGTATGCGATAATTTCCGAATGGTTCATCTCGAGTGGGTAGTGGCCATTCGAGATGCAAAGTCGTATACGAAATGATAGTAAAAAATAAGGTTGTGTGTCATCCTTGTAATAAACGTATATAATATAAAGTAGTATTAGTGTGCATGAACCGCATGCTAAAGTAGAAAAACTATACAAAATAACCTAAATGTAATGTTTAAGAATTAAAAGTAAACTTGTGAAATAAAAGTTTATGTAAATAATTTATAATATGCAAAATTTATAATGGATAAATTGCACATGTTTGTGTTATTTTTGTGAATGAATCATGTAAACAATATAAATTTTTTTAATTTTTTAATCTTCGTTTCATTTTTTCTGTCTGTTCACACTTTAAAGTTAGTTTTTGTGTATGCTTTTGTTTTTTTCTTTACAAAATATTGTTTCACAAATTGAAAGTATGCTCTTTTTTAAGATTTAAAATAAAATAAAATTTAAAATTATAAAATTACAAAAAATTTTGATTAACAAATAAATTTTCTTTTTGCAAAAATAGGAAATATATATTTAATTAAAATTATGCATAATATAAAGGGATATATCCCTTTATTATGCAGAATTTTAATTTTTCAATGACAATATTGTTCACAAACTGATTCTTTTCTTTAAAAAAAAATATTACATATTCCAGTTTCTTAACATTTTTGTAGAAAATTCTCAATTTACAAATGCTAATATTAAAACTTTAATATAAAAAAAATGTTGTTACATTTATTTACGAATTTCTTTAATTATAAAATTATTCGTAATAATATCAGTAACTTCTATTTAAATAAATGTTTGATTGTTATTATTTTTCCATTATTTTTTTACATTTAAAAATAATTTAATTTTTGTAATCATTTTGTAACGTACGTCTACAAAATTCAATGTATTTAGTGTTTTTAACTAAAATTCTTCTATAAATTCATTATTTTTAATAATTAATTAAATATATATTGCCAAATATAACTAATTTCAAAAGAATTTGAATTATCAAAATTTTAAATTAAATTCATTCAAAATTAAAATTTTATAAAATTTCAAACTGAAACCGCTTAAAGTTAATTTGTTTATAAAAATTGTAAACACAAAATTGAATTGATTTTGAAATATTTAAATGAACGGATAACTATTTGTATTTTTTTCATATGTCAAGTTCTCTTCCTCCTCAATTATGATTGGCAGATAAGTATTTGGAAACGACGGCAACAATGTATGAATGTCGCACACGGAAATTTTCGAACAACCTATCTCGAACGGTCATTGAGAATAGACTTTCAGAGTCGCATGCGACATTAACCATTCGACATTTTACGCATGCGAGAATTGTCGAATGCTTTCGAGAATACGGCTGGCACTTTTCGTGCATATTTCTCTGAGATTTTTAAAGCGCTTTCTACACAGAGTTCGGTCTCCTTACTCTTCCTTCCTGGTACCGGACAAACGGTGCACATCATTATACTTCGACGTCAAACCTCCCGCTCAGATTAAGGCCAACGCAGAATAGACCTGTAACCGGAACCGCAATCGTAACCGTAAGCGTAAGAATGAGTTAGAGAAGGATAAACAATATACCTATCCTTCTTTAACTCATTCTTACACTGTAAAAAAATCTGCTGTAAATTTACTATGTCCGACGTTGGAAAGTTTGGTCACTATGTCCGACGTGGTATTTTTACACGCCCACTGTAATCTACATAACCTGCAAATATTTTTTGAAATAATATTTTCAGTCGTAACTTTTTGTATTTATGAAATATAGCCCAAAACTTTTTGTTATATTATTATTTACTTATAAATTAGCATATACTTTCTATAAATGTACATTATATACACTTTTTTAGAGTTATTTATAAAAACTTGAAAATTTTTTGAAAATCTTAAAGGAATAAGAAAATTACATTCGCCATGTAATTGTACAGATCGTGCGACGTAATATTACGTCAAAGTGTAGAAATACACGCAATGTAAAAATACCACGTCGGACATAGTGATCAAATTTTCCTACGTCGGACGTAGTAAATTTACACAAAACTATTAAATTACATAGTCGTATAATGTAAAATTATTAAAAATAGTAA
Source organism: Leptopilina heterotoma (assembly GCF_015476425.1). Classification (NCBI taxonomy): domain Eukaryota; kingdom Metazoa; phylum Arthropoda; class Insecta; order Hymenoptera; family Figitidae; genus Leptopilina; species Leptopilina heterotoma. The sequence goes on along the minus strand of NW_025110946.1, from coordinate 488,655 downwards.
AACTACTTTTGGAACGAAATATATTTACTACGTGCAACCTATAATTTTGATGTGTGAAATTACAAGTTTCGTGTTATTTTACACCAGATTTTTTTACAGTGTACGCTTACGATTGCGGTTCCGGTTACAGATCTATTCTGCGTTGGCCTTTATCTCACGTGCCGGAAAAATCCCAGGCTAATGGGCGCGAACCAAGTACCCTTGGTCTGCCCACCGAGCCAGGCATTCATCCGACCGAGCTAATCTGTCGGTCTGTGGTAGACCTGAGGTGAACTAAAAACTTCCGCCATGGAGGTAAGGTTACATGTAGAGTGTGGTAAGTATATGTATATGATAAGGCTATGGTAACCTTACACGTTAAGGTTGAGGTAACCTTACACGTTAAGGTTGAGGTAACGTTACATGTTAAGGTTGAGGTAAGGTAATTAATAAGTTGTAAGGTTAAGGTAAGGTTGTGATAAGTTTACCAGTTATGGAAAATATTGACAAAATAATTAATAATATAATAAATAAATATTAAATTAGAAAGTTAAGTTTGTTGCTCTTCTCTATTTTGGAAACCTGACATGAAGCAGAAAATTTTGAAAACAAATTTGGGGGAACTGGGATTCGAACCCGGGATCGACGCGCATAAACCAATCATTCTAACTAACTGAGCTAAGTACAGAACTGTCAGAAGGAAAATCAATTTTGCCTTTAAGGTGAACCAAGAATATGATTAACTCCTTAAAGGCAAAATTAATTTTCTTGCTACCAGTTCTCCACTTAGCTCAGTTAGTTAGGATGTTAGGTTTATGCGCGTCGATCCCGGGTTCGAATCCCAGTCTACCCAAATTTGTTTTCAAAATTTTCTGCTTCATGTCAGGTTTCCAAAATAGAGAAGAGCAACAAACTTAACTTTTTAATTTAATATTTATTTATTATTTATATTATTAATTATTTTGTCAATATTTTCCATAACTGGTAAACTTATCACAACCTTACCTTAACCTTACAACTTATTAATTACCTTACCTCAACCTTGACATATAACCTTACCTCAACCTTAACATGTAACGTTACCTCAACCTTAACGTGTAACGTTACCTCAACCTTAACGTGTAAGGTTACATCAACCTTAACGTGTAAGGTTATCTAAACCTTAACGTGTAAGGTTACCATAGCCTTATCATATATAGTTACCACACCCTAACATGTAACCTTACCTCAAGAAGACTAGAGACAGGAGGTAAAACTTCGGTAGTGGGGGTATGGCAATGCTGAGTCGCTCAGCTGATGTATGGTCAGGCGTTTACTTTCAAAAAAAGTTTTCGCCGCAATAGACCACACGGACTTCTGCGCAGCTACACACGTAAACACAGGAAAATATATTCTATACAAATACAATATGAAATATAAGTGTTTATATTTTCAAACATCTTAAAGTTATTAAAAAAACGTTTTAAAAACAAAAAAATGTGTAAACTGTAGCATAAAGTGTATTAAAAGTTAACAAAAAGTAATAGTCATAGTGTTGTGTAGGTTTATCTTGCTTCTTGTTACAACTTTTCACACAGCACGTTTTCGGAATTTTTAACTATTTGAATAACACTTAATTTAATAATCACTCACATTAATTCTATATATCCGTTATGTCACACATTGTCAATTGTGCCTCGATTGCACTGATTGCACTTTAGAGTTAACCTCAAATTAAAATCATATCATACACATATGTAAAACATATGGTATACAAGAATTTGACTTGATGTGTGAGTGATGGGCAGAAGCACCGCGCCGGCGACTTTTCGAAACGAAAAACGCCTGGTTAATGAAAGGCTTTTGACTCATCTCCACTACCGAAGTTTCACCTCCTGTCTCTAGCCTTCTTGCCTTACCTCCATGGCGGAAGTTTTTAAGCTGAGTCTCCAATAGGTGCCAATGTAGGTGCCAGTGCCAATCCCCAATACATTTTAAACATAGAGATATTATAAATAGAGTGGGGAAGGTATAGGCGGTAGCGTGTGGGGGAAGTGTCCTGCCATATACAGAATGAGTTGGAGGGAGAAAGAAGATTTAACACCAGTATCTGTCCTTCAATGAGCTCCAGCGCAAGAGAGACACCTACTGGTGCTAAATCTTCTTTCTCTTTCTATCAAGCGGACGCATACATGCAAACCATCCCCACTCTATTTATATTATCTCTATGATTTTAAATGGGTTTGGCACTGGCACTGGCACTTGCACATGCATATTGGCACCTATTGGAGACTCAGCTTTAGTTCACCTTAGGCCTATTAAGTTGAGTCTCCAATGTGAGAGAAGGTGCGCATCGATGTTCATAGCTATAGATATACCACATCATACTTTAGTATACCTATAGCTATGAACATCGATGCGCACCTTGTCTTATTAGAGACTCAACTTCACAGCAATATCGTGTAATGAGCCTTTACGATTAGTATTCAACATAACGTTACCTGATACTATTGTGCTATGTGGGAAGAATGTTGAAAAAATGATATTTTCCACAATTTTTGATTTTTCAAATACCAATAATTTCATAATTTCTGCCCGAATCAGGTTTAAAAATAGGTCAATCGAATCATTTTTTAATGCTCTTCAAGTTGGTAATAACTTTTTGAAGTTACTTTTACATCATTTAAAAAAATTTTTATAAAAGTCTTATTTTCCAAAATTTTTGATTTTTAAAAGTTTAATATCTCCGGTTAATATGGACGAAAAATGTTCAATTAGGGCTCAAAAGATGCGTGTGAAAAAACTCTACAAAACTAAAGAAAAACATTTATAAGTGTCCTAACATTTTTTTAAGTTATGTCCAAATACGTTTTTTTACAAAATGAAAAATGCAAAAAAAAAATAGTTGAACTTCATGAATCGGGCTGAAAATACTCTCATTTTATGTCCCCCGGGGAGACCTACAATTTAAAAAAAAATTGAGGCCTTTAGGTCTTTCTCGTTCTGAGATATTGAGGCAAATGTAATGTTAGTACACACACACACACACACATCGGGACAAATTTTTAAAATCCGTTTTTTTGAACTTCGGAGATCAAAATACGTCGAAATCTTTTTTTATTTATTTAGAACATTTATACGGGGAGTTCCTGTGCATATATAAAGTACTAAAGTATTAGGCATAATAAAAAAAAATTTATAAATATGTCAAAAAATGACAATCCAAAATTTTGCTAATACAAAGCTTCCTTTATGAGGAAGCAAAATTTAACAAATTTCAGAATAATTTAAATTTTGAAAATTTTTTCAAAAATTTAAGTTCTTTAGAATTTCTAATGAAATTTTATAAAATTTTAAATTAGAATCTTTTGAAGTTAATCTATTTATGAAAATTGTAAACGCAACACTTTTAAAATTCAATTCATTTTGAAATTTATAAATAAAATTATCCTTTAAATAATTTCTAAGTAATAATTTTATGATAGTTAGAATTAGAAATAGAATTAGAATTAAATTAATTAAAATTAGAATTAGAATTAAGTTATTTAAAAAGAAATTATTGTCAGAAATAGAAAAAATTGAAGGTTTTATATATTAGAATTTTTGTTTTTGTAGAGAAAACTATTAATAATAATATTTTAATTATTTAAATAATAATTAATTATTTTTCTAGAAGTCTGCATTCTGTTGAATGAACCACCTTATAATTTATAAAATTCTTTACGATATCTATAATATTTAAATCATTAACATAAAAAAACAAATTTATATTACGTTGTGGTGTTAATAAGGTGGATATCACGTCAAAAGTCCACCCAAAAAAAAAATGTCCAATTATTCTCAAATTTTTTTTATGATATGCCCTATAGGTTAGTAATTTGTCGGATAAATATTTTTGAATTTTATAAAAAATTGTCCGAGGGGGAGGGGGTAGAAAAAAATATGAAAAAAATTTTAGAACTTTTTTTAGAAAATATATATAATAATGATGCTATCACTCGGTCAAATCCTGACTCGGAGTGATCGATTTTCTTCATCATCTTAATATTTTTTAGTTTATATTTTATTAGAAAAAGATGAAAAAGGGGACAAATCAGCCAAAAGGGGAAAAAGGTGATAAAATTGAAATAAGGGGACAAAAGGGGAAAAGGGGACCAACTGTGATGCCTGTATTCTGTAAATATGGCGTAATTAATTTATTCAATTTTTCAAAAAATGAATATTTTGCTTCCTCGTGGAATCTTCTGGAAGAAAAAATATCAATTTTCAAGAAAAAAATTTGAAACTTACAAAAATTGTTTATTTAGTCATTTTGCATATGATCAAAGTTTTCTTCATATTAAAAGGTTAAACTTTTTCAAAACTGATTCGATTTAAGTCAGTGATGGCTTATTTTCTTCACAAAAATTATTCTCTATAACTTGACCGCTCAGATTTATAAACAAATACACCGTTTTTAAAATATGCTTATTTGTTTAAAAAAAGTGATTTAATATTAAAAAAATTTTTTAAACAAATAAACATATTTTCAAAACGGTGTATTTGTTTATAAATTTGAAAGGTCAAGTTATAGAGAACCATTTTCTGAGGAAAATAAGCCATCATAGACTTAAATCGAATCAGTTTTGAAAAAGTTTAACCTTTTAATATGAAGAAAACTTTGATCATATGCAAAATGATTAAATATAAACAATTTTTGCAAGTTGCAAATTTTTTTCTTGAAATTTGATATTTTACTTCCAGAAGATACGAATAACAATAATATTAAAAAATTCTTTAATGTCAATTCAATATTTTTTCTGAAGGTCTGCATACCAGTACACAACCTCCTTAAAACTGAAAAATTCTAAAAAGATACCCAAAGAATGTAATAATGAATGGAATAATAATGTAATCTGCAGTTTTTAGAAATTTTTTAAAATTAAATTTATACATAATATAATTTTTAAATTGACTTTAGAATTTTATGGAAACTTTTTTAGAATTGTAAATATTGTCCAAGTACTTAAAACTTTTAGACCAAAATAATAATAATGATAATAATAATAATAATAATAATAATAATAATAATAATAATAATAATAATAATAATAACAGAATTTATCAGAATAAGAAATGAAATGGATTGTAAATTTTTTGTAAATAAAAAATGGTTTTTTCTAAATAAAATAATATAAAGAAAATAATTTTATTTTTATTTTCTATAAACTTAGGACAAAACAATAAATTATAAGTGCAAAAATACATTTCATATTAAACTAGACTTAAATTAATTTTAGTATATAAAATAAACTTCAATACATAAATGGGAAATTTTCAGTGAGTATTTTGCATCTCGGCACGTATATTATTCTTCATTTCTGACAATAGTTCCATTGTAAATTTTCCCTCGTTTATGAGATTTTCAAGTGCTCTTATTTTGAGCTTGATAAAATTTTCCTTCTGCGGTGATAAATTTCCTTGATCGGTTCTATCGGGATCTTTGATAAAATCTTTGATTAAGCAAACAGCTTCTTCCTTTGGATTATAAGTAATTAATTCAACATTAACATCAACTGTTTTTAATACACTTGTTAAGGGTAAATTAATTTGTGTCTCCGAACTGATGACATTCTTGATGCAAAATGTTGTTCGATCACCGCAATTGGCGGCTAAAACAACTTGCGAATTTACAGGCAAAACATCACGGAATCTAGCTTCTAAATATGTTTTATTTGATAATTTTTTAATATTCATCATTGGACAATACTTTTCATGCTTTTCATATGCAAACATGTTGATTCTTTTTAAAATATCCTTTTTCTCTTGTAACATGTCATTCAAATGTTGAAGTTCTTTTGCCTTCTCACAAATTTTATCAACAATTATTTCTGTACCCTGCATCATATCGAGTTTCATATCAACAAAATCGTTATCCTGTTCCGAAATACTTTCGAAAGCCTGTAATAAAAATATTTTTATGTTTAGAATTAATTAATATAACTTGAAATAAAATTGTCTATGTACTTAACGGTGTTTGATGGTTTCTGAAATTTCTAGATTGTAGATCGCAACGGTCGCAACCTACAAAAACGACACTGCCTGGTTTAAATGACGTAAAATTAGTAAACAATCTGCACACGAACCATCGACACGAATACGGAATATGATTCGCATTACATTGCTATGGTATTTCCCATTTTGCGACCGCGTGTCCAATTGTCGATGGTCCGTGAGCAGAGAAAAACGAAACCAAAACCAATCCGTATTTGTTGGGTGGTTTCATTATCTAGAAATTTAAAAGACCATCGAACACCGTTAATTTGTTAATTATTATTGTAACTTGTTAAAAAAAAGTGAAAATATATTACCTTTCTCAAACGAATCCTGCACAATTCATTAAATGAAGTTAAACCTAAGGCAAAATTTGATTTACAATAAAATTTCAAAGCGACGTAAACTCGATCATCTTCATGAATAGTTTGAACAGATTTAAAGCTCAATTTCTTTCTACACTGGTACGTTTTTGACTTGGTGGAATAGATAAATAAAATATGATCTGAATCATCCTCGAATTTTGCACTGAATGCTATTATTCTGCTGCTATCATAATTAAGGTAAATTTTATCATATTTTAATTCCTCTTCCTCGAAATAAATAAAAATCACAGCCGTTGAAACTGTTAAAAGTGCAATGCCAGAGGTGAAACCATTTTTTTCCATTGGAACTATACCAGTAATGGTATAATCACAGTTGTAGATTAATATTATAACGTTTTTCGTCAGTTTATAAAGAAATTTGTTGTAGGCAATAAGACAAATGTCACCTTCCTCATTGTCTTCTAAAAATGCAGTTCTAAAGGACACATCGGTTTCATTAGTTTTTAATTTAACACTCGAGAATTCATTTGATGTAATGCTGTCAGTTGGCACTTGAAATAATTTTGTAACAGTTTTGATTTGCTTATCTTCTAGATGCACACATCTATCGGAGAAAGAAAACACATTTGAAAATTCACATCCTAATCCAATACCGCTTCGACTTAAATTTGCAAATTGTAATTTTTCCGTTAATTTATAAATCCCACAAGGTTTACAAATCATGAAAACACGATCATCAAAATTTTGAATATCTTTTATCTCACCAGGTACTGTTATGACACTTAAAGGTAACGTGCTATCAGGCTCATTATCTTCATTGTAGGCAAATACAATCAATTCATTTCCTTTCCAAACAAAACATTTTTTTTCTCCATAAAAAGTGGAAATAAAAAAATTACTCCCTTTAAAGCCAGGCTTATTAGTTTTAATATACATTTTCTTTTATTGTTTGTTTATCAAGTTTATCGCGACCAGACCTTTTCATTTGTTTTTGTTATTAAGGCGGTTGTACAGGTTGTACACCTCATCGAACCAGGTCAGGTTAGAAAATTGTTTGCATGGCGGGATAATTTAAAATATAAGTAATGATTAGTGAAATATATGTAATAGTAGAATATAAATGAATAAAATTAATTTTTTCAGTAAAACTTATGTGAAATACACTTTTGATTAATTATTGTAATAAGAAAGTGAAAATGTTATAAAATAAAATTACAATTGTGTTTAAGTCGATGTTTGCAGAAAAGGTAATGTAGTATGTGTATAGTGAACACCTTTTCTGCAAACATACAGTAGAATCTCCCATAAAGGCCTTTCTCCAATAGGATCCAAAAACTCTGCGTTTGTCTGCGAATGACTGCGTTGCGTTGATTTTAGCATGTGTTGCTATAATGGTACGGTCACAGCTCGGCTGCCTGCCTGCCTGCCTGCAGGTCGTCATGGCAATACATAAGAGTAAGAGAGTCAGACAATTTAAATTATTCGAGACGCCTTATTTTGGCCTAAATTCTAAAAGTTAGAAAAACCATTTGTTAGAATTTCAAAAGTTAGAATGTTTATTTGTTAGAATTTCCAAAAGTTAGAATGTTTATTTGTTAGAATTTCCAAAAGTTAGAATGTTTATTTGTTAGAATTACCAAAAGTTAGAATGTTTATTTGTTAGAATTATTAAAAGTTAGAATGTTTATTTGTTAGAATTTCTAAAAGTTAGAATATTTATTTGTTAGAATTTCCAAAAGTTAGAATGTTTATTTGTTAGAATTATTAAAAGTTAGAATGTTTATTTGTTAGAATTACCAAAAGTTAGAATGTTTATTTGTTAGAATTATTAAAAGTTAGAATGTTTATTTGTTAGAATTTCTAAAAGTTAGAATGTTTATTTGTTAGAATAGCCAAAAGTTAGAATATTTATTTGTTAGAATTTCTAAAAGTTCGAATGTTTATTTGTTAGAATTACCAAAAGTTAGAATGTTTATTTGTTAGAATTATTAAAAGTTAGAATGTTTATTTGTTAGAATTTCTAAAAGTTAGAATATTTATTTGTTAGAATTATTAAAAGTTAGAATGTTTATTTGTTAGATTGTCCAAAAGTTAGAATGTTTATTTGTTCGAATAGCCAGAAGTTAGAATGTTTATTTGTTAGAATTTCCAAAAGTTAGAATGTTTATTTGTTAGAATAGCCAAAAGTTAGAATATTTATTTGTTAGAATTTCTAAAAGTTCGAATGTTTATTTGTTAGAATTACCAAAAGTTAGAATGTTTATTTGTTAGAATTATTAAAAGTTAGAATGTTTATTTGTTAGAATTTCTTAAAGTTAGAATATTTATTTGTTAGAATTTCCAAAAGTTAGAATGTTTATTTGTTAGAATTATTAAAAGTTAGAATGTTTATTTGTTAGATTGTCCAAAAGTTAGAACGTTTATTTGTTAGATTCCCCAAGTGTTAGAATGTTCATTTGTTAGAATTTTTTTTGAGCAGCGAGTTTCCTTTCTATGTTACTGTTAGGCCTTAACTTCATTTACCATTTGTCCCAACAGTGTACAAGATTCTTCGTACACATGTTAGATGGAGCCAGAAGTAGTATTTACTGTATTTAAAGAAACATATGCTGTAGCAATTTTTTGATCTTGACAGTATATACACAATTTACAAAATATTAGTTTTTAATGAAAAATTCTAATACTATATGAAAAATATAATATTTTCCAGATAATAATTGAATGCTATTATTTAACTTTATATTTTTTGCCTCGTAAAATTTTATGTTTGTGTATAATAAAACTATATTAAAATGCTTTTAATATTATATATGTGACATCATAATGTCAATTTGACACAATTTTTTTGTCAAATATTTTCAGAGTTTTCTAGCGACTAAAAATGGTTAATTTAAACAGAACGAGTGATTTTTGAGCGAACTTTGGGTAAACTTTTTTTTTCTTTAGACAATATTAAATCGCAACAAAAATATCTTCGATGAAAAAAGTTACGCAATTCAAGTTTATATTTGTCCGAATTATAACTTTTACTTGTTAACCAATTAATGCGGGGTTGCCACAAGTCAGGGTAAGACAGGGAAAAGTCAAGAATTTTTAATAAAAGTACTGGAAAAAATTAAATTTTTAGAATTTATTAAAAAATTCGGAATTTTTGGGTCTTTTTTGTTTGCCTCATAAACTATGAAGTTGACAAGAATTCTAATACAAACCCTTCAATTTTTTCTATTTCTAACAATAATTTCTTTTTATGTAACTTCATTCTTGAAGAACTATCAATTATTATTCATTAAATAATTTATAAGTAATAAGTTTACTTAAAAATATCAAAATTAATTAGATTTCAAAAGAGTTGCGTTCACAACTTTATAAATAGATAAACTTCAAAGGTTTCAATTTGAAATTTTAGAAAATATCAATTATTCAATTATTTTCAAAAATTTTCCTCATTTCCATTATTTTTAATATTTACTATTTTAATAAAATTTTCCAAAAGAATTCCATTACTTGAACAAAATTTTAATAAAAATTTAACAGGAACTCAAATACTTACCAAATTTTTATAAATTTCTTCGTATATCAATTCAATTATTTTTATTTTTTTAATGAAGTTTCTCCAAAGAATTCAAATATATTCAGAGAATTGAAAAAATAGTTCTGAGAAATTCATTTATTTCGAAAAATTTAAATAAAATTATTTTAAAAGTTCTATTATTTTGAAAAATTTTGACAAAATTTTTTACAAGATTTAGTTAATTTAAAGTTCTCCTATATACAATTCAATTATCTTAAATATACAATTCTTCTTCAGAATTTAATTATTAATAAAAAAGTTGAATAAACTTCTTCTCTTGAAATCAATTATTTTCATAACTAATAAAATTTTTCTTGAGAATTCAATTATTTAAAAAAAAATTTGATAAAATGCTTTTATAAATTTGAAAAATGAAAATAAAATTGGTCATAGAATACAATTATTTTCGTAAAATACAACATTCTTCCTAGGAATACAAATAAATTTTTATTTACATTGTTCAAAGGTAATTAAAATTTAAAAATTATTATAAAATAATTCCAATAATTAGTCAAATAATTAATTTTCTGAAACTAATTGAATTACTCAAAAGAATTTTTGTATAATTTAAAAAAAACTAATTAAATTTTTGATGAATTTGAATTAAAAATTTTGAACATGATTGTTTTCCCCAAAATGTTGAAAAATAATTCTAAAATATTATTATTTTTGTATGTATTTGAATTTTTGGAAATATGTTATTGAAAACACTGAAAATATTGAAAAAAAGTATCAATTTTCTTAATTTCCCTGACAAAAAATTTTTGTCATGAAATTTTCTAGATTTTACTGACAAAAAATTTGTTTCCCTGACATCTCCCTGACTCTACTGACGTTTATCCGACCGGAAATAATTTGTAGATTTAATGATAGTTTTTCGATTTGAAAACAAATACAAGGTGATGAAGCAATTCTGACTTCATATTCGTTTTCAGCGGGTAAAAATACTACAAGACATGTAGATCTGATTTAATAAACAGGCCACTTTTATTTTTTTGTGTACCTTTGTTAATGATTTTCAATATTATTAATGCTTCTTTCTTATTTGGATATTATTCGATAATACTCGACTTGTTGTCGCAATATCTTTTTTAAGAAAGGATTAAAAGAAAATTAAGAAAGTTTAAACAATTTTACAAAAGTAGACAAAATTTTATTCAAATCATTATCTATTATTAATAATGAAACAATATAAAAGGATTATAATTATAATTTTAATGAAAAACTTTTTGCACCGTTGTGTAAGGAGTTTTACAAAACGGGCACTTTTTTGTTGGAGTATTTTTATAAATATTCCAGCATCTTTCGCAAATTTTAAAATGTCCGCATGGCATAAATAAATGAGTGGAATATAACGTCCAACAAATGCAACTTTTTAAAATAAATTGTGTCTGTTAATAATTGTAATCAAATATTTAATTTTTTAAGTTTATTAAAATTACATTGAAATTAGAGCTGTGCAAAATTCGAACCAAACAGAGTTTTATTCGGTTTTGGACGCCGAAATGTCGAATGTCGAATATTCGATATCCGAACTGGGCTAGTTCGAATGGCGAATTTTCGACATTAGAACTAAGCTAACTCGAATGTCGAATATTCGACCTAGGCGAAAAAATTCGAACAGTTCGGTTCGAATTATTTTGCACAGCTATAATTGAAATTAATTAAATTTCTGAGGAGAATTTTATTATTTATAAAAAAATAATTTAATTCTTGCGATAAATTTGACTTCTTATAAAAATAATTGAATTGTATCGAATAATTTAATTATTAATTAAATATTAAATTTTTTCAGAAATCAAAGTTTCAAAATGCCATGCGGACATTTTAAAATTTGCGAAAGATGCTGGAATATTTATAAAAATACTCCAACAAAAAAGTGCCCGTTTTGTAAAACTCCTTACACAACGGTGCAAAAAGTTTTTCATTAAAATTATAATTATAATCCTTTTATATTGTTTCATTATTAATAATAGATAATGATTTGAATAAAATTTTGTCTACTTTTGTAAAATTGTTTAAACTTTCTTAATTTTCTTTTAATCCTTTCTTAAAAAAGATATTGCGACAACAAGTCGAGTATTATCGAATAATATCCAAATAAGAAAGAAGCATTAATAATATTGAAAATCATTAACAAAGGTACACAAAAAAATAAAAGTGGCCTGTTTATTAAATCAGATCTACATGTCTTGTAGTATTTTTACCCGCTGAAAACGAATATGAAGTCAGAATTGCTTCATCACCTTGTATTTGTTTTCAAATCGAAAAAACTATCATTAAATCTACAAATTATTTCCGGTCGGATAAACGTCAGTAGAGTCAGGGAGATGTCAGGGAAACAAATTTTTTGTCAGTAAAATCTAGAAAATTTCATGACAAAAATTTTTTGTCAGGGAAATTAAGAAAATTGATACTTTTTTTCAATATTTTCAGTGTTTTCAATAACATATTTCCAAAAATTCAAATACATACAAAAATAATAATATTTTAGAATTATTTTTCAACATTTTGGGGAAAACAATCATGTTCAAAATTTTTAATTCAAATTCATCAAAAATTTAATTAGTTTTTTTTAAATTATACAAAAATTCTTTTGAGTAATTCAATTAGTTTCAGAAAATTAATTATTTGACTAATTATTGGAATTATTTTATAATAATTTTTAAATTTTAATTACCTTTGAACAATGTAAATAAAAATTTATTTGTATTCCTAGGAAGAATGTTGTATTTTACGAAAATAATTGTATTCTATGACCAATTTTATTTTCATTTTTCAAATTTATAAAAGCATTTTATCAAATTTTTTTTTAAATAATTGAATTCTCAAGAAAAATTTTATTAGTTATGAAAATAATTGATTTCAAGAGAAGAAGTTTATTCAACTTTTTTATTAATAATTAAATTCTGAAGAAGAATTGTATATTTAAGATAATTGAATTGTATATAGGAGAACTTTAAATTAACTAAATCTTGTAAAAAATTTTGTCAAAATTTTTCAAAATAATAGAACTTTTAAAATAATTTTATTTAAATTTTTCGAAATAAATGAATTTCTCAGAACTATTTTTTCAATTCTCTGAATATATTTGAATTCTTTGGAGAAACTTCATTAAAAAAATAAAAATAATTGAATTGATATACGAAGAAATTTATAAAAATTTGGTAAGTATTTGAGTTCCTGTTAAATTTTTATTAAAATTTTGTTCAAGTAATGGAATTCTTTTGGAAAATTTTATTAAAATAGTAAATATTAAAAATAATGGAAATGAGGAAAATTTTTGAAAATAATTGAATAATTGATATTTTCTAAAATTTCAAATTGAAACCTTTGAAGTTTATCTATTTATAAAGTTGTGAACGCAACTCTTTTGAAATCTAATTAATTTTGATATTTTTAAGTAAACTTATTACTTATAAATTATTTAATGAATAATAATTGATAGTTCTTCAAGAATGAAGTTACATAAAAAGAAATTATTGTTAGAAATAGAAAAAATTGAAGGGTTTGTATTAGAATTCTTGTCAACTTCATAGTTTATGAGGCAAACAAAAAAGACCCAAAAATTCCGAATTTTTTAATAAATTCTAAAAATTTAATTTTTTCCAGTACTTTTATTAAAAATTCTTGACTTTTCCCTGTCTTACCCTGACTTGTGGCAACCCCGCATTAATTGGTTAACAAGTAAAAGTTATAATTCGGACAAATATAAACTTGAATTGCGTAACTTTTTCCATCGAAGATATTTTTGTTGCGATTTAATATTGTCTAAAGAAAAAAAAAGTTTACCCAAAGTTCGCTCAAAAATCACTCGTTCTGTTTAAATTAACCATTTTTAGTCGCTAGAAAACTCTGAAAATATTTGACAAAAAAATTGTGTCAAATTGACATTATGATGTCACATATATAATATTAAAAGCATTTTAATATAGTTTTATTATACACAAACATAAAATTTTACGAGGCAAAAAATATAAAGTTAAATAATAGCATTCAATTATTATCTGGAAAATATTATATTTTTCATATAGTATTAGAATTTTTCATTAAAAACTAATATTTTGTAAATTGTGTATATACTGTCAAGATCAAGAAATTGCTACAGCATATGTTTCTTTAAATACAGTAAATACTACTTCTGGCTCCATCTAACATGTGTACGAAGAATCTTGTACACTGTTGGGACAAATGGTAAATGAAGTTAAGGCCTAACAGTAACATAGAAAGGAAACTCGCTGCTCAAAAAAAATTCTAACAAATGAACATTCTAACACTTGGGGAATCTAACAAATAAACGTTCTAACTTTTGGACAATCTAACAAATAAACATTCTAACTTTTAATAATTCTAACAAATAAACATTCTAACTTTTGGAAATTCTAACAAATAAATATTCTAACTTTAAGAAATTCTAACAAATAAACATTCTAACTTTTAATAATTCTAACAAATAAACATTCTAACTTTTGGTAATTCTAACAAATAAACATTCGAACTTTTAGAAATTCTAACAAATAAATATTCTAACTTTTGGCTATTCTAACAAATAAACATTCTAACTTTTGGAAATTCTAACAAATAAACATTCTAACTTCTGGCTATTCGAACAAATAAACATTCTAACTTTTGGAAAATCTAACAAATAAACATTCTAACTTTTAATAATTCTAACAAATAAATATTCTAACTTTTAGAAATTCTAACAAATAAACATTCTAACTTTTAATAATTCTAACAAATAAACATTCTAACTTTTGGTAATTCTAACAAATAAACATTCGAACTTTTAGAAATTCTAACAAATAAATATTCTAACTTTTGGCTATTCTAACAAATAAACATTCTAACTTTTAGAAATTCTAACAAATAAACATTCTAACTTTTAATAATTCTAACAAATAAACATTCTAACTTTTGGTAATTCTAACAAATAAACATTCTAACTTTTAATAATTCTAACAAATAAACATTCTAACTTTTGGAAATTCTAACAAATAAATATTCTAACTTTTAGAAATTCTAACAAATAAACATTCTAACTTTTAATAATTCTAACAAATAAACATTCTAACTTTTGGTAATTCTAACAAATAAACATTCTAACTTTTGGAAATTCTAACAAATAAACATTCTAACTTTTGGAAATTCTAACAAATAAACATTCTAACTTTTGAAATTCTAACAAATGGTTTTTCTAACTTTTAGAATTTAGGCCAAAATAAGGCGTCTCAATTATTCGTCTCCTCTCTCTTAGTCTCGTGGCGGCTGCCTGCGCAGGCAGGCAGGCAGCCGAGGTGTGACCGTGCCATTAGGCTATTCAAGTTGGGTGGGGGAAAATTCAAGATGGATGCTAACTGGTGCACAACGTGCACAAACATTAAAGTTAATATAAATATTAATATTAAAGTGTATGGGATAGAGTCTAATTTTTTAAATATCTCGCTTAAACGAAATTTTTAACCATAAGTTTATTAGGATTTTATATTTCATTTTTAAAGAACTATTTTTTGCAATAATAAATATCGATTTTATTTTTTTATTGATTTTATTATTGCAAAAAATAGTTCTTTAAAAATGAAACATAAAATCCTAATAAACTTATGGTTAAAAATTTCGTTTAAGCGAGATATTTAAAAAATTAGACTCTGCCCAGGGCCGCCAAAGTGTAATGTAATAGCGAATTCGGTTATCTGCACCGGAGCTTGACTCTCGGAGTGCTCCAGAGCAGGAGTAGCATGTTCGGTTTGACAAATGTGCTCTAGTGCAGACCGTTTGGAGTATTCGCTTTAGCAGCACTGCTCCGGCGCAGATCGTTTCGAGTATTCGTTTTGGCAGCACTGCTCCGGCGCAGATCGTTATTTGCCCAAGGGGCACACGATAACTAATAGCGAATTCGGTTATCTGCTCCGAGAGCGATCTTGCTCGGTGTAGGAGTATAGTTTACTCTGCTCTCAAAAAGCTGTGCTCTACTCTGAGGCAATCTATGACGTCATGAACACTGGCAAAGTTCGACTGTTTTTGGAGCAGGAGCACAACATGAACTGCTATGGTGTAAAGGCGCTAGCACAGATCCTACTGCCTGCCTGCAGGTTGACATGGTAACACATAGGAGTAAGAGAGTAAGAAAATTCAAATTAAATGTTTTTTCTCTCTCACTCTTATGGCGCCTGCCTGCGCAGGCAGGCAGGCAGTGAGGTGAGAGTGTACCTTAAAGGCGCTCGCACAGCTCTACTGCCAGCATAAGGCTGGAGTCCCATGACAGCGTTTTGCGTTGCGTTTTGTAACTAGGCCATGAGTGTGAGAAAGATACAGATATAGGTTTTCTCTATTTGCACTCATTGCCTAGTTACAAAACGCAACGCAAAACGGTGCCATGGGACTTGACCCTGAGAGTAAGAGAGAAAAAACATGAAATTTGAATTTTCTGACTTACTTACTCTCATGTGTTACCATGACAACTATGCATGCATTGGCATGCATGCAGAGCTGTGAGAGCGTCTTAAAGCATACACTGCTCGTTTGGCGCGAAGTTTAAATTTAATTAAACTTATATAATATAATGTAATATAATATTATATTTATTATATTATATATATTATTATACATTATATTATGCAATATATTTTCTTCTTAAATGTAAAATTATTTTACTTAAAATTAAATATTTTATGATGTATACATAAATAATACTTTTAAAAGCAAAAAATTTGATATTTTTATTAGAATTTTAAAATCTTATTCGATCAATGTTTTGATATAGCAGAATTGTTAATCACAAAATTATCGAATAATATTTCTGATATAAATTTTGTATACACTATTTGACATTTTGAACTACTAACAACAACAATAATAAAATAAGTGAAAAGGTTATTTCTTTGAGACCAAATAATTACATTATAATGACAGTGAGGTGAGGCCGCAGTCTCATGGCAGCGTTTTGCGTTGCGTTGTAATGAGAGAGAATGCAGCAAACGTATATTTGCGTCTTTTTCTCTCCCATTACGACGCAACGCAAAACGCTGTCATGGGACTCCACCCTGAGGCCGCAGTCCCGTGGCAGCGTTTTGCGTTGCGTTGTAAGGCCGCAGTCCCATGGCAGCGTTTTGCGTTGCGTTGTAATAAGAGAGAATGCAGCAAACGTATATTTGCGTCTTTTTCTCTCCCATTACGACGCAACGCAAAACGCTGCCTTTAAGACCTTTCTCCAATAGGTTCCCAAAACTCTGTGTCTGCGTCGGTTGCTATAGCAACACATGCTAAAATCAACGCAACGCAGTCATTCGCAGACAAACGCAGAGTTTTTGGATCCTATTGGAGAAAGGCCTTTAAAGACCAATCACTCAGGATATTATTCATGGTCAGGGCTAAGGGAGCATTTACACCTTCGGTAAAAATTTTCAGAACGGAAAATTTTTCATTGGAGTAAGAGAGGCAGACTGTGTATCTGACTCTCTTACTCCAATGCAAATTTTCCTTTCTGGACAATTTTTACAGAAGGTGTAAACGCTCCATAATCAGAAAACGAACTGAAGAGAAATTTGTCCAAAACGATAATTACAAATACAGGGTGTCCTATTATCAAATAAAATAATTTTGTTTGAAAATTATTTAAAACAATTGTTGTTGTAGCGAAGAAGATTTAAAAATAATCTTAAATTCTACTGACTGTATTGTTTTAAACAATTTTTTCGATAAATTCATATTTTATTCCAAGTTATATACTTCTGATTGATAAATTAGAGTGCGACTGTGGGACACCCAGTATCTGTATATGTATAATGTATATAGTTTGTTTGAGCGGTTTGAGCTAAGCAGTCAAGTTAGTAAAGTTGACGAAAATTTGAGAAATATTGTTATTTAAACATCCTCATAAGTGTTAAATATTCATGTTTCAAGTCGATTTCCTTGGTAATTGAAGTATGTTTCATGTATAAAGTTATATTATTTATAATTCGTACATATTGAAAAATTGTAGTTGTATATGGGAAAAAGATTTTGATTTTTTTGAGGTTAGGAAACCATGATGATCTTGATCTTTTTTTTAAAGAGACTCTTTGTGAACGTGGTGCCCTCTTGTAAATTATAACTCTTGAAGAAGATGTTTATGATTTGCGGTCATTCAGTATTTTCGAGATAAAGAAAACCCTAGTGTGAGTGAAATTAGGCCCTATTTTTCTTGCCAAAGATCAGCATTGTCCGGATCGTCTATTTTTTTCCGTGTACTTGTACATGCGTTCTCTATTCCTTGTGTGCATTAATTTCATTTTTTTTCATTAATTTCAACTTGTGCTGAAATTTTCTTAAGTTCACAAAATTTTTCTAAAATTCAATCATTTTGAATGTACATACATCAAAGGGCAAAGTTTACAAATAAGGAAAAATCATAAAGTGAGAGTGTCAAGTTATCAGTGAAATTTTGACTTCGTCCATTCAAGCGCGTTTTTAGAATAAACCTTGGAAAATATTTTCTAATTAATTATTCATTATTGCCGGGATTACGAAATATTTTTTTTTCTCAAATAGCGTGAAATATTTTCAATAGTTGTTTTGATTGATTTCAGTTAAAAAAATTCGCTTGTAAATCATATTTTAACAGTTATGTATTTCTAAATAGTAAAATATAAAATTTTAATTTTTGTCATTTGTCAGAAAGATTAAATTGGCTTATTTGTATTGTTTAAGAAAGATAAACAGTTTTACAGCTATAGATTGTTTTGAGTAAAGCAATAAAGCATGCAGGTTATAATTTAATCTGAGATGACCTTGCTCAGTCATGCATATAAATACAATAAATAGTGAGAAAATTAATGTAATTTGTTAACTGCGTATTCTTTATGTTATTGAATAGTTTCGTCACTGGAGAATTGGAGGTCCACATTGAAAGTGCGGGTCATGCCGACCACTGGTAGAGTAATGTAATGAATAGCTGTGGGAACTCAAATATTGGCACTAAGCTACGAGGATCAAAGATCTCGGAAAACCAACAAGATTCTGTTGAAAGCAAGCAAGAAGAAAAGTTGGAGAAAGACGACGATATTTTAACTGGACATAGTTTAAACGATTATAATATACCAAGAGCAACGCTCGTAATTTGCCAACGCAACTCAAACAATTCATCCAGTGATCACACTTTCTCGAGGTTTAAACCGAGGTAAATTTGTCGTCTGCTCGTCTACCATTTTTTCTAGTGTACATTTGTATTCATTTAGAACTGCTTTAGAACTGGAGGTGGAGCACGAAATGAATTTCGAATGGCTCGTGGAGGAGGAAGCGGTGAACGTGGCAGAGGCGGCACGAGAGGACGAGCTTTTAAGAAAACACCAGTCGGTGATAGAGACTCAAATGCAGAGTCTAGCTATCACCCCCCATCTAGATCCAAGTTTCAAGAATCGTTGAAAAATCACGAAAATTCACAAACCAAGTACTACGATGATAAACGAATAAATGGTGAGTGAGTCAAATTATTCTTTTCTTTTAAGTAAATTGAAAAACAATTTCTACCTTCTTTTACTATAGAGGACTCCAGAATATCAAAGTTGTTGAGACGCTTGTGTCGCGAGGACGATGTTGATCACTTTTTAGGACTTTGTAAACAATTGCAAGAGGGTATATTGGCTCCAGAAAATCAGAGATACATTCGGAGGAATTTGGATCTTATTTGTGAGACTTTACTCGATTCTTTGCATTCAGGACCGGGAATTAAAGCAAAACATGAAATTGTCAAGTGTTTGGGACGCGTTGGTTACGTTGTAGATCAAGATTTCAAGAGGTATTTGTTTGTACAATTTTTTAAGAAAATTAAATTCCGAACTTTGAAAAATAAAATTAAGGTATGATTAAGGTACATGGAATGGATGTTCAACAAGTATTCACAGGAACGAAAAGATGAGGTGAAATGTCTATTAATAAAGTCTTTTGGCGAAACATTAAAATTAGACGCCGAGGCACCAAAATTAAAAGAATTTTCAGTGGTAATTATTAGTTTTCCATTTTTTTTAACAAGTTAAAGAATCAAGATAAAAAATCAAGATATTCTTCTTTCCAGTCGATAATGTTTCATCTACAATCACTACTTGAAAATGTAGAAAGACCGGATTTACTGACAACGACTGTTGACGCAATGCTACTTATAATAGACCTTTATCCGGAAACATTTACTGGTCATTTCCGTGATACAGTTGACATTCTCGTCGGCTGGCATATTGACTTAACGCAGCAGAAGCCAATTGTTGCCTATGCGAGCCGTAGTTTACAAAAAATGCGCAATTTTTGGTTGGCCGATTTACAATTCACTTTAACATTACTGGGTCAATTTTTAGAAGATATGGAAAGTTATGACGAGGAATTATCATTACCGGGTTCTGGCCGCAGTTCACCTGACGATGAAAGTGTTCCCTGCATGAAAGAATGCATTCTCAAAATTACTTCACTTATTTCCGTTTTTAATACCGTGACTAAAAGTATTTTAGATCATTTAAATCCAAATCTCAATCCCGCTGTTCAATGGTCCTTTTTAAATGATTGTCTCTCGAAAATGTTACGAATTGTCGTGAAAGCTATTCAAGTCGATACAAATAATATTCTTCTATCGAATGATTTAGAAATTTCAGAGGATAATACCGAAACTTTGATTAAATGTATGAGAAGTATGAATCTTTCTCAAAAGAATATTGCAACAGTGTTGAATAATTTGAATAAAGATGAAATGAATGAAGAAAATCTTGTTCAACTCATCAAATCAAATTTTAAAACAAATGACAACAAGTCTGCTTCTGATAATTGTATAATACCAAAAGAAAACGAAGAATCTTTATTGAGTATATTGAAAACTTTGGATTTAGCATCGAGAAAAAATGTTGATCTAGAAGAAAAAGAGGAATTAATTGTCGTTGCGAATGAATGTGCCTTTTTACTTTTGGGACATCTTCAGAGTCGTGTCACAAAAAATGATGATTTACTGTATAAATTCATTGATCTTCAATTGCAAAAAGTTGATATATTTTGGGATGATACAATTGTTTCAACATTGACGACAATTTCAAAAGTTATTAAAGAAGTATCGGCAAATCTTCCACTTGAATTGGTTCATAAATTATTGGGACAAAATTCCATTTTATTAAAATTACGATTCAGTGATACGGTTTCAATCCAAAATGCAAGTCTTGGTGTCTATCAGAGTCTTTTGAGTTTGAAAAATATTCCACTACTTCAAGAAGCGTATCGCTATGTACTTGCTGATTTAGAAATTGCCTATAAATTGATTGTAACGGATGTGGAAAATTTGGTTATTGACAATCCATTGTCTAATGTTTCCTATAAGAAGAAAGACGCCGAGTTGGTAGTCATTTTTTTACTACGAGCTTTATCTGATATTGGTAAGAATATCATTTCATTTCATTTTTTTTCTAATAGAAAGTATAGAAAATTTATTGATAAAAAATATGTGTAATTTACAGCGAATGCAAGTAATTCGATAATTGGAATGTGGGCTTTGAAACCAAGTATTTTAGAATTGTTGGCCGTCAAATTGAAACCTTACGATCCGGTTTTATCCACAGAAAGTCCACTTTTACAATACAGTATTTTGTATCTACTTTACGCTCATTGTTCGAGGTAAATAAACGTTTTTCTTTACTTTTTCTTTACTTTTTCTGCTTTTAATTGTTTCAATTAATGAACAAATTAACTTTTAGGTACAATCATTTTGTGCCCAGTTCAAGTCTCATAACGGGGACAAATTCTTGTCGTCCAATGGATATTTTTCCACTGGACGTGCCAACAACATCGCCAAACAGTGGACATTTGTCGATAATATTAAATCTTTTGGCAAAAACATTTAAACAACAGAATTGTAATCAAACGATTGTTCTTTTGATCGAATGGACGCAAGAAGTTTGCTATCAAGCAGAAAATTATCTCGCTATACTGAATAAAACGGAAGAATTCCAAAATATTATTTCCAGTCTTCTTAAGTGTGCAGCGACAACAAATCATGATATTTCATCAGCAATGTGCAATATTTTTGAAATGTTATTCAACGCAAAGGGTATTTTCTGGCCGGAATCTATTTACGTGGAAATAGTTGATTTAATCGTATTACATTCGACATCTCTGGATAAAATTGTACGTGAAAAATATGGACGTTTATTAATGAATGTCCCACTGAACATTGTTATTCCAAAATTGAACAAGGAAACTCTTCTCCCGGAAACGAAGGTATGCAATTGATAATGTAGTTAATCAGGGGTGGCCACGCAACCTGGAAATGTCAGGGAATTTTATAAACCTTGAAAAAACCTGGAAAAGCCAGGGAATTTTTATCGCAATCCTGGAAAATTATTGTTTTCTAAAGTTATTGTGCTTTTTCTTAAATATTTCAAAATTAATTCAATTTTAAAAAAGTTGCGTTTACAATTTTCATAAATAGATAAACTTCAAAAGGTTTTAATTTGAAATTTTGTAAATTTTCAATTTTGAATAAATTAATTAATTAAATAATAAAAATTTCACAGGAATTCTATTATTTACAAATTCTTTATAAATTTCTTCGCAATAATTCAATTATTATATTTTCATAAATTATCAATATATTTTTAATTCAATTTCTTGAAAGAATTAAATTATTTTCAAAAATTTTAATGAAATTCTTTTTAACAATTCAATTTTTTATCAAATTATAGGGGAGAGGGCCCTAAGGTGGTCACCCATCTTTTGAACGACTGTAGATTTCAAATGGAATTATATATAAAAATCAATAATACGGCGTTTGAAACTTTATCTTATTACCTAACTTCCTATCATAAAGTTTTTTCATTTCATTAATAAAAAAAAAGTTATGGCACTTTTTAAAAAAAGTTGAAAATTCGACTTTTAAAAAAGTGGCCCCAAGGTGGTCACCATACAAAAATTCACTAAAAAAGTTTTTAAAAAATGTAAAAAACGTATTATTAAGTTGTTTATTTAATATTAATTGTTTTTCAGGATCACAGAAACATATTACATATTTTTTTTTGCACTTTGTCCTTTCGTCAAAAATGATACTTTTTGTGTATGTATTAGACAGATAAAATTTTGAAAATAATTCTATTTCATTATTATTCATCATAAAATTTAAAAATTGATAAAATTCATATTCACAGTGATAAATGTTGATAAATATAGCGTATAAACACATTTTCATAAAAAATCAAAAGTGTCCACCTTAGGGCCAAGACACAATTTTTTAAACGTTAATAAAAAAATTTTTTAAAGCACAATATTAATTATATTCATTTGGAATATTATTGTACGATATATAAAGATAATAATTATAACGATTTTTACTAATTTAAAATGGTTAATTTCGATGATTTTAACACCCTGAGAAAAAAATTTCTCGATCATTTAAAAACAGAAATTTTACGACGTTCAACGTTACAAAGAGACTTATACGACTATTTACCTCAAAACTTTACTAAAATCTTTGTCTTCTCAAATAATAACAATAACAAAAAACATTTGAAGATACTAACTAATATACAAAAATTTTCTTAGGGTGACCACCTTGGGGCCCTCTCCCCTATATTTTAACCCTTTAATGGCCAAGTTTTTTGCCGTTATTATAAATGTATAATGTTTAGTAAATTCGTTTATTCTATTATTCAATATGAGAAAATTTTTTTTAAACATTTTCCACCCCTTAAAACCACCCCTAACGTATATTACTACCCAAAAAAATTGATAATTAATCTAAGTGATGAATTAAATATTTGTTAGCTCCTGTCTGCTTTATAATTATTTATAAATATTCTCTGGTTGTTCAAAAATGAAAAATAATCACAAATAACCACTTAAACACCACCCTCAAAGTCAAATAGCCACCCCTTGACGATAATAGTTTTTGTGGATATTTAAAAAACTATAGATTCTAAATGCATCTAAATTTTAAAAAAACGTTTCTAAGTAACACAAATGTGGATAATAATGTTAAACACCCCCCTTGGAACCCACCCCTATTTCATAATTATTCTTACATACTGTCAATAGTTTTGAACAATTAAAAAAATTATTTTCATTGATTCTATACGTTTCGAATATACGAAAAAATAGTTTTATGATGACTATGTAATGATAGTTAATGTAAACTACCCTTCAAAAAACAAGCCCAAGGTCAAATAACCACCCCTTGTTTATAAAAGTTTTTGTGAATGATAAAAAAATCTATAGCTTCTAAATGCTTCTAAATTATAAAAAAAATGTTTCTAAGTGACACAGATATGGATAATATTAATAAGCACCCTCCTAGAAACCACCCCAATTGCATAACAAGATTCAGGCGAATATAATAAATTTTTAAATTTATCGTCCGCCATGTTTGATCTGCCATTTCGAATTTTTTAAAACTGACATCGGATTTGTAATCAGCGACCCCGAAAACCCCCGAGTAACAATTTTTAGACGAATCTGATGAATTTTCAATTTATCGTCCGCCATATTGGATCCGCCATTTTGAATTTTTGAAAACTATCATCGGATTCGTAAACAGCGACCCTGAACACCCCCGAGTAACAAATTTTAGGCGAATTTGGTAGATTTTTAAATTGTTTCGTTTTTTTGGGGTAGTTTTCATTAATTTTTTTTACCCTGAGGTAAAATTTTGTTATTAATTTTTTTTACAAAGTTTACAATATTTTAAAACATATATGTTGCTTTGATAGCCGAAAAAAAAATTTTTTCTTGAAATTTTACCTTTTTTTTCATTTTTGGCATTTTTTGCGTTTTTTGAAGGGGTGTATTTCATAAAGGGTAGTTATTTGGAAAATGGCATTTATATGTATTTGTTACTCTCGCTCACCCCTTCAAAATGAGACCTCAGCGGAATTGATCCTTTAAGTTTTAAGAAAGTTATGATTTTTTGAAGTGTATGTGTACACTGGTCATCAAAGGGTTAATAAAATTCTTCGTAGAAATTTAATTAATTTAAATAATTTATTAAAATTCAATTATTTTCAATAAAGTTTCACAAAAGTGTAAAAAACGTTCAGGGATGTATCAACCATTTTAAATCATATGATCTTTAAATATGAAATAGAAGTTATGATAATTTATTAATAACTTTATTTAAAAATATGTATTAGAAATCATTGAATTCTTGCAAAGAATTTTGTCAAAAAATTTGAGAATAATTGAATTCCTTCGCAGAATTTTATTATTTATGAAAATAATCGAATTCTCCCGAAAAATTTAATTAAAATTTATAAAAATCTTAATTAAATTCTTTTGAAGAATATCTTTAAACTGTTTTAAAATAATGGAGTTTCTTTAATAGTTATAATTGAAAATTTTGAAAGTAATTGAATTATACAAAGAATTTTTTCAACTTTTTAAAATAATCGTGTCTGTTAATAGGTAATTTTAAATATTTGATTTTTAAAGTTTATTAAAATTGTATTGAAAATAATTGAATTCCTCAGGAGAATTTTATTATTTATAAAAAATAATTTAATTTTTGCGATGAATTTTAAATATAATTATTTTTTTTAAAATTACTTTGATTTGTTATTCTATTTATTTTATTATTTTTTATGTTTATTTTTTATAATATATAAAATATATCACAAAATAAACAAAAATTATAAATCAAATATAAATTAAATAATTTAATTAAGAAAACATCCATATAAAAATTACAATTCGAAACTTTTCGGCCCTGAATTTCATGGCACTCACACAGTCACAACTCTCACTGATATAATCCCTTCTATACTTCTACCTGGCGAGTTTCCGCCGTATAGAAGTCCGCCGTAGCGAGGTTTGCCTGTATTTAAAAATTTGTTGATAAAATTCTTTAAATGAGAGTTCAATTTTAAAAAACATTCAATTCTTCAATAAATTATTTATTTTTGTATTTAAATAATTGAGGTCTCGTGGAATTTTCTAATAAAAATTGATTTAAATATGAATTTGAGTTAACATTTTAGATAATAATTAAATGTTAAACTCTCTAAATTTGAATTAGTAAAAATGTTTTCTAATTCGAATTAGTGACTGACTTTTTGCTTTTGAATTAGCAGATTTTACTAATAAATAGTCGTTTCTACTAATTTAATAGTAAAATTTACTAATTCAAAAGCAAAAGGTCAGTCACTAATTCCAATTAGTAAAAATTTTTATTTAATATTCAAATTTAGAGAGCAAGTATTTTAGCGTGAATTTTTAAAAATAGGTAATTTAATTTTGCAAAGGTTTTAAATTATAATCTTTGAATGTTTGAAATTTCATACTTTCAACTAAAAATTGTGTAGATTTAATTTTTTTGAAAAACTTTAATTGAATTTTGTTTAAGTTATTTCATACTTTTATTGTCTAATATATATATTTGATTGAAGAATTTCCGAATACTCGATAAAATTTCGTAAAATTGAATTGTAAACAAAAGGATTTGAAAATTTTCAAAGTAAATTTTCAAAAATTATTAAAAATAATTAATTTAAAGAAGAATTTTAGTTAAAAATTCTGGAAAAACAATAATTTAATTTAAGTGATGAAAGTAATTTCGAATAAGTTACAGTAACAATATTCTTATAATATAAAATAACTAGCTGTCGTACCCGTCTTCGACGGGTTTTAGTTTCTACTAATATATTTGAAGAGGTGTCTACCAATCGGGAATTTTATTTGACTGGGAAAAACTAATAATTAGTTACATTAACTATTTCATTAGGAAAATATTACTGTTTGAATCAGTAAATGACTTTTCATATCAAATACTATTTTTAACTAATTCAGATTTATGGAACAGTATTTGTTAATTTGTAGTACTTTATGCGTTTGTATAGTATTTCAATTAATGTATTAAAAATTAATCCTAATTTTCAAACAGCTTTTGGAGTTATGTAGAGTCTAATTCGAAGTAATTGTATCGCAAGTAGACCCTACCTTACGACTGCTAAAGTCTAAAATAAGACCTATATTGTAGGCTGAATTTAGGGCTTAAATTTTGACAAATAAAAATGTTACATCAATAAAAATTAAAGCAAAAATCAATTTTTTAAAAACGAATTAATATAATAAAACTTTTTTTAATTAGATAAGAAAATTCATGATTTTTCCTGGTCGAATTAAATTTCCGTCTATTTCTCGGTTTATCTTCGCGGTTGATAGACACTGTTAAATGTATTAGTAGAAACTATAACATGTTATCGACTCCCACATGGGAATCTACATGGGATCCACTGTCATAAAGGAAACCATATAACCATATAACCTATATTTCTTTAAGAAAAAATCTCATGTAAAATCTATTTTTATTTTTCAAGTAGGTATAATTTTTCCATATCCCTATTGAAAATTTCCACATGGAATTTTACATTTTACCCATTTTTGCTTAATGCCCGGATAGAATTTTGGAAAAAAACAACAAACCCCAAACATTTCTAAAATTCAAGAAGGAAAATTTTAATTCAAAATAGGAATTTGTTATTTATTTTTAAAGGCATTTTTAAAACATTTCTAGAATTCAAAAATAAGAAAATTTTGATTCATAAATCCCAATTTGCCCCAGTGCCCGCTGAAGTCAAATTCCAGTTTTATTGATGCTCTTACTGTACCCTTTATATTGAACATATACATATATTTTATTTTCTACGTTAAATGAAATATGAAAATACGTGCTATAAAATTTTCAAACTTAAAACCTTAAAATATCAATACAGAAATTGTTTGCAAACTCACGTTCATTGATTTTAGAAAATTTGTAATAGACATCAAATTCATGACTCTAAACTTGTTAATAAAATAAATGTAATGAATGTAATTTAAAATTTAAAAACATCAACCGATATCAATAGCAATTTCATAAAAAATTAAACAATATTCAAAAAAAAAAATTAATTAAAAATTTTGTCGAAAATCAAAAATATGATTTTGGCTAAAAAATTGAAAAAAGCTGTAACTTTCGTTCAGCTTAATATTTTTCAATCGGATATGGCTATAAATTTAAGTTAGACTAAGACCAAAGAGACTGTAAAGTTTCGTTCTAATCTGTCAAGTAGTCTTTGTGTTTATCCTGGACAAAATAGACTCGGAGTGGTCTATTTCTTCATAAGTTGTTTAATTTCAAAAAGGTTTGAATTAAAAATTTTTGAAAATCTTAATTCTTATGGAAAAATTATAATGACTAAATATTTATTTAAAAAAGGTAAATATAACAATGCGGAATACTGTATTATATGTATGAAAGTTGCATGTATTTGTAAAAATTTAGTTTTAAGAACCTGGAAAAGTGGGGAAATTCAAAATGAGCAAAAGCGTGGCAACCCTGTTAATTACACTTTTGAATGAATGAATTAAAAGAAAATTCTCATTTCAGAGATCCAGACAGATTAAGAATTATTCCATAGAGTCGTTGACACTAGCCCAAAGGATACACATGCGTAGTAACAATGGTGAGATGCAGGCTCAATATTTCAAGACTTACATGGCATTCTTGCTCCAGGAATATTATTTCGATGCATCAAGTTTGACTGAAATTTTTACATTGTGCTGGCCAACTGTGTAAGTTGAAAAATTTTAAGCAAATTCAAAGACATTATTATTGAAATTGAAATCGAAATCAATTTCTTTTTTCAGATCTGAGAATGAGACTGTTGCGAAAATTTTTGAGATAGCATTAGCGAATTGTTCGTTTTTGTTCTTTTGGGGTGGTTTTGAAGCCGCCCAGCACTGTATTGTCAATAAATTGCGTACACCTCTCGGCAAACCGCAGGAAACTTTTACAACTATTGAATGCGCTCTGAAGACATTAGCCAGAGAAATATCCTACAATACAGAAGTGAAAAAGCGCAATAAACAAGAATCACTCAATAAACAACACACTCTCGAGCACACGCGTGTACGATTGCTTGTTGAATTTCTGGAACATCTCGAGAGAGCGATTCACAATGCAGCCGATGGTTGTGCGATGGCGTTGTTACCACTTTCGAAACCAGTTCGTACATTTTTCCACACAAATCGACAAACTTGTCGCGAATGGTTGAATCGAATTCGTCTCGCACTTTGTGTCGTTTCACTTCACTCGGGTTTAGCGACAAATGCACTGCGCAATGGTCAGCGACTACTGGATGATTTGAGCAGGACCGACAATACACAGGGAGCAGAATTTGAGAGAGCCGCTCTGTGCATTGCTCAAGCAATGGTGAAGCTCGGCGAGGCGGAAGCACTTCAAGGATTGTACGTTTACACCAAGGAGAGGGACAGAAAGTTCCCGTGGTTGAAGCCGGCTATTGAGGAGGCTTCCGGGCGCCATGAGATCGCTGCCGAGAATTACAAACTGTTACTCGAAGAGCAAAAAGAGGGAAATAAAGTGGACACTGACGGGCAGTTTGTGGCTTTTTGTTCGCAACAGTTGGTCAATTGTTATCGCTCAGTCAGCGATTGGACTCAGCTTGAGAGCTGGAAGCAACGAGAGGCGAATCAGGACAATGGAAAGCAAATAATGGAGAATATCGTTTCACAGCAGGCAAAGTGTTTCAAAAAATTCCAAGACGGCGAGACAATTGTTCTCGAAGAACTCACAAATTGGTCACTACTGGATGAGGAAGCGAAGACAAATTGGAGTTGCGTTAAAACAATGACCGAGTGCTCCAATACGTTAACAAATATCGCTCTCCGCATCAGCGTCGATGACAAGCGTGACACATTTGTGCAGGATATTGAGAAATGCCAAAGTTTCGCCGCCAAAACAATGGAAGAAGGTCTTCGTAACGTGCCCTCGGAGTATCTCACCGATTCCATTCTAATGCAGTATTCGTCATCGGGTCTAATTAATCACTTATCGGGGGAGAAGTCAGACATTTTCCAACTCTCGCAAGCTGATAAAATCAATCATCTCAATACTTGCACGCTGACCCAAATTCTCTGGTGGTCGGACTACTTCGCCAGGATTAACAATCCCGAGTCTATGGAGGAAGTCGCTAGTTTACGTTTACACGTAATTCGAAGTGCCCGCAAGGAAGGAAACTATAATCTCGCCAAGCGTGAGATTGTTCGCTATTTCAGAAACGAGGACAATTTATTTCCCAACAAAGATATGGAAAAGTGTCTCTTCGCCGATATTGTGACGAATGCCCTGACAAATCCAGTTCATGTTAAGTGGACCAAGAATAACATGCGCGCTTTTCGTGAAATGTCAAAATTGTTATACTGTATGGAGAGTACCGAAGATGCGCTGAAAATTTGCAGCGTCACCGCCCTTGGAATATCGCAAGCAATCGTCAATGGCGAACAGTCGACGGAACTGCGTGAGACTGGAACAAAGTTGTTAATGACACTCGGTAAATGGATCCAACAGGACACGAAAGTGAGTGAAAATTCACAACTAGAGGAGCTGCTGAGTTTCGAATCAGTGCACAACGACGGATTAATGGATAAATTGTTCGGAAAGACCACAGAATTAATACCCGCTTCGGATATGATAATTGGCAAACTAATGCAACTTGGCTTGAATCAGTGTCCTGATTTACCGCTCGCTTGGTGTAATTTTGCAGCCTGGTGCTACAAGTGGGGCAAAAAGATGGTGGACAATTCGAATTCGGGTCAGTTGACGGAGACCGATAAAATGAGTATTAGATCTCTATTGCCGGTGGAAATATGCGAAAACGATCTCACGGCAGTTTTCTCAATACTGAGTCAAAACAAAGCAATTCCCGAAGATGAGGGCGACATTGACATGAATGTGATAAATACTTCGGAGATGATTGAAAATCAACTGAGAAATGTGCCTGCATTGTGTCACGCAAACAGTGAACATCTTTCAATGTTGGTGGAAATATGGCGACAGGCGCAAAATCGTATTTACTCTTACTATGAACTGTCGGCAAATGCTTACTTCAAATTTTTACAATTGGCAAAGAAAGACACGAACGATTGTGCAACAATAACGGCAACATTGCGCTTATTGCGATTGATTGTAAAGCACGCTTTGGAATTACAAAATGTACTCGAGTCGGGCTTGTCGACAACTCCGACTGCACCGTGGAAGGAAATAATACCGCAACTCTTCTCAAGATTGAGTCACCCGGAGGCTTATGTTCGTACCCGCGTTTCCGAATTGCTGTGTCGCGTCGTTGAAAACTCACCTCATTTAATAACGTTTCCGGCTGTCGTTGGCGCCGTTTCGAGTCAGAAGAGAAATTTCTATGACGATTCCGAGAATGAGCAGTACTCCGAGGAGGAGAACGATGACGTGAATCAAACATTCATGGACAATTGCTTCCTACAACTTGCCGATTGTCTTTCGAATAGAATACAAGACTCAGTGGTACAAGTGAAAATACTCGTGAGAGAATTACGAAGAATTACATTGCTGTGGGACGAATTGTGGCTGGCGACACTATTTCAACACCATTCGGAAACTTCCAAAAGATTCGAACAATTGGAATTGGAAGTGCAACGTGTACAGGACAATATTTGGCTCGCGCCTGACGATAAGGAGAAATTAATAGCTGAGAAGCATAGAATTATTCTACGACCAATTATTTTTATTTTAGAAAACCTCTTGTCAATGACGTCAGTGACGGCAGAAACACCACACGAAAAAATGTTTCAAGAGAAATTTGTCCCGAGCATTGAGAAAGTTATCCATAAAATGAAGAATCCAAAAAATCCCTCAAAGCCACAAATGGTTGCATTGCCTCTGAAGCAACTTGAGAGCAAATTGGCGCAAAGGGTGCACAAGAGAGGCGCTCATTCTCTATTAATGACGGACATTAGTCCAACGCTTGCTAATTTGAAAGATACATGCATTGCCATGCCTGGCGTTAACATGGTTAATAATAAAATAGTGACAATTCGATCTGTTGACAATAATGTGCAAATTTTACCAACTAAAACAAAACCAAAGAAACTTGTCTTTCACGGATCCGATGGCCATGTTTACACTTATTTATTCAAAGGACTTGAGGATCTTCACCTTGATGAGAGAATTATGCAATTTCTCAGTATATGTAATACTATGATGTCGAAAAACAGTGATACGAAAAAAGTCTACAGAGCGAGACATTATTCTGTCATCCCCTTGGGTCCACGTTCCGGTTTAATTCAATGGGTCGACGGTGTCACTCCCCTCTTCGCTCTATATAAACGATGGCAGCAAAGAGAGAGTTCGATGATTAATAAAGGCAGTAGCTGCACAATTTTACGACCGTCGGATTTGTTTTACAGTAAATTAACGCCACTGCTAAAGGAACGGGGCATCACGTTGGACAATCGAAAGGAATGGCCACTTCAGGTACTTAAACAGGTTTTATCTGAACTGATGTCAGAGACACCGAAAGACCTGCTTGCAAAGTAAGTAATCATTTTCACATTGCTTTAATTTAATTTAACAACATTTCTACTGAAATTCTCAATTTATAGGGAAATCTGGTGCAACAGCATTAATGCAGGAAGCTGGTGGCAGGCGACAAAAAATTATTCCTATTCTGTCGCTGTGATGTCTATTATCGGCTACATTATTGGACTTGGTGACCGACATTTGGACAATGTCCTCGTGGATTTAAATACCGGCGAAGTTGTGCATATCGATTACAATGTGTGCTTCGAAAAAGGAAAAACTTTGAGAGTTCCTGAAAAAGTACCCTTCCGAATGACTCCAAACATCAAAACTGCTCTGGGCGTCACAGGAG
This sequence comes from Leptopilina heterotoma, assembly GCF_015476425.1. Taxonomy (NCBI): domain Eukaryota; kingdom Metazoa; phylum Arthropoda; class Insecta; order Hymenoptera; family Figitidae; genus Leptopilina; species Leptopilina heterotoma. The sequence goes on along the minus strand of NW_025110946.1, from coordinate 456,097 downwards.
TTGAGGTAAAATATTTATTAATAATTATTAAACGATTTCTCCAATTTTATTTGCAAATAATGAATAAATAATACTGATGAATCAAAGTACAGTCATTTCTAAAGATCGATTAGATTTAAAGGTACAATTATCGTAAATTGTTTGTAAATTTGTGTCTTGCGTTGATTTACTGATATCGTCATTATTAATTCTTTGCCCGGATAATTCACTTTGCTTTCTTAAATAATGCTTTAAACTGGAATTAAAGTCATCGTGATTTGGCGATTGAAAGTGCAATAACCGTTGGAATGCTTTTCGAAAATTTGAATTTTTCCATGCATAAATCATTGGATTCATTCCACTGTTGGCCATTACAAGAGAAAATGTAATTTTGTATATTATTGGTGTTGATTTTTTGTAGAAATCAAAAGCACGTGTGCAAGCAACTATCAAATATGGTAGCCAGCATAGTGAAAAACATCCAACTATTAAAAACACCACCTGAAATTTAACAAACAAGAAATATATTATATTATTATTATTATTATTATCTCTGGAGAAAATAGAATTAAATAAAACTTTTTCAGTTAAAAATTGAAAAAAAAAATTGTCAAATTACTGAAATATTGAATTAAAAAAAAATAAATAATAATAATAAAATAATAATAATTTGTTTATTGTTCGACTAGTCGAACAGCTATCCAATATGGGTTAATATATGTAATATTTTTTTATTTTATTATTTATATGTTAATTACAGCAGTTTTTGAAATCATGGAGCAACCAGTTCTAGATTAATTTCACTGGCATAACCAGTGATTTAATATAAAAATAATAATTATTAATTAAAATTAGTAAATTAAAATTTACCTGAATATTTTTTCGATCCCTAGAATTTGATTTGTCAACTCCATTTGATTTTAATCTCTGCATGTGAACATTCGTTTCTTTCCAAATTTTTAGATATAATATTAATACACTGATCCAAACAATGAAAAATATTGGTGTCAATATTGCAACCACGTAATATCTATATGAAATTTAATTGAATTAAATAAATGTTTCGTTTCCTAGAAGAGAAGAAATTTGTTTACCTTGGTAGAACAATTCCTAATTCACAGACAGAGGTTGAATCGAAATTATGCCAATAGACTGGTATCGTTGATATTGCTATTGATATAATCCAGCCAATTGCAATAATTTGAAAAATCACTTTTAACGTTATAAATGTCGAATAATTAAATGGATAAATAATTGCAATGTAACGATCAATAGCGATTGCACTGACATTAAAAACACTCGCGCAACATGCTAAACTTATCAAGACAAATCTCAATATGCATGTTGCTTCAGTTTTGTTTAGAGACTCACTGAAATAAAATCCTAAGTGGTATGGTAACGTTAGACCAACTAAAAGATCAGAAATGGCGAGATTCATTATCAAATAATTTGATATAACGTGACGTAAACGACGACTCATTTTAACAGCGAGTATTGTCAAGACATTGCCAAAGACGATGAGAAGAAATAGTAATATGTCGATAATTGACCAATAAATTGCACTGCCTGGTAAAACGAGAATTTGCAAATTCTTAGTATCATTTGGTGTCGTTGTTGGCAAATTCCTTAGTATATTATCCATGTCCATTTCTTACTGAAATATTTTTTCTTATTTTAATCTTTACATAATGGAGAAACGTATTTAATTTTCTTTTTTACATTTTTGCATTTTTGCATTTTTGCATTTTTAATGAAAACTATTCTTGTCTGATGAAGATTTTGAACTGAAGAGTATTCAATGTATAGTTAATGTATTTAAATGACTAATAGAACTGGTTTTTGAATCATTAATTCACTCACCGACAAAGTTTCTTTTATGATGTCACATTAAATATACCCGAAAATATTTCCATGTTTCTTGCCACTAGTTCCACAAATAAATGGATTCAATTTCAGCATTATTTTATTTAAGGCTAACATTAAAAACTAAATTCTTCTATAAATTAAAATTGAAAATATTAACAAGACATTAATTAAATAATTTTATAAAATTAAACTTACGATCGTGAAATAACAGAGATCTAGCGATAAATCTGACGATATTTCTTGGGAAACTGGTAAAATTATCAATAATAATAGTTTCTACGTTCGTTATCATTTACTCGATTAATCGAGCATCTGCTTATCTACACATAAACCATTAATCGAATTTATTTTATCTTTTTACTAATTAGAAAACATTCATTTTTAAATAAATAGTAATTATTAAATTATGAGAATGGAAATAGTTTTTAATAACGCTTTTGCTATTATTTGACACAAGTTATGCTCATGGTATAATGTTTATTCCAGAATAGATTAGTGTGCTATCGTTGATTAAGTTTTTTCTTTTATTATTTTTCATTTCTTTTTTTTTATTATATTAACAAGTACCCATCTTTTCATGAACGTAGAACACGCAAAGTTCATTGATTTTCTCCAATGTGTGAATTCCCGGATCGTGTGAAATTTTTCTATAGAGTACATAAACACATATTTTGTAATTATTGTAATTTTATAACAAACTTATTTAATTATAATTTTAAAAACTAATTAAATAATGATAATTTAATCAAAAAAAAGGTAATAATTAAAAATTGTAATAAAAATTATTGTTACACCAATTTTTATTTTCTTACAAATAACATTTTTTGTGAATTTAAAAATTTTGAAATCTAACAAAGCTTAAATGATTTTTTTTACCAATTATTTATTTATTTATACATTTTAAAATTAATTGAATTTTAAAATAGTTTCGTTTACAATCTTCATAAATAGATGAACTTTAAAGGTTTCAATTTGAAATTTTTAAAAATATCAATTTTTAATGAATTTAAAAAGAAATTTTAAGAACAACGTGATTACAGAAATTCAATTATTTTCAAAAGTGATGAACTTCTTCGCATAAATTCAATTATGTTTAAATTTTTTTTTAAACTTTCGGCAAAATTTCAATTATCTTTATAAATAATAAAATTCTTCTCCAAAATTCAATTATTTTCAAAAAATTTAATAAAATTCTTGGCAAAATTTCAAAAATTTTCCTCATTTCAATTATTTTTAATATCTACTATTTTAATAAAATTTTACAAAAGAATTTTATTATTTAAACAAAATTTTAATAAAAATTTCACAGAAATTTAAATACATGGGTACCAATTTTTTATATATTTCTTCGCACCAATTCAATAATTTTTCATTTTTTAATCAAGTTCCTCCAAAGAATTCAAATATATTCAGAGAATTGAAAAAAATAATTAGGAGAAATTCAATTATTTCGAAAAATTTTGATAAAATGCTTTATAAATTTGAGAAATTATAATAAAATTGGTCGTAGAATAAAATTATTTTCGTAAAATATAACATCTCTCCTAGGAATACAATTATTGTCAAGAATGTTTGTAAGAATCTTCGAAAGAATTCAATTATTTTCGTAAAAAGTAAAATTCTTCAAATCAATTCAATTACCTATTTAATAAATTTTAATAAAATTCTTCCCAAGAATTCAATTATAAAAAAATGGATTTATTTATTTATTTCAAAAATAAACATTTTCACAGGAATTTAATTATTTTTACAAATAAAAAATCCTTCGCAGTAATTCAAATCTTTAAAAACATTTTTAATAAAATTCGTTGCAAGAATTCAATTATTTTCACAAATAACAAAACTTATCGCAGAATTTCAATTATTTTTTATACAATTTTAAATATAGGGGAGACTGGGGCGAAAGGTTAAACTGTCAAAACAGTTAGAGCAAATAGTTAGAGCATTGAAATCACCCTAAATAAATGTCCGGAGTTATGTGACATTCTGTTCATTTTTGTGGTGTCCATATTTAAAGTTTGTTTTCACCCTACTTTTGAAAATTTTTTCGTAAAAGAAAATATCAACTTTTAAGTACCTATATTTTTTGAATTTATTCTCATCGCGATTTTTTTAGGTCCTTGTTTGAGTCCCCTGACGAGATACCTGAAGGTATTTGCTAAATATCTTTAGTCAGATTTTTTATATTTGTTGTTAAAGCCAAAAATGCGCCCTGGAGCGAAATGTTAAATGTATTTTTACATGTTGTTAAACATTTTTTTTACATTTTTCGTTTTTTTGGGTTTATTTGTTTAAAAATGATTTATTTGACATCAGGCTTTTGTTAAATAAACAGATCTTTTATTAACTAAATTACTTGTTTACGTATACTTTAACTTATCTACTACTTAACACCTATCAGAAAATAGTTTTAGTAGGCTAGAAATAGAATTTAACATTTTGCTCCAGCCATTTAACTTTTCGCCCCAGCATGGGGCGAAAAGTTAAAAAAAACAAAATTTTCAAAAAAGGACAAAACATTTATTTTATTCTAAAATATCAGAAACTTTTTTATTGAAAGTTGTAGAGGACAAGTTGCCCTACAATGTAGATATATAAATATTTGCATCTAAGCGATTATATTGTCTAAAAAAATCATTTATGCAAAATCTAACTTTTCGCCCTAGTCTCCCCTAATGACAGAAAATTGCATTTATTCTTAAAATTTTTTTTTAAATTCACCGATAAAATTGAATTATTTTTTAAAATTTTGATAAAATTCTTCATAGAAATTCAATTTTAAAAAATATTCAATTATTGAATAAATTAATTAATTTTGTATGTAAATTATTGAATTATCGAAAAATTTTCTAATAAAAATTTATTTAAAAAAATTGAAAATTGATGGTATTAAATGCCTTTTTTTTTGTAAATAATAATTTGGAAAACATTTATTTTCACAGGGTATTTTTAGATTGGCATGTGAACACACATTGAGAGTGATGCGTCGAGGCCGTGAAACTCTTTTGACTTTATTGGAGGCTTTTGTTTACGACCCGCTGGTGGATTGGAGGGCAGGAGCTGATAATAGTATCGCTACTTATGGCGCTTGTCAGGCAAGAGCAAGATGCACTGGCGTTGGAAGAAAACAACTCGAAGTTGAACTTACCCGAGCAATGTTTGCCGTCAGGACCACTGAGATGCGCTCCGAATGGCTCGCAAATCGGTTGGAATTTTACAATACAATTTACTATTACTTTTTTCGTTTATTTTGTAGAAATAATGATTTTTTTTCAAAATAGAGAGGAATTGGTTCAAGTTTTTCCGCTTCTGTGTCATCATATGAACAATTGGATGGAAGCAACGGAAGCGACCCAACAATGTCAGGGTTTATTACAGGATCGGCATCAACAGTTAGCGCTCGTTAAGGAAGCTCAAGCAATGGGAAGAAATCATGCTCTTTACTCAGTTATCAAACGTTACAACACTTACAAACGGACAAAAGATGCCCTTGAAAAAGCTAAAACCGGATTGAAAGATAAAATAGACGAGTGTCAAAAGCAGATCAACATGCACAATGTAATTTAATGAAAATTATTTCAATCTTATAATCCGAAACTTTAGCAATAATTTTCTCCTTCTTTCAGATTGCTTTGACAGCAGTGCGTGGTTCCCAATTGGGTCAATGGTTGACAGAAGTCGGAAATCCTGCCAATCAAGAAGATCATCTGGTTTTCGACTTGGTGAAGGAATTTCTCCAAAATGCCGGGCAAAGTCAAATGATTGTTCAGTGTGAACAGTCGGAAAATGAACTGACACAATTAGCAATGCAGCAATTAATAATGATTCGCAATTGTCTCGACCTTTTGAGTCAATATTCGGCAATTTGTAATCTTTATCCAATTTCGATGATGGCTCAACATCGCTCAGTGGTTTATCATAATTGGGCGAATAAATTGTTAATCACCGGCACTGTCGAAACGTGTCAAGAAGTAATTGGGCAATTAGAGGGGAATTTCGACCCAACCAGTGGCACCCAAGTTGAACAGATTATTACATTTTCATACCAAATGCAAGCGTTTCTGAATAATTCGAATGAGAGATTCAAGAAAGCCTGTCAGCGGATGGTGACTGAGGGTTTGCCGGAGGCTTCAGGATCGATCGACAAGGCATACACGGAGTCGAGGTCACAAATTGGGATATTCTTGAGAAGGGAAAAGGGAGCGGAAAAATCATTGGAGTGCGTGATAATAACTGCTTTATGTGCTTTGAATAAGAGATATCTAATGATGGAAGGAGCGGCAAAGTGCGCGAGTGACTGCCTAGTGGATTTGACATCGAGAGATGGCGATTGGTTCCTCGACGAAATGAGACTAATGTCATCGTTGATTGCCGAACTTGTGACATTAATTCCCGACAGTCATAAAACGAACAATGATGTTAAAATTCCGCTTGTACTCAAGTGTCTCAAGAATGCTGATTTTATTTACAAAGGTCTGCAAGAGCTCAACTATAATTTCCACACTATTATTTTGCCCGAAGCAATGAAGACAATAATAATTGAAGAGCCGACAGTTATGCGGATGGTCAACGAACTCGACGAGATTATTGTGTCGGTAGGAGTTCCCTTAGGTGAAATACTCGCACAACTTGAAATGCATTTAAGATTTACTGTCATGGAAATGGAAAGTCCTCACTCGATTGTTCAAAATCTCGTCGCACAGATGAGACTCCGTTTTGAGAATCTGCTCTCAAGACCTGCTGACGCACAGGAACTGCATCAAGACGAAACTTTAACGCCCGGACAAATGCTACTTATGGGTTTTAACGGCCTGTTCGAGAAGTTGCAGATGGAAGGTAATACACTGGTAACGGCGTTGAGTACACTCGACATACCGCCAAGTTGGAAGAAAATCGACCAAATTCGGGAAGCTAAAGAAATGGCGGCGCCTATTTTCAATGAAATGGCACGTGCTGTTTTGGACGACATATTTCTCATCAAACGCCTGCACACGATTCAAGAGTTTTTCATCATGTGTCGGGATACTGCTGCGGCATTCAAGGGAGGTTTGGCGAACGTGCACGACGATGACAGACTCAACAAACCGGTGCGAGTCTTCACTGCCGACTATGTTTCGCGGCAATTGCTCGGCATGACTTCGCAAACCTTAGCGATAGCATTGTGCTTCCTTCTGCAGAGAATGGGCTTGAGTGTCACCAGCGAAATTGAACAACGAGATGTAGGAGCTGAGAGTAAAGTTTCGTTGGAAGAACTCTGCAGAAAATTGCTTGATTTGTGTTTGAAGAAAAATTTATTCTCTTCATCGGTTCTAACGCAAGCAAGTGCTTTGAGTAATACACTTGAGAGCGCATGGCGTAGAAAACAGAGTTCGAAATTCGCCCAACAAAGTGTCGAAATAACTAGAGCAAGTGTTCAGAGACTTCAACTCCAATTGACAGCTCATCATTGGCTACATGAGGATAGTCTCTTACTGCGATCCAATCTCAATCCTTTAAGTAAGTTTTCTTCTTCTTCTTCTTCTTCTTCTTCTTTTATCTAAATTCAGGGTTTCTACAAATCATGGAATTGTCATGGGATTTCATTTTGATTCATGGAATCATGGAAATCTCATGGAATTTCTAATCGGATCATGGAATTTTTTTAGTTTTTGTTGTAAACCAGGGTGACTGACATTCGCGCTCCTTTATTAATCAGGGTGGTCACAAGTTTCAATTTATTAATTTCCCTGACAATTTACTGACATTAAAATTACTTTCCCTAACAAAATTTTTTTCACAATAGGAAAATATTAATGTTTACGGAAAATGAGTAAAATTTATGAATTTTAATAATTTCTAAAAATTATAATTGAGCTCCCGCGGGCAATAACTTGATCTGCGCTCTGACAAAAACGCTAGTACCAGTCGGGGAGCAGTGTGCGCCTCTGCGTCCGAGCGCAGATCAAGTTATTGACCGCGGGAGCTCAATTATAACCCTTCCTGCATTTAATTATTCTCTACAATTTTCAACTAAACTTCTTAGCTCTGAATCAATTAATTTATATCATTTTCCCAAAGTTCTTCTAGAATTCAATTATTTAAATACATCTTAATTTTTTATAATAATTGTGACTCTCCATAGTTTTTTCTTAAGTTATTAAGGTATAATGTTTTCAAAAAATTATAATAAAGAAATTCTTACAATTAATTTTTTAAAAATATTTTTAGATAATTTTTTAACGATAATAATTTTTCAATTTTGAAAAATTTCCAAACAATAAAAATTTGGTAAAATCTTTTAAAAATAATTGAATTTTTGAAAAGTATAAATAAAAATGATCAAATTTATGAAGAATTTTAATTATAAACAGGACCATGATTTCTCGAAAATTTTAATAAGTCCAAAAATTAAATTCTAATAATTACCTAGTTTTAAAAAATTAAAAAATTTTCATTAATGTAATTTTTCGAAAATAATTGTATTTCTTAAAATAATTTTTATATACAATTTAAAAAAACTAATGAATTTTTTGATAAATTTTAATTTAAAATTTCGAACATCATTGTTTTATCCCAAATGTTAAAAATAATTCTAAAATATTATTATTTTTGGAAATATGTAATTGAGAATATTAAAAATAGTGAATTTAAAAAAATTAGAGGCTTACTTTCATTTTTAAATTTACCTTTAAAGATTTTTCATTGAAATTTTTGATAATTCAATTCTTTTCAAAATTTTACAAAATTTTAACCATTCAAAACCATTTTTTGAAAGATTTGTTTATAGTTATTTTTTGCATTATACAGGGCTCGAACTAAGTTCGTAAATCCCGTAAAGATCCGTAAATTTGCTCCAAGTCCGTAAAAGTCCGTTTTTTTGAAAAAAGGTCCGTAAAGTCCGTAATTTGATTGAAAAAGAACGAAAAGTTCGTAAATTGTACGCTACAATTTGGAGAATTTCAGTGAAATTACAAATTATTGCAGAAATTCAATTATATTCAAAAATTTTTTAAATTCTCGTCAAAATTTCAATTATTATCTTTATAAATAATAAAATTCTTCTCCGAAATTCAATTAGGTATTTTCAAAAATAATTAAATTTTTAGAAAATTTAATTATTCTCGTAAGAAATAAAACTCTTTTTAGGAATTCAATTATTTTTATAAATAATAAAACTCATTGCAGAATTTCTATATTATTCTTAAAAAATGTTGTTAAAATTCGTCCAAAGAATTCAATTATTTAAAAATTTATTGATAAAATTCTTTATGATAATACAATTTTAAGTAACATTCATTGAATATTATTCAATTAATTATTTAATTTTGTATTTAAATAATTGTGGAATTAATTTTTTTTGAATAGGGGAGAGTGGGGCAAACCGGCCATAGTAACGGTTTTTTTACTCTTGTGACTAAACGAATCAACCGATTTCATTTTTCGATGGCTTGTTTGAAAGATCATTTAATTGCGCAACTTTTTTCCAGAGACACCTATACTTTATCTTTTAGATTAGATTAGATTTTATTGATTGATTTATATAAGATGATACAGTAGCAGTCATGATACAAAGAGAAAAGAAAAATAATACAATCAACATTTCTTTAGAACTCGATGGTTCATACAGAAAGAAAAGTAAAGAGAGTCTCACTTGATGTACATAGTTAACATTACACGCAGCGCTAGGTGTTTCGTAGATATTGACGAAGTTTTAACATTTCTTCCACCATTCTGAGAAATTTTAATATTATTTTTGTATCATTACTGGAGACAATTTCCAGCCAATAATTCAAATGTGCTTCATTTTCTGGGCCTTCAAAATATTTCTTTCTAATGTGATTGTACATAGGGCAAATTGATATTATGTGTAGAAAATGATCGTTTTCGATTTTACAATCTATGCACAAATTTTCGTCGCTAGGCAGTGTGAATTTCTCTTTCGTGTAGTATATAAAAGGGACATATCTATTTGACATTCTGACCTGTGCAAAAAGCTCACATTTCTCAAAAAAAGGTTTTATTTGCAAATACCAGTTATACTCGGGATTTAGGTTTTTTTTAGTAGATAGAGTTTGAAGTTTACCAAAACATACTATAGGATAACGCGTGGACTCCATAGAAAACATTTTAATAAGCCATGATATGATTAAGCAAAAAATTTTATAAGAGGTATGCAAACGGCCGGTTTCTAATCTGATAGCATAATTAGGAGTGTTATTTGGAAGATGTAGTAATTTCTTAAAAAAAGAAAGCTGTACTCTCTCAACGAGTTCCATGTAGCGGACGCCCCAGACTTGTATACTATACAATACGGTACTTAGACATAGACTTTCAAACAATCTCTCATACGTCGCCCAGGCGTTTGCTTTCGAATTATAAACAATTTTTAAGGTAGCACCTATTGCTGTATTCCCCGAACTTACCGCCCTTTTTGCCGCACATGAAAAAGAACCAGAGTTGCTTATAGGAATTCCCAAATATATAAAATTATCCACAACTTCAATTTTTTCTGATCCAAACAAGAAATTCTTAAAGCTCACTTTTTTAGTTTTATTTTTTTGAAAGATTAAAATTTTTGTCTTGTTTACATTGACTACCAGCTCTTTTTCTTTACAATACAATCTAAGGGCTTTGAGTTTCCTACTCAGTTCTGTCGGAGTATCGGCAAAAAGGACAATATCGTCAGCATATTCAAGCGATATTATATCACAATCCTTGTTTATCGTAAAGCTTCTGCAACCATGATCTAAGAGATAATCTCCAAAGTCATTCATAAAAAGAGAAAAAAGCAACGAACTTAAGACCTCTCCCTGGAGAACGCCTCGAGTGACCCTAATTGGTGGAGTTGATTCTCCATTATTTTTAACAAATACTGTTGCAGACTCATATAAGTGTTTTATGATATTTATAATTTTCGAGCTAACCCCTAGTTTAAATAACCTTGACCAAAGCTTTCCATGATTGACAGAATCAAATGCCCCCTTAAAGTCAATAAATGCAGCATAAATCGTTTTGTATCCTTGCGAGAAGCTGATCTGTACAAGTGAATTTAAAACAAATAAATTGTCAGTGCAGCTTCTTTTCTTGCGAAATCCTGATTGTGATTCCGGTAGAAGTTGCATTTCAGTTGTCCAGTCTGTTAGTCTGTCATATAGTATCTGTGTAAATATCTTGGCGATGCAATTGACTAGAGTTACAGGTCTGTAATTTGTAGGATCACTTCTATCTCCCTTTTTGTAAATCATAGTCATACACAATTGACTCCACGAGTTCGGCACACGCTCAGATGTAATTATTTTGTTAAATAGACATTTAAGATACTGAAGACAATTCTCAGGGAGCCTCTTGTAAAAACCATAGCCTATACAATCAGTTCCAGAAGCTTTACCTTCCTTACACCTACGCAAACTCTTTACAATTTCGTCATTGGTAATCTCAGAATCCAGAAGTACATTCAGCGTTGTTGGTCCATAACAAGGAGCATTAGAATAGTTCACCTCATACATATGTTCAAGAAAAAAAAATTGAATACGAAGAACACACAAACAATTCAAACTATTCCGCCACAAATAACCCATTGCCAGCAAAGAAGAACTCAACCACAACAAAATAAACACCTCCCTGGAAATAATTTTTTACGTTCAGAGAAACAAATGCACCATAGTGAATCCTCTCCAAAAATTATTTTTTGGAATGTCCACGGCATAAGTAATCGCAATTATATGGAATACGGTTTTCAAGAGGAAGACATCATCTGCTTATGCGAGACATGGATTACGTCTAAAGTGTCAACACTCTATACATCTGTCGGTGAGAATGAATCTATATACATCCCGGCCGTCAAATGCCCGGCACAGGGCCGTCCCAAAGGGGGACTTTTAATTTGCTTTAATAAAAAATTTTACAAACTTGACGTACTGAAAACTGATGACAATTTTATTTTTGTTAAAGTAACGTCTTTAAATTTTGTATTTATACTTTGTTTGATTTATTTTTCTCCTTGTAAAACTTTGGATAATAACTTGAATACTTTTAGTGAATCTTTATTTTATATAACTTTAAACTACCCAAAATTGCCATTAATTCTGGGCGGGGATTTTAACTGTCGTGTAGCGGATCTAAATCAGCTGGATTCTGCACTTTTTCTTGAAACTGCGTTCACTCCGAACCGCTCTTCCATGGACATGTTCCTCAATGCTAGGGGTAAATTGATTGTAGATTTTATGGAAAAGAACTGTCTTGTTTTGTTAAATGGCCGATCACTAAGTGATTCCCCTGCTTGTATAACATGTGAAGGTCCTTTTGGTTCTAGTATTGTTGATCATGTGTGGTGCTCTCATGACGCATTACCTTTTACCACTGATTTTTCTGTTTTGACAAATTTTACAATGTCTGACCATTTCCCTGTTGCTGTACATTTGCTACCATTTTCTTTTCCACATCATAAAATTTCGAAGAAGAGTAATCAAAATATTAAAATATTGTTCGATGCTTCAAAGTCATCTACTTTTTCTCAAATGATATCTGAAAACATTAATTTAATTCCATATAGTGAGAATATAGATTTTCTAAATAATAATTTGATAACTTGCATCATGGAAGTGGCCGAGAGATTGGGAATGAGAATTGTAGCAAATAATGGAAATAACAATAAAAAGAAGGAGAGCAGACCATGGTTTGATCAGGATTGCGCGATAGCCAGAAGAACTGTAAACCAAATACTTTATCTTTTATTGTTTAGTTGCTGTGTTAACTTTAAAAAAATTTGCAAACGGGCCGGTTTGCCCCACCCCCTGGGGTAAACTGGACCGTTTGGTTTTTTATTTATAATATTGCATGTACATAATCTACAATAATAAACAAGTTGTAAATCCAGATGTTCATTACATGAACATTTTGCTTCCTCTTTACGATCAGCAAAAAAAATTTGCTTCCTCGTGGAGGAAGCATTAACGATAAATATATTTCATTTTTAAATCATTTTTAATACAATTTAACATTTATAAAATAAAGTGCATTCGTCTTAATAGAAAGAATAAAATTTTCTTATACAGTAATATGAATCTAAATAAACAAAAAAAATTTTTAGTAAAAAAGTGAATTTTTCAAATTTGATTGTAATTAATTCTATAATTTTCAATAGAATATATACTTTATATACATCAATCGATTCGTCTTGATGCAAAGAATAAGATTTTTGATTTATTCTCCATAAATAATAACATTTTATTGTACAGCAACATGATTTTTAAGAAAAAATGAATTTTTATTAAAAGTGCAAATTTTTTGTTTATGATTGGCTTTAATTCTATAAATTTAAATACAATATATACTTTATATATACCAATCGATCTGTCTTGGTGCAAAGAATAAGATTTTATTATATATTAACTTCAATAACCAACTTAAAAAAAATTTTTTAGAAAAAAGTCAAAAAAAAAATTTTGTCTGAGAATTTTTTAAAGTCTATCAATCCACTTCGAGATATTTTTATGATAAATATGCCTGTCAAATTTTAGCCAAATTCGTTAAAACCTCTTCGAGTTATCGTGTTCACAAAAATCGGGATCCACACACACACACACACATCCATACATACATCCGGACAATTGTTCAGGGTCTTATATAACATAGTCCTATATAGAAGAAAATTTGTTAAAAGGATTTTTAAAAATTTTGTAAATTAAACGACTACAAAGCTTCCTCACGAGGAAGCAAAAACATAAAGAATCATGTAAACAAAGGTTGTAGTAATGAAAATAATAATACGAGATTGAATTTTAATTAAATAAATATTTTTTTTAATAAAAAAAAATAAATATGTTTGTCATTATCAGAGAAACAATATTAAAGGGTCCAATTCTTATTGGAAGACAATTATTTTTCATTGTAAGTTAATATTTTAATGAAAGAAACATTTTATTTAAACATAATTTTTATGAAACTTTAATTCAATGGAAATATCCTATGGCCGGTTTGCCCCAGAGGCCCATTTTGAGAATAAATGTTTGTCAAAAAAAAACGCTTTGCAAATTCATCAAAGTTTTTGGTGGTAAATATTCCTGAGGTGTGTACCTTCAAAACCTAAGACCTAATATTTGGAAACATTACACGATTTCCTCAGAATTTCCTTAAGAAAAAATTCGTAAAAGTGTAGAAAAAAACTAAAAAAAAAACTTTTGCTCCCAGCGTTGCACAAACAAAAGTAAAAATTGTCAAATTGAAAAAATAAGGTATACTACACATGGTTGTTTCAAATTTCTAAATAGCACTTTTGACAATTTCGCCATTTTGGAGATATTGACCCCTGACCGGTTTACCCACCGGGCCGGTTTGCATCACTCTCCCCTAAGTTTAATTGAGGATTTTTTTAAAAATTATTTAAAGTTTTAAAATTTTAATTATACCTAATTATTAACAGACACGATTATTTTGAAAAGTTGAAGTACATTGTTTAATTATAATTAATTCTTCGAAAGAATTCAATTATTTTCAATATTTTACTAAAATTCTTTGAATCAATTAAATTATTTTTAAAAACTGTAATAAAATTCTGGGATGAATTTAATAATTGTTTAAAAATAAAATAAAAATTTAAGTACTTTGAAAATTTCCAATTAAAATTATTAAAGAAACTCCATTATTTTTAAAAAAATTCAATTATTTTCGTCAGTAATAAAATTCTTCGCAGGGAATTGAATTATTTTTAAAAAATTTAATAAAATTCTTTGCCATAATTCAATTATTTTCAATGCATTTTAAATAAATAATTTTATCATTGGTCCATAATTATTATAAAACATGAAGAAATCGATTTTATGAAAAATTTTCTCTTATTTGTCACATACAGTCATGTAAAGTTGGCACTACTTTTTTGAAAAATCAAAAATTTTACAAGAGTTCTGGTCACTACCAATAGTTCTAGAGTTCTCTAACGATTATTTAAATAGTTCTGATGATTAACAATAAAAAAAGCGACAATGAAAAATCATAGTGCTAACTTTGCATAGCACTATTATTTTTGCAAAAAAGAGTTCTGACCTAATATTCTGAAAGAGAATAAAGAGTTCTCTACCAAAAAAAACAAGAGTTCTGCAAAATTTCAAAAGTTATTAACAAATTAAAAAAAGTTATGAAAATAATATTTTGAGAGTTCCGAATAGAGTTCTGGCATCGTCATAAAGAGTTCTATAAGTATTTCTAATGAAATTTTGTTTTAAATCCAAAATCAAAAAAAGTTACGAAACTTTCAAATTTTCATAATTTTGAAAAATTTTGAAATTCAGAGTTCTAAGAGTTCTGAAAAGAGTTCTGGCATCGTCATAAAGAGTTCTATAAGTATTTCCAATGACATTTTGCTCTAAATCCAAAATGAAAAAAGTTACGGGACTTTGAAATTTTGAAATTCAGAGTTCTGAGAGTTCTGAAAATAATTCTGGCATCGTTATAAAGAGTTCTATAAGTATTTCTAATGTCATTTGCTTTAACTTCTAAATCCAAAAAGTTGTAAGACTTTAATTTTCAAGATGTTAAAATTCAGTGTTCTAAAAGTTCTGATTACGGTTTTGGCATCGGCATAAAGAATTCTTCAAATACATAATGCTAATGAAGTTTTGATGGATACTTAAATGCCAAAAAGTACAGTATTTATAAATTTTTGTAAATTTCGAATATTGTTATTTTATTGTATTAATTAAAAAAATTGTTATATAAAATCCAATTTTTCAGAACTCTGAATTTTTAATTTCTAAAATTTTTGAAAATTTTACAATCCTGTAACTTTCGGATTTTGGGTTCAGTATAAAGTGTCATTAGAAATACTAATAAAACTCTTTATGGCGATGCCACAACTCTATTTGGAACTCTCAAAATATTATTTTCATAACTTTTTTTAATTTGTTAATAACTTTTGAAATTTTGCAGAACTCTTGTTTTTTTTGGTAGAGAACTCTTTATTCTCTTTCAGAATATTAGGTCAGAACTCTTTTTTGCAAAAATAATAGTGCTATGCAAAGTTAGCACTATGTAAAATTTTTGATTTTTTAAAAAAGTAGTGCCAACTTTTGCATGACTGTCTCAAACTGGTTATATTACTTCCTCATAGAGGAAGTATTGTAATACCAAAATTTTTCGAGTTCGATTTTTTGACTTATATCTTTATGTTATTTGACCTCAGAAGTTCAAAAATGACATTTTTGAAAAATGTCGTTCCGTATGTGTGTGTGTGTGTGTAAACATCACATTTTCATAAATATCTCAAAATCATGAAGAGCTTTTGGGTTGAATTTTTTTTAAATTATAGATCTCACCTGCAGACATAAAATGAGAGTACTTTAAGATAGATTAATAAAGTTTAACTAAATTTTTTTTGGATTTTTAATTTTGCAAAAAAACGTTTTATGCCCATAACTTTTAACCACCTATAAATGTTTTTCCATAATTTTATAGAGTTTCTTTAGACGCATCTTTTGAGCCCTAATTGAACATTTTCTCAACGTTTTTGTTTGAAAATTTTTGTTTAACTATTAAAATATTATAACTATCTTGTAGGGTATTTAAAAATACATTGATTGACCCAAGATTCAACCACTTTTACCATATTTATAAAAAGTTATTTATATATTTCAATTATTATTATCTCTATGAGGAAGCAAAGTGTTCATGAAATGAGCACCAAAATTATAAAAAAAATATACAACTTGGCAGCGGTTTTTTTGTCAGTAATATTGGTCCGTAAAGTCCGTATTTTTAAATACTTTCACTGGCTCGAGCCCTGCATTATAAAAATCAAAATAAGTTGCCCTTTTTACTAAAAATTGTGGTATTTTGTTGCAATGTTTGGAAGGAAAGTCGAAAAAGTCTCAATTTTCTTAATTTCCCTGACAAAGAAAATTTTTTCATAACATTTAGGCTGACTTAACTGAGAAAAATTTTGTTTTAATGAGTCATGGAAATTTGATCATTTATCACCTGGAAATCATGGAAAAATCATGGAATTTGTAAAAACTCTGTTAAATTAAATCAGACTAATTTGACTAATTTGATTAATTTCCACAGATCGACCAACTTTTATGCTCGAGTTGCGAAAATCCGCAACAGCTCTCACGGCTCTACAATCACGAGTATGCGAGGCAAGGGAGCAACAACAAAATCTCGTGGCGAGTGCAATTCAACGTTTAAAATGGGCCGCTGGAGCGAATCCGGCCTTAACTGAAGTAATGTCCGCATTTGATAACGCCGTGTTGACATCATGTGAAAAACTCACGCGACAGCATAATTTAGCAGCAATGATTGTAAACACCTGCAACTCCATATTGCATTACGAGGCATTGAGAACAAGAACATCGGAGAGTGTATCAAGTGATGGGAATTTCATGAAACTGGTAAGACATTGGGAGGAAAGTTGTAAGTTGACGATCAACTTAACAATAACAGTGACAATGATTGAAGAGAGTCTTGTTGAATTATTACAATTGGAAAACACTGTCGATGCAAATTGGTTAAGGCAAGCAGAGAAATTAATTTCGGATGCGATTGTTGATACGCAAAAAGAATTGCAAGAGAAACAAGATGCACTTGTCAATATACATGAGTGCTTAAGAGAGCAAGTGGCTAATTTACAAACTGTTCTCGCTGAACATCATCGACTAATGAGCGAGGTTCGTGTTTTATTACGAACAATGGCGAAGCAGGAGAATATTGTTGGATTGCAGGAATTTTTAACAACCTATCGTTCATTCACCGAGAGTATTTCCTCAGTTGTCAAAGAATTGGAATCGGAAAATCTTGACTCATTGCGTGCGGTTGCTGTGAAAGGTGAATTGGATAATTTAGCACTGAAAATGCCAGCCTTGTACGAGGAACTGCTTGAATTTGCGAACGAGCAGAGGACGATGCTTAAAGCAGTTGATCGGGAGTCCAGGAAAGTAAAACTCATCAGACAGGATAGTGTGTGTCTCAGTCCCAGGAAGGGAATTCCATTGGTCAGAGATCCAACCACGGGAAAAGGTTTATTATTATTATTATTATTATTATTATTATTATTATTATTATTATTATTATTAAATTATTAATTAATATAACCTTTTTTTATTGATTTTATTTAATGTTTTCTTAAAATTTACAGCTGTGCAAGAGAGGAATGCGTATGCCTTGAACGTTTGGCGTCGCGTGAGAATGAAGTTGGAAGGACGTGACCCGAATTCATCGAGAAAGTATACAACACCTGAACAGGTTGAGTACGTGATCCGCGAGGCTCAAAGCTCAGAGAACCTGGCCCTTCTGTACGAAGGTTGGACTCCATGGGTCTGAGAGAGAATGGAAAACGGCGTTCATCGCGCTGTTGGGCTCAACTCTTATTCCACATGGTACTCAATCTTGTGCCAATAACTGCTCTTCGTTGAAAGGCAAAACAACTGTACGATCAGGGTGATGAACAAAAACAAAAGCCTATTAACACCTGGGAAGAAGAGCTTCTATAAAATACGGGTTCAAAATAAAACAAAGCAAAAAAAAAAAAGAAAAAAATGAAACCAAGGTTTATTCCCGTGCTCCTAAGATGGAACATCTCACGAGCTAAATTATAAACCGCTCCGAGGTAACAATTCTAATGATTATATCTCAAAAAAACGGTTGAAGCGTGCGCTGAGAGCTTGGGTAGTTCCAAGAATCATGTTTTTGATCTAAGGAACAGTAAGTAGTTGACATCGCCAAAATATATCGCAACAAAACAAAAATTATGCATTTCCATATACAATATTAAATTGTTTAATAATAATGAAATTTTCAATTCAATCTTTATTGACATTTTAAAAATCTTAAATTTTTAAGAAATAGACGTTTGTTTAAATTAGAAATATTTCTAATGAGAGGAAACTAATTGTAATGTTCATTGTTTTCATTGTTTTCACAAGCAGTACAATATTACGGAATATTAGCGATAATGCGATGGGAATGGCGATGATTATTCGACGAAACTGGTTTCGTAAACACAGCATATTTCTGCTAGTTGTATCGATACATCTGGGTGGATACTATTTTTTTTATTATTAATTTTCTTTTTAAATTCATGATGAACGTAAACTTGCTGATTTGTTTGGAATAGAAATTTTTTTTTCTTTACTTTTCTAATTTGGCTGAAATATTTTTTAAGAATAAAATTTCTAAATGATAATTTTTCTTCTTAGTTAAAAAAATCGGCGATGAAAATTATCTTTAAAAAAATAACTAAAAAAACACATTTGTTCAATAAAAAAAATTCATAAAAAATAATTTTTTAATAATTTTAAATCAAATCCTTTTTTATTTTAAATAAATAATAAAATTCTTTTAATCACCTACAAATCAGCAAAAAATCAGCTTTATCAAAAAAATATTATAATAATTTCTTGTAAAACTGCTTATTTAATTTACAAAGCAGTTAAAATGTTATTAAATAATTTTAGAAATTAGTCATGAAGTAAATTTATCAAATTTTTATTTTTGAGTGTACTCTAATTAATGTTATTAAATATATTTTTTCCTGGCGTTTCTAAATTCGCTCAATCGGTTCTTCTTTTCGATTACTTTAACATTACTAAAATAACTATAGGTTTAGACAGGCTGTTCAGAAGTTTTTTCAGTCCTATAATCAAAGAGTGGAAATTTTAACTTGAACAGCTCGATACAGTCTACAATAGATGTAGTAATCTATTTAAATATATTTTTTATTCAGAGAAATATTGTTTGCCTAAAAAGAGAAAACTTGTTGAAATAATAAAAAACAAAATTTTTTTGATTTTTGTCCATATACAGAAAAGTAAAAATGACAAAATTCATTTAACATGATTAAAATAGTGGAAAATTCATTTTTTAATTAATATATCTATACAAATAAGGGGTTGGAAAAATTAACTAATATTATTAAATAAAAAAATAATAAATTAATTTCCTATTCAGCAACAATTCGATAACGTAAAAAGTTGGTAAATATTTTTATTGTTATTAATCGCAAATTTTATTTTGTTAATTAAAAAATTCCACTGATAACATGTTTTTTTATTAACAAAAATTTTATAACCCAAAAAAGCAATAGATTTCCATTGGAAAATATTATAATTTTATATCATTCGCAAGTTAAATATTTACAAAATTTAATAATAACTGTACTTCGATAAAACTTATTATTTCAATGGAGGCAACAATTTAAAAAAAATTATATTGATTGATTCGAAATAAATTTATTAACCATATTTCCAAAGTTTTTTTTCCATTTATAGTACAATCATTATCACAAGATATTCCCTTACATCGTTATAAAGTTTATAAACCATTTTTTCTTTATTAATAAAATTCATTCTTTTAGTTTCTCTCAAGTATTTTTTTCCACTTTTTCGTTATTTTTTTACAGTCTTGAAATAAACAACAATTTTCTTAAAATTACAATAATTATTAACTACATCGTTTGACGAATTAGGAACCAATAATTTTTAAGTAAATATACTTGTAAAAATTTAAAATTTAAATATTATTTCTTTCTAATTTACATGAAAATTAAAAAATTTAATATATACAATAACTTTGATTAATATTCTATACAAAACATTTTATTATATAATTCATGGACCTTTTCTTCTAAAATAAAATTTTAAAAGCAAAGACGAAAAATAATTGTAAAAATTCAAGTTAGAAATTAACAATAAATTCCAAATATTTAAAAGACTTACTTCTATTTTGGAATATGAGTTTGTAGATAATTTTCTTTTAAATATAATTACAGCTAGTTTAAATATTCATCTTCTCAATAAAAATTTATGTTACTGTAATTTTTACTTAGAATATTGATAAAGAGTAACTGCACTTATAAAAGCATATCTACAAATTTGAATATATGCAAACAGTATAAATTTTTACATACATTTTTTAACTACATATTAATACTTTTTTTTTAAATATTACACGCACCCAAGAAGATATATGCTGAATATTTACTATTTACAAAATTATCTAGTTTTCTTTAAGAGACTGACGGATTTTGAGATTTCCGGAACGTAATAAATTTAAAGAACTTGTCTATTTTTTAAAATAAATTTGAGATTTTTAAAGAAAACTTGATTGTTAAATATTAATTGAAAGCATTATTACCTATTAATTAAAAACGTTAAATTAATATTAAAAATGTTATTATGTTTAATTTAATCAGATATATTATTTATGAATTATAATTGAAAACAATTACAATGAATTAAACGTCTCAGAAATCTTGAAATGAAAAATATAATTTGAAAAAATTGTTTTGATTTTTAGTCACTTCTAATAATTGATATAAGGAGAATTTCAGTCAAGAGATAAAATTGTTACCTTTCTTATTTTAGATATCTCTTTTGAGAAGTTGATCAATTTGTGTTTTGTACATTTCTTTGACGTCTTCTAAATCCAATCGAAGTTCTTCATTTTCCTCCATTTTTTCACCGAACATTTGTAAAAGAGCGTCATATTTGGTTTGTACATCATTTAAATTTTCATTTAATGCCTCAACTTGAATGAATTTTGAATTTAATTCCTCTACTTTTAATGATAATGAAGACAACTCTATATTTAATGTATCTCTCTCTGCATTTCTTCGCGATAGTTCCCACTGCAATTGTTGTATCTCACCTGTGAAAGAAAAAAGAAGAATAATTTACTGTTTGCATTTTTAAGCGATTAAAGATAATTTTAATTGAATATATTAGGTCTGCCTAATACATATCTTATCTTAAACATGTACAAACCATCTCGTTGCTTCAATTGCGATTGCAAATTTTCAAAAACTGACGTACTGCTCGAGCCTGCTCGAAGACTTTCGTAAACATTTGGAAATCTCCCTGAACTACTGTCAAACATTGGATCATTAAACTGAAAAAAGGAAAAGAAAATTGTTTACCAAGTAAATTGAAAATAAATTAAACATATATAAATTAAAATAACTTACCACTGGCCAAATACTATTGACACTGCTCATTGAATCCCTTTCAATACTCAACGTTGGACTCAGTCTATATTCCTCTTCGACACTTTGTTGTTGCTCAATAATTGTGTGACTTTTTCTTTTCTCCGCATCAGTTGCTGCTTTTTCCATTGACAATTTATTTTCCAATGAATTAATTTCTCGCTTTAATTCTTTCACTTGATTCAAATGTGTCTGCTCCATCATTCTTATTGTTTCTTGATGTCTAAAAAGTGGAAATATTTCAATTGAATAATAAATTTGGTAAATATTTCAAAATAATAATCACAATACGTAGTAATAATTCTTTTCAAATTTTAAACCTTATAGATAGTACAGTACAAAAGTAGCCCAGAGAAAATGTCACTACGACATTAATCGCAAATTATTTTGCGTTGAATATGAACATTCTATCAACAAAACAATTTTGGGGTACTTCAGTTCTAGGGTTAAAGCGGAAAGTATTAAATTTGCGGTTTTTAAGTTAACTAATTTTTGAATATTTACTTAAAATGTTTTCAATTTTATAACTTTTAGTATTAGTAAGAGAAGCCCCTTCTCAGAAAGCGAAAAGTTGACAATGAAAGTAGGTTTTACGTCCTGCAATTTTATTTTTAAAATTTTTCTTTGTTTTCTGTTATTGTTTTTAAGTAGAAACAATTAAAATAAAAAATAATAAACTTTCTTTTCTATTTTTCTTCTAATCCTACACTTTTTTGTAAACCAACTAAACATAGCCTTGGAATGCGGAATTCCCAAAATTCCCTGATTATTCTAAATAATAATAAAATAATAAAAGCATCAAGTTTAGTTAGCGTTCACTCCGAGTCAGGTTGAATAAGAAAAGAATACATTTAACCTGATTCAGAGTGATCGCTAACTTGATGTTTTCATTATTAATGACGATCAAGTGATAACATCTTTATCTATATTTATAAATGTACATACTTAATATTTTCTTCAACGATATTTTCATTTTTTGTCTTCAATTCATTCGTTAAGTCTTGAAATTTCAAGCGATCTTGTTCCTTGGAATGTAATTTTGTTTCTAGAGAAGAAACCCGTGATTTCAATGTTAAATTATCTTCTTTTAATGATTGATCAGTTTCAGTCAAATTCTCCAATTTAGTCTGTAATTCAATTATTTTTTCCGACATAATTTTCTCCTGTTTCATGAAAGTATTCGTTTTTTGTAAAAGATTCGCCTGTAATTGTTCCAATTGCCTTAATAATGGTTTGGTAGCTGAAGAAACTGATTCCGAAATCTCTTCACTTCTAGTTTCTGACATCTCCAAACGCCTTAATAATTCCAAGTTTTCTTGCTTTAAATTTTCCTCCTTTCTAAACAAAAATTCAATTAAGTCTTTAGAATATTGGACTAATAACAATAAATATATTAGATTCTTAAAAATTATTTTAGAAATTTACTTAATGTACACTTCTTCCGTTTGGCGCAGTTTTACTCTTAAATCTTCAACTTGGGCTGAGAGTTGGCAAGAATCACCAGCAGTGTCCATGGCCTGTTTTAATTCATCTTCTGAAGATGTTAGTTTTTGCTTTGTATCCAAAAGCTCCCTGGGACAAAAAAGAAATTCATTATACTTTAAATTCGGAGTGAGAAAGTTAATCGTTAATCATAATATCGTTAAAGTATTGAAAAAACTCACGTTTTCGCAGCATCGAGACTTTTTTTATAAACATCCATTTTATTCAATGAGTGATCTAATTTTTCCTGCAAACTCAAAACCTCCTTTTCCTGTTTTTTGTTTTTCGCTGTTAATGAATGTACAGCTTCAATTTGGCTTCTTTCGACTTCCTCTTTCGCGTGAAGCGACCGCTTCAGTCTGTCTAATTCCAAACCCTGTTCTTCGAGTTGTTCCCTAAAATTTGTTCAATTTTAGCAAATGACATAAATTATTTTCTGATAAACTTACTTACTTTTGATTCTTTAAAGTTGACTCGTTCTCCTTTTCTTTAGCACGTAATTTTTTAATAATATTGCTGTGCTGCAATTGTTGTTTACTGAGTTTTTCTCCCTCTTCACGTAATTCCTTGATGACTTCATCTTTCTCGGCGTTGATCGTCGACATTTCCATAGACGACAATCGAGTTGCTGTCTCTTGTTTCAATTGCTCCAGATGTTTTCTAAGTAAATCACGATCTCGAATTGCCTGTTGAAATTTTCTCTCTAATGCCGAAAGTCGCTGTGTATATTCGTCCGTTAATTGCGATAAATCTTGATTTTGTTCCACGTGTTTTTCAACGTTGTCTAATTGTCTAATGAATGATAAATCAAAGTCAAATATTTGGTAATCTGTTTATTATTATTATTAGTAAAGAAGTTTATTAAAATGTTAAAAAATACAAACTTTTTGAGACTATTATTTTGATCGTGTAATTCCATATTCATTCTACTGACGTCAATAAGTTTTGATTCACGAGCTTCTAGAATTTCTGTCATTTCCTGAATGCGTTTTAATAATTTTTCTATTTCTAAATTTGTTTCATCAGAACAAATGCTTATTTCACTGAGTTCCCGCGAATGGCCCCTTGTTTTTAAAGCCTTCGTTAATAAATCACTACTCTTGTTCAGATGCAGTTTAGCTGGACTTTGTCGTGATTGAGTGGAACTCGAATCGCCATTTGGACTATATGAACAAGAAAAAGTCGAAAAAGGTGAAAATCAAATTATTAAGTAACTTTTTTGCTTCTTAAACTACCTGGATATTATTTCAATGTCGCTGGAAGTTGTAGTTTCCAACTCATCACCGGATGTGTGTCCGCTAGTTTGGTCCGAGCCGATTTTCACCAAGTCTGAACGACTGAAATTGCAATAGCTTTTATTAATTTTATTAGTTTTCTTTGAGTGAATTTTATATAAAGTATTTATTACCTTTCAGAAGAAATTGGCGAATTTTCCCTGGGTACATCGACACAATGTCTTTCAGTGTCACTAGTGTCACTCTTTTCGTACATCGCGTCGGCCAACATGGATTTAACATACGAACTGGATGTCAATGGCGCTTCGGCAACTTTTGTCTCCGCATTTCCGATTAATGTGGCATTATCCTCCGAGCTGCTCTCAATTAAAGTACCTTCGCAACTTGAATCAGTCAACATCAGATATTGATCCGGCACTTCGGCACTTTCTGTTTTTGAACCCTGAATTGTTTCCTCATAAACTTCTGGTTCTGACGGTTCGATCGTTGAACTTTTCACCGACTCGAGATATTCTTGTTTTCTTATTGGTTGAGTGGTTATCGGCTCCAGCGGTAGATGTAAATTATGTTTCTCCTTTAATGAATCCAAACTAATGTTGAGAATGGTCATGACTGTTGTTTCAGAGGCGGAGGTATAGGAATCTTCGGCGAGACTCACTTCGTCGGACTCGTCGACGTCGGGAGCAGGTTGAACCTTTTGCACTGAAGAATCGATTTTACATTGAAAAATTGATGTTTTCGCTTCCTCCATTGGTGATTCGTAGGGTGAAATGTCTGAACCATCTTGTAAACTGTCAATTGCACTAGATGACGACTTGAATTGTCTCTGTTCTGCTGGTGACAAAAATGGACTACTGTCGCCTAAAACTTCTACTGAGCTCGGAGACGTTACTAAACTGTCGGGTAAAATTTCAACCGATTCAGAAGTCACCCTTGGGTCTGGCAATGACAGACTTAAAGATTGACTCACAGAATTTAATTCAGATTCAGGAGTTGTCGTGCAATCCGTATTCGGCTGTGACCCAAGAATTTCAACACTGTCAGAACTCTTCTTATCACTTTCGCAGGAAATAATTGATATTCTCTTTAAAGCGTGATTCACATCGGATTTCTTAATATCGGTATTTTTCTTCTCACCGTCAGAATTGGGATCACTTGGGGAAGGTGAAGGTTTCTCAAGATCCTTCTTATTGTTTGTTGCTTGAATTTCTTCATTTGCGGATGTTGGATTTAATTTTGTTGGTAACCGTGATTCGCTAAAAGACTCTTCAGCTAGACTATTAGAGACTGAAGTTGATGATGTTAGACAATCAAATGATTCTTGAAGAGATTTCGACTGTTTTATTGGCTTTGTTAAAGCTAGATTATCAATTCTCGAATTTTCAAAGAATGATCCAGTGAAGCTTCCCCACATACTGCTCTGCTGCTTTTGTTGCTCCGAACTTTGTTCAGTTTGCTCAGTTTGCTCCTCACTTTTCAATCCCCAGGTCTCAAAAAAGTCTGTCATTTCAGGCGGAGGAGTTTGTGACGCTTTTTGCTCCTCATCTTTAATGTCCAGGGCTTTGTCTATTGTTTTTTGAGCTTCTTTAAGTGCAGACTTTGCCAGGTTGGCGAAACCCGAGGCATCGAACCAACTCATTATGCCTCATATCTGAAAATAATTAAAACCATTTTCACTTTCTTATTTATTGAATTTTCTTTAAAGCAGTTAAAATATATAGACGTGCAATTTGTATTTTAATGCTCTTACATGTGATTAAAATAACTTAAAAAAAGGAATTATTTGAAATTTGTAAAAGCAGAAAGTGAGGTTATGTTGCAATATTTTGAATGCTATTATTAACCCATTAAATAGCTAAGCTATTGTATAGAAGGAAGCAAAATAGAAAATAATCGACAGATAAATAGAAAAATTGTAATGTGCCTCTAAAACACGTTGGAAGTAAATCTTACTTGGAAAATTTGACACTTTTCACTGTTATGAGTTCTGATATGTAAGGGTGGGGTTATACCTTTTTTAGCAAATTATGTTGTTTAAAAGTAATTTACAACTCTCTGCTATACATTTTAGCATATAAACCTAGTTGTTCTGCACTTAAACTGAAAAATATCAACTATATTTTTGAAGAAAATGCTTGTTTATATTCGTAACAATAGCAGCCGACAAAAAGTCGACTCGACTCGACTCGTTCTCGTTTATCAGCCGTGATCAGTCGACATGTTGACGTTGCACGGTTACGACGTGTTTTCCGTTTGTGCGTCTTTCAAAAAAGGAAAAAAGTGGGAAATACATTAAACTATTTAAATGATTGCACTTCCTGCCTCGACAATAATATAAAAGATAACTAATTATTGCAACAAAAAAGTGTGTGAAACATTATTTATCCTTCAAAATTGTTTAAGAGACATTTCTCGCCACAAACCGGCGTCATTGCGTTAAATCAAAATAAACGCACATAAAATAAAGTTCTCCAAATTATCAACATTAATTTGTAATTAATTAGTTCTATTAATATTATTTATGTTTATATTGAAAAATAAACATAATCAAATAGTTTTTTCTGAATTTAAGGAAATTAGGGTTATCTTTGACGTTTGTCTTGCTGTCAACAATCATAATGAAATATCATTATGATTTGGTATATGAAATATGTATGGAATTTTCATTTAAGAAAAGGAATTTGAATTTTGCTGAATACTGTTGCTTATGATACTTATAAATTAATTGAATATTGAATTATGAAGCAGTGTTACAGGGGAAAATGTGACATTTTGGAAAGTTGAAGTGTACTGAAAATGACTGAAAATTTAGGAAAAGTGGGATCATTTATTAAATGTAGTACCATTATATGATTAAATTGGTTTGACTTTTGTTTATTAAGTGATTGTTAACTATTTTGTTATATATATATAGGCGTACAAGTTTAAGTTCACTATTAATGGCCTTATTCACATCTGCTCCAGTGGCGCAATTGGTTAGCGCACGGTACTTATAAGACAGTTTACGTGAGCAATGCCGGGGTTGTGAGTTCGAGCCTCACCTGGAGCATTTTTTTTATACCTCACTTTGTTAATTTATATATCATTTTTTTATTTTTTATTAATCGACTTTTTCCACTTTTTTCTTTGCTTTAAAATTGTTTCTACTGTTTTCTCAAAAAACAAAAACATTGGGAGTCCCCCTAGAAAAATCATTTTTTCGTTTTTTTTATATAAAGTAAATATTGTTTTTTAATGTATTAAATTTGTTTTTATCAATTTATTTATGTTTCAGGGCGAGTCGATTGAATTCTAGTATTGTAGAACGGCTTGAGAGTTAGTGAAATACCCTCTAATTTGGCACTTCACTTCTGAATAATGATAAAATTAAGCCATTGAATTTTCAAGAAATTACGCTAGAAGCTTTAAAAAATACGAAACTCAAATTAATTCTTTAACCCGGGAAGGTACAATATTCAAATGTTATATATTCATATTTTTAGAAAATTATATTTATGTAATACACTATGTATAGTCAGTACAGTGGTGCAAAATTATTAAAAACAACTATTTATGTACTTACATGAAAATAACTCTTTTTGTAAAGTTTAAAAGCGAACTGCATTTCATAATCACTTTCCAATTAATCGATTAGTATTGCAAGTTAATACCCTATATAACACTAAGTATTCGTCTTTCATTTATTTTATAAAAACTAGTAATAATCTACTTAAACTTATTTAACTTGCAATTTACATTTTTAAAAGTTTAC
The DNA here is from genome assembly GCF_015476425.1 of Leptopilina heterotoma. Classification (NCBI taxonomy): domain Eukaryota; kingdom Metazoa; phylum Arthropoda; class Insecta; order Hymenoptera; family Figitidae; genus Leptopilina; species Leptopilina heterotoma. The sequence continues at coordinate 427,836 of NW_025110946.1, read as the reverse complement.
TGCTAACTTACTGCTCAACTTACTCTCAAAATGAGAAACAAATGCAAAATTTATAAATTTGATTCGAAATTTGTTTGTAATTTAATTTACTAAATTATTATTTAGTCCAATAAATAGATAAAATGAAATGAATCATTTATTAAAATTGTCGAAATTATTTCTAATATGCTAAAATTAATGAATTCTAAAATCAAAAAAACTCATTATAATATTGCATCTAATCGCATCGTCAAGTTATTAAAATTCAATAGAGTTGACTATTTCAATCTATGTGATTATTTTTTCTTTATTTTAACATTAAGTTTTATTCGATCTACTTTAGTTTAATGCAAAAGGGTTGCGAAGCTCTCTCGTTATCCACAAATGAACATCTGGGTCAATAAGTGCTGTTGTAGGAGATGAAAGATTTTTTGTGGGACGAGTTTGCTGTCGCTACAACGCAGAAACAGATTCATGTTAATTTCTTTGTTCTATTTTTATAATAATAATATTTTAATAAATTGTAGATTAAACTCATCAGATAATGTTTCTGACATTTCACATTTCTGTGATTGATTATAACTTCATCGGGAGGTTCAACAATGAATTCATTCTTATTATTTAATCATTTTGAATTTAATTTCTTAATTTAATAAAAATTTTTTTCAGATTAGTTGCTTCGAATAGAAATATGTAAAGTGTCAAAAAGGACAATGAAACACGTGCATTTTCTACAAGAGGTGTTAATTTTATTTGGTTTGGGTGTATACATAAGGAATACAATGTCACAGTAAATCTTATGAATAACAATTTGTATTTTATTAAGGATGATCGGAGGTAAGGTTTTAATTTAATATTCGTGCAACGCTAAATGAAAATAAAATGCTTTCAGTGCAAAATGACTATCATTTAACAAAAATTATGACAATGAAGCGTTTGATTTGATCTTTTCTTTTTGTTCTTGCTACAAGTATTGATACAAATGATTCATGAATTCGAAGAAGGTTATTATTTTTAATTTCTTTTTCTGTCAAAAATGAGACTTTTCTCTTCATTCCCATCTTATATATTTTTATTTTTATATTTATTTCAAAAGAAATAACACATTTTATTTCTTTCTGTTTTTAATTGTTTTTAATTCAATAATGTCTTAAACATTCTTATAAGGAAATAATTTCCTATTTTCTAGAATAAAAATCATAATTTATTGTAATTGATTCAACATATGTTGCAATTAACTTTCAACATTGCACTTTAATTTTTTACCTTTATACAATTATAAAAGAATTATGATTTTCAAATTTATTAAAATAAGTTAATTTACTTTTCATTTATACAAGTTCTCAAACTCAAAATACTATACCTAACAAATAGTCATTTATTTTGAACTTTAAAAAGTAATTCAATTTCTCTTATTTAAAAATTTAATCAATGGCTTAACTCGAAATAAATGATTTATGCATATAGTTTAGTAATTTTTAATAACAAGTAATATAAATGAAATATAAACATTGGTTATATGCTTAAGAGAAGATATTGAGATAATTTCGTAATATTTCTAAAATTTAATAAGAAAGTTTTCTTGGTGATTTGAGCACCAGCTCATTCTTTTTTTATTTTATTTATGAATTATCTATGTGTTATTTTTTTAAATATTTTCCAACTCTGACTTTAAACAGTGAATATTCTAATCTTACATATCTCATCACAACAAGTTTTTTTTGGAGTTTGATTTTATGAGTACGGCACTCACGTACAATGTGTAATTCTTACAAAATAAAAATTATCTTCGTCACTTTCACACCTTTTCTTTTCTTTTTTTTTTTTGCAAATTTTCTTTGTAATTATAACACGTTTATTTCTCTTATAATAACTTTTATACCTCTCCGTTAATATTTGCACCATGAACTAGTTTAATGATGTGCAAGTATAAATTTTATTTATTCGCTAAAAGGATTATTCCTTTTTGTTATTAAAAGAAACAAATGGAGAGTTACACATTGAAACTATATTTGATGAAATTAAATAGGAATCTTATTACAGCTATCACTTAAAACAAGTGTTTTGTAAATTCTAAATTTCTGATTGTTGAAAAACTTAATCGAAAAATCTATTTGCTTTTTTAAAAATAAATATGAGATTCCCTTGAAAGTTGAGAGTGATTTAACAATGTACGAAAAGTTTCCTTTGAAAAATTGAAGACTTTATAAAAACGGCAGTAATTGGCACACTCGTGTAACAATATACATATTGTGTGTTAATATGTGGTGTTAGTATGTAAGGCAATAAACCTTTGGGTTTTATTTCTCTTCTTTTATCTGTTTAATATGTATAAGTGTAAAAAAAGGATTTATGTTTCAGAATGTGCAAATAGGTATTTGTTAATGAAGAAATATTCTGTGTGCATCACCGTCGAAAAGGAAGACGAAAATGATAGAAATAATGTCTTCTATATGTAAGGAAAGAATAAAATTCCTCTCTTATATTTGAATAAGAAGAAAAATATTTACTTCTTTTTTTAATTGCCATATTTTCATGGAATAATCTGACTTTTTTTTTATTATTTTGAGCTTCTCGTAAGAGGGGGGAAATTCAAAGAGAAGAGGAGAATCGGACAACTTTGGAATTAATTTTTCATTTGTGTCACAGCCAAGACTGGTGTCGCAAAAAATCTGTTTTTTTTTGTGGTATTTCTATATCAAAATAGACATATCACTCGCGATTTTCGGAGTCTTCTCTTTAAGTTTCAAAGGGACTATATTTTTTTTCACGGCCTGGAGATTTAAATACAATTGAAAAAATAGCCTTAAACAATTGTTAAATACTATACAATCTGACAAACTCGTCAATTTCAATTCTCCGTTTTCTTTTTTAATACATACAATAACAACTCTCGATTTTCTTGAATGTTTTCCTATTTTTGTTTATTGAATTCTTTACTTTCGTTACTATATAGTGAGAATATTCATTGAATCGAGATAAGGTCAGATAATCTTTGCGCGATATAATATTCTATATTTTCTGTCTTTGCTTATACTTTCCAACGCTACAGCACCTACGATCATGTTTTTTAATTAAGTTAAATTAAATAATTTCTATTTGCAGAAAATAGGTGAATATTTGGAAATATAATTTTTTTGTAATGAGGAAATCGTTTCGACTCAATGTTTCCTCAAAATTCAAGAACTTTTTGAAATTAAGATTAGTTAGAATATATTTGTGACGCACTCCCAAGAAAAGTACATAAGAAGCATTTATTGAATATTTTATTTTACTTTTACTCCAAAAATTATAAACATCTATAGAGTTGTGCAAAAAGCTCGATCGAGTATTTCAAGCTTTTCGTTTTTCTAGCAGAGCTGAGCAGAATCAATCCGAACTTGAACCAAATTCCATCCGACACGTGCAGTATTAAACCTAAAATAATTTTGAGCACTTGAATTTTTCGAGCACTCAAATGTTTTTGAGTAACTAAAACTCGAGCCCGGCTCGAGCTCGACCATGCTATTCGAGCTTTTTGCACATCTTTAATAACCTACAATTTTTTGCTTTTTATACACCTTTCTTGAGAGCGCATCGGATTTTTAGTTTTTAAAAATCGTATTTTAAGCCAATTTTCATGAATTTATTCATCTTTTGAATAACTTTTACATTTTTTTCAGAAAATCCTATTTTGTTAATATGGAGAGAGAAAGTTCTTGAATGGAAAGGACTGACCTTTTGAAGAGTTCCTTTAAAATCTTGGCTAAAAATGTCTTCTACTTGCAAAGGATAAATTATTTGTCGATAAAGAAAACTTTTTCTGACGACCCTGTTATTCTTTTTGTGTTAAAGATGCAATTAGAATTTTTTTTGCAAGCACTCATGGTTGATTTATCTACACTGAAGAGAGAATTTGTTTGGTGAGAGTCCAATGCACTAGAAAAAGATTACTATCATCTTGATCCTGTCATCTGAAAATGGTTTTGAGAAATTCAGTGGACGGTGAAGCACAGAATAGTTTCGCTAGACGGTTGTCTCCCGGTCGACGTGAATATATTCCACGTAACCGGGATGTTGCTGTCAGGATGCTCCACCCAATAAAGTTTCTTCCGTCGGCGCTCTTCTAGGCTTGCACTTTTTCGTCCCTTTATAATGAAGTCTTTTTGCGCGTGTCTTTGATCTGAAATTAGAAAACGAAATAAATATTAAAAAGAAGAAGAAGAAGAATTTTTTGAAAATATAAATTTCTATATCCTGATGGAAATTGTGATTCTTGCTGGAATATCAGCATCTCGACGCGATACGTTCTAGTTGTGATAAAACACTTGGCCTCGAGATATCTTGCTAAGGTTCTGGATTAAGGTCACTGACGCCCTCAGGCTTTAAACGCTAAAGCACCATACCAATTTTTCTGTTCATTGTTTCACTGGCAGAAAAGCCTGTGTTTTTATATCGATTCTGCAATAACTCTAAGAATTCTAGTTTTTCAATCTTTATTAAACTAATGTAAAATATATATTTTAGTACTTGTACAGAAAAACAACTAGTGTTTTTTGTGTAGAGAAAGAAAATTTATTATAAATGCTTTTAAGCATCGGATAATACCTCGAATATAAGCTGTCGTTGAATCTAGCTTTCAAAGTATTATATAAAACCCTCCCCGAGTTCTTAAGAGCAACACAAGTTGTTCTCGAGAAACTCATGTTCCTAATTTCTAAATGCCACGAGAGAAGGATGATTTTTTAAATAAATAATTTGATTTTCCAGTTACCTGCTTATCAGGATAGCAAGTAGGCACGCAAAGGCAGAGGCAATTCCAGCGACTCCAGCGACCACCATCCACATCGCTGAAGGTAAAAGTCCCAACAATCTAGCACCACTCCCACAGTTGGCTTCATCGTGACCCGAGGGACAATGCACCCTCCCATCACACCACAAACTCGCTGCAATGCAAGCCCCGAGTTCAGGGCACTTGTGAATGCAGTCGCCAAAGAGACTCGTGTCGTTTTCGACGCCACGTTCAGGAAGACGCAGTTGTCGCCTGAGTGCCGATCGGCTTTTGGAGATCTCGAGCCACGAAGCTGCAGCTTGTCCCGATTCGCGAGCTATGAATTCGACGAGTAGAGCCGGCGGCCTCGGAGGTCCGGGCCACTTTCCCTCGGCGCGACCCAACCATTCCTCGGAGAAGACTTGCACGGTGAAGTCCTTCGCTCCTGGCTCAGCGGGGCAGACGACTTTGAGGAGCTTCGGTGGCCAGCCCGAGTAGAGCAGTATTCGATTGGTCGTGGGACACTTGAAACTGTCGCTCGATTCGAGGACTGACGGCGGCTCCAGGGGCAGCAGCCAGCCCCACGTTAGAACGAACAGGGACCTGTTGTCGCGCGCCTCCACCAACCAGGGAAGACCCTCGCAGTAAATGTCTGGCCGTGAGAGCGGAGGGGAGACGAACCTCAATTCACCACCTGAAACAATCGTGTCACTAATAAAGTCATTCCATTCTTTCCATTTCGTCATTTTCTAATTTTTGGCAAAAATTCAAAATACCTTCTCCACGAACCCTTTGCTTCCTGGGACACTCAGGCGCTCGGATGAGTTCAAAACTGGCGTAGAAGAAGAGCGATTGGAAATCTTCATACGGCGCTTGCTGGTCAACGAAGAAGGTTATTTCCAAAGCCCGTCCCGCTGAAATATGGACGAGGGGAAGGTTCGAGGTGTTGTCACAAAGACAAGCTCGAGGAAGTTTGACGTCTCGCCAAGGCGCCTCGTAGAGAGTGAACCGCGTCTCCCGACTGCCTGCGTCTTGGACACATCTTGGACGTCCGGAGTGTGGGTCGGGTTCACTCGTGCAGGACGTCGTCTCGCCTAGACTCACATTATGAATCGTCAGCCGCACCCGCTCCCCTGGACCGGCCTCGATTCTGTAGCGGCAGTCGAGTTTCGTGGACCCTCCGCGGCCGAACAGCCGCACGTCGTGTGGTGACGCCACGTCCCCGCTCTGCACTTTGCGCCATATCCTGCTGCACGGCCCGTCGCCCCAAGGCTCGCCTCCTTGCAGTGTCGAGATGAATTCGTACCGGGCCTGGAATAGGAGCGCTACTTCGTCGAGTTCGATGTGGCAAAAAACTAAGCAGGGTAAATGACAAAATTCACGATTACAACGAAACAAAATCGTAAATTAACCATCTCGAGAAAATGATAAAGCTGCTCTGTTCATCACGCGACTGAAATTTTATGATAAATTTTTACACGCGACACGTTTCAAATCTCAGTCGGAAAAATCATCTAAACCTCGTTGCTTCATTTTCTTTAAATCTGCAATTAGATTATATAATACTCTTGCTTGGAATGAACTTGAACTATCGGCGACCAAAAAGGATTACGCGTGACTTTCGTTGGCCCCGCGATCAGCGAGTTTCCGCCTCATTTTATTCAAAAATTCACCAACAACACAAATTTCAATGGATTTCTATGATTATTATTTTAAAATTCTCAGAAAGGATTGAACTCAAACATGTCACTGCAGAATCGTGTCAATTTCTTAAAATAACCTTAAAAAATGTCAAAAACTAAGAGAATTACAGAAACATGATTGTATAAATTTGTTGCTTATTGCAAATACTCAAAAGCCAAACACTACAAATTTTTTTAAATCCTTAAGTATAAAATTAGTACCAGATATTAAAAAATAAAAATGGCGCATAAATTTTCCGAATATTGCTAAATACTAACGAAACTTATTATATGAAAATTTTTGAGATAACTGGTTACGAAAATATAGGGTTTAAATTAAAGATTCCAGATAGCGCGTAACCTTGCAGCAATCTTGCGGGTAATTTTGCTGCAAGGTTAAAATGGCCCACCTTGCAACCATATGTTTCTATAATTCTCTTAGTTACACGGAGAACAATTTTCTGTTAATGATTACAATAGTCGAACAGTACTGTTCGGATATGTGTTCACTTTTTGTAATGCCTAAAGTAGCTTCGTTTTAACTATTCTGTAAGTCGAATGTACTTATTAAAAATTTATTTGAAATTAATACGATCTAAATATAAGTGATCACAAAGTCTATGTGACTGATTACAATAGTCTACATTAAAAGGAAATCTTGGATTCTATTCACATTAGCAGCAGTCTAAGGGAATCAGTGCTACAGACAGTCGTAGTCATTACAAGAGGACTATATATTGTAAAATAAGGTGATGACCGGCTATTATTTTACTATAGTCCTTTGTAAATACTAATATTGATACATTTCTGATTACAAATGACTGTAGTAAAGTAAAAAAGAAAATTTTCAACTAAAATAAAACTTTTTTTAATTAGTGACTTTTAATCATATGCTAGTCAGTGAACAGTGAGCGCCTCTGGGCCACTCATGCTGATTCCACACTTACCCAGTCGCTCCGTTTTTCCGTGGCGCTTCGCGTGAGACAGAAAAAGATAGAGATAGTCTCTGTCTTTTTCTATCTCACGTAAAGCACCACGGAAAAGCGGAGCGCTGGGTAAGTGTGGAATCAGCATAAAGGTGTCGCCCAGGAAGGAAGAGTAAGGAGACCGAACTCTGCTTCTACAAATGTCTGAGAAATATGCACGAAAAGTGCCAGACTCACTGTGTTCTAGTTGATCACCAATTAAGTCGATCATGCGCACTGAACTAAAGTTCAGTGTTGACATAGATGAAAAGTGTGGTTATGTCAAGGTAAATATTATATAGTTTAAAAAGTGTTAATTTTAAAAGCAAATTTATTTATTTGCAATTGTGATATTATTTAGATTTTCAAAATAATAAAATTTAATAATATATTTATGAAAAGGGAAAAATTTTGCGAAAATGGTTAAGAAGAATTGTGTTTATAACTAGAGTATATTTACATACCGTAGAAGAATAGAAGAGACTAATGTTTTTAGACTCTTTTTCTTTCTTTACATCCTGGCAGACAACACGACATTTTTTAAATAAAATAAATAAATAATTATTAAAACGAAATGTATAGTATAATTATGTATGTATCTCACTAAGACCGGCTAAATGTAAACATTAGATCTTACATCTCACTCGCACAATTTTTACGAGAAACAGAGACACAACACAGCTTATGCGCATGATCAACTTAATTGGAGGTCGATTAGAACGCAGTGAGCCTGGCACTTTTCGTGCATATTTCTCTGAGATTTTTAAAGCGCTTTCTACACAGAGTTCGGTCTCCTTACTCTTCCTTCCTGGTGTCGCCATCCGGGCGCGCGGAGGTGCAACCGGGGATCCAAGATGGGTCTCTGGTTGAACCACCGCGCACCCGTAATGAGACACGGTGGAGGAGAGAGCGAAATTTAAAAAAGAGAATAAATGAAAGATAATTAAATAAGTAATAATAGTAATTAAATTAATTTAGATTTTTATTTTCGCGCGTTTTAAGAATCTAAAAATGTGAGAAACAACCCTGGGAGTGGGATTGGTAAGAAATTGAACGCAACTAAAAGGAGGGGGACATTTTAAAGCTCTCGAAAGAGATTTTATAAGGTCCACCCGAAGAGCATTGAATCTGGGACAGGCCCACAATATATGGTCTAGATCTTCTTCTATATTAGGACAATGTGGGCAATCGCCCGACTGGATGTAATTCTTTCTAGCAAGACTCGCGTTCAGGTTGTAGTGATTAGCTCTCGCGCGGCATATTGAAACGATCCATAGTCTGCGAGCTGTAAAGTTCGCAAACCATGGTTTTTTACGCGGTTTGTAATAAAGTTGGGTATAATGAATACCCTTGTTTTTACCTACATCTTTAAAGAAAGAGTTACAACTGTCGAATAATTGTTTTTTGGCGAGGCAAAAGAAGTCAGAAAAAGGGAGAGTTATGCTAACTAAATCTGGGTTGGCAGTTGCGTCTTTGGCCGCAACGTCCGCTTTTTCATTACCTTCAATACCTGAATGACCTGGAACCCAAACATGAGTTGTTGGACGATTCAGGTTGTTGAGAATTCTTAATCTATTTCTAATTGCAAAGATTATGTAAGATTTTATTTTGTATGTATTTTTTGAAGCTAAATTGTTAAGGACACTAAGAGAGTAAAAAAAATAACTGTAATAGAGAGATGAGAACTAATTATAATATAATCTAGGCAAAATAAAATTGCAAATGCTTCTAATGAAAAAATTGACGAGTGATCTGAAATTTTAAATTTGGAAATTAAATTTAGAGAAGGGCAGACAAAGGCGCAACCTGACAAATGGTCCATATCAGATTTGGAGCCATCAGTGAAGAAAAGGGTGTGATTGGGGAAATTAAAGTTAATTAAGTCCTTAAATACGATAGATGGATTACATGAATTTTGTAATGAGTGACCCCAGTTAAGGACAATCCCAGTAAACGAAAACTAATTGAAATGAATTAAAAAGAATTCACAAAGAGCTTTCGTGAATCCCGCTTTGTGACAAATACGAATTGGAGCCATGATGCAATTTTCCTGAATTCGTGAAACTGTATTGAACTTCCGAACCTTCTATCCGTACCAATTCACTGGACAAATTTTAAGCCTTTAATTTTTTTCAATTCGTTAGCACGAATTCAATGCATTCCTTGGCCATTTCTTTCGAATGCGAATTCGTTTGGACAAATTGGTACATATTGAATTAAATTCAATTGAATATACAAAGAGCTTGAGTGAATCCCGCTTTGTGACAAATACGAATTGGAGCCTACCAAAAATGTTAATTCATTTCAATTCATTTGAATTAGTTTTTTTTTACTGGGATCTGGGGAGTGAATGAGTGGTCCTCAAAGAGGAACTCAAAGTAAGGGTCAAGGTCCTTACTTCTAATTAGTTGGCTGTAAATTTTTGATTTCTCGTATGCGATTAAAAGGGGGTACCAATAACGCGAGAAAGCTCTGGAAGTTTATTACTTAATGGATGAGTTGAATTTGAGAAGACTCTGTACAGATATTTTTTAGCAAGGAAGTTAAATCTTGATCTTAAAGGGGGTTCACAACATTCAGCTAACATTACATTAATAGGAGTGCTCTGTCTATAGCCTACGGCTAGTCTCAGAGCTTGATTACGTACTTTTTCTAAACGGGAGAAATTTTTATGAGATTTAAAATTTGAAGCTTGTGAACCATAATCGATAGGACTTCTAAGTAATGAATCATAAATACGGAGGAGCAGATGTGGGTCCGCTCCCCACCAAGTGCCTCTAAGAACTTTTAATACATTTAGAATCTTTCTTCCTTTGTCACATAGATAGTTAAAATGAGTATCGGAGGAACCTGATTCATGAAAATATACACCAAGATATTCAACTGTGGGAGATGGTTTAATAACTATTTCGTTTAAGGTTAAAAAAAGATTAGGGTCTTCTGAATTAATCTTTTTGTTACTAAAGATGATATATTTAGTTTTAGATGGGCAAACTTCCAGGCCCTTATCGGCCAAAAATTCGGAAATTATGTTAAGCAATTTTGAAGAGAAGTAACAATTTGATTGAGGTCAGGGGAGCGACAAGTGACGGATAAGTCATCCGCGAATTCGTACAGTTCACAGTCTGCAGGAATAATGGTGTTGAGGTTTCTGGTGTAAATTAATTGGACTAAGTACACCGAAAAAAATCTCGATGGTATTATTAACTATGACTCTATAGTTAATCTTAATCTAGTAAAAGTAATAAGGATTCCTAATCATTATGGTTAGTATCGCTAGGTTGATTCAACAAATTCAAGCCTGGCAAAAACAACCCTGCAAATCCTAGTCAAATTGACTAGGATTTTAGTAATTTTGCCTATTTCCATAATGCGCACGCGTCTGTTTCTGTTCTGACAGTGTTTACCTCTATATCTGTCGCGTCATTTATCGTGATTTCGTAAAACGATTTTTTATCATTACTCGCGTCTATTTTTTGTACATAAAATGGAGTTCTTACATACATCAAAATTGCTGGTTTCTCGGAACCTCTGGAAATATAGATAGTCCATGTTTTAGAAAGTAAACTATTTAATTATATTAGTCAATTCTTTCAGACTTTTTTGGTTAGGTTTCAATATAAATCGTCGAAATTTTTACGCACGTGGTGACAACATTTTTACTATTTTAATCGCGCAGTGTGTTTGAAAATTTACCTTTGCAATAATTTGTGTATTTAAATTTATTTTCATTTGAATGTCATAAATAATTAAAAATAAATAGTTTTTGACAAGTGTATAAAATTGTGTACTCGAAATGTATAAAACATCATCTGATTAAATATTGTATTTTGACTCGAAAATCTAGTGTCTATTAAAAAATTAAAATACCAAGTCGTGTTTAGTGTAGTGGTTATCGTTCCGGGTTTCAAAGTGCGTATTCGTTAGGTTCAAATGTTCGCGTCCCCCCTGCGTCAAATATTTATTTCATAAGTTTAAATTAATTCCAAGGAATATAAATACAAAGTCAAATATAAATATGTTTAAATACAATAATTAATTTTTTTCTTTTTTCTTTTAATTAGTTTTTCTCTTTTATTTGATAATAAGAATTTTATTAGGAATTTCAAATAATTATGATACACAGTGTAAATCTAATATTATTCTCCTAGTCAATTTGACTATTTTTTCCTGATTACATCGACTAATTTTCCTGGTCACTTTAACTATGCTTGAATCTTATTACTTTGACCAGGATTCTATAGTTGGCTCCTCTCGTAACTAGGAAACTTAGTCAATTCCTGGTATACGGGTCCTAGGCATTTTTTTCGGTGTATGCTACCTTGTGTGAGGCCAACCGTGCTGGTTCTCTGGCCTATAACTTCGCCGTTGATCTTGACAAACATATTCTTGCATTTAATTGAATTATATATAAAACGAGCTATTGACTCAGGAATACCAATTTCTTTAAGATCTTTCATTAAAATGTTTGGAACTACACTAGGAAAAGCCCCCTTTATGTCTAGAAAAAGTGCACCCGTGAATTCGCGTTGTGCTAAGCCCGTCCAAATCTCAGTGGAGATCAGAGAAAGATTATCCGTGCAGGATTTACCTTTTCTGAAACCAAATTGACTTGGACTGAGGATCTTATTACGTTCGATAAGCCAGATAAGTCTGTTGTATATTAATTTTTCAGAAATTTTGAAAAGGCAGGATGCTAGGGAAATTGGATAAAATTTACCTGGTGAGGATTTTGGAAGGAAGAAAATAAGGTAATTATTCCAAGAAGAAGGGAAAACGCCATTTGAGATTATTCTGTTGATAATTGATAAAAGAGTTGATAGAGCTATGTCTGGAAAATGTTGGATAATATTATAATCTATTTTATCAAGGCCCGGGGATGATTTAGTTTTACATGATTGGATAGCTTTTGACAATTCGAAAATAGTAAAAGGAGCTTCTAAAAATGAATTTTTGTCAAAATCAACGGGAAAGTCGTCATGGAAGACAGTAGGTGGATAAAGTTCGTCAATAAGTGAGTGTAGTTTATCCACAGTTTCCTTGTCTGCCGAGCATGAAGAAGAGGAGGGTTGTGTGTATCGATTTTTAAAAGATTTAATGACAGACCAAACCTTTGTTAAAGGTGTGTGTCTGTCTAAGGAATCGCAAAATTTTTTAAAAGATTGGCGTCTGGCTTCGCTAAGGGTACGCTTAGCTACAGCTTCAGCCTTTTTAGTTTTTATAAGTAAGAAAATTAGGGTAGTTTGAGCATTTTTTATAATTTTTTAAAGCTAATTTTCTATTTTTTATTGCTTCGTCGCAATTGTTGTCCCACCAAGGCGCAGGAACAAACGCTTTTTTAGAAGAGGGGGAATTTTGTCTTGTGTTAGGTGAAGTTACGCGTTGGGGGCAAATTGTATTAATTGTCGTGTCTACAAGGTGATCAAGAGGCGGTTTGAATGGGTCTGGTTGTTTCTCGCATTTACGTTTTTTGTCCGAATCGAGGGACGATGTTGAGTTCGTTCGCGATCGAACATTTTTTAACGATTGTTGTTGATAATACAATAAATTCCTTGCAGCTCTCTGCTCCTCCGTCTCATCGGAAAAATCCATTCGGAAGTCTGAATCTTCGCTCTAGAGGCCATGTCTCTGCGATACGCGCGCTCAGCCACGAGCACGAAGTAGTATAAGGAGCTTCCACTCAATGGGTAGTTTGAAATATTTTGATGACGATTTTTCTTTTCTGTTCGGCTCGTGGTTAGTTAGCGAAACTAGCGCTCTTGCGGGGAAACACCTACAACTCAGGTGAGAGATCCGCCATTACAAATGGCGGATATGTGAATTAATAAATTCAAAAAAGACCGCGTTGATCTGCGCATGCGTCTTTCCGTTTAGCAGACGAAAAAGAGAAAAATTCTTGAGTTGCACATTTTCATGTGAGATGGATTCTTGTCGCTAACTAACCATGACGTCAAACAGAAAAGAAAAATCGGAAACACTATTTACGGAGAGTGGAAGCTCCTTATACTACTTCGTGGCCACGAGGCTGGCTAACCTAAAAGGAAACGAACTACTACTAAAAGGGTTAGTACACTATGAAATAGGTACAATAAGACACGATGTGTCTTTAAAAGGGATCCCGGTTTTAATCGCGTACAATAATGAGCACCACTGAATTAAATAAAGCCCGTAAATCTATATATATATTTCGTAAGCAAAATAACGCGTCCGCTCGGTAACGCATTCCTTACGGAACTCTCCAGTTTTTAGGAATGCGAAACTCTGTGGCGCGCCTGCGCCCGCGTTTGTTCAGTTTCTTTGTTTTTGATATACACGGAAGTTTGGGTGTAGTTCGTAGTGTGCGTCGTGCCGTATTAATTGTTTCAATTAATAAAAATTTTAATTTTAAATATAATAGTGAGTGCAGTTTTGTGATAAAGTTCTAGTGTTACAAATGAATTTAGAAGAATATCTAAGTGAAATGTTTGATCTCATTTTGAGGTTAGGAGTGTGTTTATTTTGTTTTTAGCCGGTTATGTAATACCTAATTGTTATTATATTTTATTGGAATATTCAATTTAGGCAACTAAATGTAAAGTCTAAAATGAAAGTATACATATTGTAAAAAATTTGACGTGTTTGCACATTACGGAAAAATGACTTGACGATTAAGGTGAGACTTAGTAGTCTTTCAGGTATTAGTCTGGTTTAAAATTTATCCATATTGGAATAAAAAATGTTAAGCTGAACAATAGTTACAATTTATTTTCAAATAATCAAGAATGCAAATTTTTTTTTATTTTTTGCATTAAAAAAAATGTTTTTGTCTCAAATAACTAATTACTTATTTTGTTTATTATCAAATATCAAATGCTGAAATGCTCCTGTATCTTCATTCTTGGTTCCAGTGCTCATTAAGAAAAACACTGAAAAATGAATTAAATTTCAACTTTTAGTTGAAAAAGAGTGTATTTACAAAATATTATGTATAAAAAAATATAATTTATATAAAATATTTACACTACCGTCCACGAGTATCAGGACGATTACACGCAACTCTATAAAAAAACATGCCATCACTTTTTCAATCATATCTCGGAAATTAAAGGAGATACAAAAAAAACTTAAATACGGTTAGAAAGCTGATTAAATTCTGCGTAAAATAAGCCGTCTTTGAAGTCATTTCGTTAATTATTTTTTAAGTTAATTTTTTTTTTAAGTGAGAAAGAAATAAAAAAAATTATCAAATTTTCTCACTTTTGTCTCTTGATTTCAACTTTTTCAAAAATCTAGAAAAATTTAAATAACATTTTTCTAAAAACACAGAAATCTTCGTTAGAATTTCAGCTTTAAAATAAGCCTTCGGAAATTAAAAAAGGTTAATCCGTCTTCGATATATCATTAAAAATGTGAAGCCGTGTTTCGACCGATTGGTGCATTGAAATTTAAGGAGGAATGGTATACCTAATCGGGACAAAAGTTTGTGACACTTAGGGGAATTTGTAATTTTGTTATTTAAGCTACATATAGCAGTTTTTCTTATTGAAATCATAAAAGTAGACATCAATGAATATTAAAAAGTATATATTAAATAAGGAAAAGATAATAATAAATTAATGAAATTAATTTTTTTTATAAAAGCAGAAAATAATTTTTGTTACTGTCTGTACGAATTTAAAACCTAAGAAAATAAAAGTTACTGAAATTTTCTAAAAATTATTTTCGGATTTATCGAGTATTCCATTGCAAACTTTGAAAAAATGCTATTATTACGTATATATGTGTCTTATTATGCTGTAATATTAATGTTATTAATTATAAACATTGTCAAATAACAATTTGTAATGAGCGTATAATCGTGACAACATCGCAATGCAAGTAGTTTGTTTTCTGATCGTTGGTAACAGTGTCAAGTGTTGTGGTTTGTTATGATTTGCATTTGTGTAGTTAAAAATAATGAAAATTTGTCATTTTTGGTACCTTTGGCGCCATCTCTTGGTTCTATGTACCACTAAACAGCTGTCACATGTGAGACTTTATATACAGTGTTGCCACGTTTTCTCTGTTTGTCTGTCATAAAATTAGTTTTCTTCCAGAAACTAATTAATTACTTTTAAACTAATTAGTGAATAAAAAAGAACCTTCGTGATTAATAAAGCTTAAATCTTGACCTTCAAGATACAATTTTTACAAAAAATTCTGAATGTTTTAAGTATTAAATTTTTAATGATAAACATGCAAATTCGTCTTTTCCCCATAAGAGGTAATGTTAAATTAAATAATTTTTAACTTGTAAACTATTTAGTGAAAAATTCTGAAATTTGTTGGGTAACTTTATTATATAAAAGCAAATCATTTCCCAAAATATCAAAAGATTCTGAATGTTTTGAATTTCTATACCATTCCTCCTTAACTGTGACGACTCGATTCTGGCTTCGCGCGGCTGCAAATGAGAGAGAAAGCAGGGACGAATTCATGCGGGGGAACGATGAACTTTTGAGTTTCTTTATATTACTCGTGAAACATCATTATTTATTATTCTCCAGTATAAATTCGTCCCTGTTCTCTCTCATTCGCTGCCGCGCGAAACCAGAATCGAGTCGTCACAGTTGAATTTCAATGCATTAATCGGTCGAAACACGGCCTCACATTATTAATGATAAATCGAAGACGGATTAATCTTTTTTAATTTTCAAAGGCTTATTTTAAAGCTGAAATTCTAACGAAGATTTCTGTGTTTTTAGAAAAATTTTATCTAAATTTTTTTAGATTTTTGAAAAAGTTGAATTCAACAGATAAAAATGAGAAAATTTGATAATTTTTTTTATTTCTTTCTCACTCTACAACTTAAAAAATAATTAACGAAATGACTTCAAAGACGGCTTATTTTACGCAGAATTTAATCAGCTTTCTAACCGTATTTAAGTTTTTTTGTATCTCCTTTAATTTCCGAGATATGATTGAAAAAGTGATGGCATGTTTTTTATAGAGTTGCGTGTAATCGTCCTGATACTCGTGGACGTTAGTGTATAATTTCTTATATTTTGTTTAAAAAAACTATTAAATGCAACGTAAACCATAAAAGATTTTAGTATACATATATCTATCATATTTTATATATATATTAATCGTAACTATATTTTCAGAATAAAACTTTGCCATTTAAAAAAAATTCTCGTCGAGAATTCTCGTCTCTCGTGACACCTCTCTCGTCTTGTATCGTTTTAGCGTTAATTAAAAAAATACTGTCTCGTCTCGCCTCTCGCCATTATCGCGGCAACACTAATTTAATCTGTAGATATTTAAATATAATCTCTTTCTTTAAACGTTTTAAAACAAATCATTTTAGTAAAAATGGCAAAGGACTTGTATTGAATTTTTAAAGAGATTCGACGTTTAAATATCTAAAGAATAATAAAAATCCCAGTGAGAAGTTTTATATAATTCAAAGTATTCTAATATTTTCAGTTGTTTCATTTTTAGATTTTATATTTAGTTTCAAATTGAATATTCCAATAAAAGTGTAAATATTTTGACAAATAAAAATAATAATGTAGGTCATCACTAGAAGATCTGCTCACATTATATTGAGTATGGGACTCGGCACTAGACTAGTCTTGGACTCCGCCCAAAAGCGCCTATCAATGTGTTCAGTCTGCTTTGTTGCGCGTATACGTATGCATAAGAACGAAAACATGTTAAGCCTACTGACGTGCTTTAAACCTTTTACCATTCATTTCCCTGTTTTTTATCCTTGAGCCGCAAAGGTAGTCAAGTTTGGGAATCAAATCTAAATTACTACTGCTGAACTATAAAATTTTCAATCGAATTTTTCTGCGTGCTGAAAAAAGAGTTCTCTACTGACCGGAGCGCTGCGGCGCGCGACACAGTGGTACAAATCGCAAATCTAGCTGGACAAAAGTCAACATTTATGCTTTATTTGCAACCGTCTATTGTCGTTCATCTTTAATTTTAATTTTGAACACCTAGATAACAGATATGGCTTAAAGGTAAATATAGTTTTGTCGAATCTACTCACTCAAATGTTCTGCTACTTTTGGTACCCATGGATAGTTTTGATCGTTGATTACGAATCTGAAGTCAGTTTTTAAAAATGCAATATGGCGGATCCAATATGAAGGATAACTTTTTCTAAAAATCGATCCATTTTGACTGGGACTCATTAATTAGTGGTATTTAGGGTCTCTGATTACGAACCTCAAGTCCGGTTTTAAACATTCAAAATACCGAATTTCATAAAAATAAAACATTTTTTGAAAAAATTGTCCGCCGTATTGGATACGCCATTTTGAATTTCTGAAAACCAACATCAGTCGCTGATTACAATCATCGACTTCATAAACCCCTAGATACGAATTGGCATGAAGATTCATTCAAAAAATTTTGAGCTACGACCTTGTCCGGCTACATTTACGATTCGTACCACTGTGCGTGACCCTGTTTCGCGCTGCGGTCAAACATTCTAGGCCCACTTTTTCATTTATATGTCCTTATAGAGAAAAACCTCAGCTTTCTTTTAAAGAAACAAAAAATCGTATATCCTTCCCCCCAAGAAAAAATCTATCAAAACTAAACCTTGACAAATTTTGTTGTTTAATTGTTTAAGAGTAAAAAATTATCAAAATAAGCATCCCTGGTTAAAAAACCGGACAGATTTCGAACTAATCCGAAATTTGTCCGAAACAATGCGGTATATGGTCAGGTTTTTGTCACCCGAAATTAATCCGGAAAAATCCGAACTCTATACGGTTTGTGAACAACTAGTGAAACCGGAGTTGGTCCGATGGATGAAGTCAGAAATTAATCAGTTAATTTTAACTAGTGAATCCGGAAGTAGTCCGAAACAGTCAAAAATTAGTCCGGACAATTTAGTGAATGTTAATAAAAAAATAATTATACAAGTTACACATATTAATTATTATTACTTGTATGGTACATTCAACATATTTTTCGATTTACCTATCGCAATTTTATTTACATTAACTTAAAATTTCTAACGCGAGTTGCGACTAGCCTTTCGAGTTGAACAGACGTGTTTACGTACCGCTCTGTAATTTTGTTTGTTTTTCGGTTTAAATTGCCTAATTTTCCTCACTTAGTAGGGGAGGATGGGGCAAGGATAGTTAGGTAAGACCTTTTCGGATCTAGCGGCCAAACTTGATTATGTATCTGCAAATGAAAAGTATTTTTGGAAAGCCTGGTTATTTGGCTATAATTTTGCTGTACATTATTTTACTGTAGACTCAAATCCCTACGAGATATGAATGAAAAAGTAAACAAAAATTTTTAACTATCCTTGCCCCAGTACCGGGGCAAGGATAGTTAAAAGAATTCGAATGCCAAAAATGTTATAGAAAATCAGTAAATTTTTGTTTTTTTTTATTTTACTGGTTTTAGACTATTCAATATTGATATCCCAAGTATTAAAAATATGTATGGAACATTTTCTGAATTGCAATTATTATATTAAAATTCATCTGAACTAGAATCAGAAGTTTAAACAATTTTTTTCAGACGACCACCAATTTCTTGGTCATAAGCTTCGTTTTCCGTATATAATTACGCACCATTATGTATATCAACCTAAAAAGAACAATTAAACACTTTTTTAAAATTTTCAATGGTATTAACACGCTTTTACCGTGCCGTATTATCTCTAACTATCCTTGCCCCATGAGTCCATATTTCAGTTTTTTCTAAATTTTAAGGAACGACGTGAATTAATTTGAAAATAAATACGATATTCGTGTTCAGCAGGAAATTCCACTCCGGAAAACATTTTACGTAAAAAATATTCTGAAATTCTAATGTAGAAAACAATATGATAAACATTACGTTGACATTTTAGCAAAACAGACTTTTTTCAAAAATAATCTCCCAACTTCGCAAATGGCGACAGATTGACTTGCAATTTTTACAATCATCTTTTGGTGTTAAAACGCGAATATACTATGAATTACGCGATTTTTGAGCAAGCCGTCTAAGCAAAACAGCAACTAACTATCCTTGCCCCTTAACTATCCTTGCCCCATCCTCCCCTACTACTACACTTTAGAATTTAAAAAAATTTTATTTTTTTTTCTTGTATTTTTTAACTTCTTATGACTTCAGAAAACACCTCCTAAAGTATTCATAACCAATTGTAAAAAATAAAAGTAAATTTTTCAAAAATTATTCAATAAATATAAAGAGCCATTGACAAATTAAGTAAAGGGGTTGGTGGGGTCCAGCTTTTTTGTTACGACCAGTAGAAACATTACTATGCTAATGTATGTAAGTGTCTGACATAAAAAAAGTGGAGGGGTTTCAATTTGCAAAAGAATTTTAGGTAATTTATGGATGGCCTCTAACGATACATATAAGTTTAAACGCGTTTTTCTCAAAATAACGTTTTCTCAAATTGCGGACACTTTATCTCTGAATCTACTAAACCGATTTTAATAAATAATAAGTCGTTTTGTTTGTTAGCATGTCCTGTGTGTGAATTCACCAGAAAATAGTCAAAAAATTAAAAAGAAACATTTTTGCAGACTAGAAAAATACTGAAAAACGTGTATTTTTAAACAAATTATTGAAACATCTGCTATTTTTTATTTTAGTCGATTTTTTATTATTGGTGGTGGATTTCTATGCAAGACACCTTCCTTTTTGAAAAGCAGTTTGGCTTTTTGGTTCCAATTTGTCAATCTTGAGATAAACTGTCCGCAATTGGACAATTAACTTTTTGGAGTTTCGATCTGGAAGCTGTCTGCAGATTATGATATTAAATAAAAATTAAAAACAAACCATTATTTTTATTCTCCAAATATGTACTAATACAGGCAAAAAAGTTTTTTTTTCATATTTATAATAAAAGACATAAGAAAAACATTTTTTAAATTTGGTCTTTTAAGAGCCTTCTAAAGTGTAGTAGTACCTTAAAATTTACTTTTCTTTTTGATTTTTGGTGCACAAAAATCAAAATGACTTCCAACGATGACCTTAAAAATATATTAATGGGCATTCAAAGTGATACAAAAGTTCTCAACAATAAACTGGATAAAGTGCAATGTGAATTGCAGGTTTTAACAAAAGAAAACGCTTATCTTGAGAAATTTGTTAACTTGAATAGTGAAAAAGTGAGTGAAATGGAATTGAAAAATAAACTACTCCAAAATAAATTAAATAACTATGAAATGAAATTGGAGGTTTTCTTAAATAAAGATAAAATTAATAACATTATTTTATTTAAAGTACAAGACTCTCCAACCGAAAATGGAAATTTGACGGGAACTGATAAACAAATATTCGACAAGGCCGATGTTATTTGTGATATTGAAAATAGTGTCCGTTAAGAGAATAGGAAACACTGAAGGTTCAAGGTCAATTCTTATTACTTTCAACAATAAAGATATCAAAGCAGATATATTTCGTAAGGTAAAGAATTTTGGTAACATGAACATCGGAGTTTTAAATGATTTCTCTAAAACATATCGAGAAAAAAGGAGAGAACAATACAGCCTACTACTTGATTGTAAACTTCTGCTTGAGGACCAGGGAAAAAATGTGCAGATCAGAGGACATCATATTATCATGGACGATAAAACATATGACCTAGATATGATTCTAAAATATCTTCATGTTTCCCAGCGTAAAGATAATCTTTATGATAACGGGTCTTCAGATGAAGAGGTGGAGGATTCTACAGATTCAGTCATCTCCACAGGTGGCAGGAAGAGAAGTAGACCACACGGCTCCAAAAATGTTGGAGGAAAAAGAATAAAAAGCTTAAAATCTGATGTCAACAATGGTACACTTAATAAATTTCTCAATCTTAATTCAAATAAAGATAAAAAATGAATGAGAAACCATAACTAGGCATAACTCAGACAAAGATTATATTCTAGAACGTAAGGGGCCTAATATTGTTGATGTGCTTCCAGAAGTAAACAATATTGATATAGTGTGTGTCAATAAAACTTGGGCTACGTATGATCCATCACTTTTCATTTCAAGCCATTTCCCCAATTGTGATATTATCTACAGCAAGGCGACGAGGATAGCAACAAGAGGAAAAGCGAGTGGTGTACTTATGGTATACAAAAAAAATATTCAAGCGAAGATCTGTTTATAAATGAGGAATGTATTTTCGTTAAATTTGTAAGTAGAAAATTTTAATTTATAATTGGTTTTATATACTCCTCCCACATCTAATTTTGACTCCTTTTTGTCTACATTGAGTTTTCAAATTGATCGGATATCTTCGAGATTTTCCGATTTGCCAATAAACTTGGGTGGGGATTTTAACTCGAGAACGGGGAACCTCAATCAGCTGTCCAATGAGATAGTTTTAAATAATTGGTATATTTCTTAAGAGAGGTGTAGTTTAGACTCGAAAAGTTACAAAAGGAGGGAGGAATTATTGTTTTTATTGGAGAACAATGGTTTTATTTTAGTTAATGGTAGATCTAGAAGTGACTGTCCTGCAAATTATACTTTTTTTAATAAAAACGGAAAGTCAGTCATTGACACGTTTTGGACAAATCTAACAGGTGCGAAGTATGTCTGGGATTTTGAGTTGAAATGCATTGTAACTGCATGAGATCATTCTCCTATAATAACTAATTTTAATATTTTAATTCAATTTGAAAAACTCACTTCAGGTTTAAAATGGATTCCTAATAAAAAAATGAATATATTTCTATTATGCCAGCATGTAATTTAAATAGTAATGGTAATGTCACGGTTGATGAAATGGAAAATGATCTGATAGGGAAGATTGTACAAAATGCTAAAAGTATAGGAATGACTAAAACTGTGC
Source organism: Leptopilina heterotoma (assembly GCF_015476425.1). NCBI lineage: Eukaryota > Metazoa > Arthropoda > Insecta > Hymenoptera > Figitidae > Leptopilina > Leptopilina heterotoma. Next base: position 405,660 of record NW_025110946.1, on the reverse strand, counting down.
ATAATAAATGTGGAACCTCAAAAATTTGGTATGATCAAGCCTGTGTTGATCTGAACAATTTGTTAAAGGAGTCTTTATAAACTTGTAAATCAGATGGATTTAATGATATAAATTCTGTAATTTATTATAATGAGAAAAAAAAGAATATAACAATTTACTGTTAAGGAAAAAGGAAAATTACAATAATTCTTTATTGGATCGACTGATGGTTGTAAGGGACTCAGCTTCGTTTTGGAAAGTTATAAATTCATTTAGATGGCGTTCTTCCAATATTTACATAATAAATTTAAATACATGGCATGATTATTTTAACTCGGTTTTTGCTCCAATATCTGGTGATGCCCCCTTTATCTGAGATAAAATCCTTGGGAACAAGATAGATAACCCTTTTTTGGATGAACGTATAACTAGAGATGAGGTTGAATTGAGCCTTCAAAAATGTAAGGATAATAAGGCCCCCGGCTCTGATAACGTCACTTACGAGTTTTTCAAAAATCTTTCTAAGAATGGTCTAGATTGTTTAACCCTTTTATATAATAAAATTTGGGATTCAGGGAAAGTTCCAGATTCTTGGGCTAATATTCTCTTAAGAATGTTATATAAAAAGGGAGACGTAAAATATCCCTCTAATTATCGTCCTATCGCTTTAGTGAAAACCATAACTAAAGTTTTTACTCAGGTTTTAACAAAAAGATTGAATGAGTGGGTTGAAAACAACAATCTGTTACCAGAACACCAGCAGGTTTTAGGAAAATCCGAAGCTGCGCGGATCATATATTGAAGAATTCTTGAGGGCTGAGGGTATCAGGGGAGTGTCAATAGATCATTTGACAGAAATAATACTTTTGGCATTTGCGGACGATATTGCGCTTCTGGCGGACTCAAAGTCAGCCATGAACGGGATATTGAAGGCACTTTACAAGTATTGTACATTGAACCAATTGGATATTAACGTAGATAAAACCAAAATAATAATTTTTAGAAAGTGTGGCCACTGTCATGATAAAAATATTGGGCCTTTTTTATATGGTGAAAAAGAAAAAATCGAAATAGTATCTAATTATACGTATCTGGGTGTCCCCTTTTCTAATTCTGCAGTTCTCTTAAATGCCACGAACGCTATAATATATAAAGCAAACCTTGCACAATTTAAGACAATTTCCTTAATTAAAAAAATGAAGCTTAGTTCCTGGTCGACAGTTAATAGATTGTTTGAGAGTTTAGCTGTGAGTGTTTTGATGCACGGAAAAAAAGAAATTAGCTGCAGCAGTAAACAGATGTTTGCTGTGAAATCTCTGAAAATTAGCTACCACAGCTGAGAAGTTTGCAGTGGCAGCGAACATGTTAGCTGTGACAGCAAACATTAGTAAAAATTTATGCGAGTTTGCTGTCATAGCGAACTTGTTTGATCTCACAGCGAACTTTTTCGCTGTCCCTATTTCAACGAACAAGGTTTGCTGTGGCAGCAAAATGTTCGCACAGCAAACCCTTTCTATGCGTGTGTATAATGTGTACATTTGGGGTGTAAGGTTCGGAAACGAAATTGAGAAATTTCAAATTCAATTTTATACTCCAATTTTTATCGAAAAGATACTTGCCATGGACAATGATCGTTATCCTCAAAAATGTTTTATAAAGTTAAAAAGATTGTCGGAAAATAACACTGCCCTACTAAAAATAAAATCAGGAATCGTCATAAATGGTCAGAATTTCTGAACATTCCTGAACAGTCTCACCACTTCTGACGTTTTCGAACGTTTCTCACCATTCCTAACCAAATACTTTCCAAGCTCCTCCCACTTTACTCCCACCATTTTCGAAGCTGTGACCATTTCTGAAATTCCTGACCATTTCTGAAATTCTTGACTATTTCTGAAATGTGTGAACACATAACCTATAAAAATTTTGGTACATCTTTCTAATTTTGGTAAAGTCTCATGAAAATTTATATATACATATAAAATCTTTCAAATTTATTTTAAACATTTCAGAATACATTATTCTATTATAAAAATTGTTCTTTTAACTTAACAAAAGTTCTCATTTTTCAAATTGGTATAATTATTGAATTAATTATACAGCAAAAGTAGGTAAATAAATCAAAACATTCGGACCATTCTTTTAACATTATTTAATATATTTATTTAATGTATATTTATAATATATTAATTTAATATATGTATATTTACTTGTAATTATTTAATATAGTTAATTAATAATAAATTTTGTTTCATAATATTAGTAATTTACTATACCAGTCAGTACTTATTATGAGAAGTATTTGCATTATAATTAACAGTTTATTCTGATTTATTGATAATATTGGTAATTGAATTTTATTATTTTACAGTTGCTCTTTATATAGACAGTTGAATCGAGAAATATGTAAGTCGGTTAGGTAGTCGCAGTCGTTAGGGCAGTTAGTTTAGGCACCAGGTTAGGTTATGCGTCGGGGTTCGATCCCCGTAGGTTCCAAATTTTAATTTAATTCCGGGAATTAGTTTCAAGTTGTTCCGTATGTAAACAAACTGATATTAATTAATAAAATATATTTTTTAAAATTAATTTGTTGAAACTTTTTGCATATTGTTTAAATAAATAAAACAGAAGTGGCTTAAAAATATGGTCAAAAATGAGATACAAATGGTCTCAAATAGTCACCAATTATGGGCGGGGTCAACAAAGAGGAGGGGATAGTAGCAAACTTGTAACCACTTTAAACTTCCTCCTGATCAGTTGTGATAGATTTCTGACGAGATCCATCCAGAATCGTAAGAAAACTGGATTAAAGTGGTCAGGCGGCCTGACCATTTGTCTGACCATTCCTGATTTTATTTTTAGTAGGGTGTAACACATAAGTTTAACTGGTGTGCCCAAATAGGTGGTTTTTTAAGTCAATCAATAGATTTTCAGAATGGGAAAATCTTAATCTGATTTCACTGCAGTTGAATAAGATGCTTTGGGTGTCTGAGTATGGAAATTTTTTATACGAGGAAGATATGTCTCGACTATGTAAATCTTGATCACTGCAACTTCTCCCATACCTTTCTGTAAGCAAGGATATGCAACAGTATTTTAAATTTTGTATACCAATAAAATATTTTAGTATAATTGCTCAAATGAGGCTCGTGAACAATTTTCAAACAAAAATAAGATTAAATGACAATAGGTATCATTGGAGGTGTGAGGGATTTTGCGGTGGTTGTGGTCTCCTCGTGAATGTTGAATTTGGTTACCATGTTTTGGTTGAGTGTGGATTTCATAATCAGGAAAGAAAGAAATTTATTTGTAGTGCGGAAGATGATGTCTCTAAAATCAATCTCCATTTTTGAAATTTTTAACAATCCACAAGTTGACTCCATTAAAAAATTGTATCAGTTTGTTGAGTATATCCTTGCTAAGAAAGAAAGTTTTGTATAGTGTCTATTTTGTAAATATTGAGTTTCCTAATGTATGTAAATTCTGTTATTTTTAATTTTGGTAAATTCTGAAATTTCTATTTTTTTCTATGTACCTATATATATATATACCACGCTCGCATAAGGTTTCAAATTCATAATAGAATTTATCAAGTGCCACGAAAAGAAATGATAAAAATCTAACGCATGAGTGTTAATTATAATATTAAAAAAGATAACTAATAATACTAGTTTAAAATCAAATTGACTGCAAAAGTAAATATTTTATTTTCCATAAGTAAATACCCTGAATAAAAAGTCGGACCGATTTCGGACTAATCCAGAATTTGTGCGCAACAGTACTGTTTATTGTGGAGTTTTTCACCCTGAATTAAGTTTAAAATCAATACCGTTTTTTTATAACTATTGAATCCGTTATTAGTCCGGTTTAGTCCGAAGTTAGTCAGATCATATGCAACTAGTAAATAATGGTACGTAAATCTATTTATTGCGGAGAGCCACAAGTAGCAGATGTTGATCGTTCCTTTCACACGTAAGTAAACTGATTAAAAGTAGGTTATGTTTTTGTGTATATCAAATTTTTGTTTCATTGAAGTTGAGTCTCCAATGTGAGAGAAGGTGCGCATCGATGTTCATAGCTATAGATATACCACAGCATACTTTAGTATACCTATAGCTATGAACATCGATGCGCACCTTGTCTTATTGGAGACTCAACTTGATAGGTATATTCTGTGGAAGAAAGGCATAACAGCATAACTGCATTTGTCATGATTTCGAGATAAATTAATTTTAATGTTCTCTCACTTCTGTGAATTCAGAAAATCAACAGATTTGTTCGGTCTTTTGCATTTAGTATTATTATTTAATATATTTTCAAAATTCTTTTATAACATTTAATAAAACACACGATTTAATATAAATTTTGATAATTTTTCATCGGAATCATGAGTTTTATTGCACTTATGCGGTTATGCAAGTTCAAATTGTATATGAGTCCAACTTCAGACACTTTTAATGTCACAATTTATTTTGGTTTGATTTGTCATAATACAAAGATTATTCACACAAAGACAAATTAAACTATTAATTCGTTAGAAAAAATTGTAAGAGTTTATTTAGTTATAAAATTTATTTTTTATAAAATGTTTTTAATTTATTAAAACGAGAAAAAAAATTTACTTTACTGTTCAACTTGAAGAATTTTTCAATTCATTTTTTGATATTCTTTCCAAAATTTAAAAAAATACCCTTAAAAATAAGTACATAATTAAATGCACAATTTATCCAATAAAAAATTTGTTCCAGTTTTATTAAAATAAATATATTTAATTTAAAGTACGAAAAATGTATTTTACTAAAAACATTTTATTACAAAATTCTTATTGTTTTTATTCATAAAGGTTATTTTCATTCTTAATTATGTCAATTGTTTTTTAAACTGAATGCAGTTATGTTATTATGCTGGTCTCCTTTTGTCAAAAACGCAATTATGCGATTATGTTTTCCATTATTTTCTACATTAATAACCATTTTAATGATTTTTCAGCTATTGAACTTTGAAGAGCAATATTAAATATATACAAATCTGATGTTATCTCAAATTTGATAAAAATGTCAGTTATGCTGTTATGCCTTTCTTCCACAGTATTTATCTGTTTCATTATAATTTAAACAATTTTATTTAATTTATATACAATTAAAAAAAAAAAAAAAATTTAAAAAATTTAAAAATTAATTAAAGTTTTCCATGGAATGATAAGAAACTGCTGGAAAAATTGACATATTTTTGCAGGGGAAATTAACTTACAATGTTTTTATTTTACAGTTACAACAGCATTTATAGGAAGAGAAAATTGCATCCACTGATACTGCTGTAGCAGAAAGTCATATACATAATTATATGCAAAGAAGAATAATATTTTTGCACAATCAGCCATGATACTTACAACAACCGATGGATAAAGAAATATACAATTGTCTACGGCCTTCACTAATTTTGTGTTTTAAATGCATATTTTTAATTTCAAAAATTTACTGATGTCCAATATAAAAATTTATTTATAATGGACTTTTCTAAACTAGTATTTTTAAAAATATGGTATAAATTTGTTCAGGAAATTTTTAATTGTAAATATAAAAAAATACCATTCATTTCTAGTAATGAAATTTGACAAGATTTTAATACAAATAAATTTGAATTAATTAACAATTTACACAGGAAAAAAAAGTCTTGACTCCGTTTACACCTTAAATTTAGCCCATGTATTTCACATAAGTCTGTCCTTGTTTAACGGGGCTGACTCCGTTTACATCTTAAATTCAGCCTCAAAAATAGGCTGAAAGTAAAACTTTTTTTTAGTGTGTAATTAACAATTCTTTTGAATTTATTTTTATTTGTAAATAACACAAATTTTAATAATAAATTAATCGTATTATTAGTTAAATAATTAAGGACATATCTTTTTATTTCCAATAATTTTATGTGCTGTTTCGATAAATTGTTTCTAAATAATTATTTTTATACCCATCCATGATTAAAAATAATAATTTTGTTTACTTTCAGAAATTATTATTAAAATAATAATTCTTTTACTCTTGGGTAGTGATTTCACTTGAAAATTATTTTTCTTAAGTATTAAGATTAAACAATCATATTTTTATACTTTTGAATTTACCCGCTACAAAATGAAAAATTGCCACCAATGGTGGCCAACTTTCGACTTGGACACAAGATTGAAACGGCCAAAGCATTGGTGTCCTCTATCCAGTAGTAATACATATCAGTGCAAACCAAACGAGTTACATACATGCGTAACAAACCCGGGTAACATACATGAAGTATGTTACGTACCCATCCCTGGTGACACCTAATTTTTTGTTCCATTACATTTTTGGAGAATCGAAAGTAGTGACAGTATAGTGTTTTTTGTGACCCCGGTTCATTAACAAGATAAAAAAAGTTTTGTATATCATGTGAAAAAACATTAAAAAAAGATTTAAGAAACATGGAATCGTTAAGGTACACGGAAAAAATTAGTTCAGTACATTTTACGAAACTAATTTCGCACTAACGGATATTTAAGATTCCTTGACGAAGTTTTCTATAAACTCAGAAACTTTCACTACACTGAAAAAAATTCTTAGTAGATTTGACTACTTTTTAACTACTTTCCTTAGTTCAATAAGTCCCCAAAGATAATTTTGAACTTACATTAATTATCAGATATTTAGTTGAATGAAGTGATAATACAGTTGCATTAACTACTTTTCTTAGTTAAATAGGAACCAATGACAGTTTTGCAGTAGAATTAACTGCTGATATGTAGTTAAAGTTACTAAAATAACTCAGTAATAAAGTAACTACTGAAAATGGTAAAATAAAATTATTTATAATTTATTATAAATATTATCGAGTTGTATTTTTTTATATTTCCCCCTACCCACTTTTGTTTACCTATACCTTATTTATTTAATGTCTATATACCTAACGGAGAAAAATCTCTAAGCGTCGGGAGTTGAACGCTCGACCCTAACATTCGTAAACCGATAACCCAACCACCTAACCACGCTCGCCCGCTTCGATGAGTTGCTTAATACTTAAAGGCATTCCAGACACAGTTCAACTGATAACTGTAGTTAATTTTACTACTTAAAGTAGTTGCATTTACAACTTCTCACAGTTGATAATCTTCTATAAAAATCTATAACATAAATTACATGGAAAATAATTCAACTCCTAGAAGAAGTAAAAACTACTACAAAATTAGTCTATCGAACTACTTTAAGTAGTAGAATCTACTACTTTCTGTAGTCATTTCTATAACATACCTGCAGTTACAAAGTTAACTGTAAAATTACATTAATTTAATTAATAATTTTTAACTACATAAAACAGTTAAAATAAGTATTAAAAGTAGCCAGACTAACTAAAAAAGTAGTTCGTTTTATTACTTTTTACTCTACTAAGGGGATGTAGTTGAAAATGTCTCATGTATTTTTTTCAGTGTACGAACTTACTGCAATATGTTTAAAAATCATATGCAAGCATTACAAGTAAAAAAAATAGGCACATTGGTTTTTAGAGGCCAAAAGTTTCTCTGCCTGATCTTTTTTAAATAATTAATAGACCGTAAAACTTAACAAAGTAAATTTTTTTAATATCAATTCTATGAGGATTAAGCTTTAAAAAACTGCCTTGGGTCCACATTTAGTGTAGGGGAGCGTGGGGTAATGGGAGCTTTTAAATTTTACGCACTTAAAAGCCTTCAAATTCGCTGCAATGTCTAGAAAATCTTCTACAATCTTTGTTTTTATCATTCCAAAACAAACGATTACATTCTTGACAAATTTTTAGTAAAGACAAGGGAAAATGTATTTTTTGTGTTTTCGTTGTAAAATGCCAAATATTTTTAAACATCACCATAAGTAGTTAAAATCGTATTATTTAGTTCTGTTTTTTCATTATATTATAGGTAAATATGTGTAGATATGTATACTTGTATAAAAATCGAAATAATAATAAAATTTGTTTATGTTTTTATTTTTTTATTCAAATTTTATCCTGTAAAAATTCTGTGGGGTAATGGGAGAATTAGTGTCAGACCAAAGAATTTTCGTTACTATGTTGCGTCTTTCGTTATTTCTTTGAAAATTGTAAAAGATATCACCTTATGAAAAAACTTTTAATTAAAAAATAATTTTTGGTGGGAAAAATGAAAAATTTAATATTTTTCAAAAATTTTTTATTCAATTATAATTTAGGAAAAAATGTATTCTAAGTCTAAAGTTTTGGCTTCATTGTAAGTATTAACACTTTTTTCTATTAGAAAACAAAAAATATTCCTAAAATATAGAAATTTTTTAAATTTTTAAGTGAAAGCTCCCATTACCCCACAAATTGGGTGATCGCAAAAAATGTATTTTTTTTTTGAAAAATTTTTTTTTCCAATTTACTTTCTCTTTTTAAGTTTCTAATTAAACACAATTAAAGATAAATAACGAAATGAGTAAGAAATAACGAAAACAATGTATCATTATAAAGATAAGTTGGTTTTTTAAATAATTTTCCTTAAGGGGTTCCAATTCCCCCACGCTCCCCTATACTTTTTTAATAAAGTGTTTTATTGTAAGAAATGTACCTGTTGTGCAGTTGTTACAAGTGATAATGAGAACTAGAGGTGTGCAAAAAGCTCGAAGCTCGATCGGGTATTTTCGAGCTTTTCATTTTTCGAGCCGAGCCGAGCTTTATAAAAAGCTCGAATAATTTCGGGTACTCGAATTTTTCGGGTACTCGAAATTTTCGAGTACTCGATTTGATTCGAGTCCTTGAGAAAATCAAAATTTTCTACATTCATTTTTAATTAAATTTTTGTTAAAAAAAATAATCTTTTTTTATTTAAAAGCTCGAATTAAATCGAGTACTCGAAAATTTCGGGTACCCGATACATCGAGCCCGGCTCGGGCTCGGCTCGGCTATTCGAGCTTTTTGCACACCTCTAATGAGAACGGATATTTTTTCCAAAATCCAGCAGATTCGTTTGAAATGTAAAATATTTGTCAAAAATGTAATCACACTCATTTTTTATGAAAATTCTCATGGGTTTTCTAAATTCGTCTTCAACAATAATGAAAAAAAACTTTTTTAAGTTTCTTTCATTTCGAAACAATAATATGAATGCTGCCATCTCTATGGAACTGTCACGTACTATTACGTTGAGCCAAAAATTATAAATAATTAATAAAAATGGTTATAAAAAATTATTTGTCTTCAATTTAGAAATTTTATAGATGATTTTTGGTATTGTAACAACCGACATTCACTTTGTGCAGTTGTTACAATTTACACGCTGTTACTCAAATGATTCTAGTTAATTAAATAATAGATATAGAGCTAAATCAATTATGGCCTTTTAAAACTAGATAATATACCTTTGATTTAATCGTTTGACCAAACAAATTGGAGTTAAACTTTAATCACAGTAACTGTTTTTATCAAAATTGTAACAACTGCACCTAGTCTCCCCTATCTAATTAATTTTAGTCCAGGCATTAGAACAAAACTTCATTCAATGAGACTTGAATGAAGAAATTCAAAAAGTATTTAAAACTTCCATTTTTCCTTTTACAAAATATCACAATACGCTGGAACCAATCTCAACCCTTAACATTCTCCCTTTCAAAGATTCCTGTTGCAACTTGTTCGGGGTACCTCACTGAATATTTTCTGACAAGAAAAATCAAAATCCGTCGGGCGCTTTTTTTAATTTCAATTTTTGTGTTTTAGCGCCAAATTTAAAAAAAACTGGTTTTAATGATCATTTTAAAAAAAATTCAACTTCAACTGGTCAAATTTTGTTCCAGAAATCGTACAAAACCATAATTCTGGTAGAAAATTTTCCGTATAATCGGAATCTGACGTTGGCTTTCGAAATTAAAGCAGCGGTATCCCAGAAAATCCGGAAAACTGTAAATATTATAAAAAAAAATCTCACCGTCGTTTTTTTCAAATTGTCTGTCAAATTTTATAAAAATAAGTGCAATTTCAAAATTTATCAAAATTTACCAATAAGTAACAGTTACGTTTTCAAATTTGCAAAACAAAATATTATAAAATGAACATCTTTTTGTCAGTAATTAAAATTTTGAATTCAAAAGTTAAGAAAATCTAGGGTCTGTTTACAACGTTTCTACCGAGGTTTCTACTGATTTTAAATTTTCTGATTAAAATTTTCTTTCAGCTATTAAATGAGAGAAAAGAAAATTATGCAGAGCAACTCCTAACATCTGTGTGTTACTACAACAGTAATCACATGTAATCGTTTAATCTTGATATTTTTAAATGATGATATTATTAAAACTATAATTTAAATAGAGTAGCATTGACAGAAGTGGGCCACCCGCCGTTTTTGGTTTTACAAGTGACATATCTGTCAACCGAAAATTTTTTCTTTTGTTATCAACAGAAGGTCAACTTTCAGTTGGTTATTAAAGAGTGCGACGTACAATTGTGTTCTCCAGCAATTAGTGCCTCTCCTCCAATTAATCTTGTGGACAGAAGTGGGCCACTGCATTAAAGTTCCGTTTTGACATTTAGTGATTTTGTATAAACTAATGAAGTGGTTCTATGAATTATTTTGAATTTTTAGCAATCACGTCACCAAGAAAGGCTAAACCAACTGGCTATGAACTCATTGACTACGACAAATTACTTTATGCTATGAGTCAAATAAAAATTAATAAAATTTCTGAACGCCCTTCTTGTGCTTAATTTTACAATACTATTTATTGAAAAAATTAATCATTTAACATAAACAATCATAGTGCTGATCCTTTTTCTTATTTTAGATGGAAAACTTAGGAGGCCTACTTCTGTCTACAAAATCATGATATCGCAAATTTCTCTTTTTTTGCATAACGATGTTAAACAATATGTTAAAATTAAGAATTTTAAAATGTGAGTTTGCCTAAAGTTAGGTATTCACTATTTATATATTTAATAACTGAAAGAAAATTTAAATCAGAAAATTGAAAATCAGTAGGAACGTTGTAAACAGACTCTAGATTTTCTCAACTTTTAAATTCCGATTATACGGAAAATTTTCTACCAGAATTATGGTTTTGTATAATTTCTTGAACAAAATTTGACTAGTTGAAGTTGAATTTTTCTTTAAATGATCATAAAAACCAGTCTTTTTTTTAAATTTGGCGCTAAAAACACAAAAATTGAAATTAAAAAAAAGCGCCCGACGGATTTTGATTTTTCTTGTCAGAAAATATTCAGTGAGGTTCCCCGAATTAGTTGCAACAGGAATCTTTGAAAGGGAGAATGTTAAAGGTTGAGATTGGTTCCAGGGTACCGTGATATATTCATATAGAAGAATTTAATTATCTTTAACTTTGGGTCAGTTTCAAAAACACGCACTGTTGCATACATTACAGGTTGTCTACTTAACACATATTTAAATGATGTCTATTTAAATTTGCACATATATATGCGCAAATGTTCACAAATCGGTACACGTGCACAAATTGGGACATTTACCTTATATTACATTTTGAAAGTAATTGAATATTATATCTTTACAGTGAATGTGTGTGTGTAATAAATGAATACATATATGTATGTATATATTGAAATTATAATATAATATTATATAAAATTGAAAAAAAATTATTTTCATAAAAGGTTAAAGCGATACAATCTATAATAGGTCACTGAGAAAAAATTATACTTAATTCAAATAGAAAAATAATTTTAAGTGATTTTGTTTAATTGAAATTAGCTTGTAAGCTTAATCCCAATATATAGGGGAGACTGAGGTAAAGCCGCTCACTTTTTTTCAGATCGGTAAGAATCTAGGAAATTATTCTCTAAATCCAAGTTAATTTATATCATTTGAAAGCTTATGATTTCTACTAAAAAAATAAAAAAAAGTTTTTGATTTATCTTTTTTAGTTTTACTTAGAGAAACTTTTTAATTCACATATACCAAATTTCGAAATCAGAATTTTCCAGGGTAAACCCGCTCACTTTATCTTTTCAAGACGGAACAGTTTTATTTTTTAAATATTAAAATTCGTCTTATTGCCGTCTAAGGGGTCGTTCATAAACTACGTCACACTCTTAGGGGTGGGGGGGGGGGGGGTGTCAAGCTGTGTGTGACGAAGTGTGAAAATTTTTTTTTTGTACACAGGAAAAAAAAAGTCTGACTCCGTTTACACCTTAAATTCAGCCCATGTATTTCACATAAGTCTGTCCTTGTTTAATGGGGCTGACTCCGTTTACACCGTAAATTCAGCCTCGAAAACGGGCTAAAAGTAAAACTTTTTTTTTAGTGTGTATGTAGTTTTTATTTACTCTCCCTGCGCACAGCAGGGTTCAAGGATCCTTTTACAAAATAAAATTACAAAATCTTACAATTATTTACATATATCCTTAACCTAATTACAATTTTTCAACCAACACGCAACTTAACCTATTCTCATCACACTCATCCACTCAAAATTCGCCAGTGCCAGGGCTTCCGTTTCCAGTTCCCTTTGTCCATACTGACTGATTCCCCATTAACGCCCCACCCCTTTAAATCCTTAACCTCCATCTTCATTCCTATCCTTCTTCATTTCTCCCCATTCACCCGATCATCTATTCCAACCTCAAGCACTCGTCCATTACATTCTCTCACGCACCATTTTACCCCATCCACCCACACACATTCCCTACCCATTCTTACTTCTCTTCCATTCCTTCTTTCGATCCATGCCTTCTCTCCCAATAACCATCCTACTCTCCTTTCCCTCCACGTTCTATCCTCATCTATTCTCTCTACACATCATTTCAACCTTCCTTTCATCCTCATAACCTCCTCTTTCTCCTCCTCATTTCCCACACGGACATTTTATCAGAAAATGGTAAAAATGTTTCGTGCAATCTAAAAACGCGTGGTTTGAGTTTTCACTTCGCTGTCTATCGTGAATCCTCGAACACAGAGTTTCGTTAAATTCTATACGGGGTGTACCAAAAGTCGCGTTATAAATAGATATGTTGAAGTTTGTCTCGTCGCGTCGGTATTAACTTGTCTGCTGTATATAGAGATAATATGGAAGGAAAAAGAGAACTGCTTTACCTGCCGGTAACATTTGGATAATTGTTTTCTTTTACGTATTTCACGTTTCATTGTTCCAAATTCGTAACATTTTTTATGTGATTTTGTATTTTTATTTTATTTATTATTAATTATTATTATTATTATTATTATTATTATTATTTATTTATTATTTTATTTATTATTTATTATTTTATTTATTTTTTTTTTTATTTTTATTTTTATTTTTTTTTTTTTTTTTTTTTATTTTTATTTTTTTTTTTTTTTTTTTTTTTTTTTTTTTTTTTTTTTTATTTTTATTTTTTTTTTTATTTTGTATTTTTTTTTTGGCGCAACGTTGGTTGCCAAGCGCTGTGTCGATAACGTCAGGATATGCATGCGCGCCAGAAAACAGTTCCGACAAGCGCCGCCAGAGTGCATGCTAGTGATTTTTTCTCGCTTGTGACCTGTTTCACTGGCTCTATATAAGTACCTGCTCCTCTCTCGCAAAGACATTCACAGTTATCCCTCCACTGTAAGATATAAAGTGAGGGAATTTATCAGTCTTTCATCTTTGTTTTACCAGAGGTGACAAATTAAATTAATATGTTCTATTAATTTAAAAAAATATATATTTTTAAAAAATAAATTTTTGAAAAATATATTTTTTAAAAATAAATTTTAATTAATAATTAAAAAAAAACAATTTTTAAAACCTTGGTTTTTTGTTGGCTGCCAATAAAAAATCAAGCTTTTAAAAATCGATTTTGTTTTCTTGGCAATTCCTTGGCAACTAATATTGGCCCGATGCTTGGCTACCGATCATTGGCAGTAGCGTGATCATCCCAAGTTTAAACCATTGGTGGTCCAATGATGGTTGCCAATTGTTTTGCCAAGAAAAAACCATTGGGCACCAAGCATGGCCCATTATTGAACCAATCGTTAACATTGGCAACTTCCCGTTGGGCGGCAGTCCGCAGCGCTCCGGTCAGAAGAAAACTATTTTTCAGTGTTTAAACATTCTAGGCCCACTTTTTTATCTATCCCAGTAAAAAAAAAAGTATTCAGAAAAGAGAAAAAGTATTGGTGGAGACGTTCGGTGAATGCGTTTTCGCGACAAAACCGTATTGGTGGGTTATGGTGAATACATTTTGCTTACCGTGAATACTTTTTTTTAAACTCTCGATTTAAAGATTCCTAAGCAAAGTTGAGAATATTTATAAAGAGCGTAAGTGACCTGAAGTATAAAAATGACGATTGCGAGAAGGAAATAAGAAATTTTGAGAAAAAACGAAAAATTAAATGTGACAAACCTACAACGTATGATGATGAAAAGGAACATTGACGATACCGACAGAAACTTGAGAAATCCAAGTAAATGTATGTGAAACATTAAGTTCCGCCGGTAACGTCAAAGTTCCTTTTAATCATCATACGTTGTAGGCACAGAAAAGCATATGGTACTTGATCAACATTTGACAATCTGTTTGTCACATTTAATTTTTCGTTTTTTCTCAAAATTTCTTATTTCCTTCTCGCAATAGTCATTTTTATACTTCAGGTCACTTACGCTCTTAATAAATATTCTCAACTTTGCTTAGGAATCTTTAAATCGAAAGTTTAAAAAAAAAGTATTCACGGTAAGCAAAATGTATTCACCGTAACCCACCAATACGGTTTTGTCGCGAAAACGCATTCACCGAACGTCTCCACCAATACTTTTTCTCTATTCTGAATACTTTTTTTTTTACTGGGATATGTCCTTATAGAGAAAAACCTCAGCTTTGGTTTAAAAAAAATCGTATCCTTCCCCCCAAAAGTCAAATTTATTTCTAATTTTGATTTTTTAGGTTAAACAAATTTTATTTTTAAAAGGCTTACTGCCAGTTGAAAAAGCATGAAAAAATCTATAGAAACTGAACCTTGACAAATTTTTTTGTTTAAATGTTTAAGAGTAAAAAATTATCAAAATAAGTATTGACCGTAAAACGCCTTGATCACTTGACATATGGAATCGCTCATTTATTGAGTTGAATTGAGAGAGTGAATTTAGTCGTTAGGCGAATTGCGAATATTTTAATTTTATTATTTCTTGTTTTAAGGGAAGGTTACCGTTCTCAATGGTGAAAAAGGCATGGAGTTGGGGAATTTTGTTTTTATATACAGAAATATTTTTCGAATTGAGATATTTTTTATTTAAATAGTACATAATTATATAAACTTTTTAAATATTTATCCTACTGAAAATCCCTATGTAGGATCCTACATAAGATCTTACATAGAATACTAACTATAAATTTATAAAAAATCCTAGAATGATTGTAAGAATCTACGTAGAAATCCATAAAAAAGCACATATGGATTTGGCACAGGATTTTTTATGAGAATTGATATAGGAATGCGCATTCGTGTTACTGGATAAAAATCTACGTTACCCAGGAGGAAAAGTCGGACGAATGTCGGATTATACAACCGCCTGGGATCCGCGCCCGTACGGACCGCCAGCACCGATGGTCTGTACCGATTCGGATCCTAAAATGCAACCGGCGCGGAACAGATTAGGCTCCGACTTTTGGATCCGCCTTTCTACTTTCGTCAGTACTGGCGCGGTACTGGATTTGTTCCGCCTGCAGATTTCATTCTTCTACGCGCGTCGGAAGAATGACGGATGTTAGGTCTGTACTGGCTCGGTGCTGGGGCGGATCCGACTGCGGATCTCGTCATTTATTGTTATAGTTTACATTATCAGTATAATCATAAATTTATTTTATTATTATAATTAATTATTACAATAACTAATTGCATTTATTATAATATTATTATTAGTTAACCAATAAATAAATTAATAGTATTCATGCAAAGGAAGAATATAAGAAACTTAATTTTTTCATTATATATATATAAAAATCCAACTTTATTAATAATTAAAAAAATGTGTTGTGCATTAAAATTTTATTCAATTTAATACTATTACTTATATGTTATAAATTGTTTTGCAGTGAAGTTATGTTCATATTATTCGATATATTATGTAATAAAATATTAAAAAACATAATAATAAAAATATAACATTTTTTTTTAAACGAAATATTGAAATATTCATAAATACACATTCAGTAAAGTATTGAAAATATACCGGTATTACAACAGTTCGTATTTCCAAATTGCCTATTGCCGCGTAGTAATTTTACAATTTTTATTTCAGCTAGGGGACCGTCCATAAACCACGTAGCCCCATTTTTGGGGAATTTTGACCCCCCCTCCCCCCATGTAGTACGCTATTACATGTATTAGCGCCATTTTTTCCTCTTGTCGTAGTCAATTGCTTGACCCCCCCCCCTCCCCCTCAAGAGGCTACGTGGTTTATGGATGGCCCCTAGTGAGACTTGAAAGCATTTAAGGTTTGAGAGTTCCATGCGAGCGTAGCATAGTGGTTAGCGTGCGAGATTTCGGTGCGTAAATATTCGGTTAGGCGTAGGTTCGTACCCCCAAGCGTTACGATTTTTCAAATGTGTATGTAATAAAAAATTGCGTTTAAGTGTATAAAGAAATAAAAAAATGTGTAAAGTGAACTGTCAATGAATTGTCATCCGTATTTATCTTTTACAATTACCCAGTGAGAAATTTCTCACCGGTCCAATATCGGTCCAATATTGGGAGCCAAGAGACCGATCATCGGTCCAATAAAGGCTCCCAATATTGGACCAATATGGGCTGATGCTTGGGATGTAACGGCATCGCCAATCATCGGTTGTCAATATTGGTCCAATATTGGCCGAATATTGGCAACCAAGAGAAAAAAATTTTTTTAAATAAATTTTTTTTAATTAAATAATAATAATAAAAAATTATTGTTTATAATTTTTGTTTAATATATTTATTTGTTTAATTATTTATTTTTAATAATTCATGTAAATAATAAATAATTTATTATTTATAAATTATAATTATTTAAAAATGCAGCAGCTATTAGAAAATAGCATTCTGCAAAAAAATTCTATCATTGAAAAATCAATGATAGGCGAGAGAAATCCGCGTCTTTAAATAGATTCGCAGATGATAGACAAGAGATATCCGCGTCATTAAACGGATTCGCAGATATACTCTGGTCTCGCGACGAATCTCTCGATACTTATATACACTGGAGTCGCCGTGTCAGTTGCGAGAACGGTTACAGCGTCCCTCTTGCGGCAGAGATAAGAATTGTTACGTAAACTGCTAAATCGCTTTACCGACCGCCTTATTATACCCGCAGTTTACGTGACAATTCTTATCTCCGCCGAAAGAGGGACGCTGTAACCGTTCTCGCAACTGACACGGCGACTCCAGTGTATATAAGTATCGAGAGATTCGTCGCGAGACCAGAGTATATCTGCGAATCCGTTTAATGACGCGGATATCTCTTGTCTATCATCTGCGAATCTATTTAAAGACGCGGATTTCTCTCGCCTATCATTGATTTTTCAATGATAGAATTTTTTTGCAGAATGGTATTTTCTAATAGCTGCTGCATTTTTAAATAATTATAATTTATAAATAATAAATTATTTATTATTTACATGAATTATTAAAAATAAATAATTAAACAAATAAATATATTAAACAAAAATTATAAACATTAATTTTTTATTATTATTATTTAATTAAAAAAAATTTATTTAAAAAATTTTTTTTCTCTTGGTTGCCAATATTCGGCCAATATTGGACCAATATTGACAACCGATGATTGGCGATGCCGTTACATCCCAAGCATCAGCCCATATTGGTCCAATATTGGGAGTCAATCGGCGCCCAGCACGGCAACCAATATTGGACCGATATTGGACCGATTAAAGTCTATTGGCAATTTCTCACTGGGTAATTATTATTTTTTATTGATATTTGTTGAAATTATCATTTTGATCCGAGCCGGTTGTCAGGTCTACGATTCTATATAGACAAATTTTTAATAATTATTAAGTAAGATTTTAACTAAGAATTTTTGTAAGATTTTATATTGGTAAGTATGGTGGAAATTGACAAAGGAAATTGACATAGGAAATTGACACCAAAATTATGTCAGAAAAGATGTAGGTAATCATATTGGAATTAACGTAGATTTTTATCCAGTAACACGAATGCGCGTTCCTATATCAATTCTCATAAAAAATCCTGTCCCAAATCCATATATATTATGTGCTTTTTTATGGATTTCTACGTAGATTCTTATAATAATTCTAGGATTTTTTATAAATTTATAGTTAGTATTCTATGTAAGATCTTATGTAGGATCCTACATAGTGATTTTCAGTAGGGTAAAAAAAAAATTAAAAGTGGCTGCTGTAGCTTAAGTTATAGATGACCATGCGCGCCGTGCGTTCCACAGCCTCACCAGGTTATCCAAATAAAAAATTATTGATATATTATTAAACTAGGATAAATTTAGGGGGCCTTATTGTTTTGCTTTTTTTGAAAAACGTTTTTTTTAGCAAAATGGCGGCTATTTAAAGAAAAAACTCATTTTTTACCTTGTTATTTTTTACTTTATCGGTCAAAAAAAGTATTAAAAAATTTTTTTTTAAAAAAAGCAAAACGATAAGGCCCTCTAAATTTATCCTAGTTTAATAATATATCAATAATTTTTAATTCGGATAACCTGGCGAGGCTGTGGAACGTACGGCGCCGCATGTAGTTAAGCAATTTTTTTTACCTATTTTATTGTAGAATATGTTGTTACTTTATATTTAATTTATTTCTGTAAATCAATTTCTGACGTCAGGTTAAATTTTAATTAATAATTGACAGAAATATAATGTTTATTTTGAAATGTAAATTGTTTGTGTGTTTATTTATATCGTGTATTTTAGTGTTTTCCGATTTATTTAGAAATTTTATGTATTTATTCGAAATGTTTTGTCTTATAATTTTATTGTTTTTTGTTAATTTTGATTGTCGCGGTTTTTATTCCTTCTTAAAATAAGAAAATCGTTACAAAGTCAATTTTTTTTAACCATTTGTAGATTTATTTATGCAGTATGCTTAATCCTCCGTTCTACACCTGGGTCCAGCCAGACCCGAGTTGAAATTGAAACCCTACTTAGCCTCTGAAAATGTAGGGCTTATTTAGGTTTAGCAGTCGTAAAGTAGGGTCTGATTTCAAAAGAATTTGTTGAAATTAGACCCTCCTTTGACTCCTAAAACAGGTGTAAAAATTTCCAATCTTCCATTATTTGGAGAAGTAAAGGAGGGTCTAATTCGAAAAAACCTATACCTTACTTTTAAACTTCGTAGACCCTACTTTCATACTCCTAGACCCTACAACTAGACGAAGAAAAATTTGAAGATTTGCTCAGATTAAATTGAAGCACTTGGGATGAGTAAAAGTGGAATTTTATAGCGTAAGGTATGGTAGTACTAGTTTTTTACTAATTGCTACACGGAAAAAAATTTCCTGTGAAAATTACAAGATTTCCTGTGCCATCTATGAACGGCGGTTGTAGTATCCACAAACGGCTGAGTTTGGGAAATACACAAACCAAAATCAGTCTTGTCACAAACTTCAGTTTATGATTCAACAGTTTAAACAGTCACGCAGCAGACGACAAGCAGACGTTCACTTGAATTTTCTTGCGCATGCGTGGATTTCTTGGTGTTATTACAGATTGGTTTGTGGTACACCCAAACCAGCTTGTTGGAAACACAAAACTCGACTTCATAAAGCACAACTTAACCTATTTGTATATTTTACAAAAAAGTTTGTGTTTTCTATAAGAAATTTTTTTCCGTGTAGTAGAAAATTACTAATTCAAGTAGTAGAACGTATTTTTTACTATTTGAAATTAGTAAATTTTCTACTAATAATTAGTAAAACACTACTAAAAATTAGTAAAAACAGTTACTAATTCAATTGGTAAATGATTCGGCACAATTTCATTAATAGAAAATTACTAATTCAGATTTAGAGAGTAGGTTTTTTCGAATTAGACACTCCTTTACTTCTCCAAATGGAAGATTGAGAAATTTCAGCCTGTTTTGGGAGTCAAAGGAGGGTCTAATTTTAACAAGTTGTATTGAAATCAGACCCTACTTTATGACTGCTAAACCTAAATAAGTCCTACATTTTCAGAGGCTAAGTAGGGTTTAAATTTCGATTCGGGGACTTTATACGTATAGCTAACTGTCATGTATCTTATTTATAATCAAGAGACATTTAATTTAGATAAAGTTATTTATTTAATAAATGAACAAGTGGAAGTTTACATGGTAGCGTCTATCTTCAGAATATGTTCATCTGATATAGACATGTGCATCTGATATAGACATCGGAATAGGTGTCGGACGGAGGGTTAAATGCAAATAAATTTAACTTTAATGAGAAAAGATAAATTGCGAAAATAACCGGGAATTTCGTTGAACAGATATTTGATCAAGACATTTAAAATGAAAAGATCGATTATTTTCACGTTTTAATAGCACAGCCGTTTATTATCTGTTAAAATATAATCGAACTGCAAGCAAGAATATTATATATCAATTACTAACCTTTTAAAGCAACCACCGAGCAACTTTAAATTAGATGTTTTTCCCTATAAGCCCGAGTAAATTAAAAATTTGCTAAACATGTAAAGAAAGGAAGGCGAAAATATATTCTCAAAACAAATAGCATCACAAAATGTAATTAGATTTCTCTATTTCTCTTTTTTATAATTATTTTGAAAATTGCTCCAACCATTCATTTATTTTTGTCATTTTGCTTTAAAAACGATAATGTACGTCTTATCGCTTCTCTAGGGTAGAGTGGGGTGAAAAAGCCATGGTGTAAAAAAGCCATTTGAGTTTTATTTGAAAACTATTAAGCCGATTTATCAGCTGTTTAGAATATAAATACTATTAGGTAATACGCAACTTTTGAATCTAGTTTGAATGTTGTACCTAGATTAATATTGTTTTTATTGTAATTTTAATTTTTTGTTGCTTTTTTGAAAACATTTTGGTGAACTTTTCAAACATATTACAATCTGATTAAGTGAACGAATAATAAAAGTAAATGTTTGTACATAAGGAAAAAAGTATACTGAAATCGCATACAATGTTAATTTTTGGAAATTGAACTGAATTAAAAATTTATTTTTGCTTTTTTAATCACTGGTCTTGGGTGTAAAAAAGCCAGGGCAAAAAATCCATTGAATATTTTGTGAAATTCACTTGTTTTCTATTTAAACTAACCTTCTAATTTTACAAAATTTCTCGTGTTTATTTAATAAAATTAATTAAACACGACGAAAAAGTAGTTCAAAGTGCATTAAAAAAATAAGCAATGAATAAACGGTTGCAACGAAATATGTTATCTGTGGTGAAACTTAAAGAGAACTTCTAAAAAAGGTACAAAAAATTGTCAGTGCAAATCGAAAACAGGTAAACTTAATATAATTTTCAATTTTGCTTGATAAAAACTCTTTCATAATTATTAAAATATTTTTCAAATAAGACTATTTGTCTTATAAATAAAGGAAAACTATAAAAATACCTAAATTGATAACATGTTTTGCTAAAATCGTAAGGTGGCTTTTTCACCCCACCAGGTGGCGCAAAAAAGCCACTTACAGTGCTTTCGTAAAACTTTTATAACTTAGTCCTTTCATGAGATAAAAAATATTTCCGTCAAGAATTTTCAAGCTTAATAACTAAACTTTCAATAACAATTGGAAATAGGAGAAAAAATTTTAAATACAGATTTTACAGCATCAAAAGTAAAAATGTGGCTTTTTTACCCCACTCTACCCTATTTCCTTCACATCTCATCAGTTTTATCGATTCTGAATTTATTCTCTTTCTTCATTTTTATTGCATTTTTGAACGCAATCTCATTAATGAATAGGGAGAAATATGAATGATAGTTCTATCACTTGATGAATAAAAATGCTTTTTATGATTGACCCAATAAATCCGTGTGCTCAATGTCATTGCATTGAAATTTGATTTGAACATAATTTCCACTTAATTTTATTGAAAATGTTGAAAACTACGTACATTTTGTGAGAGAATAATTAATTTATTGATGAGAGAATAAAAAACACTGTTACTAGTGAGTTTGATTTGACACTTACTTGAAAGTTAACAGTGTGAAGAGTGGTCCCAGGGGTCGTCTCCATCCGCAGAAGGAGGCTGGGTGCAATGGTGAGGTAGCTCTCTTCCTCAGTGCATGGCCTGGTGGTTCTAGTGGCATTTCTCAGAGCCGCGTGAGCACAAATTCTAGGAACATCATCGCACAGAACAGCCATTGGTATGCCCGTAGACGGTGCGCCATCCCAAAACGTCATTTTAATTGTACACGGCGGTTCGATCTGAATACTCGAATTGTTCTCCGCACTGCCAGTGAGATCTCTTTGAGAATAGGAGGCAAAGTAGATCCACACACGATCGCCAAGAGCGCCTTTTATATTCCATGTGCAACTAGTCGTAGGAGGCAGTGCGTGAAGAGGAGCTCTCAATATTCCACTTCTTTTTGACGTTCCATTAACAAAAAAATGACAACCCTGAGCGCCTTGTGCGAAATCCATTCCATCCGAATCAACGTAAATCACTTGCACCTCCATTTCAAGACGAAGACTCGACGCACCCAGTGGAATTGCCTCTGGCGAACTGCGGAATTCCACCAGCATGGTCGATCCTCTGGCTGTGACTTTCGGCAGTGGACCCCCGCAATATATCAGCAGAATCGGATCGTCCACGTGCGAGCCGTCACGAAAGATGAGGCGATCCCTATCTGAGGGGCAGTCCTGCCACACACTTAGAGTCGAATTGCTCGTCGCCAGTCCCGCGAGACTTGTCGAACTCGCCTTAATTGATATCATTGCGTGTTTACATGTTGGGACAAACTTTTGCCTTAACGTTATCAAACAACTGGTATTTCTGGGATATTCACCGGGATAGTTTGGACTCTGAACGCGACATTTCTTCTGGTGGCATTCGTAAAAGTCCCTTGAGCAATAAGTACCTGGAACGGGTGAGCCACGTTCAATAGGAAATTCAGGCTTTCCCAGGCGAGCCACGGCCTCCTCACGCGACACAAAACGATAACGCAGGCGAAATTCGAATGGAACAATTGACGGCGCGTGAAAGAGACGTATCGAAGCGGTGACAGTGCTCGCCTCACTGTAGTAAGTCGCTCTTCCGTCGCCTGGGCCACACCAAGAACTGTCGGTGAGTGCTTTTCCGAGTTCCAAGAGTTGCATGTATCCTTCTGGACAGCTGGTCGAAAGAGAACTCGCGTCAGGATCGAGACGTCCTATGCTGAAGGCGTCCCACAAGAGTTGAACGAATTCCCCGAGGCCTTGGCCTCCTGCAGTGAATGTTAAGTGACAGAGAAAGGGAAGCCGCCCCTCAGTGGGACGTGTGAGCTCGAGCTTGTAAGTTCTGCCGACGCGGCCGTGGTAAGTACGGTTGCATGGCGTGCAAAGTGCCGGTTCGTCACTTCCATCGCCGCAATCGTTTATTCCATTGCAGTAGGCATCGCCCGGTACGCAATGTCCGTCGCGACAGGTTAATTCCGCCAGGCCGCAGGCACCTGCACCTGAGGCTCTTGATCCGTCTACGAGAGCTATCAGAACGGTAAGGAGGATCACTCGAAACCGTCCTTCACCACCCCCGGCATCAGCTCTCTCCTGAAATTCAATTTCAGTCCTTTTTATTTATTTTTCCTTATCTTTTTTCAATCAATATCAATTCTACAACTTTTAAATAAGAGCAAAGGTACTTGCACAGCTCGCTACTGCCTGCGCAGACAGCTGAGATGCAACGAGAGTAAGGGAGAAAGAAAATTCAAATTACAGTCGAATCTCCCATAAGTTAATTTTGGTGGGGGGTTGACATAAGAGAAATTTGCCGTGTAAAGAGAAATTAGTGCTCAATGACCTATTGCGCATGGCGGTCAATTTCAAAATAAGGTAGTTCAAGTTGCGTGGGGGAAATCCAATATGGCTGCCATCAGCTGATTTACCGGAGGACAAACAATGCATTGAATTCAATAGGACAAATCAGTTTTTTAACCATAACTTTTTAAATATTCATTTTTGAACCATAGTGTAATGGAAAATTATTCTTTATTTATCGAAATCTATTTTTTAAAACAATAAAACCAAAAAATTAAATTTTATTGTTTTAAAAAATAGATTTCGATAAATAAAGAATAATTTTCCATTACACTATGGTTCAAAAATGAATATTTAAAAAGTTATGGTTAAAAAACTGATTTGTCCCATTGAATTCAATGCATTGTTTGTCCTCCGGTAAATCAGCTGATGGCAGCCATATTGGATTTCCCCCACCCAA
The DNA here is from genome assembly GCF_015476425.1 of Leptopilina heterotoma. Lineage (NCBI taxonomy): Eukaryota > Metazoa > Arthropoda > Insecta > Hymenoptera > Figitidae > Leptopilina > Leptopilina heterotoma. Next base: position 381,347 of record NW_025110946.1, on the reverse strand, counting down.
CTTGAACTACCTTATATATAATGTTTCAAGTCTTTTGAGGTTATGATGTGTCAGCCATCTTAATAGGCCTAAGAACAACTACTTCGCGAATGTCGTTCGCGAACGCAATGCGTAAGGGAAGTGTTCCGGTTGTGGGCACCCCTTTGTTTTTGCCTCATAACATTTGTCCATGTGCATATTATTCAAATATATGTGTACGAATTTAAAACTAGAGGTCTAAGGAATTAAATTGATTCCTTTAAATAAAAAAGTTTTATTAGAAATTTAGTAAAATGGAAATTTTTTGACAAAAAAATTTTTGTACCCGGTTGTGGGCACCCTTGAAAAATCCGCTAAAAATGGAAAAATATTAAAGGAAACCAACACAAATAAAGAAGAAATGAAAGTTTCTTTATTTTAAGAGACTTTGCCGGGATAAAGAACAAAAATGATGACACGTTTTCACACTATGCTGATCGCTAACAAAAGCATAATGCTTGCATGTGAAGTAGCTAGTACGCAAACCATAACGCACTTCTAATGCACTGAACGACTATATTCATCGCATTTAATGGAGTTTGCAGCTGTCACTTTCCTTGGCAGAAAGTTTAGATAGATGATACAGTAGTCCTCATCATTGTCAGATGGTAGAGCTTCCTTAACATAAAGGTGCCCACAACCGGGAATGAGAGTCATTTTTTAAAAAGACCAACACGTTTTGTGATGCAGGATTTTGGTTAAAGACGAAGGTAAATCACAAAATATAATGACAACACTGCAAAAAAAAATTAAACCCTTTTTTCTGAACGAATCTACACCCATATGTTACTCTTCGAAAACAATACAAATTAGTATATTACGATACTAGGCCAGAAAGTTGGATTTCCTGGCCGGCGTGATATATAAGGCCGAGGCGAAGCCGAGGCTTTATATATCACGCCCGCTAGGGTATCCAAATTTCTGGCCGTGTGTCGTATACAATTTTTCTGTATCCCCAGCCGAAAGTACGTTAAATAATTATTGTTTGAATAATAAAATAGCTCAATAAGTTGCCCGCCCGACTTTTGCAAAGTCGAGGCGAAGCCGAGACTTAGCTGGTCGGGGCGGGCATGAAAAAAAAATTATAAGTAAAAAATAATTGGAAGTAAAATTTAAAAAATAGTAAACAAGAAATTTTCTTTTACAAATAAATATTTAATACTTAAAAAATAATAAAAGAAAATAAGAAATTTCATGCATTATTTTGATGACTGTCAGTTGTTTTCAAAACGTGAGCTCTGTAAGTAACGTATTTGTGTGGTTGCTATGCTAACATGTACGTGTGTTGAATTTCTTGTAACCAATCAGAGCGCTCGTTGGGTCTGTCGAGCCGGCCACAAAAGTCGCTATTCCCGGCGCCAAATCAGACCGGGAAGACAGTACTTTCGGCAAAGGGATACAGAAAATATTTATTTGTAAAAGAAAATTTCTTGTTTACTATTTTTTAAATTTTACTTCTAATTATTTTTTACTTATAATTTTTTTTCATGCCCGCCCCGACCAGCTAAGTCTCGGCTTCGCCTCGACTTTGCAAAAGTCGGGCGGGCAACTTATTGAGCTATTTTATTATTCAAACAATAATTATTTAACGTACTTTCGGCTGGGGATACAGAAAAATTGTATACGACACACGGCCAGAAATTTGGATAACCTAGCGAGCGTGATATATAAAGCCTCGGCTTCGCCTCGGCCTTATATATCACGCCGGCCAGGAAATCCAACTTTCTGGCCTAGTATCGTAATATACTATTTTATTTATTTAATGCAAATTTTTCTTATTATGCTCACAGCTATTACACAAATGCATATATTTGTTTCGTTATCAATACGAAAAGTCCGTATTGTTAACGAACACGACTTGCAATACACTCGATTCTCGTTATAACGACGATCTCGGGACTTCAAAATCTCGATATTACGACTGAAGGAGAGGATCCTACTTCACGTTCTATTCAAACGCATGAATTTATCCGTGATTAACAGTACAAAACGTCAAATACGTGCAAAATTTTTCGTGAAGTATGTTTATTTATATTAAAAGTTTCTGAATTATGGAATCAGTTTAAAGTAAGTATTTTTAATAATAATCGGATCACTAGATTCTTTAGGTTAAATAAAGTTAAGGGTTGATTAACTTTGTCGTTTTTTTGAGTTAACCAAAATTTTTGGTTAAATTAAATTCTTAAATTCGTTCGTGTTTTTTTTGTCGTTGTATCGAGAGTTTTAATGTTCGTTGTAACGAGAGAATGTTGTAACGAGATTCGTTATAACAAGAATCGAGTGTACTTAGATCACTAAAGTCTGCTTGCCGTCGAAGTTTACGTGGAGGTGCCCACAACCGGCGCACTTCCCCTACTTTATTTACCATTATTGACATTTGCGAAATTTCAAAATGGCGGATTCAATATGGCCGAAAAAATATAAATTTTTGTCAATCTTTGCGAAACTTACTATTAAGGGGTTATTTGGGTCGCTGATTACGAATCTGAAGTCAGTTTTGCAAAGTACAAAATGGCGGATCCAATATGGCGGATCTATTTTTCAAAAATCGTACTTTTTTGCTTGAAAGTTGTTACTCAGGGGTTTTTGAGGTCGCTGATTACGAATATGAAATCAATTTTTTCAAAATTCAAAATGGCGGATCCAATATGGCAGATCCATTTTTCAAAAATCGTACTTTTTTGCTTGAAATTATTTACGCTCTGTTTTTATTTATTGCACTTGATATTTAGTTATTCTTATTAGTACTTCAGAAACAAGTTTACAGCAAAAAAGTACGATTTCTGAAAAATGGATCTGCCATATTGGATCCGCCATTTTGTATTTTGCAAAACTGACTTCAGATTCGTAATCAGCGACCCTTTATAACCCTTTAATAAGAAGTTTCGCAAAGATTGACAAAAATTTATATTTTTTCAGCCATATTGAATCCGCCATTTTGAAATTTCGCAAATATCAATAAGGGAAAATAAAGTACGAATAAAGAGGTATGTTTTGTGCTAAAAATAAACTATTTTTACTATAAAATTAATATTATTTTAGCAAAAAGTAGAATTTTTTTAAGCTCTTCGACTGCTTTAACGCGACGTACAAGTCCACCATCTTGAATTATTAAAAAAGACCACCATGCAAATGAAAGTAGAGGTTTCAAGCTTTAATTTAAGCCCTATTTTGATTCTTTTTCGTTGAAATTAAAAATGGACAGATAGGGGGTAAAATTTGACAAAGAATGCCCCTATTATAAAAATGTTAAGTACAAAAATTTGTATTTACATCATTGAAATTACTACTGCGATAAGTTTACTAGAAAATAAAGTTATTTAAATTTCGAAAAAGATAGTTTTACTTTATGTTATGTTACAAATAGAATAAGTAAAAGTTTATAGTCAGACAAGCCTGAGTATTTACTACCCTGCTCAGTTGCACGTCCCTAACTATTCCTTAAGAATGACCATGAAAGCAAGAGTTCTATGCAACCTAATCACATTTTTAAAAATCGTCCGCCATATTTGATCTGCCATTTTTAATTTCTTAATTCTGATTCCAGATTCGTAATCAGCAACCTCAGAAACCCCCGAGTAACAAATTTTATGCAAATCCAAGCACTTTTTGAAAAACTTGTCCGCGATATTGGATCCGCCATTTTGCATTTTTGAAATCTGATTTCAGATTCGTAATTAGCGACCCTATAAAAACCTCGGAGCAACAAGTTTCATCAAAATTCATACGCTGGGTTTCTCGGGGGCACAAAAGAGTTATTTTAGCAGTCTTTGAGATCCCCCCCCCCCACATAGCACAATAGTATGAGGTAAGGTTATGTTGAATACTAATCGTAAGGCTCATAAGGTTACACGATATTTCTGTGGTAGACCTAAGGTGAACTAAAAACTTCCGCCATGGAGGTAAGGTTACATGTTAGGGTGTGGTAAGTATATATGATAAGGCTATGGAAACCTTACACGTTAAGGTTGAGATAACCTTACGTGTGTGTGTACTAACATTACATTTGCCTCAATATCTCAGAACAAGAAAGAGCTAAAGGCCTCAATTTTTTTTAAATTGTAGGTCTCCCCGGGGGACATAAAATGAGAGTATTTTCAGCCCGATTCATGAAGTTTAACTATTTTTTTTTGCATTTTTCATTTTGTAAAAAAACGTTTTTTGGACGTAACTTAAAAAAATGTTAGGACACTTATAAATGTTTTTCTTTAGTTTTGTAGAGTTTTTTCAGATGCATCTTTTGAGCCCCAATTGAACATTTTTTGTCCATATTAACCAAAGATATTAAACTTTTAAAAATCTAAAATTTTGAAAAATAAGTCTTTTATAAAAATTTTTTTAAATTATGTAAAAGTAACTTAAAAAAATTATTACCAACTTGAAGAGCATTAAAAAACGCTTAGATTGACCTATTTTTGAACCTGATTCAGGCAGAAATTATGAATTTATTGGTATTTGAAAAATCAAGAATTGTGGAAAATATCATTTTTTCAACATTCTTGTTTATTAACTTATGTGTAATTATTAAACTATTATTACCATCTTATAGAATATATAAAAACACATTTTTTGGACCAAGATTTAATGATTTTTAACCCTTTTATAAAAAGTAATTCTTATATTTCAATTATTATTATTTTTATGAGGAAGCAAAGTGTTCATGAAATGAACACCAAAATTATAAAAATGTACAACTTGGCAGCGGTTTTTAGATATAATTTAATTTTTAAAAATACTATATATTTGTCATTTGTAATATCTTTATTAATTACAATTTAATAAATTGTACCTCTATAAGTACTAATTAGCAATTTATATTTTTATTCTTTGTAAAAAATTATGTTAATAATATATCAAAATTTAAAAAAAAATTTCATATTTTTATTTTTAATTTTACATATTTTATATTATGTGCATAATTATAAACAAAAATCTCATTATTTATGTCTTTTGGTTTAATTTTTGTTATTGCAAAATAATAGTTTTACAATTTTTAACAAATTATAACCCACATAGCTAAAGTGACCATACGTCCCGGATTCTGCGGGACTGTCCCGGATATTTCCCCTTCGTCCGCATTTGACATAAAATGTCCTGCATATCCCGGAAAATAGTTGAGAATATCCTGCATCTACAGGTTAGCACAGTAGCGTATATAAGTGTGAGAGAGATAGACTTCGTGATATTTTAAGAAAAATTCAATTGTCAGAAACATATTTGATTCAATGTTACAAAATAAGCATAATATAAATATGTAAATGTCATAAGACGCGCCTTTGTTTTAATTCTGCTCCAATTGACTCCTACAAATTCCCTGATTCTTTTTTCTTGTGACAAATGACCTTTTTTTTTACTAAATCATATAAATAAGCGGGCGTCCCGCATTGACACTATTTCCATATATGGTCACTTTACACATAGCACAATAGTATGAGGTAAGGTTATGTTGAGTACTAATCGTAAGGCTCACACTGAAAAAAAAAGTATTGAACCAAGAAAATTTTTCTTGGTTGAAGCAAATCGTGGGATTGAATACGGCCAAGACTATTAAAGTATTGATTCAAGAAAACGATTTTCTTGACATAGGATATTTGGGAGAAGAACATATATTCTTGATCCAAGAAAATATGGAATTTGACCAAGAAGTTAGTCTTCTTATACGAAGTATGAAATGTATTAAATGAATAAAATATTTTCTTGTTCTAAGAATATATATAGTTAATTGAATTATTTTATTTGATTCATTCAATTTTTTGTAACGTTCGTTCAAGTAATTCAAGATTTAAATGAAGAAAACATTTATTTTGTGAGAAGAACAGATATTCTTGATCCAAGAAAATATGGAATTCGACCAAGAAGTTAATCGACTTGTACGAAATATAAAATGTATTAAATGAATAAAATATTTTCTTGTTCTAAGAATATATATAGATAATTGAATTATTTTATTTGATTCATTCAATTTTTTGTAACATTCGTTCAAGTAATTCAAGATTTAAATGAAGAAAACATTTATTTTGTGAGAAAACGCAGATATTCTTGATCCAAGAAAATATGGAATTCGATCAAGAAGTTAAGTAGCATGTAAGAAATGCAGAATATATTAATTCAAAATCATTTATGTATCAAATCAAGAAAGTATGTTCTCTGTCCAAGAAAATATTTTCTTGATTTGAGAAAATTTATAGATTTCAATGAAAAAAATACTTTCTCAATACAAGTAAATTATTTACTTAAATTACCCCCATCCCATCTTTTCTAATACTTAGGTCAAACATTTTTATTATTTAATTAATTAACATTTATATTTTTTATTTAAATAATTAAATAATTGTTATTTTACATATATATTTACATTTAATTATTACTTAACACAAATACAACAAATATACCTTGAAAGAAAATTTTCCACGGTGGGAGGAATTGAACTCGAGGTGCACGCACCAGAAGCCGTCACGCTACCACTATGCCATCCTAGCCTCAATGGACAGTTTTCAAAAACTGATATTTAAGTTGCATATACATTTGAAGAAAAATATTTTCTTGGATCAAGAATACCGGCATTGTGTTAAGTAAAAAAAAGTTTCAAAGCAAATAAATAAAATGACTCGATTCAAGAAACATGAATTCTCCAGACAATACTTTATTATTTCGCTTAAGAACATGATATTCTAGATTCAATACTTTTAGGTACTTCGGAAAAGTAAAATATTTGGTTGAAATAATTACATATTGAGTTCTGCCAAATACTAAATTGTTAATTCAAGAATTCTGTTCAATGCTAATATTTACTTGACACAAGAAAATGAATTTCTTTCTTCAAATAAATATGGGATTAATTGAATGTAATTTTTAATCAACTTGAAACAAATATTTACTTATATTAACCTTCGTATTTTCTTGAATCAGGATTATATGAGCGTTGAATTAAGTAAAAACTTTTTTAAAGGAAACAAAAGAATGATTTAATTCAAGATCTTACACTTAATTGAATTGAATAAATAAAATATTTCATTCCAGAAAATATAATATTCTCGCAAGAAATTAATGATTTTGAAACATGAGAATATAGAAATGCTTCAAGTAAAAGAAATGCTTATATTAATTAATATTTCTTTGAAACAAAATAATTTTTAATTGAGTTGAAACAATTATTAACTTGTATTAATCTTCCCATTTTCTTGGCTCAAGACTATGGGTGTTGGATGAAATAAATAGTTGCTTTAAAGGAAATAAAAAAATTATTTGACTCAAGATACCAAATGACTCAAGGTAAATTACTTGACGTGAGAACATGATATTCTTGATTCAATACTTTTTCGAGACTTGGCGCATGTAAAACAGTTCGTTTGAAACAGTAAGATATTTACTTATGTCAAACCCATATTTTCTTATTTCAATAACTTTGATCAATGCTCAAAATTACTTGACACAAGAAAATAAATTTCTTCCAATAAGAAAATATGGGTTTGTTTCAAATAAATCAGGTCAAGAAAATGCATTTACTTGATTCAATGAACTTTTTTCTCAGTGCATAAGGTTACACGATATTGCTGTGGTAGACCTAACGTGAACTAAAAACTTCCGCCATGGAGGTAAGGTTATATGTTAGGGTGTGGTAAGTATATATGATAAGGCTATGGTAACCTTACACGTTAAGGTTGAGGTAACCTTACACGTTAAGGTTGAGGTAACGTTACACGTTAAGGTTGAGGTAACGTTACACGTTAAGGTTGAGTTAAGGTTATATGTCAAGGTTGAGGTAAGGTAATTATTAAGTTGTAAGGTTGAGGTAAGGTTAAGGTAAGGTTGTGATAAGTTTACCAGTTATAGAAAATATTGATAAAATAATTAATAATATAATAAATAAATATTAAATTAGAAAGTTAAGTTTGTTGCTCTTCTCTATTTTGGAAACCTGATATGAAGCAGAAAATTTTGAAAACAAATTAGGGGGGACTGGATTTCGAACCCGAGATCGACGCGCATAAACCAATCATTCTAACTAACTGAGCTAAGTACAGAACTGTCAGAAGGAAAATCAATTTTGCCTTTAAGGTGAACCAAGAATATGATTAACTCCTTAAAGGCAAAATTAATTTTCTTGCTACCAGTTCTCCACTTAGCTCAGTTAGTTAGGATGTTAGGTTTATGCGCGTCGATCCCGGGTTCGAATCCCAGTCCCCCTTTGTTTTCAAAATTTTCTGCTTCATGTCAGGTTTCCAAAATAGAGAAGAGCATCAAACTTAACTTTCTAATTTAATATTTATTTATTATATTGTTAATTATTTTGTCAATATTTTCCATAACTGGTAAACTTATCACAACCTTACCTTAACCTTACAACTTATTAATTACCTTACCTCAACCTTGACATATAACCTTAACTCAACCTTAACGTGTAACGTTACCTCAACCTTAACGTGTAACGTTACCTCAACCTTAACGTGTAAGGTTACCTCAACCTTAACGTGTAAGGTTACATCAACCTTAACGTGTAAGGTTTTCTCAACCTTATAACGTGTAAGGTTACCATAGCCTTATCATATATACTTACCACACCCTAACATATAACCTTACCTCCATGGCGGAAGTTTTTAGTTCACGTTAGGTCTACCACAGCAATGTCGTGTAACCTTATGAGCCTTACGATTAGTACTCAACATAACCTTACCTCATACTATTGTGCTATGTGGGAAGTTACTGCCCTGTTTTATTATACTGTTATGCCTTTACGTAGGCAACCCGCTTTACTCCACCTTTCTGTTGTGCGGACATTTTTTCCCTTTGCCAAGTCACCTGCAGCTGTAAATTCTTGTGGCGGAAATAAGAATGTGGCTCGTAGAAACATCATATCGAGACAAAATAAATTCTCATTTAATAATTCTTCATTTAATTTCGCTTCCAAGTAAAGGCCCACTTTTTTGATTAAGTGCTTCGTTTTTTTATAAAAAATTCTCAAAGTGAAAATATACAGGAAAGTGTAAGAAAGTGGGTTGGCAACACTGGACAGTTCTCGACCTCCAACACCGTTAACCTTGACATATAACCTTACCTCAACCTTAACGTGTAACGTTACCTCAACCTTAACGTGTAACGTTACCTTAACCTTAACGTGTAAAGTTATCTCAACCTTAACGTGTAAGGTTACCATAGCCTTATCATATATACTTACCACACTCTAACATGTAACCTTACCTCCATGGCGGAAGTTTTTAGTTCACCTCAGGTCTACCACAGCAATATCGTGTAACCTTATGAGCCTTACGATTAGTACTCAACATAACCTTACCTCATACTATTGTGCTATGTGGGCCTTTGTATGTGAGGTACCCATAAAAATGGTCCGATCGGGCTCATATTTCAACTTCATCTGACCGGTGTTACCAAAAGTATCTATATCAAATTTGGTACAGAAATCTCAATTTTTCACATGAAAAAATCTCGACTCCTTTTCAATGTTACATACAATAATCGCACAAACGCAATATCTCCTGGCTAGGCATACCAGGAAGGAAGAGTAAGGAGACCGAACTCTGCTTCTACAACTGTCTGAGAAATATGCACGAAAAGTGCCAGACTCACTGTGTTCTAGTTGATCACCAATTAAGTCGATCATGCGCATTGAACTAAAGTTCAGTGTTGACATAGATACAAAGTGTGGTTATGTCAAGGTAAATATTACATAGTTTAAACAGTGTTAATTTTAAAAGCAAATTTATTTATTTGCAATTGTGATATTATTTAGATTTTCAAAATAATTTAATAATATATTTATGAAAAGGGAAAAATTTTGCGAAAATGGTTAAGAAGAATTGTGTTTATAACTAGAGTCTATTTACATACCGTAGAAGGATAGAAGAGACTAATGTTTTTAGACTCTTTTTCTTTCTTTACATCCTGGCACACAACACGACAATTTTTAAATAAAATAAATAAATAATTATTAAAACGAAATGTATTGTATATGTATGTATCTCACTAAGACCGGCTAAATGTAAACATTAGAACTTACATCTCACTCGCACAATTTTTACGAGAAACAGAGACACAACACAGCTTATGCGCATGATCAACTTAATTGGAAGTCGACTAGAACGCAGTGAGCCTGGCACTTTTCGTGCATATTTCTCTGAGATTTTTAAAGCGCTTTCTACACAGAGTTCGGTCTCCTTACTCTTCCTTCCTGGGCATACCGAGGAAGGTATATAAACAAAACTCTGCTGCTCAAAGTAAAAACCTAGTAAGTCGCATTTGCCATAAGGTTCAAAGTCGCTTTCCGTTTAAGCGGCTTTCGCCTTAACGGCAAATTTTGAGCACCTGGATCGTAGAAGGGCACGTAAATTTTTCTCGGCCGAAATCGAAATCCCCTGAACACTCAAAATTCAACTTCTGAATTTAGACATTTTAAATACACATCCTTATAGGAAATTTCATTGCGCATCTTTTTTTCTTATGAATTTTTTTGTATCTATTACCGTTTTTGAAATATTTGAGAAAAATTAATTTTTTGAAAACTGCAAATTTAATGACATTTTTCACTTCAACTCGCGATAATTCAGATGATTTTAAATATATTTCAATGTACCAAAATAGAAAATACGTCTAAAGATATTCTACGAATGATAAAAAAGGAAAAAAATTATTTTCTTTATAAACAAAGTTGTTATTAATTTTTTTCTTTATTAATGTAAAAAACATAAAATACAATCTTCTCGGCTCTCGTTTAACGGGCGAATTTTAAGTAACAAAGAACTTTCAGTGAGAAAGTTGTTCATTATGGACAAAAGAAGTTTTCTGGAAAATCACAGGGTTAATAATTAATTAGTGTTGAAATGGTGAATGTTTAAAGTTGTTACCGTCCGAACGTGTGGCACGCGCGATGGCCATAACCTATGAAACGTCACTCCCAAGCCTCCCAAGCACCTGTGGCGAGTGACGCGTGCTACACATTCAGACGGTATCAACTTTAAACATTCACCATTTCAACACTAATAAATTATTAGCCCTGTGATTTTCCAGAAAACTTCTTTGGTCCATAATGAACAACTTTCTCACTGAAAGTTCTTTGTTACTTAAAATTCGCCCGTTAAACGAGAGCCGAGAAGATTGTATTTTATGTTTTTTACATTAATAAAGAAAAAAATTAATAACAACTTTGTTTATAAAGAAAATAATTTTTTTCCTTTTTTAACATTCGTAGAATATCTTTAGACGTATTTTCTATTTTGGTACATTGAAATATATTTAAAATCATCTGAATTATCGCGAGTTGAAGTGAAAAATGTCATTAAATTTGCAGTTTTCAAAAAATTAATTTTTCTCAAATATTTCAAAAACGGTAATAGATACAAAAAAATTCATAAGAAAAAAAGATGCGCAATGAAATTTCCTATAAGGATGTGTATTTAAAATGTCTAAATTCAGAAGTTGAATTTTGAGTGTTCAGGGGATTTCGATTTCGGCCGAGAAAAATTTACGTGCCCTTCTACGATCCAGGTGCTCAAATGCGACTTAGTTTTTACTTTGACTTGGTTTTTACTTTGAGCAGTAGTACTGCCAATTCTTGTCGGACTAGTGATAAATACCTTTTTTTGTAGGACATTGTTTTTGCGTACGACCGACATAATCTACCACGTAATTTGTAGGACAATGTGACTTTTAAATTATATAACTAAATATAATGGAATGAACATTTAAAAAATCAGCTGGTTATAGTAATCATTCTTAATGACCTCGTTATCAATGCATGTTGGAAGGGGGGGACTCTTTTATCAAACTATAACATTTGTAGGACAACAATTTTTTTTAATAATTCTCCTAATTTGTCTAAGATTTAATAAAAAAGCTGACAGTTAGTAATAAATTTTTGAGACTCGTCAAATCGACATATTTTATCCCTCCTACCCCTGTTAGCTACCACAATGGAGATTTTTTGTAAGGAAAAAAGTTGGGCGTCTCATTAAAATGAAGCTACTCATCACAAAAAATTAGCTTGTTAGTAATCAATGGGATAAATGTACACGGGATCCTGGACTAGTAGCTTATAAGTCCGAAAATATTGAGTTTAGCAAAAAGTTGTCAAAGAATGAAAGTTTTAGTTTTCTTTCGACTTTTAAGAAATGTAAACAAAAAAATTTTTTTTAATTTTTTTTAATTTTGGGCCGGATTTTTTTTTAATTTTTTTAAAATTTATTTATACCTTATACCCGTGTAGAAAAATTGTTGGGTTCTAGTGTGGTGCCAGAAAGACAGTCTATTCTCTAACTGGGCGCTGAAAAGACTGTCTGACCATGGGCTAATCAGACCAGTGACGATCGAACCACGCGTTGGTCCAGACTGGACGAGCTAATCAGGGCTAATGAGCAGTGCTAATATTTAAAATTTTAGGTTCGATTTCAATATTTCAGTTTTTTAATTTTAAATAATTTACCCAAATTTACTCGGTTCTCACGTTTATTCAATGTAATGTTACGTCCGTAACTTCTTATTAATATTTCTATTTTTACTATATATTATTACTTATGTATTTATTTTCTATATATTGTATTTCATCTATATTTTATTAATGCATGTATCTTATATTTAAATATTGTATTTTATCATTATATTATATTCAGTATTTGTAATTCTTAGGTTTTAAGTTTGCATTATATTCAGTATATTTTCTAACAATATTGTAATTACATTATGTATTTCTTAAAAACGAATCCAGGAAAGAATAATATTTCAAGGTAATGTCAAAGGAATAACGATTAGGGAGAATCATATTAGTTACGCATGACTGCAGAGGATTCAAAACAAACATCGTGACCTCTAAAGAAGGAAATTTCCTATCGGCGTTGCGGAAGATTGAAACAAACGTTGTGACCTCTAAAGAAGGGAATTTCCTATCGGCGATGCGGAGGATTCAATCAAACGTTGCGACTTAAAAAGTGGAATCTAAGATTAAGCATTTCCACTCGTATCGACTCGCTATGTATTAGGATAATGAGGAAATTTTTATATAAAAAGGGGTAGCAGTTCTGTTTGACCAGAGAGTAATTGTTTAGAAATCAACCTTATAACATCGTTCAGTACAAGAGAGTAATTTTTGGGAATCAACCAGTTTACATCGTTCAGTCAACGTTAGCACATCACATAATTTACAAGTGAATTCAAAGCACATCTTTGAGAGTGAACAGTATATCTCCAAGTATTCTTTTCAAAGTGGATTGTTCGAAAGTGAACAATATATCCCCAAGTGTTAAATTTGAAGTGAACTGTAAATCAACCTTTTGCAAACCAAATCAACCACCAATTTGCAAAATATAAATTTTAAACAATTTCCAAATTTATTAAATTGGAAATAATCTCAACCATCAACGAACATCTAATATTCAAACAACACATTCCAAATTTCGAAACATCGAAATTTGCTCAAGAGGCGACAACCGTCTGGAAGAAAGCAGATATTTTCGGAATACAATACACTATCTCATCAGTGTAAACAAGAGGACCAATACCCTGCCATAAAGGACAACCGTGTGAGGCTCCTTTACGTCTAGCCCTCAACACACTTCAAGATTGGATTACCAGATTATCATCACCAGTTCATATACCACCACTAATCGTTATTCCTACAGTAAGATTTATTATTTCAATTATACTCATTGTATTATTGTCAATACTTTTCTTTCTTGTTGGTTTTTAAATAAATTATTCTCTCAATACATTTAGTAGGCTCATTGACTTATCCTCATCCCAAATTAGATTCATTCCTGAAACTAATTTAAAACGAGGAACGATAGGTATATTTAAAAAGGTTTCTCGTTATTTTTGACGTAACAGTAATGTGAAAATATGAATTATTAATAATAAATAAATATTATTGTTATTCATATATATGTGTGTATATGTATTTAATGACAATAACTTATTATTATAATAATTATATTATTTTCAAATAAATAATATACTGCACTAGCAGTAAATATTATTTAAAAGAGTAATATTGAAAGATAATTTTAATAAAAAAAATAATTTGCGTTAATTGATACATTTTTTAAATTCATTCTTTAACAGGCCTTTAACATTACACAGGTCAACAAAAAAAGACTTACTTTTTTTTATGAGATAGCGGAATGGTTTCCTATGTATTTTTGGACGCTAAACACGATCCCGACTTCCAAAATTGCCCATCACGTCAGGATTTTGAGAAAAGTGGGGGTAAAGACCCCAAAAACGCTTTTTTGAGGATTTTCAACATTTCTTTTCTCTTTAACCTGACGTGCTAGAGACTTCCACAAGGTCTTAAATTAAAGCTTGTAATGTGCACTACAAGACCAATATCCATAAAATAAAAAAAAATTAAAATTTTTTTCAAAAAATGGGGTTGAAGACACCAAAAATTTGTGTTTTTGGATTGCTTTAATAGACTTCTTGCAATCGCTTGGATTCGCTTGAAAATGGGTACTTGGGGTTTTTGGGGTCGCTGATTACGAATCCAATATTTGTTTGCAAAAATTTAAAACGGCGAAACCAAGATGGCAGATGTAAGAATTAAGAATTGCTTGGATTCGCTTGAAAATTGTTATTTCAGGGTTTTTGGGGTCGCTGATTACGAATCCGACATTTTTAATTTTTGCAAACTAATATCGGATTCGTAATCAGTGACCCCAAAAACCCCAAGTAACCATTTTCATGCGAATCCAAGCAATTGCAAAAAGTCTATTAAAGCAATCCAAAAACACAAATTTTTGGTGTCTTCAATCCCATTTTTTAAAAAAAAATTTTTATTTTTTTTTATTTTATGGATATTGGTCTTTTAGTGCACATTATAAGCTTTAATTTAAGACCTTGTGGAAGTCTCTAGCACGTCAGGTTAAAGAGAAAATAAATGTTGAAATTCCTCAAAAAAGCGTTTTTGGGGTCTTTACCCCCACTTTTCTCAAAATCCTGACGTGATGGGCAATTTTGGAAGTCGGGATCGTGTTCAGCGTCCAAAAATACATAGGAAACCATTCCGCTATCTCATAAAAAAAAGTAAGTCTTTTTTTGTTGACCTGTGTTATTTACATGTTTACAATTTTAATTTATAACACTTATACAGATTAAATATAGTAGTTTTATTATTTTATATAACACTTACAATGAAAAATATCCGCTCGCATGTGGGATCGAACTCACGCCTCCCACCCTTGACGACCCGACTCGAAGCATTTAAACCGCACGGCCACTGAAGTGTGGGTGTGAACTCTCCTAATTTACTATATCAATGCCAGTGTCTTATATTCTGTTGCTTATAAGGACGAAGTGAAAACTATGACTAAAATTATTACACATAATAATCCCGAATTATTTTAATTATTATATATGAATATTTAAATAAATAATTCTTACTACAATTATAATCATTAACCAATTTTTAAATGAATTACTTTCAGTTTTATCAAAAAATTTTTAAATAATTGAATTCTTATGGCGAATTTCAATAGAATTCTTAAGTATAATTATACACTTTTCGAAGAATTCGATTAAAATTGTATTAAAAATAATTAAGAAATTCTGAGATTAACTAAGAAATTTTGAATAATAAAAAAATTTTGAGAATTTTATTATTTATAAAAATAATTGAATTATTGAGAAGAAACTTATAAAAAATTTGTAAATCCTTATTGAATTTTTGTAAAAGGTTTTTTATTTATGAAAGTAATTAAATTTTTGCTTACATTTTATTTTGCCAAGAATCTTGTTAAAAATTTGTACTTTAAAAGTTTTGAATTCTAGTGATGCCAATGAAGTCCCATATAGCATACAGTTAGACAGTCTAAATTAGACCGTCCAGAAAAATCCCATGTAGCATACAGTTAGAAAGTCTAAATTAGACCGTCCAGAAAAATCCCATATAGCACACAGTTAGACCGTCCAGATGCGTCTAGTTGGGGCAATCTCTGGACTCCAGACTGCCCCGAAATTTTTCTACACGGGATAATATAGAGAAGATTTTCCAAAAAGTCCCGAAATGGGCCTGATGTGTTACACTAGGAAAAAGTTGGTGTGATTTTTGTTGCGTGTTAAATTAACCAATGTTAAACGACATAGAATGTGGCGCCACTTATGACGGTTAAATTTGTTGCGTGTTATTTTAACACTGCGATGCTTGCAAGTGATTTTTGAAAATGTTTTAAAACTCATTTAACACATCAAGCCCATTTCGCGACTTTTTGGAAAATCTTCTCTATATTATAAGGTATATAAATAAATTTTAAAAAATAAAGAAAAAATCAAAGTTAAAAAAAATTAATTTGTTTATAAAAGAAAATTTTTTTTAATAAAAAATTTTAAAAAATTTTGTTTGTTTACATTTCTTAAAAGTCGAAAGAAAACTAAAACTTTCATTCACTGAAAAAAATAATAATGAGAATGTGCTTTTTACTAAGGGAACGCATGAATAATCTCTATAGAAATCATTAGTTAGAGGTTTTAAATGATTGAATTTCATTTATTAGAATTTTCTTTTAGCGGGATTTCATTTTTTCGAATTTTTGTTTAATCGATTTTAAATTAACCCGAATATTTACATACATTAACAGAATTATAAATACTCGAATTTTTATTTATGAGAATTACACAGTGCAACAGCATTTTTATTTCTGGGATCGCATAGGGTGATTCTTATAGGTTTTTTGATGCCGAACACGAATCCGTAATCAGAATTGGTCCATCACCCTAGATTTTTGAGAAATTAGACCTTGAAAATTGAAAAAAGGCCGTTTTTGGGGTACTTTTTGGTTTTTTATCAGGGTATAAAAATTTTTTCCTAGGGTTTTCATTATATGCGTACGAAAGCCCATATCCTCCTTAACAATTTCTAATTTGGACCTTTTAAAAATATCTGTTTTTCGATGAGTTATCTTTGTTTGATGTTCGCGTCGCATCGTAAAATTAGCAAAAATGCCGTTTTTGAGGTATTTTTTTGTTTTTTATCAGGGTACAAAAATTTTTTCTAGTGTTTGCATGATATTCATATGAAAGCTATTCTTCTCAACAATCTCCAATTTTTACATTTTAAAAATATCTATTTTTCAATGAGCTATCCTTGTTTGAAGTTCGCATCGTAACGTCAAATGGGATAACAGTGAGAAAAATATTAACATTACTATTATTAATATTAACCCATTAAATCTCAAGCAGAAACCAATGATTCATTAAAGAAACTATTACATTCTTAGGAAAATCAAAAATAAATGAACCATTGTTTTTTTGTTTATCATTTCAAATTCTTTAACAATAATTTAACAAAAACAAAGATAACTCTTCGAGAAAAAAAAATATTTTTAAAATGTTCAAATTGGAGATTGTTGAGGATGATGTGAGCTTTCGTACTCATATCATGAAAACCCTAGAAAAAATTTTTGTACCCTGATAAAAATCCAAAAAGTATCCCAAAAACGTCCATTTTTCAATTTTCAAGGTCAAATTTCTCGAAAACCTAGGCCCAGGTGCGAATTTAGGTTGGCCGCCAGAGTTTGAAGGTTGGCCCAAGGTTGGCCTAACTTTGGCAAGCAAAGTTTTGGTTGCCAGAGTTTGCCTAACTTTGGCAAGTACTTGTGCCCACAGTTGGCCCGACTTTGCTAGCCAACCATTAAATGCAGAGTTTAACCAACCGTCGGGCCAACTTTGGCGACAAAGGTTGGCACAACTTATCCAAACGTAGTTTAAAAGACTTTCAGTTTCGGTTGGCCGAACTCTGGGCCACGGTTGGCCCGACGGTTGGCAAAACTATGTGAAACGCAGTTTAATTGACTTAAACTTTCTTGGTTGGCCGAACTCTGGGCCACGGTTGGCCCAACGGTTGGCAAAACTCTGTGAAACGCAGTTTAATTGACTTAAACTTTTTTGGTTGGCCGAACTCTGGGCCACGGTTGGCCCAACGGTTGGCAAAACTCTGTGAAACGCAGTTTAATTGACTTGATTTTTCTTGATTGGCCGAACTCTGGGCAACGGTTGGCCCAACGGTTGGCAAAACTCTAGAAACGCAGTTTAAATGACTTAAACTTTCTTGGTTGGCCGAACTCTGGGCCACGGTTGGCCCAACGGTTGGCAAAACTTTGTCAAATGCGGTTTAAATGACTTAAACTTTCTTGGTTGGCCGAACTCTGGGCCACGGTTGGCCCGACTGTTGCAGCTTAAATATACATTTTGCGTTATCCACTCCCATGTGAGCGTAGCGTAGTGGTCAGTGTATAAGTCTTTGGTGCGTTAGGTTAGGGGTTCGATCCCAGCGAGCGATAGATATTTTCGAAAATGTATGTATGAGATTGTGTTTAATAATAATAGGTAAAGGTTATATCTGATGTTCCCGCTAATAATAACACGTTAATTGTTTAAATAATGTAGTTTTTAATAATTTTTTACCTTTGGCTGTTGAAGTTGGCCAAACTTTGAAAATTGTGGTTGGCCCAACTTACGCATCTAAAGTTGTGCCAACTTTGGCGTCAGTCTTTGGACCAACCATTGAAATGTATAGTTGGCACAACATATGCATTGTAAGTTGGGCCAACTTCCTTATGAGTTGTCGGGCCAACCATCGTCGCCATTAGACGGTCGCCGTTATCATCTGTATGGTTGGCCCAACCTCTGGCACGAGAAGTTGGACCGACTTTGTAAAAGTTGGCCCAACTATGGGCCGACCAAAAAATCGCACCTGGGTAATTTATTCCTGTGGGAAAATAATAATGATTAAAATTTATTTAGAAAAGAAGTATCTAATCATGTTTTCAAATAATTTTAGAATTAAAGAAATTCATAAATAAATGTAATAGAACATTTTTTTGAGTATCTAATTATTTTTAGAGTGAATTAGAATATTCTTTAGGGTCAGAGAAGAAGTCAAAATTTTGTCAAGTAATTCAGTTTTTCATATTAAAAAAAAGAAAATATTTTGCAGGATTTACATTTGTTAATTATCTAAAATGTTTGTTACAAAATGCTAATTTTTTAGAATCAAAGGAAATAATGAATAATCATTATAATAGAGTCAAAACGCGTCAACCGTAAATACAGTTTTTTACAGTTTTGGAAAAGTTAAAACATTTATGAAAATCTGTAGTTCACAGCAAACCAAAAAAACACTTTTAACTCATGGTTGCCACACAACCTGGAAAACCTGGAAATAGCATGGAAATTGAAAAAGGATATGGAAAACCTGGAATTAGCATGAAATTTGAACGAATTTCTGGAATTTTTTTGGGTTAATGAAAGATATTAAGAAAAATTCCATTCAACATGTTTTTTTTCTTTAAAAATGTTAACATGCAATTTACCTTTTCCATGTTTTCTCTTTAAATTAATTTATTTTTTTTTAATTATTGACTGAAATTGTGAAAAATGTTGTTAAGATTGTTCTAAAAAAAGGATTTTATATCTTTATTAGTATTACGATTATCAAAATTTTTTGATTACTAGTTGCTTTTTGTTCAAGATTTTGAACAAAGTTTAAAGATAAAAATTATTTAATTTAGACATGACTTCAATGTTCTAATTATGGCTGATTCTTCTGAAAGTGACATTTTTGATATCTCGATTAATTTTATAGAATCTACTTTCTAATAGTATTATTAACCATTTTTCACAGAAAAAAGATAGTATAAATTTTGTTGCGGGGAATTTTAACCAATGCTAATTCACATAGACAGTGGCGCCCTCACTTAGGGGAAAATTTGTTGCAGGGAATTTTTACCCCAAAATCAGGTTAAAATTTATACTTTTTCTTTCTTGTGTTATAGTTAAAATTTATAATTTATAAGAGAACTAAATTTTTATGGTTTTTTTCAAACTCTTAAAAATTTTTTAAAAATAGTGTTAAAAAATACAATGTTTTTCTATCATTATGTGCATTTTAAAAATTTTTGTACCTCCGTTTTATATGTGATAAAAATGTTTAAATTTCGTCTTCAGTTTAAGTTAAAATTACTTCACGATGATTAATGATGTTTTTATACATTAAAAATATTATTAAAAAATGTGAATGCACATTAAAATAAAGTTAATGGTCTGATGTTTAATTTTTCTATATAATATTTATAAAAAAATTCTTACTTTTGAGTATGAAATAAAGTAGTTTCAATAGAAAAAACCATATAATTTAAAAAAAAATAAATTGAAAAATCGAATATCAAAAGTATCACTTTCAGAAAAATAAACATAAAAATGCCTGTGATTTTAACTGTTTAAGAGAACATTAATTTATAACTATATAATAATGAATATTGTTAACACTGTTTTGTAAAATACTTGTTTTTTCATCACAAATAATTCCTAAATTTGAACCTGGAATTTTTAATATTTTTAACCTGGAAAACCTGGAAAAAGTCTGGAATTTTGAAATCTAGATTTTGTGGCAACCATGTAACTGTTTTTCGAAATTTTAAATATTTATACCTTTCTTTATACTAAAAAATTTTTGCATTATTTAAGAAAAAAATTAATAACTCATTACTGTTTTGCTAGAAATTAATGGCAATTTTTTGGTAGTCATTGAATATCCACTCTTTTAAATAAACTTAATTGCGAAAAAAAATTTTGAAAAATTTTTAATTTTTAATAACAATTTTATAAACAATTAGTGTTTTTTATGCTTTCTAGAGCAAGGGTTTTAATGAAATTTATATGTAAGATACATTGAACCTACATCTTTATATTCCTGAAAAAAAAATTTGTATTTCCAATTACAACCGGAGATTTTGAATTTTTAGTTGCGCCGTGCGGCATCCATCGCTGTGATAAATGCCGCAGTAAACGAGCAGACGGCGCACGGCGCAACAAAAAATTCAAAATCTCCGGTTGTAATTGGAAATACAAATTTTTTTTTCGGGAATATAAAGATGTAGGTTTAATGTATCTTACATATAAATTTCATTAAAATCCTTGCTCTAGAAAGCATAAAAAACACTAATTGTTTATAAAATTGTTATTAAAAATTAAAAATTTTTCAAAATTTTTTTTTGCAATTAATTTTATTTAAAAGAGTGGATATTCAATGACTACCAAAAAATTACCATTAATTTCTAGCAAAACAGTAATGAGATATTAATTTTTTTCTTAAATAATTCAAAAATTTTTTATTATAAAAAAAGGTATAAATATTTAAAATTTCGAAAAAACATGTTATAAATTGTTTTGCAGTGAAGTTATGTTCATATTATTCGATATATTATGTAATAAAATATTAAAAAACATAATAATAAAAATATAACATTTTTTTTAAACGAAATATTGAAATATTCATAAATACACATTCAGTAAAGTATTGAAAATATACCGGTATTACAAAAGTTCGTATTTCCAAATTGCCTATTGCCGCGTAGTAATTTTACAATTTTTATTTCAGCTAGTGAGACTTGAAAGCATTTAAGGTTTGAGAGTTCCATGCGAGCGTAGCATAGTGGTTAGCGTGCGAGATTTCGGTGCGTAAATATTCGGTTAGGCGTAGGTTCGTACCCCCAAGCGTTAGGATTTTTCAAATGTGTATGTAATAAAAAATTGCGTTTAAGTGTATAAAGAAATAAAAAAATGTGTAAAGTGAACTGTCAATGAATTGTCATCCGTATTTATCTTTTGCAATTAATTATTATTTTTTATTGATATTTGTTGAAATTATCATTTTGATCCGAGCCGGTTGTCAGGCGGTAGAATGCCAGCATTGCCAGCGCACATCTGGCTAGGAAATGAAAGATCCGCAGTCGGTACAGTGCCGGGTCCCAGCCGGTTGAATTATACACGGAACGGCTCTTCGCGGCCGGTTACCGGGCGGTAGAATGCCAGTTCCGAGACGGATGGCCAGCCAGCTCCTGGCCAAGTCATCTTTTGGTAGAATACCAGTTCTCGGGCGGTAGGCAGGCGGTTCCCAGCCAGTACCACTACTCCGGCGTCGGTACAGGCGAGGATCCGCGCCGGTTGGAAATTTCCCACTGGGTAGGACTTTTCTATACACCCAGAGAAATGGTATATTTGTCTAAGAACCAACTAGACTTTTTATTTGTTTGAAATAAATTTTATTTGGTTTGAATTAGTATATTGTGCAACAAGTACAGAAAGAAGCTGTTTTCCGACGAGTGCAAAGTTTGCTGTCCCGAGCGAAGCGAGGGCAGCAATTTGCACGAAGTTGGAAAATCTTCTTTCGTACGTGTTGCACACAGTACTTTGTGCAACACCTTTTGGTTTTGATAAAAAAAGCTGTTTGGAAACGCTAGTTGACGCCAACATACGTACTGTTTAGCAGGGTTTGGAACGTGTTACCGCACGTAATATACGTGGTTTTTTACGCGTATATTACTGTAAAGAACAGGTATTCTACAAATAGAAAACAAATACCTATGTATATCACCAAAAAAACCCAAAAGTTTAAGAACTTTGCCGCACTAGTGCAGCAAAGTAAGCACTTTGCCGCACTAGTGCAGCAAAGTAAGCTCTTTGCCGCACTAGTGCAGCAAAGTACTGTTTTGTGCCTACTTTACAGGCATGCAAAGTATTACTTTTCTTACAGGTGTTGCACAAAAAATTTTATTTATCTCAAATATATGTTTTATTTGTGTCGAATAAAATTTTTATTTAAAAGAAATAAAAAGTCTAGTTGGTTCTGAGACAAATATACGTTTATTTAACTCAAATAAAATATATTTGGTTTAAATAATATTTTTCTCTGGGTGTATTTTCTAATAAAAAGTATATGATACAGCATTGTATTTTATGTCCTATCCAAAAGTCAAGCACTTTCAAGGAAGGATTCACGTACTTTTTTTTCCGTGTAGAAATAAGAAAACAATGTATTCTGGAAATATAGTATTTATATTTATTTAGAATGTAGTAATTAATAATTAAACAAAACTGAAACAAGAACGTTAAAAATTAACAATTTTTACAAACGAAATGGGAACAAAAACAAATGTGTCATAATTTTTTTAAGGGAAAATCGAAAAAAAATTGCGCATTTTTATAGACAAAATAAAAGAAGTTGAAAATGTTGCATTTTTATAGTCAACATAAAAGGAAAGTCGAAAATGTCGAGCGGAAAATACTTTACCGCCCGCTGACGTCACACAAGCGGGCGGTAAAGTATTTTCCGCCCGCTTCCCGAATGTGCTACTTTGCACCCGCTCTAAGTGCCCGAAATGATATATACTTTCCGTGCAGGTAGGACAAAAAATAATTTAAATAAGTCCACTAGTCAAGTGATTTAAACTCAGTAATCTATTTAGATTATGTTTCCTTTCGTCTATGACAGCTCCAACCTCAACAATGAGAAGCGCATATTATACATTTATTATGAAATAAAAATTAAAATATAAGAATTTTGAATTAGTATAAAGTTATTATGAAATAAATTAATGTTATTTTAAGAATTTTTTAATCATTTAAAATAAGTTTGTCTTTCATGTCTGTCCAATTCGAGTTTTTCGAGTTTGATTCTTCGACTTTCTCAAATAATTGTTTTTTTTAAAGAAAAAAGTGTGAAAATTTTTTTTGCCATTGGAAATATTTTTCCCATAATACAAGATGAAAGTTTTCTTGAAAATATTAATAAAGACTTTACCTTTCTTTATACAAAGTCTTCTTTCGCTTGAGTTTGCGTTAGAGGTTCAAGTTTCCTTGAGGCGTAAAGTAAGAATTATGCTCATTATAAAGAGAAGACGATCCTTTATTATAATTTTACAATATTAATAATCGAGTTTTTTTAAAATACATTACAAAGAGGGAAAAATATTTTTGTGATTAAGGTATTACTACACTTTAGAAGGCTCTTAAAAGCCCAAATTAAAAAAAAATTTTTTTTTGGTCTTTTATTATAAATATTTAAAAAACTTTTTTGCCTATATTAGTACATATTTGGAGAATAAAAATAATGGTTTGTTTTTAATTTTTATTTAATATCATAATCTGCAGACAGCATTCAGATCGAAACTCCAAAAAGTTAGTTGTCCAATTGCGGACAGTTTATCTCAAGATTGACAAATAGGAAACCAAAAATCCAAATTGCTTTTTAAAAAGGAAGGTGTCTTGCATAGAAATCCACCACCATTAATGAAAAATGGACTAAAATAAAAAAAAGCAGATGTTTCAATAATTTTTGTCAAAATACACTATGTTTTTCAGTATTTTTCTAGTCTGCAAAAATGTTTTTTAAAATTTTTTTGACCATTTTCTGGTGAATTCTCACACAGGACATGCTAACAAACAAAACGAGTTATTATTTATTAAAATCGGTTCAGTAGATTCAGAGATAAACTGTCCGCAATTTGAGAAAACGTTATTTTGAGAAAAACGCGTTTAAACCTTTTTTGTATCGTTAGAGGCCATCCATAAATTACCATAAATTACTACCGTAGTCAATTCAAACGAATAGAAATTGTTTATTCTTCGCTTCGAATTTTAGAAACGCATTAAGAGGAATAGAACTTTTGACAAACAATTTGAAAAAGCCTAATCTTTCTAATTATTTGTAGGAGCTCCTCTAGTTATTGTCTTAAAATAAAACGCAGTGACAGCTATTTTTCGCGTCGTGTGAATTTCATTGTGATTTCAGTGCTCAATATTATTAAAATGAAATATTAAAACTGAAAATATGGTTAAAAACGCACAGTGCTTACGATAAAATAAAAAATTCTCTTATTGAAATAAATGAAAGAAATTTTCAAATGTTCAATGTTTAACGTCAAGTTTTCAAAACCTAATCTTTTTTCAAGTGAAATATTGAGTGATAGTAAAGCAATTCAGTAGAATAGAAATTTCTACTGATTTGTTGTACTCTCTCACTCTTTTGAATGCGCGTTTCATATTTTGGTGAAGTCAATTAAGAATAGTAGATTTTGCTACTTTTCCTTGCTCCACCGAGGAATTGGATTATTTTGGAAATTCGCCCATTCAAAAGAAATGAACTTCTGAATTCTTTTCAATTCCTCGCTTCTTACCGGGATGCGTTACAGCATTTTCCAAATTTGTTAAATTTTACCTGCGAATCAGTAATTAGTCGTGCCAGTGATATTTTAATACTGACTTAGTACTGTCTGCCGGTAAAAAATCAGTACTGGACAGCGTTACCAGCCAGGGATTTCCCAGTACTGATTTAGTACTGGAGTCAGTACTGCTATACTGGCAGTCAGTACTGGGTCAGTACTATGCCAGTACAGTCGGGTCCCCATACTGTTACATTTCCAGAAATTTCCCACTCCTCCTGACTCAGCTCTGTTATGTGCTCAAAGTATGCCTACTGCGCACCTTTCAGGAACGTAAATATATACACCTCAAGTTTGGCCTAGAAATATATGCCCCCTTTTCTTTGGGCTTAAGAATACGGCCCTGAAAATTGGTGACGTAACATGACGTCACCTAACACTTCTGAATTTGGAGGTTATGCAAAAACATAACACTACTGAGGACATAACAGTTTGGAATCTAACAGTATGGGGACCTGACTGTATTACATTTCTACTTGGGTTGAGACATTGATAGGTACTAAATTGATTGAAATAATTACCCACATATATTTATATGTTTATTAAACCTGACGCTTTTGAGATTTCAATATAAAAAAGTATTATTTAAATTCTTTTAATTAATTAATTACTAATTAACTATAATAATCTTCGTATTCCGGATTTCCAGATCTCTGTCCACACATGAAGTTAGACTTATGTGGATTCTTTTGTTTTATTTCTAGGTTTGACATTTTGCACAATATATTTTTGAGGTTATTGAAAATCAAAATTTATCGCAAGAATTCAAATATTTTGAAAAGTAATAAAATACTTTGCAGAAATTTTATTATTTACAAATTTTTTAAAAAATTTTCTACAATTAAATTATCTTTATAAATAGATAACAAAATTCTTCTAAAGTATTCAATTATTCTCAAAAATTTTAATAAAATTATTTAAAAATTATTGAACAATTTATTTATTTTTGTAATTAAATAATTTAATTCTCGTAAAATCTTTTAATAAAAATTTATTAAAAAATAAATTTCGTTTAAAATTTTAGATAATAATAATTTAATATTAAAAGCATTATAGCATAAATTTATAGAAATAATTGAATTTTGAAAATGTTAGCAAATTGAAATCTTTGAAAATTGAAATGTTTCGTACTTTTAACTAATAATTAATTTAAAGAAGAACTTTAGTTAAACATTCTTGAAAATAATTCTAGAAAATAATAATGGAATTTAAATGATAAAAATAATTTTAAAAAAATTAGAGTAACAATATTCTTATATAAAATAATAATTTTATCCCTAGGTTATCTATAATTCTTTAAAAAAATAATAAATTGTTCACTCCGAGTCAAAGACTTCTTTGTTACATCCTGTATATTTTTCACTTTTATTTTTCAAATAACTTAAAATGGGCCCTATAAGAGTTACACTAAACAGACTAGACAAACATTTCAAAATTATCTTTTTTCTAAGAAAATTCGTTCACACAACATTTTTATCGCTCACAGATTGTACCGTGAAAAAGGCAGTTAATTTCATCCTTCTTAACAGTTAACCATGAAGGAGCCCAGATAACAATCGTGCGTCGCATTTAAACGCATGTTTCTTGCACTAACTGCGACTTACCAGATGAGTCGGTTCATATACGCATCTTACTATCGTCTGTGACGCTGGTAATAATGCGAGTGTTGTGAACTGCATTTCGTAAGCGCCTGTGATACAAAATGATAAGCATGTTCCGTTCACAAGTGCGACTCGCTAGAAGAGTCAATCCATACGCATTTTACCATCCACAGTGCGAATGCTGTGAATGCGTGTGCAGTGAACTGCACTTAATACGCACGCAATTAATGATGCACAACCACCCGTATCGGCAATCACACATTTTATAATGGCGACAGCATTGTTTGTGGTGTGTTATCAAAATAAGTTTTTATTGTGATTTCATTTTTTATTGTTTTTTATTGCGATATTATTGTGAGGAATTATTGTGGATTTAATTTTTAGTACTGCAGCAAAATAAGAAAGTTAAATTTAATTTGTTTAAAGTACATATATATTTTTGTTGTATTAGATATAACCTCAAAAAAAGAATTTGGAAGTTTTTAACAATTTCAATTCCAAAATTGTACTGAAATATTAAATTAAAATCGTTTTTATAAATAACATTTTAATTTAAAAAAAATTACTAATGTCAATAATCTTTTCTTTTTATTTAATTCAAATAAGGCTGAAGTATAAATATAATTTATTCGCATTATACCGTCACGCATGTGCCCATCACAATATGCGACAGTTATGGATCGCATATGATGACGCATCTGAGTGGTCCAGTGAACGCGCATAGTGCGGATAAATCGGCACGCGTGCAGATGATATTAGTAGCACACAACGCGCATTTTGTTATCTGGGAGTATAAGGAGAAGTATGTATATGTTTCCCTATTGACTGTACTTGACTGCGTAAAATCGCCATGCACGAAAATTGGCATAGCGGAAATTTGTTCACTGATATTAGCGCCCCTACAGGAGAAAATATATACCCTCCATGCTGTCCATGATAAAAGTTTTGTTTACGTAGTTTTTTGGTTATGTACCAAGTTGATAATAACAATAAAATAATAGTTATATGAATTGTTTTATAAAAAAATTGCATGTCTAGTTATAAAGCAAATAAAAATGCTTCTGAAAAAAGTGTTTTTTCAAAGCACCGAGAATGATAAGTTTATTTAATATACTATTTTGTAAGGGTAAAAGTTTTTATACTTTTACCAACAGACATTTATGAATTTAATGCAAAGAATTTTTGGTTGTTTATTTGAAGTCCTTTCTATTTATATAACGTATAAAACAATTTAATTCTGTTCATCTATTTTACAATACAACACTCAGAGGATCCTCTAACCTTAAATATCAATCAGCTGTCAAAGATAAAAATATACTTAAAATGTAAAATTGCACTTATTTCTCCCGTTTGGCGGCGCTGTTATCAGTGAACATGAGGCTATTACTTTTCGCGTGCCTGTCGATTTTACTGCAGAGAAGTACAGTCAATATCAGGAAATTTTCCCATTGGAGATATGTCTCCTTATACTCCTTCATGCAGTTAACTTTAACCTTCTAGAAAAAATACATTTTCCGAACAAAAGTCAAAGTGTTTCCAAATGTTAAAGGAAACCATAAATTGTAATATAACCTATGACCAGATGTCTAAAGAACGACCTTTTTAAGGGTACGGTCGAGAGTGCACACATATACACATTCTAAAATGTGTTCAAACAATAGCAACGTTAATTTTCATTTGCAAATTAATAATACATAAAACAATAAATAAAAAATGATAAAAAATTAATATTTTGATATTATTAATAATGCGTATAAATAAATATTTATTGTTTATAAAATAATTAATAACAAATAAATATCCACAAAGAATAATTATAAACAATAAACCAATAATAATTCACAAATTATTAATAACAATTTATAAAAAATAAATGATCATAAAATCGAAATAAATAATTAAATAATGCGACAATTACGTTAAAAATTACGATAAAATTAAAATTCAAAAACCTACATACATTTAAAAATTATAAACAATTAAACTACGCTATAACAAATATTGTAAAATTATTATTAATTAGTTTATAACAATATTTTGTAAAATCTCAAAAACGTGAAATAATATCCCTACTACACTCACAAAAATTATCTATTCAACATAAAACTAATTTCCTTTTAAATCATGTCCTTTAATCGTTAGCAGAAATAGTTTTATTGTAAGACGAATTTTTTAAATATAAAAAGGTTAGAAGTTTATTGGAAAAAAGAAAAACGTTTTAATATTAACGGATTTCTTTTGATTTTCAAAAGAAATCCTTTTATGTCTAAAGGATAGTTTCATACGTGATTTGACGTTTGTAAACAAATCAAAATATTAAAATAAAAAATGTTATTTACTTTTTATATAATGCAAAGGTAATGTGCACAAATAAATTTAATGACTAATAATAATAATAATAATAAAAATTAAATTATTATTTTAATAAAATAAACAAAATACAAAATTTAAATTAAATACTGTCAATTTTGGATAATTATAATAATTACACGGAAAAAAAAAGTTCACGAATCTCTCGTGAACTAGTATATCACTTTTGGATGGGACACAAAATTTCGAAATTTTCATTCACTTTTGATTAGAAATGGCGAACGTCAACGAAAAACTGAAACAAAGTTAATGAATTTTTGATGAACTGTTAATAAAGAGTAGTTCGTCAAAAGTAGAGGTACAAGTTCACGAAAAAATCGTGAACTCGCGAGTGTCAGTAGTATGCGCAGTTCGTAATGCGCATCAAATATGGCTGATCAAGCATTCATCATTCAGTCGGTGTCATCGGTGTTTACATTCGGGAAAATTCTTTGATGAAAGTTATTATTTAGAATCAGTGTTTTTTATTACTTAGTGAATATTTTTGTTTGCTAATTTCCTTTGTGAAACAAATAATTCATAAAATGAATTAAAAGTTACGATAAGGGACTTTTTCTACTTTGCACGGTCCTGAGTTTTACAGCAGACATAGCTAATCGTTTCGTTTGTCGAAGGACAGTGTATCTAGATTTAGCCGTGGCGGTTAGTTGTTAGAAATATTATGTTATAGGGTATAGGTACTAGGTTCGAATCCCGTGAAGCGAATTACGAATTTTAATGGCGATAAAATTGTGTATTCTGTGTAGTTGGGTGCGTAATAGGCGTCAAGTTATCAAATAAAGTGAAATACTATAAAAAAGTAGTGTCTGGAAATTATTTTTTCTTGTTTTTAGCATTTTTTAAAAGTTCACGAATTTTTCGTTAACTTTGACGAAAAGTTCGGAAACCGTACTATGTTTCTAGTGAAGGAGTTGATGAAATTTTGACGAACTGTGTTTGTTGATTTTCAAGAATTTTGTGTCCCATCCAAAAGTGATATACTAGTTCACGAGAGATTCGTGAACTTTTTTTTTCCGTGTGTTTAGGGGACTGAGACTTATACTCTCCGCGAGACAAGTCGTGCGCGAGAGAGGTATTGCTCGCCACCTATCACGGAGTTAGAGAATTATAAGAGAAACTGCTATTACTTTTCCAATTCCCTGATAGATGGCGAGAAATACCTCTCTCGCGCATGACTTGTCTCGCGGAGATTATAAGTATCAGTCCCCTAAACAGGTGCTTCACAATAGTATCTTAGATCATAATATCAATAATTAATGTCTGCCACGACGTTTACAATTTTTTACTATTATCCACTGATCACGGATAATAGTACACAACTACAATTCTGTGGATTGGAGAAATTAATGACATTTTTATTATAACGTTGTTGCCATTATATTATTTTAAATAAATATTAAATATATTAAAATTAAATAAGAACTAAATATTGAATAATTTGCTGAATATTATATAATTAAATATTTGGGAATTTTTAAGAAACTTGCAGTGTTGGCTTGTCCTAAGCTTGCTGTGCAATCTTGCAGCAAGTAGGACATTTAAGTACTTGCAGCAAACTTGCAGTAAGCTTACGTGTAAGATTGCAAATCTTGTGGTGTAAGTTTGCTGCAAGCTTGCTGCAAACTTACAGGTTACTTGGGTATATGGAAATTATGATAAAAGAAATTTAGTTCTTATTTTTATATATTTTATTTGCTTGTCAATTTATTATTTGCTGGTTTATCCTATTATTATTTTATTTGAAATTTAATTTAATTTTAAATATTTCATAAATTTGAGTCCCAAATAAAAAAAATTATTATTACAATTAAATAAATAATTTAATGAATCACAGATAATAAGAATAAATAAAACTGCTGATAAAATGATTTTTTTAATAGTAAACAAAAATCATTTAATAATTAAAGGATATAATTTAAAGGAATTTCCTTTTAATAGAAAAGGAATTCCTCTTAGACAAATATTAAAAGGAAAATCCGCTTATAGTAAAAAGATTCCTTTTTATTTAAATAGACTGTTTTATGAGTGTATTTTAGAAAGACACTGACCTAGGGTGCGTCCCTTTAAGACACAACCTACATAAGTGGGATGGGTCTCGAAGACCCAATCCCGAAACGACAAAATCAAATCTTTTAACTTTTTACCAATCTGATAATTATAGTCAGCCTCTTTTTCCATCTCCCTAAAAATATTTTCCAAAAATCTAAAAACTCCCTAAAATCCTAGTGGGGAAAAACCTTTAAAAAAACAGCATCCCCAAGAGGATGGCATGTCAAGCAGTATCCTCACAAGACAGCCAGAGATAAGTCAGTAAAAATCATTCACTCTCAGTATTCATGTCACTCTCAGTATTCAGTTCAACTTTAAACATTCATACAGTGTTCAGTCTCAAATTTTCAAAATACTAAAATTCGATCTTAAACTTCCAAGTTCAAGCCTATTTAAAAAGTTATAAGTATTTTAATACAAGTGCCAATTTTACTATCAAATTCAAATAATTTCACAAATATATCAAAATCATAAATCGATATATCGATACATTTAAATCGATTAATCGATTATTAATAATCGATATTACAAAAAATTCCAAATTATTTCACGTTTTTGAAGACAACGATTTTATTCACAAATTATAAATAAAAAGTGAGTACAAATTCAAAATATTCTTATTAAATTCATCTTTCTTTCTGAACTTTCTTAAATCTTGTCCCAATTCCTAAACCCTGGTTCTATGACTGAGAACAATAAAATTTTAATATCTTTTTTTTTACTATTATTGACTCCTAAAATTGTTACCTGTGTTATCGAACCCTGTCATCTTACTTTTCTGTGTTAGATGATTTGGTTTCTTTCCTTATAAATTAAAATCCAAAAATCCTAAAATTTCACTTCAAAACAAAATAAAACTCGAAAGTGTCCCGAACTATTAAGCGAGAGCTTAGGTTCAAATTACTAACATAATTCTATTTATTACATATTCTTTCATTTAATAAATTGAATTTAAAATAATTATGTTTAGTCCATAGGACGTAACATTCATATTTAAAATAATATTCTTATAAGTTTTTAAATTTAAAATTTTTTTTAAAAATCTTAATTCCTACAGAAAAATAATAATAAGTAAATATTTCTTTAAAAATGAAGTTATTTGTATTTTTGAATAATTTTTCAATTAGGAAAATTCGTGAATAACAGTAATAGAAATTTTTTTTGTGTGTACCTACACTCAAATCTCGCTATAACGACCATCTCTATAACGAGCGCTCTCTATAACGAGGACTCTGTCTCTCGGTATAGCGGTAGTGATGCACGTCGGACAAGACGATCGAGAAATTACAATTACGAGAAAAATGATCGTCTTTTTATTTAATAATATCGTTCAGATCGTTATAAATTTGACAATCTCGACGAATTGTCGATCAAAGTTTTTTTAATAAATTGAAATTAGTACTAAAAAAATATTGTTTTTCAATATCTATTGGCTAATTTTCAAAATGAAATCAATTCATACAATAAATATTTACAGTATAACTTTAAATTTAAATAAATATTTTATATATTATTAAAAATTATTAGTAATTAATTATATTTTAACACAATCAGATTTAAATAGATTTTGATAATAAAATTTTTTATAACTTTTTATTATATTATTTATAATATAATTTTTTATAATTTTTTGTACTCAAATTTTTCAAAATATCTACAGTTAACTTAATTTTTATTTACAAAAAATAATTATATTTTGTATATATATTGTACATATATTAATATTGATACGTTTTCTTATTTGAAGGGTGACATGACAAAAAGGGTTAAGGGAAAATTTTTCAAAATTGATATTTTTTATAAAAAAAATCAGGTAAATTTATTTACACAGTTCTGTAAAAAGATTTTCTTGTCAATTGCTTTTAAACTCGTTTATATTAAAAATAAGAATCAAAAATATTATTGTGAATATAAGTTAATATGGTTTAAAATATTGCTTTCTTTTTGATATCATTAAATATATTAAATTTCGCTGAAAAATTTTATGTCTATTTAGAAAGTTTTATTCTTTATCTAATTTTGAACAATTTAAATATTGTTCTTCTGTTAATTTTTAAATATTTCTGTTTGTAGTTTGCATTTAAAAATGTTGGTACCTACTGTTTACTTTCAAAAGTAAACATTTAATTAACAATTTCTTCAGAAAACAAACATTTTTTTTAAAACAAACTTTTTTGCAATCAATTTTTTAATTCAATATTCAAAAACAAACTTCTTAGTTTTTCTTTAAATTATAAATTTATTTAACAATTAATTTTATAAAAAATATGCGCATTTGACGTAACCCCAAAATGGCCCACTTTTACTTATTTTTCTCACTAATATGTAGATTTATCTTCAAAAATTGTATTTCCACCGGTAAAGCGCACTAATATTTTGAAGCAGTTTTATTAGACTTCTTCTTAAATGAGCAGGGAAATTTTTAAATGTATTTTCTTTTCCTGTAAAATCATGAAATTATAATTTTCCACCTTTTGTCATGCCACCCTTCATTTGTAATATAATTTAATGTCATCAAGAATCAATTTTTGTCGAACGAAACGAGCCGAACAAAAACAAAGAAAAATCAAAAATATCGTTTCCTTGAAGTTCGTTTCAACCGAGAAGATTCGAACGATTTCGAGCATTTATCGGTTCGACGTGCATCACTAGTATAGCGAGAAAAATTTCCTCTCGATTACCCCCACTATGTATAAAAAAATGCACATTCTGTTGATTTAAATTTGGTTAAAATAAATTTTATTTATATCATAATGAGCATAAAAAGTCACTTCTTTTTTTAAATTATGTCAAGGAGTCGAACATCTTCAAAATTTTAGCTTATATAAATTTTCTGTATGTTGAAATTCAAATTAAACTAGGTTACGTTTGTAATTTTGACATTACGTAAATTGTAAACACAAAAAAAAATGAATGAAGAATCTTAAAAGTGGGGATATTTCATTTCTCCTCTTGCGCTCGTAATAGAGGGAGACTTGACTCCCGAACTTCTCGTTATAGCGAGATTCGAGTGTATATCTAATAATTTTTAGAGTGAATCAGAATATTCTTTATGATCAGGAAAAAAGTCAAAATTCTTTCTAGAAATCAGAGACAAACAAAATTAAATATTTGTGGCAACCCAGTTTTAGCAAGTATTGAAAAATTCAAAATTATTTAAAAATGAAAAATCTTTTATTTTTATTCTCAAAAATTTTGAAATTTTATTAAGTAGAAATTTGTTTATACAATGCAAATAAAATAATATACCTCTTAAGGTAGTATTCTGGTCTGTTTTTTCGAGTAGGATAAAAAAGAAAGTGTAACACTTTGAGTATTTAGTTTTGTTGCAAATTGTTTATTAATGTTTAAAGAATACAGAAAAAAATTAGGAAAAAAAATTAAAAATTTTTTAAAGTTATAAACTGGTGAAGTGGGGACTGAAAAAAAGAAAGTGCGAACTGGTTGACACTGTGGAGACTTTTGTAATGCTCTAAAACAAAAAATCAAAAGAAATTCTTGATTATTACAGACTTTGCTATGATCATCGGTACATTGGAAAAGAGAAAACCAGAATTTTTTTTAGTTATAAACTTCAACAGTTTATAACTTTTAAAATTTTGTATTTTTTTTCTGTATTCTTTAAATATTAATAAACAATTTGGAAAAAAATTAATTTATTAAAAATATTAAACTTTCTTTTTTATCGTAATTTTCCCAAAATTTATCATAAAAAATTATTACTAGGCATCAGGCTAAAATTAAAACATTTACTTTCTGAATTCTGATTCATGTTCTTTAATGGGTTAAACACTAGAGCTGTGCAAAATAATTCGAACCGAACTGTTAGAATTTTTTCGCCTAGTTCGAATGTCGAAAATTCGACATTCGAGTTAGCTTAGTTCGAATGTCGAATATTCGACATTCGAGTTACTACAAAATTCGAACCGAACCGAGTTGTGTTCGGTTTTAGTACGCTAAAATGTCGAATTCTAAAATTCGACATTTCAGTCGCCCAGTTCGAATGTCGAATATTCGACATTCGACATTTCGGCGCCCCAAAACCGAACAAAACTCGGTTCGGTTCGAATTTTGCACAGCTCTATATTAAACACATATCATAAGTTTTTCATTGTGAAATAAGAAATATGATATGATGCGCGCAAAGTTTGCTAGTTAAATATAAATTCCCTGAAATATAAATTCCTTTATATACTTATATGAGAAAAATTTCGAGCACGGTATTTAACTACAAAGTAAGTGCTCAATATTGAGAAGCGAATGTATTACAGTGCAGCGCGGCGGTTCTTGTCTATCACGGAAGTTAAGCGACGTTGGTCGCGGTTACTTCATGGATGGGTGACCGCTTGGGAATAGCCGTATTTTTCTGACTAAAAAAGATAAGCGTGTATGTGTGTGTTTAGCCGTTAAAAAAATGAAAAAAATAATAAAGATGTTTTTTTGTAGTGTGTAAAATTGAAAAAATGTGTATAAGAAGTGTTGTGTTAAAGGTGTGAGAATTAATTATAGTATATAAAAAATATGTGAACAAAAATTCCCTTTTCTCAATTTATCCTTGATATATCTTTAACCACATAAAAAAATTGAATTAACAGTATGGTGTTATTCAATAGATGGCAACAACTAAAAAAATTAAAAGTACAAATTTTTTAATCATAAAAATGATGCTTTTAACCCGTTGCCTGTTTGGCCATAACTGTTTCCGACCTACCCGTGGGTCGTGCTCACTATCACTCAAAATAAATATAATTTGTATATAAATTGATAGATATTTTTCTTTATATCAATATTATAAGACATTATAAGGGTCATTAATGATATTTTAGAAAATAATTGAATAATTAGTTATAATTAAAAAATATTATACTATTTGAAAAAGTATCAGATTCCGCTGGGCATTTTGGGACAATCATGTTGTATTTTCCTCAAACAGTTAAGGGGTTATATTTAAAAACTATATTCATTGACTCAAAAGCATATACTGATAAATTAAGAAATTTTGTTCATTGATTCACACAGAAAAAAATGCGAATGGTAAAAACAACCACATTTGTGTAGTTAGAAAAAAAGTAGTTAAAACTACCATATTCAGCAGCATTTTAACTACACTTCCTCAGTTAGTGGAACCAAAATGAAGTAGTTGGTTTTATGTAGTTAAAATAACTACTTTACGTAGTTGAAATAACTAACAGATGCTTGTAAATGGCTCAACTATAGTGTAGTAGTAAAAACTATTGTTAAAAATAGTTAATTTTACTATTGTGGTAGCAAAAATAACTATTTTGTATTAGTTGCAAACAAAATGAGACTTACTGTTTTTATACAGTAAATACAACCTCTGAAAGTTGTTACTTTTATGATTTATGTAGTTAAAACAACAATTTCTTACTAGTTGCAGAGAAAGAAAGAAATTTACTGTTTTCATATAGTAAAATCAATTGTTGAAAATAGTTATTTTTACTATTTATGCAGTTGAAAAGATCATTTTTTTCTACAGAGAAAAAACGTGAGTGGTAAAAACATCCACATATGTGCAGTTAAAAAAATATAGTTAAAACTACCATATTTAGCAGCATTTCAACTAAACTTCCATAGTTAGTGGAACTAAAATTGAATAGTAGGTTTTATGTAGTTAAAATTACTACTACACGTTATGATTGTAAATAACTCAACAATAGTGCAGTAGTTAAAAGTACTGTTAAAAATAGTTATTTTCGGAATTTCTGCAGTAGAAATATCCATTTCTTGCTATTTGCAAAATAAATTAAAATTTACTGTTCCAAAGAGTAAAAACAACCGCTGGAATTTGTTATTTTTGTGTTTAATGTAGTTAAAAGAACCAATTCTTACTAGCTTTTAATAATTTATCTCTATGGTGGTAAGAAACATTTATTTTTATAATTACAAAAGTCATAAAAGTAACAATTTTTATGTTATTTTTACTATATGAAAATAGTAAGTTTAATTTTTTTATAACTAGTAAAAAGTGGATAATTTTACTACAGAAATTCTGAAAATAACTATTTTCAACAGTACTTTTAACTACTGCACTATCGTTGAGTCATTTAAAATCATATGCTGGCTACATTTCAACTAAGTCCTTGAGCTTAAAAAATTAGTTACTGCAACTAAACGGAGTAGTTATTATGACTGAATCTAAGAAGAATGTCCTCAAGTACAATGCCAGTCATCGTAGCGTGCGAGCGTGGTTAGGTGGTTAGGTTATCGGTTTGCGAATGTTAGGGTCGTGCGTTCAATCCCCGGCGTTTGGGGATTTTTCTCTGTTAGGTGTATAAGAATTAAATATATAAATTATATATGAACAAAAATAGGTAAGAGAAAATATACAAAAATGGACCTCAATAATAATAAAAAACAAATAAATAAATAAATAAATAAATGAAGCAGTTAGTATGACTAACAACAAATAGTTAAGATAACTGTTTTAGTAGTTAAATTTACTGTAAAAATGGTATTTATTACTACATTTTACAGTTAGACTAACTATTCTGTCATAGTTCATTTTACTAAATAATGTTACGGGCGCCTATAGGAACTACAGGAAATAGTAAAAAAGTAGTCAAATTTACCATATTTTTTTTTGTGTGCAAAAGGAATACCTTCAAATTAACATAATGTGCTGTCAATTTAAGAAATATGCTTTTGTTTCAATGAAAGTGATACTATCGAATTTTGAATCGGTGCTTTCAAAACAACAGCATATACGTTAGGCAGCCCGTTATGACACTATTCAATGAATGAAACCCATATGTCCAAGTTAACAATCTATTCTAATGGAAATTACCCTAGAATAAGTGCTGAAAAAGATCCCACACTTGTTAAATTAAATGCATTATCCTAAAAAGTTTTGTAAGCACTTTAATTTCGATAAATATTCATATTTTTTTTCCAGGAGCTCCGCGGCAAGAAGTATAAGTAATGTAAATTTCAGTCTAAAACCAAATAAAATTTTTTTTCTGAATCTACATGAGAATAGCTACAAAAATACGTAGCGGATTTTAAAAATATTAATTTTTGTGTAATTGACAAGCATTTGAAAAAAAACTCATTTCTCGACTTAAAAAAACGACACTTAATTGTTTATAACAATTGTTTAAATTAATTTACCAAAAAACCGCTACGTATTTCTGTTCGAAATTTAATTTTAAATATGTAATAAAAATCCGATTGAAAATATTGAAAATTATTTTAGTTATGATGCTTGCAGATTTCACAAACTGTATTTTGAGCTTATCTCAAAATTATGAGCAAATCTGTCAATTTTGACTTCGAATTTGGATTCAGCGTAAAAAAATACATGGGAATAATATACTTTTGCAGTGTCACAGAAGAAATTTTTTATTTCCGTCATTTTAATTCGGGTTTTTGAGTCGTTTTTTGTGTTTAGCTCAAAATTTTGAGCACATCTGTCAATTCTGACTTCGAATCCGGATTTAGCGGGAAAAAATACATTTATATAAGCTAAAATTTTGAAGATATTCGACTCATGGATATAATTTAAAAAAAGAAGTGACTTTTTATGCTCATTGTGATATAAATAAAATTGATTTTAACCAAATTTAAATCAACAGAATGTGCATTTGTTTATAAATAGTGGGGGTAATAGGAAGGAAATTTTTCTCGCTATACCGAGAGACAGAGCCCTCGTTATAGAGAGCGCTCGTTACCCTACTGAAAAAGAACGACTGTAAATACGAGCGTAAATATGACTGTGAATTCGACTCTAAATACGGGCCTTAGAAAGGTAGTGTAAATGAAACAGCAAATACAGCCGTATTTATGCCCGTATTTACGGTCATATATGAATACCATTTTTAAAAAATATATATATATTATGAAACATCATTAATTATTATTAATTTAATATATTAAATATAATATTGCAACTAAAATAAATAATATTTAAGGTAAGTATTGAAATACGATTTATTCTTATAATAAATGCATAACAAACAAATATATAAATGTCACTTTATTTTAATCACAAACACACATATACACATGGTACAATTATTTATTAAAAATTGTAATTTTTATTATTTTCATTATAAGAGAAAAAATACTTGTACGCACAATAAAAACACTTGTACATTTTTCAACAGCTAAATAAAAACCACAAATGACGCGAATCACATGTAAGTAAGCACTGTTGTAAAAAAGGTTGGGTCTATAGGGATGGGTAGTTGCACGTAACTTTAAATATTAATAATAAATGTAATAATAATAATAATAATACTAACAGAAATAATAATAGTATATTTATGAATTAAATGTAATTAAAAAGTTTAATCACTATTTTAAAAACAAACAAATTTAGTATTAATATTTCAAGTTATGTGCAACTACCCATCCCAATAGACCCAACCTTTTTACAACAGTGCTTACTTACATGTGATTCGCGTCATTTGTGGTTTTTATTTAGCTGTTGAAAAATGTACAAGTGTTTTTATTGTACCCCTACTAAAAATAAAATCAGGAATGGTCAGACAAATGGTCAGGCCGCCTGACCACTTTAATCCAGTCTTCTTACGATTCTGGATGGATCTCGTCAGAAATCTATCACAACTGATCAGGAGGAAGTTTAAAGTGGTCACAAGTTTGCTACTATCCCCTCCTCTTTGTTGACCCCGCCCATAATTGGTGACTATTTGAGACCATTTGTATCTCATTTTTGACCATATTTTTAAGCCACTTCTGTTTTATTTATTTAAACAATATGCAAAAAGTTGCAACAAATTAATTTTAAAAAATATATTTTATTAATTAATATCAGTTTGTTTACATACGGAACAACTTGAAACTAATTCCCGGAATTAAATTAAAATTTGGACCCTACAGGGATCGAACCCCGACGCATGACCTAATCTAGTGCCTAAACTAACTGCCCTAACGACTGCGACTACCGAACCGACTTACATATTTCTGGATTCAACTGTCTATATAAAGAGCAACTGTAAAATAGTAAAATTCAATTACCAATATTATCAATAAATCAGAATAAACTGTTAAATAATTTTTATTAATTAATTATATTTCAATTTAGTCATAATAGGTTATGTGAATTAATAAAAATCATTATAGTAAGAAATAAATCTATTAATGATTAATAATAATTTAAATATAACTGTATTTCAATTATAATGCAAATACTTTTCATAATAAGTACTGACTGGTATAGTAAATTACTAATATTATAAAACAAAATTTATTATTAATTAACTATATTAAATAATTACAAGTAAATATACATATATTAAATTAATATATTATAAATATACATTAAATAAATATATTAAATAATGTTAAAAGAATGGTCCGAATGTTTTGATTTATTTACCTACTTTTGCTGTATAATTAATTCAATAATTATACCAATTCAAAAAATGAGAACTTTTGTTAAGTTAAAAGAACAATTTTTATAATAGAATAAAGTATTCTGAAATGTATAAAATAAATTTGAAAGATTTTATATGTATATATATAAATTTTCATGAGACTTTACCAAAATTAGAAAGATGTACCAAAATTTTTATAGGTTATGTGTTCACACATTTCAGAAATAGTCAAGAATTTCAGAAATGGTCAGGAATTTCAGAAATGGTCACAGCTTCGAAAATGGTGGGAGTAAAGTGGGAGGAGCTTGGAAAGTATTT
Source organism: Leptopilina heterotoma (assembly GCF_015476425.1). NCBI lineage: Eukaryota > Metazoa > Arthropoda > Insecta > Hymenoptera > Figitidae > Leptopilina > Leptopilina heterotoma. The sequence goes on along the minus strand of NW_025110946.1, from coordinate 340,640 downwards.
GGTTAGGATTGGTGAGAAACGTTCGAAAACGTCAGAAGTGGTGAGACTGTTCAGGAATGTTCAGAAATTCTGACCATTCATGACGATTCCTGATTTTATTTTTAGTAGGGACGTACAAGTATTTTTTCTCTTATAATAAAAATAATAAAAATTACAATTTGTATTAAATAATTGTACCATGTGTATATGTGTGTTTGTGATTAAAATGAAGTGACATTTATATATTTGTTTGTTATGCATTTATTATAAGAATAAATCGTATTTCAATACTTACCCTAAATAATATTTATTTTAGTTGCAATATTATATTTAATATATTAAATTAATAATAATTAATGATGTTTCATTATATATATATATATACCCCCACAGCACCGAAACTTTTCTCAAAAATTTATTAAATATTTACTTGCAATGTTCGGAATATGTAATTGCAATGTTTATTAAAAGTTGTGTAAAATACAATTTTCACTAAACATTTCAGTTAAATTTGCCGAATATTACAAGTAAATATTCAATAAATTTTTAGGAAAGTTTCGGTGCTGTGGGGGTATATATATATATATATATTTTAAAAAAATGGAATTCACATATGACCGTAAATACGACCCTAAATACGGGCATAAAAACGGCTGTATTTGCTGTTTCAATTACACTACCCTTCTAAGGCCCGTATTTAGGGTCGTATTCACAGTCATATTTACGCTCGTATTTACAGTCGTTCTTTTTCAGTAGGGTATAGAGAAGGTCGTTATAGCGAGATTTGAGTGTATTATAAATTTATATTTTATGTAACACTGTTGAGAATTATACACTAAACACTTAGAACTAAGACGGAAAAATATCGCACGCACGGGGGATCGAACCCTATACCTGGAGGACGCAAGCCGAATACACTAAACGCACAGCCACGCAAGCTTGGAAGTCATTTTACTTAAACTTTCATTTGAATTATGGGAAGGATATATACAGTGCTATAATAATGAATTCACTGTATATATATATATATATATATACATTACATATATATATATATATATATATATATACATTACATATATATATATATATATATATATATATATATATATATATATATATATATATATATATATATATATATATATACATTACATATATACAGTTAGTTCAACGTGTAGCATTTTAATTAACTTTATCCGGAAGGGGTCACGAAACAATTGAGCATTCTAAAATTACAGCATTGTACTTACTCTAGCGTATAATTCTAGAAAAGCGTTCGTACATCATTGTCTCCCTATTCTGACTTGAATTAATTTTTCGCCAGAGTTTTAGTAAAGTATCGCAAGAGCGAGCGAGAGATCGACAATGGAGATATACATTTGAAAGCAATGTCAGACAATATTTTCGAGAAGATCATCTTCATGGTTCTCTTGCATATAATCTGTCATGAAATATATTACTGATGACGAAAATTTAATTTTTACTAAAAATGTAATTATATGAGTATATGTTATAGATTAATATCTTTCTAAATGGCTTCTGTAGATCATGATCTGATAAACATTCTTTCAAGTTCAGGAATCTTTTCATATATAAAATATAACTCTTAAAATCTTTTCTTTTTTGTCAAGTTTGACAAAATAGGTATATATATAATTAGTTCACTTTACAATAAATAAATATATCCTTTACATTCCTTGACTCTCGATATCTCTTCTGACTTTCATCCCTCCCACACACTCGATATTCTTCTTAGCACAAAAATCACAAAATGTTAGAAACAAATAACCACATTAAACTTTAACAAATGCACTAAGAGGACAACACTATATGTTACGCGTCATATGTCAAGCCAACATCTTTTTTGTTCTCGTTTACTAACGAAAATGGTGAAGCCAACTATTCTTGTGGATGCATTTACTGTTTCACATTTACTAATTCTAAATAGTTAAATATTAAAACTCACTGGTAAAATTGCTGACCGTCGGTACTGACTTTCGGAACCCGATCAGTACTGGGAGTATACTGACTTCAAAACCGAATCAGTAATACGTCGGAGTTAAAAAAGTATTAAAATCAGTATTGGCAGAAAACTGGCACATCACCAAATCAGTACTGCGAAGGAGTTAAAAAACAAACAAAATTTGTTATAATGGCATTAAACTGGCCACTATTAATAACAACATCGTTTGATTTATTAACTATTAAAATATTTTCCAAGATTTTTAAAAACATTATTCATGAACAGTAACATCAAACACTTAATTAATATATTATAAATTATTAATTAATATGTATATCATAATAATAATAAATTATTATTTATTAATTATTTTTACTATTATCTATTATTAATAATAAATTTTTTTTTATTTTTTAAAAATGTATACAACTGTCACAGGACAATCTGTGGCGTGGTACCAATCGTCAAACAGCAGACCAACTGACACTTGCGGTTTACCGAACAAGACTACTGAAAATGTTTATTCCAATATTCAAATAAACGTGTCAGTACCACACACAATTCCAACAGCAATCCTAGACAATAGAAACTTTCAATTTCAAGGTTTAAGTTGGAGTAGAAATGAGGGACGAGATAACCCTTTAAATCCAGTAGATAGTAATTTCAGATACGCGCATGGACAATCAGATTTTAGAGACCAACAAGGAGCTTGGGCTTACCAACCGACAGTAGACCGGTATCCCCAACAACCGTTTGGACACCCGTCAGTTGAGTCCAATCGGCTATTACCACAGAGTCAAAATTACCCTGTAATTAGTACATTTCCACACGCGAATCCAACAGTACCTACTGTGACAAGACAAACGGGATTTATCCCAGACCCAACTCGACATTGGGAACCAGCCCCTAGATTTTCCCAAACGTCAAACCCTCAATTCAAACCACCGAGAAATGTCGCAAGAATCGTTCGGAGTTGGAACATTAGTTTCGACGGATAGAAAAACGCTAGTGTAGCCAATTTCTTATGGCGAGATGAGGAAGGTAGGGCCGCGTCTTTTCTATCAGACGAAGAATTACTCGTAGCAGTACCATTTTTTTTGACAGACATAGCAGCCCACTGGTATCGTCAAAATCGACAATATTTATTTTCTTGGCAAAATTGTAAACGCCAATTTAGAAACTCTTTCGGTGACGCTAGGTTCCAAGATAGGCTCGAAGAACAGATTATTTCGCGAAGACAAGGTCCTGGTGAACCCGCACCGGAAAAATCGCTAATTCCGGAATACGCGTTTAAAGGAGCGGAGAAAAGTATTATCGACTTGAACAAAGTTGCGTTAGTAGGTAGTAAAATAGAATCCCTATCGAACAATCAAAATAACGCGGGAAAACTAAATGTCGGAAGTTCCAAATGGAACAAGAAAAGAACACTTCGCCACAGAAAAATTCGGACAATAAAAATGATACAGCCCCACCTACGTCGAGCTCACAAACCGATACGAAAAACAGTTCTAAACCGAATGAAATCGTTTGTTGGAATTGTAAGAAAACGGGACATTTTCAAAACGGTTGCGCTCAACAAAAAAGGAACGACTATTGTAGGCGTTGTATTAAAGAGGGAGTAACTACAAAAACGTGTGAAGGTTGTCCGGGAAACTTGAAGAAGGAGGAGAAGTAAAGGTCAACTCCTCCTCCTTAGAAAAAGAACAGACCTCAACAACAGTAATAGAAAAAACCGCGGAACAGTCCGAACCCGCACTAATAGAAAACTGGAAATCCGTGGGGACCGTTAACAAGAAGTCGAAAAACCGAAAGGCCACCAGTAAATTCAAGGCCAACCAAACTGTCTTGCTAAACGATCGCGTTGAGGCAATAAATGGTGCATGTCCTTGGGAGAAAAACCTGTCGATTATGTCACTTTTGAAATCGGACATCGAACCAAAGGTAGTTTCAGAACAAAAACAGTTGCAATTAGAAATTAGGGAATCGCCAGCGGAAGACAAAGGTTTTAGTTTAAGGGTATTCACGAATATACGGATAGGTAATACCCATAACGTGCAAGCCTTGATAGATAATGGTACATCGCGCACAGTATTGGGAGATATCGGGTATCCCGCATGATGAAGGTGCTGATCGTCCCAGGAATGGGTGAACAGGTATTCCTGGGAGTGGACTATATTCACACCTTCGGCGTGGTACTCGATGGTAGTCAAAGAAAGTGGTACATGGCCGACTACCCAGATACGGTACACCATTATACAGAAGAGGGTATAGAAGCAATTAAAGTCACAGAAGAAAACACCCCACCGGTAGTAGATCAAGCAAGCGGGTTAAAAGTAATCTCTGCCGAAGAGAGAAACGACTTAGAACAATTTATTTCTTCTATCTTAGATAAATATACTAGATGCGGCGAGGGTCTGTGGTGGGGACTACCGATATATATAGCATACTGAATTTTCAGTGTATGTTAGTGCTGCCCTCTTCAACTTTTCGCCGTTTCCAATGTTACCGCTTGGAAATCGCATTTTTTGAGTCCTGAAAGGCTAGAATTTCATTTCTCGCCAATATCACTATTTTTCATTTAAAAAAAAAAATGTTTTTGTGATAACAATAAAAACTAATAAAACAATTTTTTTAAATAAAATTTTTAAAAATAGAAAAGCCTAATTATTATTTTTAATTAACTTTCTTAATTAAAATAAAATATTTTGATTAGTAATTAAAATTAATTTCTTTTATAAAAAAAAGTTATTAATTATTTTTTTTAAGTGAAACAAAATTTTTTAATTATTAATTAAAATTTTTTTTAATTAAAATAAAATATTTTTATTAAAAAAATTTTTTAATGATGAATTTTAATTTAAAAATTGTGTTTAGTAGAATAGGAAAGGCTAGAAATACATAAAGTTTGAAAATTGAGAAATATTTTGTATCAAACGATAATAAAATTTCTATAATGCAAAAATGATTTAATTTTTAAACAAATATTTTCCGTCTTTTTAAAAATTATTCATTATATTGGACCAGAGGATATTTAATTTACACTGAAAAAAAATTTATTTTATTCAAATAAGCGATTTTATGACTATTATCAATTAAATATTTACATGTATCAAATAATATTTATTTGAATTAATAACTTCAGTATCTGAAGCAAATACCATTTAATTGACTCTCATAAATATTATTATTTAACTCAATTAAATATATTTAATTGATAATAGTCAATTAATCGGTTAATTGAATCAAATAAATTTTTTTCAGTGTAATAATTAAATTAATTATCTGAAATTTTTTAATTATAAATAATAATAATAATAATCCCGTTATTTTTTATTGTAAAATAATTATTTTGAAGCGTTAAGATAAAGTTTGAAAAAATTCAACATTTGAATTTTTTGTTTAAAATACAAATGTCGATTAATTTTATAGATATTGATAAAATATATACTTTATATACATAAATCGATTCGTTTTCGTGACAGGAATATAATTTTTACAAGAATTAATTAAAGTTTCAATAAAGAAAAAAGTTATTTCAAAAAATACAAAAATCAATTTTTTTCAAAAATTAAAAAATTGCTAAAAAAATTTTTTTTTAGATATTTTTGAAAATTCTTCTGTCTGATTTTTGGTATTCGTGACCGTAATACATTTGCAAAATTTTAGCGAAATCCGTCAAAACAAGTAAAAGAAAATTTGTCATGCGTCCGGACTTTTGTTCCTCGAGAAAACATTTGTTTGGAAAAATAGCCCCCAAAAAGTGTTTTCACTCCTAAATAATTAGAAATATCTAGTTCCGATTTGTCAGGATAATTAGGGGAATTCTTTCTGATAAAGAATATTATCGGAATTTGCAAGTTATTTTTGAAATAAATATTGAAAAACGAAATTACAAAAGTTGGATTTTTGGCATTTTTGGCGAAAGTGAGAGACAATACGGCGGCGAGCACACAGACAAGTGGATCTATGTGTCAGTGGTCAAGGAGGTGGCGCCAATTCTCGGAAGTGGTCACGACTTGATCTAAGGAAATGTATTATAACCTCAAATTACTCCACTTTTAATCGTTAACAAAATAATTTACTCGCAAAATTATTGCAAAAACGGAGAGCATTGCGCCTAGGAGAGTAAAATTCCTCTATCACCCCTCTAAATATGAACCCGAAATATTTTATCCTCTCAAAATGAGACCGTGATACCAAACCGTTGAAAACTGTTTCTCATCTATTATTTACCAAAAAATTAATAGGTATTATAGGGTATCGCCGAAAGTACTGAAAACGATGCACGACGACGCGTTAAGAATGTTAGCCGAAGGAATTATAGAACCGTCTAAAAGTGGTTGGTCGAGTCCGGTAGTTATGGTCTGAAAAGCGAACGGAACTTACCGATTATGTATAGATTTCCGGAAGCTTAATAAAATAGCCAAAACCGACGTGTATCCGTTACCGAAAATGGACATGATACTGGAAAAGCCCGGAAAGCCAAGTACATTACTACCTTAGATTTGAAATGGGGTTATCATCAGATCCCCCTTTCGGAAAAAAGTAAAGAATATACTGCTTTTACAGTTCCAGGTCTTGGACTTTTTCAGTTCACCCGTATGCCATTTGGGTTGTCAGGTGCCCCAGCGACCTTTCAGAGAATTATCGATTCTCTGATCGGACCAGAAATGGAACCATACGTATACGCGTATCTGGATGACATAGTAATAGTGACAGAGACTCTAGAAAAGCATAAAGAATGGCTCAAAGTAGTTATAGATCGTTTACAAGCGGCAGGTCTTACGATTAATCCTGAGAAAAATAAGTTTGGAGTCACATCCACGAGGTATTTAGGATTCATTGTAAAACCACGAGGGTTTACAAGTAGACCCAGAAAAAGTAGAACCCATCCGCACGTATCCAGAACGAAAAACGGTTAAACAACTGAGACGATTTTTAGGAATGGCGTCATGGTATAGGCATTTCATTCCCCAATTAGCCACCTTAGCAGAGCCCTTAAATAAACTGTTGAGGACAAATGTTTACTGGGAATGGAATGAGAGCCAACAAAGCGCGTTCGACAGAATTAAGGAACAACTAGCGACAGCTCCAACTCTGACATACTCCGACTTTACGGTACCGTTTGAACTACACACCGACGCGAGCGATTTCGGTATTGGTGTGGTTCTTACCCAAGTACAAGAAGGGAAAAATCGAGCAATAGCTTACGCGAGCAGAACGTTAACAGCAGCCGAACTGAAATACTCGGTCACCGAAAAAGAATGCCTCGCGGTAATTTGGGCAGTAAGGAAGTGCCGCCATTACCTCGAAGGGTTTTATTTCACGGTCATTACCGATCACAGTTCACTACGCTGGCTTCACACCTTGCATAATCCGACTGAACGGTTGGCTCGGTGGACGTTAGATCTCCTAGAATACGATTTCGACGTAGTGTATCGGAAAGGTTCAGAACACTTGGTTCCTGATGCACTATCAAGAATGTATGAATAGGAGATGGCGCTACCGATAGCCGCTATAGAACCGGTGGAAGATGCATGGTATTGCCAACGTGTGAAGGAAGTGAATGAAACTCCGAATAAATTCCACGGATGCAAGGTAACCGACGTTAAACTTTATCGTTATCGCCCAAACCCGTTAATTGATTCGGTAATTGACGACCTCGACGCGTAGAAATTAGTAATTCCTAACGAACAGAGAAAAGAAGTGTTTAACGAGACACATTGCGAACCCCAAGCAGGTCACCTCTTTTTTTTTATTGGTTATATGGCCTCTTGCAAAGCAGGTAGCCAAACCCAGGTTAAAATCCCCGTACAGGATCCTTAAAGGATCCTCTCGGGATCTTGTGCAGGTCCTGTGCAGGATCCCGACCGGATCCCGTACCCGTCCTGTACAGGATCCCGACCGGATCCCGTGCAGGAACTTGGGACAAGGTTCCTGTGCAGGTTCCGATGCAGGAACCTTAGCTATCAAAGGTTCCTGTAAAAGTTCCTGTACAGGAACACTTGCAGGATCATGTACAGGAAACTTTGTAAAGGTTCCTGCACAGAAACCTTTACAGTTTTGTAAACTGCAGGTACTTAAGTATAAAGGATCCTGTAAGGAACCCGTAAAGGATCCTACACAGATTCCTCAATTAATTTATTTATATTTTTAACTCCTGCGCAGTAGTTTCTATAAGTTTCTTGAATGCGCAATACATTTTTCTGTCCAACATTGTTATACGAGCCTAACATATTGAAACATGAAGTCTATGTATGTCAAATGTTGCTTAACATATAAAAATTAAAAAAAATTAAAAAGTTTCCTGTACATGATCCTGCAAGTGTTCCTGTACAGGAACTTTTACAGGAACCTTTGATAGCTAAGGTTCCTGCATCGGAACCTGCACAGGAACCCTGTTCCAATTTCCTGCACGGGATCCGGTCGGGATCCTGAACAGAACGGGTACAAGATCCGGTCGGGAACCTGCACAGGACCTGCAAAGGATCCCGAGAGGATCCTTTAAGGATCCTGTACGGGGATTTTAACCTGGGATTTTAACACTATCACCTCGAGATAGAAAAAACGTACAGACGAGTATCTGTACAGTATTACTGGCCAGGTATGTACCGCGATATCAAAGAATAGCTACCCATTTTGAACATGCGACACTTGTCAGAAAATCAAACCCGATCAAAGACAAAGCGAGAGGCTCGTCGGAAAACTAAGCCTACCGAATACCGGATTAAGCAATAACACTAGTCAGAGAGTCAGCATCAGGCCAATGGTACAGGAAAGGAGTTTTAACGACATGTATTTGCCAGACGGTTGGCTACCCGCAGGCTTTATAAGAGACACCGAAATGTCTCCCCAAGTAAACCTGCCACCGATAATCGGATTAGACGTTTCGGGAGGAGCAATTCCTAGACAACTCACAAATTGGGTAGGCCACGAGGAACCCACAGGCTTTATAAGACAAAACGAGAGACCCTCTCGTGAAAATCATGCATCAAGGGTCATTCTAGAAGCCTCTGGAGGATCAATACGGCGCTAACCGATACTCAGGGAAAATCATCCTACCTAATCAAGACCACGAACAGACACAGAAGAAATTCAGGAACAACGCGGAGATCCAGCAACAGAAGGAGAAACCTTGCATCGCTGGGCAGGCGAGTCTTGGAAAGAATTTCGGTTGCGTTCCGGGTTTTACCGGACACCCAAATTTATCCGACAACAAGCGCGAAACCACCCAAGAGGAGAAACTGCAGCTGAGCGTGGCAGAAGAGAAGCCAAGCAGGACAAGGATAAAGCCGAAAAGCAAGTCATAATCGATGCAGACAAGCGGAAGTGGAGGTGGCGTACGAAGCTCGACAGATATACCTCACGAAATATCGACAAGAAAGAGAACAGCGAGAGAGAGAGAGAAGAGAAAGCCAATCTCTGGGCAGAAGCTCTTTCCGTAATTCAGGACATCATGGGTGACTTATGGAAGGCAACTTGTGATCGGAGCATTTTAGCAGACTTTTAGGCTCAATCACATCCCAGAAATGGCGGAGACAGCGGCCGTTTTCGGCATGGAAAGAAAAGCCAATCCGTGAGGATCGCGATCCGGATCACTTTTCGTGTGCTGCTAAGACCATGCCGAAAACGGCCAGCGAAACGCCGAATGTGGTGTGGTAAATGCGGCATTCAAGGACATCAGGAGAGCGACTGTCCCAATCTCGTTTAAAAGAAGGAAGATATGTTCCACTTATAAGCAATTAGCGACAATACTAGTCCTCAAGAGAGATAATTCACTTTAGTTTTGTTAATTTGTTATTGCTCATTTTTGTTGTTAATCTGTTTTAATTATTATTTATAGTGCGAATAATTCATTTAGTTTTTCTTTCCTCCTTCTTCAGAGTTATATTTTTTTTTATTATTATTAAGTCAGGTTGTTTAATAGGTCTACATTTTCTCAATTAAGGGCCCAACCTAAGCAATTATAATGTGATATAAACTAAAAATAAAAGGTGTTATTTTTCAATTTAAATAGTAAAAGATTATTCTTTTTGTGGTTGTTGATATTATTAACCTATCGACTCACCTCAGTCATCGGGAAACCTGCCAAATATCTGCACAAAAGAAGAATTCGAGGACAACGGTTTAAAGAGGAATAAAAGGTAGGTAGAAAGGACACTGTGTGTATTAAAGGAATAGATTTGATAAGGTATTAATTTTTAAAGCATCAAATACCTGGTCAGATCGACAAAGAATTAAGGGTTATCAAGGGTTTCTGAATCACGCCCTATTATTTCAATATAAACGTAACTTCGTGTAAATAAAATATTGAGCTCAGTAAAGAGCTAGTCCGGGAAAGTTCTTTGTTTCGCTTCAGCATCGTGACCCGGGTAGTTTACCTACCTGGCGCCGGGGAAGTTCCCTAAAACGGGTCATCGATGGTACATTATAAGTTCGAAGTGTGGAATTTATAATTCGGCAAATGAAATCCGTAAATTGCCATTTTTGTAACGATTCGCGGGTAAGATCCGTGGCATTCCAGGAGAAATTTACTACTTTTCGGAGCACCCTCACCGATTTCTTTCAAACTTGGTAGTATTACATTTGTTGGTCTAAAGTTTCAGAAAATTAATTTTTGATTTTTTTTGAGCCGGAATTCAAAATTAAATGACTTATGAACCAAAAAATTCCTTGTTTTTCACACTTATATATTCCGAAGAAAAAAAGTTGTTTGAGTTTTTCAATCACTTATAATTTAAACAATGATTCGCTTGTTTACAATTATTTTGCAACTAAATGATCGTCTGTTCTCTCCTGCGCGCGACTACTGCTGCGTCACGTCCGTCTGTCGCAGAATATATTTTTGACAAGCGTGGAAAAATTGAGGTTATGTTTAATCAAAACAACGCATTTCAATCTTTTTAAAGTTTTTAGCAGTCATGAAAAAAAAGTTAAATCAGGATATTGATATCCTGATATCCTAAAACTTTAAAAAGATTGAAATGCGTTGTTTTGATTAAACATAACCTCAATTTTTCCACGCTTGTCAAAAATATATTCTGCGACAGACGGACGTGACGCAGCAGTAGTCGCGCGCAGGAGAGAACAGATGATCATTTAGTTGCAAAATAATTGTAAACAAGCGAATCATTGTTTAAATTATAAGTGATTGAAAAACTCAAACAACTTTTTTTCTTCGGAATATAAAAGTGTGAAAAACAAGGAATTTTTTAGTTCATAAGTCATTTAATTTTGAATTCCGGCTCAAAAGTTAATTTTATTTATTTAAATAACTTTTTTAATTAACAAAATAAGAAAAAATGTTAATAACATTTTTGAAGCGTCTCGTCTTTATGAATTTTTAGCAAAAAATAAAACTCAATTATCTTGTACCGTTTAAAAGATATGGGCATTTAAACAATTTTGAGCAATTGTTGTAACTTTTAAATAAACAATTGATTTTACTTAAAAATTGATTTTCTGAAACTTTAGACCAACAAATGTAATACTACCAAGATTGAAAGAAATCGGTGAGGGTGCTCCGAAATGTAGTAAATTTCTCCTGGAATGACACATCCGCAAGTGAACGTTAACATCGTTACAAAATATATACATTTTTTTATTGTTATTTTAATAAATAATTAAATTATAAATAATTAAATAATTTAAAAATAATAAATAAATAATAATTAATAAATAATTAAATTAACAATTTTTACCATATTTTTATGCTATACCTATTAATTAATACATAATGTCTTGTTAAAATGTATATCTTTCTTAAAAAAGACATGGAGTGGAAAGGTCGAATGTATCGAAAAGTATCGAAGTAAAGAATGGGCAATGAGAATGTAAAATCTTAATAGAAGGGTGTTTTTAAAATGGTTTGTACATGTGAAGGTGGCGCTGCAGTCGTATGTTATTTAAAAAGAGCGCGAATATGTATATAAATTTTATTTTTGTTAAGAGAAAGTACTCATAATAAATCTTATTTTGCATTGTCGAAAAAAACGTCAACATTTCAAATATAAATAAGCAAATTATTAACTGAAAAAATTTGAATATTATTATTAATGAAATAATGGACTTGGACAATGGACATATAAAAACTAGCACCGTAGACGGCCGCTTGCGGCCGTCGGAGGAGCTAGTAAATATATAAAACATATATTTATAATAATTTTTCTTTAAATAAATGTAATATTTATATATATATATATATATATATATATATATATATCTACCTATATTACAAAAAGATATCGCCGCCGCCGCCGCCGCTGTTTCAAGATTCTGTAAGGGCGCCCTATCCCAAAGGGACCGTCTAAACTTATGTCAAAATTGACCAATTTTTTTACCTATAGGTCAAAAAGAGGATAACGGCCTCACATTACGTCAAAATCTATGTCTAATTTGACCTATTTTTTGACCTGTAGGTCAAAAAGAGGATAAATAACGGCCTCACATTACGTTAATATAGGTCAATTTTGAGGGCAGATTTGACCTAGGCGTCAAAATTTGACAAAGAATTCAATTTTGAGGGCAGTTTTGACCTAGACGTCAAAATTTGACAAACAATTTCCGCTACCCTCAAAATTTAGGTGAATTTTAAGGGCAGTTTTGACCTACGCATCAAAAATTGACAAAGAATTCCCGCTACCCTCAAAATTTAGGTCAATTTTGAGGGCAGTTTTGAGCTAGACGTGAAAGTTTGACAAACAATTTCCGCTACCCTCAAAATTTAGGTCAATTTTGAGGGCAGTTTTGACCTACACATCAAAATTTGACAAAGAATTCCCGCTACCCTCAAAATTTAGGTCAAGTTTGAGGGCAGCTTTGACATAGACGTCAAAATTTGTCAAACAATTTCTGCGCGCAGACTTAATGATGAGGTGAAGTTTGGCATCTGACCTAACAATGTAAGGTAATTTTAAAATTGTGTTTGCTCTTACACCTATAATTTTGACCTTATTTTGACGTTTTATTTTTACTCCCTCATTTAGTTACGTCATAATCTATGTGTAATTTGACTTTTATTTAACTACAACTTAAAAAGGGACAATAAAGGACAATAAACGTATCTATGATACGTCAAAATCTATTTAAAATTTAACGTCTTTTTAACCTATAGGTTAAAATGGGTCAAAATATATGTCAAAGTTTAATCTAATTTTGGACATATAGATAAAAAAGGTCCATAACGATTGTTACATTACGTCAAAATCTATGTGTATTTTGTCATGTATTGTATGCAATTTATTAAGATGCATTGATATTAAGAAAAAATTACTTTAAATTTATAAAAATTAAAATAAATATAAAAATAGAGATAGGGGGTTGGCGCGCGAAGCGCGCAGGGGGGCGAAGCCCCCCTAGTATATATATATATATATATATATATATATATATATCCCTATATTACAAGAATATATCGCTGTCGCCGCTGTTTCAAGATTCCATCCCCCCTCCTCAAAGGTCAAAGGTCAAAGGGCAAACATAACCTCAAAACCCCCTTCCCACTCAAGGTCAAAGGGCAAACATAACCTCAAAACCCCGTTCCCACTCATAGGTCAAAGGGCAAACATAACCTCAAAACCCCCTTCCCACTCAAGGTCAAAGGGCAAACATAACCTCAAAACCCCCTTCCTACTCAAGGTCAAAGGGCAAACATAACCTCAAAACCCCCTTCCCACTCAAGGTCAAAGGGCAAACATAACCTCAAAACCCCCTTCCTACTCAAGGTCAAAGGGCAAACATAACCTCAAAACCCCCTTCCCACTCAAGGTCAAAGGGCAAACATAACATCAAAACCCCGTTCCCACTCACAGGTCAAACATAACCTCAAAACCCCGTTCCCACTCACAGGTCAAACATAACCTCAAAACCCCCTTCCCACTCACAGGTCAAACATAACCTCAAAACTCCCTCCTTACTCATAGGTCACATGGCAAATATGACCACAAACCCCCCTCCCCACTCATAGGTAATATGACAAATGTAACCTCGAAACCCCCTCAAAACATTACCTTAAACCCTCATTTATATTATTACATTACACCCCTTCTTCCCACTCACAGGTCACAGGACAATCATAACCTCAAAATCTCCCCTCTCCTCTATTCTCACTCACATGTCACACGTCAAATATAACCTCAAAATTGCCCCTCCCTCTTTATCCCCAAGGACAGGTCACAGGGCAAGTATAACCTCAAAGGCCTCTTGCAAGTGAAAGCTATAGTATATTCAAAACAACCTTTTTTACTTTTATATTAATTATTAATAAATTATAATTATTATAATTAACAATAATAATAAGATTCATAATTTCAACATAGAATTTTATGTTATTTATGTTATTTATTTATGAATTTTATGTTTTTATTTTTTTTTTAAACCAATAATTATAATTTTTAAATATTATAAAATACTATTGACGTAAATTATTAAAGAAAGAAGAAGAAAAAACAAGGGGGTTGGCGCGCCAAGCGCGCAGGGGGGCGGAGCCCCCCTAGTATATATATATATATATATATTCATTTTCAAACATTTTTCAGTCTCTCTTTTATATTATTATTTTGTCATATAGACATACATATTGAAATTTTAGAATACGCTACAGCGAAACTTGATTATAGTTTGTTTTCAAAAACTGTTATAAATATAAAAAAAATCATGAGAAGAAAGAAGATGCGCAAGGAAACTTCCTATAAGATAGTAAAAAACTTTATTAAAAAAAATTATTTTTCGAGGTGTCAAGGGCCAACGAATACCGCTGTAGAAATTTTATGTGTTGTTTTAAGATCCAGCCTCTCAATTGAAGAAAATTTTATTTATTGAAAATGTTAGAAAAATTTATTAAACATTTTATTTTCTCTCAAAAATTCTTTTTACATCAGATTTTATCATCAATTTTTAAAATGTTTTAAACTTGCTTGGAAACAATTAACTTCGCCTGACAATGAGAGATTCTGAGGTTTAGGTGGTTCGTAGACAATATGATAACATACATAATTATATAGGTCGTTTAGGCTAGAAACGCAGGACGGAAAGGCGTTGCAATTTGAAGAGTCCTATGTGGAAAGCGCGGTTTTCCGAGAGATAGCTAGCTTGGGCAGTGTTATAAAATTAGAGTTTACCTCTTGGCGATTCGTGTAATTAGAGGAGAGCTTTGTCAGAATAAATTATTTATCTGGAAACTATGTTTTACTTATATTTCATCGATATTGTTATGAAAACACATTACAATAAATTTATGTACTAAACTATTGTAATTTGGTTGCAGGTTTCAGTAAAAGGCAGTTTTAAGTCGGATATGGAATGTTTCAACTGAAGTAGTTACGATCGGACATTTCAAATTTCTTCAACTTTGATGTCAGTATTTCAGTCAGTGGTAAAATCCATTTATACAGTTAAGGGGACTTTCCGGTGCAGAATCGGTAAAAAACACACTTTTTGAAACTCTTATTGTAAAACATATGTATTATAGTAATTGCAAAAATTCCTTTTGGATATTGTCATATTGTACAAGAAGAGAATTGAAATTTTTTTTTGAGCATTTTAGTAAATTTTTTCAACTGTAGGTGGCGTCTTCCAAAAAGTGCCTTTTATTCGGGGAGTCGCAGTTTTCGGACAATCAGTATTTTATAATTCTAATTGAGGACGTGGATCGGATAACTGCCTGTAGCGCATGGCCGAAAGGGACTATACCAGTCAGACAACAGTGAGCCTCTCACTGATGTCTGACTGGTATAGTCCCTTTCGGCCATGCGCTTCAGGCCACAGTGGGGCAAAATGACAAAATTTGGTTCAAATTGACTTCTAGACCACAATTTTGAACCAAATTTAAAATTTTTTTTTTCTCTAACGCAGAACTAAATTCTGAAGAGATCTGTGAGAGTCGATTTTTTAATTTTTGTTTTATAAATTTTTAATGTTTATGCAAAGTGTAAAAAAAAATAATTTTTTACATTTTTCGATTTCCTTTGCTCAAAAAAATTCTTGCATACTTAAAATTGTATACATTTAATGTCTGGCGGTGTGTAAGTAGTAAAAAAAAAGTTTTTGCCTTTAAAAATTGTTATAAACAATTACACTTTATAGGAAGTTATGTTTAAAAATAAATTTTTAATTAACGAAATTTGATTTAGATTATTGTAATTAAACTTTCTTTTTGTTAATCTGATATTTTGAAATAATTTTTCCTAATTGTTTAAACAATTTTTATAAACAATTACACTGTAAGGACATTTTTGGGCAGAAATAAATCGAATTTTTTACGAATAATGTTTCATCTAAGCCGACCAGATAGTTTCTTTGTAAAAAAGTCATTTTTCAAATAATGTTATCATTGTTATAAACAAATTATATGAACAATAACATTTTTCGAGAAGTTATGTAGAAAAAAATTTTTTTTTAATGAAAGTTTCTTTGGATTATTGCAATTAAACTTTATTTAGTTAAACTGATTAATTCCAAAATATAGATTTTTCCCTAATGTCCGGAAAATGTGTGAAAATCTATGAAAAATCAGGAAAAGTCAAAATAATAAAAATATATGATTGATGTTGTTTCTGAACTGACAGAAGTAATTCAAATTCACTTCTAAATTATTTTTTGGTCTAGGAATAACTGTTGTATGTTTCTTTATTGACGAGAAAGTCGGAAAATCCATGGAAAATTCGTAAAAATTGCATTTGTTGGCCCTAAAAAGGGCTGATTGGTATTTTTTCTGTTTTTATTCTTCGGTTTCAAAATCAGGTGATTTTGAAAAGCAATTAAACTTTATTTTCGTTAAACTGATTAATTCCAAAAAAAAGATTTTTCCCTAATGTCCGGAAAATGTGTGAAAATCTATGAAAAATCAGGAAAAGTCAAAATAATAAAAATATATGATTGATGTTGTTTCTGAACTGACAGAAGTAATTTAAATTCACTTCTAAATTATTTTTTTGTCTAGGAATAACTGTTGTATGTTTCTTTATTGGCGAGAAAGTCGGAAAATCCATGGAAAATTCGTAAAAATTGCATTTGGTGGCCCTGAAAAGGGCCGATTGGTATTTTTTTTGTGTTTATTCTTCGCTTTTAAAATCAGGTGATCAATTCTCATTAAAATGAAATTAATAAATAGTTACAATTAGAGTAGAATCAAGATATAAAGATCTTGCTTTAAGAACAAATTTTAAACGCAGAAAAAGAATGGTATCAATATGAAACCAACGAAATAATTTAATCCGAAATTAATAGTTCCAGAGCTGCCAAGTCAAGTGTGCTGACATTATGTTTCCAGTGTTTTCTGAAATGAAACAAATAGGGATCTGATGAAAGCAACAGTTTATTAATTAAATCGGTATTCGTAACCATCCGATTACATTTTCGTGTGTTAAATTCACGAAACCGCTTAAAATCTTTATTTCTCGCTTCCTGTGCTTCTTCTGATAGCAAACCTATTGGAATGAGAAACGTCTCTATAATTTGTTTGCCATGTTTAAGAACCTTGTGAACTGTTGCTGACATTGGATACCATTTGTAGAGATCAACGTAGATTTTTGCAGTTTGAGATGCAAATTCATCAAATTTAAGTGGGTCAACTTTTTGTCCACAAGAAATCACTTGTAAAATTATGCTGTAACGGCTTATAAGGTTAACATCAACACCTGTAATATCAGATGTTAATTGCGGATCGCTAAAAAATTTGCGTGCTGTATTGCCGTCATCTGAATTTCCTGCTCCAGGTTTAGGAACGTCTATAATTAGACCCATTTCCTTACGGAATCTTTCTTGCACTATCAATTTTGTTGCTTTTGCCATCTCTTTATCTTGTTCGGATTTGATTTGCCATTTACAAAAATCTTTTCGATAACCAATGTTCAGTATATTTCTCATAAAGCTAAGTTTAGCATGCAGAGTTGACATTCCATACTCACAGTTTTCTTCAATGACTGCCCTTTGCTCAATCTTGTTTAAGCAATTCATTTCCGAAGGATTTGCTTTACAAAGGTAACAAGTTGCTGCGCTTGGCGTTTCGGTGAGATTCTGAGCTACTTTTGCATCTATCATAGTTAAGAGCATTTTGTGACTTACTTGGCATCTGAATTTTCCAAATGATACATCAGTTGGCTTAAGATGACTTATCTCTTTTTTTAATTGTTCCACAACAGATCGTGTTAGAACAGGAGTTTCTTTTGCATACTGGAATGCTAATGGGATGCACAATTTTGTAGATCCAGGTTGTGGATTTTTCCAGATTTCTATTGAGTTTGATTTCAGCTGAATAGGCACCATGGAAGCCATGAAAATGCTTTGATCCGATAACATATCTGCTGAAAGTTGTTGTTTATAGGCACTTTGACCTGATGCTCCATCACAACCATATTTCAAAAGAAGTGTCATGGATTGAAGATTTTGTTTTGAAATCATTGTTTGAATCTCTGGAATTAGTAACAAACGATTTACTGTATGGTCAAGGAGTGCCTGTAATTCGATTTTGACACTTTTCTCTGTAATTGTTAATGCTTCGGGAGGAGGATAGCATCTTTTCTTAGCTTCTGACAAATTTTTGTACGGTATATATATGTCAGCATTTTTTTGTTTAGCTTGTGAGCGAATAATTTCGTACTGATATTTAGAAAGTTTTGCATCTTCAATCAGTGCAAGAACCTCATCTTCAGTATATCGAATAACATTATCTGGATCCTTTTGTTCTTCTGCTTCATTTAAAAGTTCTCTTATTTCAGCAACTAATTTTTTTTGGCCCGTAGCTTTTAAGTTATAAATAAATGCCTCCTGAATTTCTATTTGAGAATAATGGTCACAAATATCTTGCACCTTTCTTCTTTTTGTCGATTTCGAACTGCTTTCAAAGTCTTTCTTATTTTTTCCAGAAATTTTGTTTGGCGTACTTAAATTGACTTCAAAATCAGCAGGGCTCGAACCAATGAAAGTATTTAAAAATACGGACTTTACGGACCAAAAATGAAAAATTACGGACCAATTACTGACAAAAATATATAAGAGTACATTTTACTTAAAACTATAAACTAGATTTTTTCATAACTAAAAAACATAAAGATCGATATCTTATCGATATAAGCGATCCATTACTTCATGTTTTATAATAATTAAAGATAGAGTGATAAAATCATTATCAATTTAATTACCATTTTCAAGAATTTTTAATTAAAATTCTTCTAAAAATCGATTATTTTTAATAATTTTCGAAAAAGTTCTTTGACAATTTTCAAGTCCATTTGTTTACAATATTCAATTTTACGAAATTTCAATTATTTGTAAATTCTTCAATTAAATATGTATTAGAAAATAAAAACTTCAAATAATATAAAAAAATCAGCAATTAAACTTACTCAAAAAAAAAAATAATTCTACTGAATTGTTAGTTAAAAATATGAAAAATTCAAATTTTCAAAGATTTGAATCTGAAACCTTTTCAAAATTTAATTATTTCTAAAACTTTACGCTCTAATACTTTTAATATTCAATTATAATCTAAAATTTTAACTGAAATCTATTTATAAATCAATTTTTATGAGAAAATTCTACGAGAATTTCATTATTTAAATACAAAGAAAACAATCTATTGAAAATTTATTGAATAATTACATATGTTTCTTAAAATTGAATTCTTTTAAAGAATAATTGTATCAATCAATTTTCAAATAATTTGAATTCTTTTGCACAATTTTATTAAAATAGTAGATATTAAAAATAATTAAATTGGGAAAAATTTTTGAAAATAATTGAAATTTTTCCAAGAATTTTATTAAAATTTTTGAAAATAATTGATATTTCGGAGAAGAATTTAATTAGAGTAGAACGGGGTGAAATAGCCACATTTTTACATTTTAATTTATAAAATCTGAATTAAAAATTTTTTTCTCAAATTTCCAAATGGGATTGAAAGTTTAGTTATTAAGCTTGAATATTCTTGACGGAAATATTTTTTATCCCATGAAAGGACTTAGTTATAAGAGTTTTACGAAACCTCTGCAAATGGCTTTTTTGTACCACCAGGTGGGGGGAGAAAGCCACCTTGCGATTTTATCAAAATATGTTATTAATTTTTGTAATTTTATAGTTTTCCTTTATTTACATGACAAATAATCTTATTTTTAAAATATTTTAATAAATTTTAAAGAGCTTTCATCAAGGAAAATTGAATATTATGTTAAGTTTACTTGTTTTCGATTTACACTGCCAAGTTTTTATACCTTTTTTTAAAGTCTTCCTTAAATTTTACCACAGATGCCATATTTTGTTGCAACCGTTTTTTCGTTGTTTATTTTTTAACGCACTTTATACTATTTTTTCGTCGTGTTTAATTAATTTTATTAAGTAAACACGCGAAATTTTGGTAAAATTAGAAGGTTAATTTAAGTAGAAAACAAATGAATTTCACATAATATTCAATGGATTTTTGTCCCTGGCTTTTTCACCCCCAAGACCAGTTTTTCTAAGAGCTAAAATAAATTTTAAATTCAGTTCAATTTCCAAAAATTAACATTGAATACGTTTTGAGTATAGTTTTCTCCTTATGTACAAACATTTACTTTTATTACCCGTTCACTTAAACAGGTTGTAATATGTTCGAAAAGTTCATCGAAATATTATACGCAGAGCAACTCAAAAATTAAAATTACAATAAAAATTATATTAATATAGGTACAACATCCAAACTAGTATCAAAAGTTGCGTATTAACTGATAGTATTTGTATTCTAAATAGCTGATAAATCGGTTTAATAGTTTTCAAATAAAAGTCAAATGGCTTTTTTGCACCATGGCTATTTCACCCCGTTCTACTCTATCTCTAAAGATAATTGAAATTTTGACGAGAATTTTTAAAAATTTTTGAACATAATTGAATTTTTGCGAAGAACTTTATTACTTTTGAAAATAATTGAATTCCTTCAATCATTTGTAATTTCTCTAAAATTATCCAAATTATATCGTATAATTTACGTACTTTACGGACCTTTTTAAAAAAAACTGACTTTTACGGACTTCAAGCAAAGTTACGGACTTTTACGGGATTTACGGACCTAGTTCGAGCCCTGAAATCAGTCAAGAGCCATTCAGCATGCTTGATTTGCAAAATATCATTTCGATAAAATGAAGATTTCCAATTTTTTTAAAAGTAGGAATAAAGTAACGCAATAGCTTGAGTTTCAAAATGTCAGTTTTTTCTCTTTCAATCTGATTTTGATTTTGCAAGGATAGTATAATACAATCAACTAAATCATTGTCTGTTAAATTTGCATTTGCGACGGAAATACCACACAATTCTTTTAAGGGCACCTTAAATGTACCCATTTTTAATACTTTAATAATAAAATATTAAAGTACCAAATCCTTAAATTTAGAAACAAAAGAAAACTTAAATCTAAGTGTAAACGAAACGAAGAAACCTAACCCTACATTTAAATATATAAAAAATTTAATTTAAGCACAGAAACAAAACGATAGAAACTTAAATCTAAGATAAAAAAAATTGAACAAAAATATTAATTCTTTTACACAGTAAAAAATAAATACTCACCTGGAAATCTGAAAATCATAAACCGTGTTCACTGCTCGAGGAACTGGATAAAATGAAGAAACGTTCAACTATTCCTAACCATTACGAAGACCGCGCATGCGTAAAATGTTTCAAGTCATTTGTTTCAGACGTTCATTTGTTTTATTACTTTAACAAACATTACTTAAATAGTAAAAAATCTCTGGGCGGCTTAGATGAAACATTATTCGTAAAACATTCACTTTATTTGTGCCCAAAAATGTTATTACATTGGGGAGGAAAAGGGCAGATGGACCTATCGTCTGATTCCAACACTCACCACCTGGATAAACCGAAAGCATGGAGAAGTCTCCTATTATCTGACTCAGGCGCTCACAGGTCACGGGTGTTTTAACTCGTACCTGTGCCGCTTTAAATTACGCGAGGACGAGGTGTGTGCATATTGCCAGTTCCCTGAGGACAACGCGGAGCACACCCTCTTCTCATGCAAGAAATGGGACTTGGAGAGGCAGGCCATGTTCGAAGGTGTAAACAGTCAAGTTACACCGGAGAACATGGTATCGCTGATGACCCAGTCAGAGGAGAATTGGCGGCAAGTCGAGAACTTCATAATCTCGGTTATGTCGAGGAAGGATCTCGACGGCCGCCAAAAAGCGTAATTTAAACAGCTTTTAATTTGTTTGTTTGTTTTTTTTATTAATTTATTTTGTGATTTACTTGTCCTTCTACATTTTTTAATTGTTTGTGTTTTTTTTTATTCATCTTTGTACAGTTTTATGTTTTCAATTTTTTATACGCGTTTTTTTTTCTTTTTTTATATATCCGTTTATAATTTTATCTTCTGACTTTTTACACTTAATTACACATTTGTTGTTTTTAATTGTTGTTGTGCTGTTGATTCCGCTTTATATTGAAGTGGTTTTGAATTTTTAACTATTAACGCAGGATAACCGCAGAGAAAAGCAGAAAGTCGCATTAGCGACAGAGTTGGAGCGCCACCCTCGAAGGCTAAAGTCTTACGACAGTTCCGAGGGAGGGTAAAGGGCTCCAGAAGAAGGGTTACGGGTTTTTTTAATAATAATAATAATAATAATAATAATCCCCGCCGATGGTTGTCCACTACCGAACATCATCGATGTCTTTGACGTACTGGGAGAAGCGGATCCACTGCCAAATATCATTGATTTCTTTGATGTGCTGTGAGAAGTGGATCCACTGCCAAACATCATTGATTTCTTTGATGGGCTGGGAGAAGTGGGTCCGCTGCCAGACATGATTGATTTCTTTGATGAGTTGGGAGAAGTGGGTTCGCTGCCAGACACGACTGGCATCTTGGATATGTTCGGTAGACCTTGCCGTGGTGGCGGGGCTTTTCACTAAAGGACAACCAACAGGGTGGTTTCCTGATTTTAAAACCAAAAAAAATGAATGAAATGGATAAAGAATCACATAAATTACTCCAAGTGGGTACCTCGAAAGAGGGTAATCCCACCACCGATTCTGATCGGGTGCAAGCCTCGATAGTCGGTGCAGATGGCTCCAAGGATTTTGGAGGGAGCCAAATAGATAGCCAGGTGACATGCTACGAATCAAATGTCGCAAATCAGTTCCTGGCTAATCCGGGAATTTTTAAAAGCTTGCGCCAAGGATTCAAGCGACAAAAAAACGTCGGTCGTGACATCCAGGATGGCGTGACGGTTTTGGAAAATGCGTTCGATATAATCTGTAAGAATTTACGTTTTATCCCCGAGCCTTTCAAAGACCAAGAGCCGCAATTTCCAACTGTGGAAACTCCACGGCAGACGAAGAGTGTTATTGCAACCCGGGATAGCGCGGCTGCAGGCGCAACTAAGACGAAAAAGGTTAATAAGCGCCCTAGGAAAGGAGTAAGCCCGGATGTGAGTCCACAACGAGCGACTCAAAGTGAAAAGAGGATTAAGCGAAAGGATGCTCCACAGCTTAATCCTGAGTCGCTAGTTGAAGCAAAAGGGGCGTCCTCAAGTAGTCCTAGTAAGACGTATGCCGATACCGTCTTGAAAGACGGAGCGGACATTGAGGATGACTTTAAGGTTGTTGGAGAAAGAAAGAAACGGGCTCCAGGAAGAAAGACCCAAGGCGAGAAAAAAGAGCTCACGAAGCTCCCTTCGAAACTCAGGTCCACGGAAGCTGTGAAGATCACGACAAGAGACCCAAAGTTTTACGAGGGTATCTTGCCGCTGATAAAAGAAAAGGTTAAACCTGAAGATACAGGCACCGTGGTACAGAAAATCAGGAGAACTTTTAAACAGGAAGTTCTCCTGATAGTGAAAAAGGGTGGAGAGACCTTAAAATTTGCGAAAAGTCTGTCCTTGGCCCTGCATGGCAAGGCCGAGGTCATACCTCTTGTAAATAAGAGGTCTCTAGAAATCAGAGACCTGGATGAAGCCACTACAGAGAGTGAGGTGACTTCAGCATTGGAAGAAAAGCTGGGCAAGTCCGACCTGCCTATAGAGTGCAAATTACTGCCGCGCTACAAAGGAACTAAGGTTGCTCTAATCCGCTTGGCAGAAGCAGAAAGTGACATTCTGCTTAAACTTGGCCGAATCAAAATCGGCTGGATAAATGCTCAAATTCGCGAGCATGTTGAAGTAGCTAGGTGCCAAAAGTGCTTAGCCTACGGACACTCTACCCGAACCTGCAAAGGCCCCGACAGAAGTAAAAACTGTCGGAGATGCGGCGGAGAGGGACACCTCGCGAAGAGCTGTAAAGTTAAGCCGAAGTGCCTTACGTGCTTGGACCTGGGGAAGCCAGAGACGGATCACGATTCCGGAAAGAGAGCCTGCCCGGTTTACAGAGAAGAACTGCAAAAGATTAAAAGGGCAAATCCTTAAAATTTTTGCAGGTCAACCTGCATACAAGTAAGGATGCACAGTTGCTCCTAATGCAAACAGCAAGGGAAAATGAGGTCGATATCCTGTTCTGCAGTAAGCAGTATCAAGGAAGCGACCTCGCCCCTTGGTATCAGGATAAGGCGAAGAGAGCCGCCATAAAGCTGTGCAACCCAGAATTGCGGGTTGACAAGTTTCTGGAGACGAGCAGTGGGTTCGTGTGGATAGAGGTGGCTAATATACGTATGTATAGCTGCTACTTATCACCCAACGACCCACTGACAAACTTCGAAGCCAATATCGAAGACCTAGAAGCGAGCCTCACAGAATCCAGGCTGGATGTCATCATCACTGGTGATTTTAACGCAAAGTCGCCAGAGTAGGGTGAGACGAGACTCGACAAGAGAAGAATTCGTATTGGAGAAATGATCTCCAGAAACGACTTATTGGCAGTAAACCGAGGCAATACATGGACTTTTAGACGAGGTGCGATCGGATCAATTATAGATCTAACAATCGCATCGTCTAAACTATTTAGCCGCATAACCGACTGGCGGGTCTCTGAGGAATATACCGCAAGTGACCACCAGTATATTGAGTTCTCAGTCTCGATGGGAGACACACGAGGAGGAAAAAGACAAGATGCTCCTAGTCGCAAAACCTCCTCGTGGAATATGAAGAGACTCGACAAGGAAAAGTTCGGCCGGTCCCTAAGAGAAGCCCTTTTAATTGAGGACTTGGGCTGGGTGAAGAGGCCGAGCAGTCTGAATGGGGAGGTGCGAGCGGTGAGGAACATGATAGTCACCGCTTGCAATGCGTCAATGCCACGCAAAGGCGCCACTCCCGTAAGAAAATCCTTGCACTGGTGGTCAGAGGAGCTAGCCTCCTTGAGAAAGGAATGCCTCAAAGCAAGAAGGACATATACCCGATCTAAGGGAGATCCCTTGCTGAAAGAGGCTTTCAAGGAGGCGAAAAAGAACCTCAAGAAAGAGATCCGGAAGTCGCGACGCCATAGCTGGAAGGACCTAATCGAGGAAGTCGATAAGGACCCATGGGGTCTGGCTTTTAAAATCGTAACTAAGAAATTAGTGACGAGGCAAAAGACCCCCGGCCTGGACAATCCCGATTGGGTCAGAAAGATAATAAGTTCTTTGTTTCCTCCTGCGGAGCCATACCCTAGAAGGGACTGGAGTTTTTGCAAAGTCGAAAAGGAAGAACTCTTCACACTTAGTGAACTGCAAAAAGCAGGCAAAAGATTGAAAACAGGCAAGGCGCCTGGAATCGATGGGATAAGTAACGAGATCCTAAAGTTGGTAATCGACACTTCACCCCAGATTCTGCTTCGATGCTTCAATCTTTGCCTTGAGAGAGGAGAGTTCTTCCGCGACTGGAAGCGACAGAGGTTAGTCCTCCTATGGAAAGGTGAAAAACCTCTAGATAAGGTTTCATCGTACAGGCCTATATGCCTGCTAGATACGATGGGTAAACTTCTAGAGGATATGGTTCTGCAGAGAATGCAATGCCACTTGACCGAAGAGAATCGTCTATCCGATCACCAATTTGGTTTCCGTAAAGGCAAGTCCACGGTTGATGCCATCCAGGCAGTTGTGGACATAGCCAAAGCAGGAAATAACAAATTGGGACCTGGGAAAAAGAAGAGCTTCTGCGCGTTGGTAGCAATTGACATACGCAACGCGTTTAATTCCGCAAGATGGAAAGATCTCATCGAGTCGATGGAAAAGAAAAACATGCCGCCCTACTTGTTGCGGATAATGGATAATTATCTTAGCGACAGGTGGGTTATATATGAGGGAGACACCTGCACTCTCAGGGAAGAGATGCAGCGTAGGGCACCTCAAGGCTCGAGGGTTGGTCCATTTGTATGGAATGTATCTTACGATGATTTTCTGCGAATGGATCTGCCCGAAGGTGCGGTGATCATCGGCTTTGCGGACGACGCGTTGTTCGTGTGCACTGCCGAAAGTGAGGAGGCTCTTGGGACATTGGTGAACGAATGTCTGCGACTAGCTAAAAGCTGGCTGGATACCAGAGGTCTTGAAATGGCCCTGGAAAAGACCGAGGCACTGATGGTCACAGACAGACGTGGTTATGAGCTCCCACGAATCGTGATAGACGGATTCGAGGTCAAGTGGAGTAAGCAAATTAAATATCTTGGTGTGGAGTTAGATGGAAGGTTAAACTTCCACCACCACATGGCTACGGCGTCAAATAAGGCGATCGAGTGTGGGGCTAATCTTTCACGGCTAATGCCAAATGTTGGCGGACCCCGTGAACAAAAAAGAAGACTGTTGGCGAGTGTCGCACACGCTAAAATGCTCTATGCAGCACCAGCGTGGGCCCCATCACTGAGGAGTAAAAGATGTGTGACCATCTGTGAAAAGATACTGTCTGCGCAGAGATCGATAACAACGCGTATCATCTCTGCATATAAGACGGTATCTACGAGTGCTGTGCAGGTCCTTGCAAGTGTTCCGCCAGCAGATCTTTTGGCGAGGGAAAGGGAAGAAATGTTTCTCTTTTCTAAAGAAAGCAGTTCCTTAAATGAGGAATTAAGACTAAGCAAGGGCCTGATCCGCAAAGAAGCGAGGCACAGGCTCATAGAAAGATGGCAAGAAAGATGGGATGGTGAGGAAAAAGGTCGATGGACTTATCGCCTTATCCCGGCACTCGCCACCTGGATAAATAGGAAACACGGTCAGGTTTCCTATTATATGACTCAGGCGCTCACAGGTCACGGGTGTTTTAACTCGTACCTGTGTCGCTTTAAATTACGCGAGGACGAGGTGTGTGCATATTGCCAGTTCCCTGAGGACAACGCGGAGCACACCCTCTTCTCATGCAAGAAATGGGACTTGGAGAGGCGGGCCATGTTCGAAGGTGTAAACAGTCAAGTTACACCGGAGAACATGGTATCGCTGATGACCCAGTCAGAGGAGAATTGGCGGCAAGTCGAGAACTTCATAATCTCGGTTATGTCGAGGAAGGATCTCGACGGCCGCCAAAAAGCGTAATTTAAACAGCTTTTAATTTGTTTGTTTGTTTTTTTTATTAATTTATTTTGTGATTTACTTGTCCTTCTACATTTTTTAATTTGTTTTATGTTTTTAATATTATATACGCGTTTTTTTTCTTTTTTTTATATATCCGTTTGCAATTTTATCTTTTGACTGTTTACACTTAATTAAACATTTGTTTTTTTTTATTACTGTTGTGCTGTTAATTCCGCTTTTATATTGAAATAGTTTTAAATTTTTAACTATGGACGCAGGAAAACCGCAAGAGAGAAGAAGAAGGTCG
Organism: Leptopilina heterotoma; assembly: GCF_015476425.1. Classification (NCBI taxonomy): domain Eukaryota; kingdom Metazoa; phylum Arthropoda; class Insecta; order Hymenoptera; family Figitidae; genus Leptopilina; species Leptopilina heterotoma. The sequence goes on along the minus strand of NW_025110946.1, from coordinate 312,998 downwards.
CATTAGCGACAGAGTTGGAGCGCCACCCTCGATGGCCAAAGTCATACGACAGTTTCGAGGGAGGGTAAAGGGCTCCAGAAGAAGGGTTACGGGTTTTAGTGGGTCGGGCTGGTAGTAGGTCGCCAGTTTATTAAATTTACTATAATATATATATTTATTTTTCTTTTTTTTATATTTCCTTTTGTTTTATCATACCAACCCCACATAACCTTGGAGTGCGGAATCCAAGGTATCTGTAGGCAGATTTCCCAAAGGTCCCTAAGCAAAAAAAAAAATAATAATAATAATAATAATAATAATAATAATAATAATAATAGGACATTTGGAAATACGAGGAGTAAAATTGTACCAGTTTTGATGTCAAATATTTCATATACTTTCTCTAATAAAAGTGAATTGTAATACAAAATTTTCTATTTATATATATTATGTGATAATTATGGATAATATTAAACTGAATTTTCATAATGCAAATGGCAAACAACTGAATTCAATTAAATAAGGATAGATTTTCCGATTTTCAGGTATGAAATCTCTAATTTAGCGCAAAATATAATTTTACAATTAAAATTGATATTGAAAATATCACAGAATGTTATATTAAATAAAATATGGAAATCAAGCAATATATTGTGTCAACATTTAATTATTCAATTTTTGAAAAGTCAGATATTATTTCTCAAATAAAAAGAAATGTGTTTGTCGTTCTATTTTTGGATTTATGAAATATTTAGTTTATCTCGACTTTTAACGATTTTGTGGCACAAAAGTATATCAATAAATAGTGGTTTTTATTCATTTTTTTTCTATTAGCTTATATAGACTAAGGTTTAAAATATCCCAGATAACAAAATGTCCGCTAATAGGGTGCGTATTTGCCGGACCTCGGGCCGATTAATCGGACCGAAATGCCGGCACATAAGCAGCTGAATGTGCGCGCCATAGCTAGCGATATTGCCAGCCCGTCAGTCTGGCACAGTCGTGCCAGAAATGGTCCGGCACGAACGTGCCTGCTATTTGTAAACCGATAAAATTATATTTTTATTAATTTTAATTATTATTTTATTATTTATAAGGAATTAACTATATTAATCTCTGTGATTTTTCATTCGTTCTGTTCGCAGTGTGAAGTTAGTTGTTGTTTCCTAACATTTTTCATAATTTTCTTTTTCAATATTTTTAATTTTCATTAAAATTAATATATTGAAAATCATTGAATTCTTGCAAAAAATTTGAGAATAATTGAATTCCTTCATAAAATCTCTTTAATTTATTGAATATAATCGATTTTCTTAATAATTTTCATAAATAATTTTACTATTAAACTTTTATTAAAAATTAAATTCTTTTATAAAATTTTATTAGAATTTTTCTATTAATTAAATTTTTTTGAAGTATTTCTATATATTCTTTTATAAAAAAATGTAATTTTTCTAAAATAATTTGAAATGAAAATTTTCAAATAATTGAATTAAACAAAAAATTCTTTTCAGCTTTTTAAAATTGTCAATGAATTTTATTAAAAATTTTAAAAAGTTGAATTGTTTCAAAGGATTTATTGAAATTTTAAAAACAAATTCTATTTTTTCGAAAAATATTATAACAGTTTTTAAAAAACTTGAATTCTTTTAAGAAATTCCATTAAAAAGTATTGCAAACTTTTGCAAACAATTTTATTATTTATAAAAATAATTGAAAATTATTAAAATTTGAGAAAAAAATTTGATTATTTCGAAAAATTTAATTAAAACGCAATATAATTAATTTTTCTTTTTCAATATTTTTAATTTTAAAATTAATGTATTGAAAATCATTGAATTCTTGCAAAAAATTTTAGAATAATTAAATTCCTTAAAAGAATTTTATTATTTATGAAAATAATTAAATTCTCGCTAAGAATAATTAAAAAATATTTCAAAACCCTAATTAAATTTTTTTTAAGAATTATTTTCAATTTTTTTTAAATAATTCAATTCCTGTGAAAACATTTACTAATTTTTATAAATAATTCAATTCCTGAGAAGAATTTTACAGATTTTAGAAAAATAATTGAATTTCTGTGAAGAATTTTTATGATTTAAGCAAATATTTGAATTCCTACGAATAATTTTACTAATTTTAGAAAATAATTGAAGTCTTTCGAAAAATTGGAATAATTTTTTATTTTTGAAATTAATTGAATTTCTGTGAAGATTTTACTAATTTTTTTTATTCAAGAATTCAATTACATTTTCACAAATATAATACATTTCCTGGAAAGAATGCAATTATTTTCAACAATTAATAAAACTCCTCACAAAAATGCAATTATTTTCTAAAATAATAAAATTCTTCACAGGAGTTCAATTATTTTCAAATATTAATAAAATTCTTTAAAGAAATAATTATTGATTTGTGTTTCTTCTTAATAATACAATATTGTCCATAAATAATAGATTTCTTCAGAGTTATTCAATTATTTTCAAAATTCAATTTGAAAATAAAATTTCTTCAGAACAATTTTATTATTTACAAAAATAATTTAATTTAGCAATTAATTTAACTGCAACACTTAAAAATAATGGAATTGCTTCCAAGGACTTATTAAAATTTTAGAAAATAATTTAATTCTATCGAAAATTTTTTTAAAAATTAAAAAAAATGAATTCTTTCGTGAAATTTTATTATTTCTAAAAATAAGTGAATTTAATTTTTGAAATATTTTATTTATAAAAATAATTTAATTAATACAAAGAATATTGTTCTTTATGAAAATAATTGAATTTTTGCGGAAAGAACTTTATTGAAAATTTAGGAATTAATAAACAAGAATAATTAATTAGTAGATTAGTTAAAAATTTAATTTTTTGAAAGTTTGAATCTGAAACTTTTCAAAAATTCATATTTGAAAATAAAATGTTTTGTAATTTGCAAAATAATAATAAATTCAACAAAATATTTCGCGCGTACCATTTACTAGAACATATATTAATTATAAGGATTCAATTTTTATAAAAAAATATTTTTATTATTCGTAATAATACAAAATTATTATTATTATTATTTTAATAATCTATAATAATTTTTTATATTATATAATTTTATATATTATATATAAATATAAATTTTTAAGAAGAATGACATTCATTTTTTTAATTAATATATTATACCAGAGCAGATAATATAATAATTCAACATTAATTCAAAAGGAACAATGTAACTATTAATTCTGTTAATAATTATTTTAAGTTATAATATTTAAAATATATTAAATGTAATTACTAAATAACAAAAAAAAATAATTAATAAATAGCAAATTATAGAGTGTTGAAAACATTCCGGCATATTGCAGGCACACTTGGTCTTGAAAATAATGAACGGCAAGAACGGTGCGTAATAGCCGGCACGCGGTCCGCCGCCCATCGTGCCTGTGACGTGCCAGGCACGTTTGCTATCTGGGATGTAAAAGACCATTTTTAAATTTTGGGAAAAATTAAATTAAAAATTATTTGTGTTTTAATTAAATGCGGGTATTAAAACAAACTTCAAAATTCACTCTCGTTATCATTGTGATTAATTTAATTAACAAATGTGGAACTATGAATGAGAGAATAAATTGGCAACATATATTTTAAAATATAACTATACAACAATAACAAGGTGAACCAAAAAAGTTTTTTTTCTTCCGAAACTCTTTAGTTTGTCAAATTTTTTTACAAAAGGGAAATTTAGTTGAAAAATGGATAAGGGGTCGTCCATATACCACGTGGACACTTTTTGACCCCCCCCCCTGATTGTCCACGTAGACAATCGGGTTTTTTATTTTAAAATAGTGAATAATAAAAAGATATTTAATAAGAAATACAATTTAAAAATTGTTTAAATTTTTTTATAACAAACTTCTTTAAAATTCAATAAAGATTAAAATATCTTAAAATATTATTAAATAGGTAAATACCATTTTTAGTATTATAGAGAGGACTTTGGCAGAAATATATCTTTTAATTATTATATTAGTAGAAATACTTAATCTCTTCGGTAACAAATCTTAAATTTTTTAAAATCCAATAGCTTTAAGCCTTCACATAAACAATAATAGAAATTATTTTTTTAGAATTTGTAAGAGTTTGTAGAGGTTGCTTTGTATTCCTAATTGTCAAATTTGCATATATTCATATTTGTGCATTTACGATAATGATTTTGTAACATAAATTAAAAAAGAATTTGGCGTTTTTTTGACAGTTAAATAAATTTCGGATTACAAATATTGTCTGATCACAATCTAATAATAAAGTTGAATAAAAAGAAAAAAAGATATAAAATTAAACTTTTGTGTCCACGTGGACATTTGTATTGACCCCCCCCCCTCCTCCCTAAACTGTCCACGTGGTATATGGACGACCCCTAATGGATTCTGTCAGAAGCAGCTTTACAATTCTACTTTACTTTATTCGGTATCCATAAAGAGAATAATAATTTCGAAGCAATAAAAATAGCTTCGTTAAAATAAATCAAACTATTCAAGGGTTATTGAGAATATTTTCTTCAAAAGTTGTTGACAACTATTAAGAAAGTTTTAGTTAAAAATGTGAATTGAAAAAAAATTAAAACTCATTTTCACAGAAACCGCATAAATTATTATAAAAAAAATTTAGAACAAAATTGAGAGTTCGATTCAAAAAACACGACCGACGTTCGGACAGCGAATAAAAAAACTGTTTGTTTATAATACTAGCGCAGTCGACGGCCGCAAGCGGCCGTCTCCTTTGCCGTTCTCTGCCATTTCTCAATTCAGTTCCCTGCCTAATTTTTAATTAATTACAATTTTTATTTTTTCTTTGTGAATTTGATATACAATTAAACTTACACAAGCATATAAGCGTAAGGCATATGAAACTGGCGAACGCTAAGCATTAAATAGGGAATTATCTTTAACTGTTCTACGCCATTTCTAAATTTAGTTTGCTACCTAATTTTGAATTAATTCTAATAACTTTAATTTCATTACATTTAAATATAAGATTTAAACTCCTGCCCTATTATAATTATATTCTTTGTTACTATTATTAATAATTATTTATTATTTTCAATAATATTGATTTCAATTTATTTATTCTAATTTCTTTTTTAATAAACATAAATTGATAAATATATACCATTTGTCTAGTTTTAATTATCTGATGCTGAATTAGAATGTATGTTCATTGTTATTAATAATATTAAAAAAAGTTTTTTGTTTATGTAATTTTCTTAATTACTTTTAATTAAAAAATGAATAAAAATAAATATTTATTTTTTATCAATTTCAAAAAAGGCTATCAACATTTTAAAAGTTAGCGCCAACAATTGGTCAACCGCAGCTCCATCTGCAACATGCACTTTGCGAGACGCATGCATATCCCCTAATCGCCAAGTCGTCGAATGATCAAATAGTCGAATGCCAAGTAATCGAATGGACAAAACGTCGAATGCTAAAAACATCGAATCGGCATTTAGTCGAATGCTTAAAACATCGAATTGTCAATACGTCGAATGTTTAAAACGTCGAATTATCAATTCGTCGAATGTTAAAAATATCGAATCGTCAATATGACGAATGTTCAAAACGTCGAATTATCAATTCGTCGAATGTTAAAAACATCGAATTGTCAATACGTCGAATGTTCAAAACGTCGAATGATAAAAACGTCGAATGCTAAAAACATCGAATCGTCATGTAGTCGAATGCTAGAAATATCGAATCTTCAGTTAATCGAATGCTAAAAACATCGAATTCTCAATTCGTCGAATGTTCAAAACGTCGAATGCATGAAGGAGTATAAGGAGACATATCTCCAATGGGAAAATTTCCTGATATTGACTGTACTTCTCTGCAGTAAAATCGACAGGCACGCGAAAAGTAATAGCCTCATGTTCACTGATAACAGCGCCGCCAAACGGGAGAAATAAGTGCAATTTTACATTTTAAGTATATTTTTATCTTTGACAGCTGATTGATATTTAAGGTTAGAGGATCCTCTGAGTGTTGTATTGTAAAATAGATGAACAGAATTAAATTGTTTTATACGTTATATAAATAGAAAGGACTTCAAATAAACAACCAAAAATTCTTTGCATTAAATTCATAAATGTCTGTTGGTAAAAGTATAAAAACTTTTACCCTTACAAAATAGTATATTAAATAAACTTATCATTCTCGGTGCTTTGAAAAAACACTTTTTTCAGAAGCATTTTTATTTGCTTTATAACTAGACATGCAATTTTTTTATAAAACAATTCATATAACTATTATTTTATTGTTATTATCAACTTGGTACATAACCAAAAAACTACGTAAACAAAACTTTTATCATGGACAGCATGGAGGGTATATATTTTCTCCTGTAGGGGCGCTAATATCAGTGAACAAATTTCCGCTATGCCAATTTTCGTGCATGGCGATTTTACGCAGTCAAGTACAGTCAATAGGGAAACATATACATACTTCTCCTTATACTCCTTCATGGTCGAATGTTTAAAACGTCGAATGTTAAAAACGTCGAATGTTCAAAACGTCGAATGCTCAAAACGTCGAATCGTCATTTAGTCGAATGGTAAAACCATCGAATAGTCCATTCGTCGAATGCTTAAATAGTCGAAACGCCATCTGTTCGAATTATCAAGTAGTAGAATGGTAAAGTTGTCGAATGTTCAAAACGTCGAATCGTCATCTGTTCGAATTGCCAAGTAGTAGAATGGTAAAGTAGTCGAATGGACAAAAAGTCGAAACGCCATCTGTTCGAATTATCAAGTAGTAGAATGGTAAAGTTGTCGAATGTTCAAAACATCGAATCGTCATTTAGTCGAATGCTAAAAACATCGAATCTTCATTTAATCGAATGCTAAAAACATCGAATTCTCAACTCGTCGAATGTTCAAAACGTCGAATGATAAAAACGTCGAATGCTAAAAACATCGAATCGTCAACATGTCGAATGTTCAAAACGTCGAATTATCAATTTGTCGAATGATCAAAACATCGAATCGTTAATTCATCGAATGCTTAAATCATCGAATTTTCCATTCGTCGAATGTTCAAAACGTCGAATGATCAAAACGTCGAATGCTAAAAACATCGAATTCTCAAATCGTCGAATGCTCAAATAGTCGAAACGCCATCTGTTCGAAATGTCAAGTAGTAGAATGGTAAAGTAGTCGAATGGTAAAGTAGTCGAAACGCCATCTGTTCGAATTGCCAAGTAGTAGAATGGTAAAGTAGTCGAATGTTCAAAACGTCGAATGATAATAACGTCGAATGCTCAGAACATCGAACTGTTAATTCGTCGAATGCTCAAAACGTCGAATGATAAAAACGTCGAATGCTAAAAACATCGAATCGTCAAAAGTTCGAAAAAGTTCTTTGTTTTAAGTTAATGTCTACTGAAGACAAAGAACATTTTCGAACTTTTGACGATTCGATGTTTTTAGCATTAGACGTTTTTATCATTCGACGTTTTGAGCATTCGACGAATTAACAGTTCGATGTTCTGAGCATTCGACGTTATTATCATTCGACGTTTTGAACATTCGACTACTTTACCATTCTACTACTTGGCAATTCGAACAGATGGCGTTTCGACTACTTTACCATTCGACTACTTTACCATTCTACTACTTGACATTTCGAACAGATGGCGTTTCGACTATTTGAGCATTCGACGATTTGAGAATTCGATGTTTTTAGCATTCGACGTTTTGAACATTCGACGAATGGAAAATTCGATGATTTAAGCATTCGATGAATTAACAATTCGATGTTTTGATCATTCGACAAATTGATAATTCGACGTTTTGAACATTCGACATGTTGACGATTCTATGTTTTTAGCATTCGACGTTTTTATCATTCGACGTTTTGAACATTCGACGAGTTGAGAATTCGATGTTTTTAGCATTCGATTAAATGAAGATTCGATGTTTTTAGCATTCGACTAAATGACGATTCGATGTTTTGAACATTCGACAACTTTACCATTCTACTACTTGATAATTCGAACAGATGGCGTTTCGACTTTTTGTCCATTCGACTACTTTACCATTCTACTACTTGGCAATTCGAACAGATGACGATTCGACGTTTTGAACATTCGACAACTTTACCATTCTACTACTTGATAATTCGAACAGATGGCGTTTCGACTATTTAAGCATTCGGCGAATGGACTATTCGATGGTTTTACCATTCGACTAAATGACGATTCGACGTTTTGAGCATTCGACGTTTTGAACATTCGACGTTTTTAACATTCGACGTTTTAAACATTCGACGTTTTGAACATTCGACGAATTGAGAATTCGATGTTTTTAGCATTCGATTAACTGAAGATTCGATATTTCTAGCATTCGACTACATGACGATTCGATGTTTTTAGCATTCGACGTTTTTATCATTCGACGTTTTGAACATTCGACGTATTGACAATTCGATGTTTTTAACATTCGACGAATTGATAATTCGACGTTTTGAACATTCGTCATATTGACGATTCGATATTTTTAACATTCGACGAATTGATAATTCGACGTTTTAAACATTCGACGTATTGACAATTCGATGTTTTAAGCATTCGACTAAATGTCGATTCGATGTTTTTAGCATTCGACGTTTTGTCCATTCGATTACTTGGCATTCGACTATTTGATCATTCGACGACTTGGCGATTAGGGGATATGCATGCGTCTCCACTTTGCTTATGAGTATGCCTTTCTCCAATGCTTTTTTCCTAATCGCGCTGCGAGTTCTCTTCGATATTTTCGATATTCGATCTTGCCCATGCCTTCCACTGATCTCTATATATCTGGATTGGAAATGCTGTGAGCTGCTTTTACCACGGCGGCCATCTTCCATTGTAGTAAAAGTACAAAATTATGGCGCGAAAGCCTTGTTTCATATTACAAAGTAAATTTCTTTTTTATTGTAAGTAGATGTATGAATAAACAACTCATGTGTAGAATATAAAATGTTAAAATTGATAATTATTATTATCATCATTATTATTTTTACTTAAAATACAAGGCTTTCGCACCATAATTTTGTAATTTTACTACAATGAAAGATGGCCGCCGTGGTAAAAGTTCTCCTCATAGCATTTCCAATCCAGAGGTATATAGAGATCAGTGATGCCTTCATGCTTTTTTTTGGTAGGATAAATTGCATATTAATTAATAATATTTTTGTAATAAATTCTATAAAATTATTATTGTAGAATATAAAATAATAAGTTTTCTATTACGAATTATAATTGTTTATTCTGGCAATTAGAGAATGAATATAGTATTATTAGAATGTAAACTGAATAGTATCAGCATTAAGGTACTACTACGCTTTAGAAGGCTCTTAAAAGACCAAATTTAAAACATTTTTTTCTTAGGTCTTTTATTATAAATATTTAAAAAAACTTTTTTGCCTATATTAGTACATATTTGGAGAATAAAAATAATGGTTTGTTTTTAATTTTTATTTAATATCATAATCTGCAGACAGCATTCAGATCGAAACTCCAAAAAGTTAGTTGTCCAATTGCGGACACCCACATAGCACAATAGTATGAGGTAAGGTTATGTTGAATACTAATCGTAAGGCTCATAAGGTTACACGATATTGCTGTGGTAGACCTAAGGTGAACTAAAAACTTCTGCCATGGAGGTAAGGTTACTTGTTAGGGTGTGGTAAGTATATATGATAAGGCTATTGTAACCTTACACGTTAAGGTTGAGATAACCTTATACGTTAAGGTTGATGTAACCTTACACGTTAAGGTTGAGGTAACCTTACACGTTAAGGTTGAGTTAAAGTTATATGCCAAGGTTGAGGTAAGGTAATTAATAAGTTGTAAGGTTAAGGTAAGGTTGTGATAAGTTTACCAGTTATGGAAAATATTGACAAAATAATTAATAATATAATAAATAAATATTAAATTAGAAAGTTAAGTTTGTTGCTCTTCTCTATTTTGGAAACCTGACATGAAGCAGAAAATTTTGAAAACAAATTTGGGGGGACTGGGATTCGAACCCGGGATCGACGCGCATAAACCAATCATTCTAACTAACTGAGCTAAGTGGAGAACTGGTAGCAAGAAAATTAATTTTGCCTTTAAGGAGTTAATCATATTCTTGCTTCACCTTAAAGGCAAAATTGATTTTCCTTCTGACAGTTCTGTACTTAGCTCAGTTAGTTAGAATGATTGGTTTATGCGCGTCGATCCCGGGTTCGAATCCCAGTCCCCCCAAATTTGTTTTCAAAATTTTCTGCTTCATGTCAGGTTTCCAAAATAGAGAAGAGCAACAAACTTAACTTTCTAATTTAATATTTATTTATTATATTATTAATTATTTTATCAATATTTTCCATAACTGGTAAACTTATCACAACCTTACCTTATCCTTACCTCAACCTTACAACTTAATAATTACCTTACCTCAACCTTGACATATAACCTTAACTCAACCTTAACGTGTAACGTTACCTCAACCTTAACGTGTAACGTTACCTCAACCTTAACGTGTAAGGTTACCTCAACCTTAACGTGTAAGGTTATCTCAACCTTAACGTGTAAGGTTACCATAGCCTTATCATATATACTTACCACACCCTAACATATAACCTTACCTCCATGGCGGAAGTTTTTAGTTCACGTTAGGTCTACCACAGCAATATCGTGTAACCTTATGAGCCTTACGATTAGTACTCAACATAACCTTACCTCATACTATTGTTCTATGTGGGCAGTTTATCTCAAGATTGACAAATCGGAAACAAAAAATCCAAATTGCTTTTTAAAAAGGAAGGTGTCTTGCATAGAAATCTACCACCAATAATGAAAAATCGACTAAAATAAAAAATAGCAGATGTTTCAATAATTTGTTTAAAAATACACTATGTTTTTCAGTATTTTTCTAGTCTGCAAAAATGTTATTTTTAAATTTTTTGACCATTTTCTGGTAAATTGTCACACAGAACATGACATGCTAACAAACAAAACGAGTTATCATTTATTAAAATCGGTTCAGTAGATTCAGAGATAAACTGTCCGCAATTTGAGAAAACGTTATTTTGAGAAAAACGCGTTTAAACCTTTTTTGTATCGTTAGAGGTCATCCATAAATTACCTAAAATTCTTTTGCAAATTGAAACCCCACCATTTTTTTTATTTCAGACACTGTTACATACATTAGCACCAATGTTTCTAGTGGTCGTAACAAAAAGCTGGACCCCACCATCCCCTTACTTAATTTGTCAATGACTTTTTACATTAATTGAATATTTTTTGAAAAATTTACTTTTACTTTATACAATTGGTTATAAATACTTTAGGAGGTGTTTTCTGAAGTCATAAAGAGTATAAAAATACAATAAAAAAAATAAAATTTTTTTTAATTCTAAAGTGTAGTAGTACCTTAATGTAATTAAAATTCTATAATATCTGGTATATTATGAACAATATTATATATATAATTTTGTAAATAATAGTTAATTAGTACATGAGATGTAATTTCATGGTTTAATGATTGCGAAGCCTTTAATTTAGCAATAGAGACGCAGGTACAATATTTGCGTATACCATTTGACTGCATTATACATAATGTATCATGATGCACTATGTACAAAGCATTGAATATGTCAGGCTTGTAAATATTCACGAGCCTTTGACAAATCCACACTGAATCGTTACTTATTCTTATTAAATAGTGTTTTTTACTATCAAAGGTCGTCGGATTTAGGATTTACTTTCTACATTCCCCCTTAGGTCTTCAGTTTTATAACCTTTTCACTTAGTAGTTTTGAAATTTCTATGAGATAGGATAAAATTCACTTTCCAAAGGCTTCTAAAGCACAGCCACTTAATGCGCTAATGTATCAACCATTAGACGAAATTTACAAAAAAGGCTTCAAAAAAGAGGACAAAAATAAAACATTCAATTTTATTATATTATGTACTGTAAACATAATAATATTTATGATCAGCATTGATAAATACTAATTATAATTATTGTTTTAATAAAAGTAGAGTACTTTTTAGCAGTTTTACTTTTAGAATAGTTTAACAAATCTAAAGATTAAGGCGCTCGCACAGCTCTACTGCCTGCATGAGAGTAAGAGAGAAAAAACATTAAATTTAAATTTTCTGACTGATTTACTCTCATGTGTTACCATGACATTAACTATGCATGCCTTGGCATGCATACAGAGCTATTTGTCATGTATAATGTCATATTCAAGAAATTTTCATTTATCGAAATTTTATTTCTCATAATTTTTATTTACTCGAATTTTCACATGATATAAGTATTAAGTATATTCATATTTCAGAAATTTTAATTTATAAAAATTTTATTTGTCATAATTTTCATTTATTCGAATATAACCATTTAACATAAAATTTATTTGTCGGAAATTCCATCTGACATAATTTTCAAATTTCCGAACTACTTTTTAATCTATAATGCAAGTCACAGAAATTTCTTTTGTCCTACAATGGAATTTTCAAATATTTTTCTCATCTCTATTGTTATTTTAGGACGAAATGAAATCACTGTGATTATAGGTTGAGGATGAACGTGCACGACTTTCCCTGACAAAAATATAAACCTCAAAATGAGATGTTTCATATGGGATATATTCATACTTCAGAAAAAAACTTTTTTTTTGTTACTGTCACACACACTAGAAAAATTTTATATTCGTATATAAACTAATACTATGTTATAACTGCCGTACGTGTTGAAATCTGACAACTTCACAACCATCTCAATAGCACGAATGTTATTGTTTTATGATTAGTTGATTGTAGAATAAAAATATTCTTCATTAATGCAGAAAAATGTCAGTGCATGTAATTTATTGTTGAGAAGAAAATTTTTTTAAAAACCTTTTTCTATTTTACTTTCAATTTCATTACATTTATAACCATAAAATAATAAAAATATCATAGTTTCTATCTTTACAAGTTTCATATTGCAAGTAAAAGTGACGTTGCCGCTCTTCTTTCTTTGTTATTTAAAAAAGGTAACAGATCATATTTTTTTTACTATTTTCTAAAATTTTTTAATATATTTCCGGCAACATGGTATAATTTTTATTTGAAACGATTTGTGATATCCCCATGCACTTATTTTTTAAAAAACATGAATTTATTTGCATTTCTTTCAACATTTTTTTCAATTAAAAGGATAAATTTCACATTTTTCCATACTAGTAGAAATTTGTCATGGAGCCACTCAATTGTTCAAGTTACTGGACAGTTTTTGTCACGGACGCTGATTCTAGGCGGACTGGTAAATAACTATAAAGTTACTGACCAACGCTCTTCATCAAAGATTCAAGTTGAATTTGATATTGGCTAGACATAACTTCTGTCTAGTTTTTTTAATGTTACTTTAAAGTACTCCTAGAAATTATAGTTCTAAGTTTGTCGTGTCGATGACACTGCAATATGTCTAATAACTAGACAGCTCGACTGATTATTTGCTAGAGATAAATTTGTTCTTATTCTTTCCAATATTTTAAAACTTTTCATTTTAATTTGTTATTAATTAAAAATTTAATTAATTTATTATTATAAATTATTAATATTAATTAATAATATTAATTAATAAAATTAATTAATAATATTAATTGTTAGTAGTAAAATAAATGATCATGGGAAGGTGAAGAATTGAAAAATTCAATGTATCGTCAAAATTGCGACGTTTCGTTGGCTAAGGTTTGCCAATCTCATCAGGCTAAATTTATTTAAACAGAAAAACACTTCAATATTAATAAAGGTTTAAAACAACACTATACACTATACTGAAAATATGTTTAAAGAATATCCTACCAGATTCGTTAAAACATAAAAATCGCGTTCTAACTCGTCAATATAAAAAAGATTTCATTGAGAAAAAATATTTTTTTATAACAATTTCCACATATATCAAAATTAAAAATGAAAAATTTCTTCATGTGAAAGGAAGACATTTCAGCACACTAGTTCAGTGTCAACTGAAAAAAAATTAAAATTTGCTATTTCGAGAAAGTCAAAAGAAACAATATGAAGAAAAAGTCAATGAACTGAATGTAAACACAGTTTTATCATAGAGGGAGCAAGTTGTGTTCTTGTTGTGTCATTATAGACAAGAGTCTAAACGTCTGAGAAGAGGAAAAAAGGTTCTGTTTAGAGTGAAAATATCTTCCTTTCTATTAATAGTGGAATGATTTGTTTTATATGGATTATTTCAGATATTCGTCGTTTTATAAAATTTGGTTCATTGTCCAAAATTTTGGCATTTTCCCAATCGAAGTCATGATTACAATTAATTCGATGGCGGTAAACTACAGAGTTATCATTTACTTTTTTATGTTCACTAGCTCCTCCGACGGCCGCAAGCGGCCGTCTACGGTGCTAGTTTTTATATGTCCATTGTCCAAGTCCATTATTTCATTAATAATAATATTCAAATTTTTTCAGTTAATAATTTGCTTATTTATATTTGAAATGTTGACGTTTTTTTGACAATGCAAAATAAGATTTATTAGAAGTACTTTCTCTTAACAAAAATAAAATTTATATATTCGCGCTCTTTTTAAATAACATACGACTGCAGCGCCACCATCACATGTACAAACAATTTTAAAAACACCCTTCTATTAAGATTTTACATTCTCATTGCCCATTCTTTACTTCGATACTTTTCGATACATTCGACCTTTCCACTCCATGTCTTTTTTAAGAAAGGATTTATGCGAGTTAACAATGACCGTTTTGTTTCACCTATATATGTTGCAGGACAATCTTTACAGTCAAACTTGTATACAACATTTGTTCTGTCCCATTTTTTAGATGCATCTTTACCAAGTCTAAATATAGAATTGGAGTTTTTATTAATAAGTGGAATCGCAGTAAAATTAAACTCTTTGAGAATATTTGACAACTTAAAGAAACATTTTTCATTGAACGGTAAACAAACCTTCGGGATTTGACTGTAAATACTAATTTTATTTCGATTATTGTTATTATTATTATTAACCTGAGAAAATTTTATATGGTTTGTACGAATTTTTATATGTTTATAAATAAAATCCAAAGTATAGTTATTATTTTTTAAGATGGATCTTATCTTCTTTAAGTTATCAAAATGAAACTCTTTGTTGGACAATGAAATCGCTCTATCAACCAGATTGTATACAATATTCTTTTTTTGTTGGATCGGATGATCTGAAAAATAATTAATGAGTCTATCCGATGAAGTCGGCTATTGATACCAATTTGTGACAATTTTGTTGTTTTTTCTAGTAAGTTTTAAATCAAGAAGATTAATTGAGTTATCCTTTTCTTTCTCAATTGTAAATTGTAATTTTTAATTGTAGGCATTAAAAGTATTGATGACTAAGTTGACATGTTCTTTTCCCTGGCGGGTTGGGCTACCGTAAATCTACCCAAGTTATGGTAGATTTAAGGTAGGTTTTGGGTAGACTTAAAAAATTGCTATTATTCAATGAAATATTATAAAATAAATTATTGGGAATAATAAAGTAACATTTGTAGATTAAATTTTTAAATTATATTATGTAAATTAAACAATTATAAATAAATTATTGATATGTAAAAGTGACAAAGTAGTTTCCAGTGAATATAGTGGGTTTTAAATAGCATATTTAGTGAATAATGAAAAGAAAAAATTAGGAAAACTTATTTGATTTAACAAAAGTAATCATTAAAGCATTTATTTATTACATATTTAGGGCAAATTAATGTTTACTTATTGAATAATTAATGTTTAAAGTTGGAGATGTCAGTTCTACCGTGAGATGTATGCGTGTGTGTGTGAAGCAATGATACCCAGTAAAAAAAACTAATTCAAATGAATTGAAACGAATTAACATTTTTGGTAGGCTCCAATTCGTATTTGTCACAAAGCGGGATTCACTCAAGCTCTTTGTATATTCAATTGAATTTAATTCAATATGTACCAATTTGTCCAAACGAATTCGCATTCGAAAGAAATGGCCAAGGAATGCATTGAATTCGTGCTAACGAATTGAAAAAAATTAAAGGCTCAAAACTTGTCCAGTAAATTGGTACGGATAGAAGGTTCGGAAGTTCAATACAGTTTCACGAATTCAGGAAAATTGCATCATGGCTCCAATTCGTATTTGTCACAAAGCGGGATTCACGAAAGCTCTTTGTGAATTCTTTTTAATTCATTTCAATTAGTTTTCGTTTACTGGGTAATATACTACTTGATATATCGCTGCGCATTTCTCACGACAGATGGCGGGACTGACATTTTCCTGTAACGCGCAACTCAATTTATTGGCGCGAAACTTTGGAATATTTAAAAGTTCCTAAAGAAATTGGATTCGTTCACAATTAAGGGTATAGAAACCCAACCCATCGATGAGATCCTCTTCGAATAGAAATTCGGTGCCAACGTCGAATCGAATAATCTTTAAATTTTATACCGAAACTTCAAGAAAAATAGAGAAATCAAAAGCAAAAAGGCAAAAAGCAATTAAAAAGTCAAGTAATTTGGGTTTTACATAAGAAAACAATTTATTTTCTCTACTTCAAGCTGAATTAGCATATAATTACAACTTCGTACAACCGTTCGCGACAAGTCCCAAATTCCTTCTGAGTAAACTGGCCGCTCAAGCGGGCCCAGGTACTTCTACTTTCCTGCTCTAGGTATGCGCGCGCCATCCAGGTTGGAAATTTGCCTGGTTCGAGCCGACTCAATGTTTTTGGAATCGTTTGCAATATCATAAGTATAATTATTAATAGAGATATTGAAAAAGAAATTAAACTTAAACATTTTACAATAATTAAAAATAGGTCTCTATTAATTAAATTTATAAGGATATTAGCTTTCGTTTCTTTATCTCTATCTTTGTCCCTATCGCTATCTCTATCTCTCGTTGAATTAAAATGTAAAAGACCTTTTGTATTTCTTTTAAGAAATCTCACTATCAACACTCATACATCGTACTTACAACAATCGTTTAATTCAATTATCATTCTTAAAAATTCTAAAAGTTTATTATATTTAATTATGAAGTTGACTAATCTATACACTTATGTGAAAATAGTCGTCGTTGCAAAAATGTTTATGATTTATAAAGGATTACATTTGTCAAATTTGTTTTACTAATGTTGAGTTATATATATTGAAAAGCAATGATAAAATATTAGATTTAAATTAATTAAGGATGTTAATTCAAAAGTTCAATTTTAAAATTGATGTAGTACTCATCAAGTTTCAATTTAATAATCGCTTGGATAGGTTGCAATTCTCTTCTTTGACATTTATAGTTTTTACGTGACTCTTTTTAGCAAAAAAGGCTAAGTTCAATTTTATGAGACCCAGATGTTTAGGCTTTTGTTTGCAAAAAGGGGCGATACGAGATTGAGCATTGCTATGTTATTTTTAGTTTTATTACTTTTACTGCAGGGTTTGGGTTTTTACTCTATTTATTGCCTTCTAGTCTGATTTCAATTTCTATAAAGTCATAAAGGGATTTGCAACCCACCGATTTCATACCATTCCTTCTAACTAGCCTAAAATAACAAATTCGAGAGATGAGATAAAAATTGGTTTTCCCTATTTTCTCTGATTTTCGTTTTTGTAAGAAAAAACGAAGAGAGAAAAGACATATTGTAATCTATATATATATATATATATTTTTTCTAGTCAAATTGTCCAACGCGTAACTGTTTGCCAATCATATTATTTAATTAGTTTAATTTATTAATATCATATACATATTTTATTATTCGAAAGTTTACCGCGCTTTCATCTCCCTCGATAGTGCTGTTTTTAACGGCGAGCTCGCGAATCTTACGCGCTCGTTACACTTCTCCCCTTAATAAAAAGGCACATCTTCGGATGTGTCTTTTTCAAAATTAAATAATAGTAATGTTAATAATAATAATTAATTCTAGTTCAAGGCTTTATTCGCAAATGATTGTCTTATGTTTTTGAAAAAGAGAATGTGGCAACCATTTATTTAAGCGTCGTTGTGGGTGCTCCTTAAGCGAAAGGGCACAGTACTTCAAATCTATGTTGCATGTGTTTCGTGGTTGATTACGGTTGACAGCTGTTCGACAAAAATATACTGGAGAACACAATAACAAAGTAAAAATTTAGAGATTTTGTTATTATTTAAAACACGATAAGATGAGGTAATAGTGGATTGAGAAATCGGATTTTTATTTCTCTTGAAAAGAAAGGTATGTACATAAAATATATATATATATTTCCGTGTGCTGTAATTCCCTTTTTTTTGAACATGTTCATAACCTCACTTGCTTGTAAATTTTGTTTTGAACGTTCTAAATTTTGCTCTCTTTTATATACATATGCATGCATATATTTTTCTACAGCAAACTTTAGACGTATCTTAAAAATGCATGTTTAATTCTATTTACGTGAATGATTTTCGTTTGTTTTGGTGTAATTTGTACTTCGACATTAAGGTTATCTATTACGCGTGTGATTTTAAAGGGACCTGAATAATGATCATCGAATTTGTCATGCCTAATTTCTACAAGAACATAAACATATTGTCCTACTTCGAATACGCGTTCATTAATTTTTCTGTCGTAATACTTTTTACAGCGCACCTTTGCCGCTTCAAGGCGGGCTGTCGCAAGGGACTCTGTTTCAATTATTCTGTTCAGGAGTTCGTCTACTAATTGAATGTACGTTAAAGGGACCTTTTCATCGGCAAATTCAGATGGAAAACGAGCTTTCCTTCCGAACACGATTTCGTGGGGTGTTAAACCCGTGGATTCATGGACTTGGGTGTTAAAAGAAAATATTGCATATGGCAACCATCGGTCCCAATCGGAACGCTCGGCGTACGAACGTAAGTATTCTACTAACGTATGATGGCTTCTTTCCAGGGAACCGAGGGATTGCGGGTGATAAGCGGTCGAACGAATTTTGCGGATCTTGAATAATTTTGCGATATTGTCCATGATGTTGCTCATGAATTGAGAACCTTGGTCTGTATGGATTGTTTCCGGACAACCGAATATACAGATCAATCCTTCGACTAATGCTACAGCGAGGTGAGAGGAATCTATCTTCGAGAGTGGGACAGCGCCTGAGTATTTACTCAGGTTATCCTGCCAAGTCAACATATACGCGTTCCCGGATTCTGTTGTAGGTAAGGGCCCAACTATGTCAATTTGAACCTTTTCAAACGCTCTGATAGGTGTATCGGTTATTTTCATTGGCATCTTGGTTTTTACGCGTGTTAATTTTCTTTTCTGACATATTTCGCATGTTTTTACGTATTTTCTAACCTCGTCCCTCATATTTTTCCAATAAAATCGCTCTCTTATCCGCTCTAAAGTTTTAGTCTCGCCTTTATGGCCACCGGTAGTTGAATCGTGACATTCTTTAAGTATTTCGCTTCTTTTTTCAATTTCCGGAATTTCTATTTCCCCTGTACAAACCGTGATTTGATAGTTACCTTTACCGAAGTGAGCACGAAAAATTTGTTCGATCGTTGACCACGATAATTTGTCGAAACCATTTCCAGTACGAGATATACTGAAACTTGTTAATTTCGACAAATTAAGTGCCTCTTTCAATGTGTTAACGGCAATTTCAATATTTTTCGCGTAGACTGCAGAATCGAATTTTTCTTTGATGTATAAGTTAAATACTAATCGTCCGCCTTGATTGTTCGATGTTACATAACCTATAATTGCTTCTGGGTCTTTCAGACACGAGGAGGTGATGACGGAGTTCTCTATTAATTCTCGACCTAAAGGAGTGGTAAGAATGCCGTCGCATGAAACGAAATTTACAATGTTATCGTCACGCATCCATAACTTGTCTTTACTTAGTTGGAACAAAGGAGTAAGTACCGAATTTCCTTTCTCGCTATTATTGTGAAGTACGGTTCCCTTTTCTGTGATTTACTTTCGTTTAATTTGATTCTTTTTGCAGGTTGTCCATCATCATCTGAAATTTCGTTTTTGTCAGTGTCCCGCCCCTTTTTTAACATCGATAAACAGTTTCCCCACATCCCTATCAATTTTACCTTTTCGTTTTCATTTAAAATATCGTCGTCTGTCTCGTCATTGTATTCACATGGAGTTTCAGGGGAAATACGAGTTCTCTTGCAAACTCGTTCAACAGGTAGCCTTTCAACATTATCCCCGCGAGACCAAACAATTGATAGACCGGGTTCTTTATCACACTGTACTACGGATTCTCTCAAAGAATCCCCGCGTGACCAAACAATTGGTCCACCGGGTACTTCCTCTTTTTCCAAATCACACTGGAATTCATTTTCATCGACACCAGAGCCTCGTTCATTAGAGTGGGGCGAGTTTCGCGAATCAGTTTTGTCGCAGCTAGTGGTCGAAAATTCCTCTAGGCCTTTGAGTGAACCGACCACTGCTGTTATTAAACAAAACGATTCGCGCTCTTTTGAAACATATGCATCTGTTCCTTCTATCATCCCACAATCCTGAAGAGTCCCGTGACGATCAAAATTAGATTTTGCTACCTGTTTCCCCCTTTTCTCGCGAAGTACTGTATCGTTCGTCTCGTCAACTCGATTTTTGCCCTGGTGATTGGCAATATACGTGCTGATACATGCTTTTTCTATAGGAAACTCGCTATAAACAATCTGTCCATTTTCATCTATTGAGTCAAGTTTTGTGTCTAAATTACTCTTGTCACACTTATCGTCAGTCTTAGAAGTTACGGGATTGCGCGAGAGGGCATCTGCGTTCGAATTTACCCTACCCGGTTTGTATATTATCTTATAATCGCATTCGAGCAATTTTATTTTCCAGCGCGCTAGTCTCGAACTAACCGTGGGGTCTTTTAATTGATCAAGCCAAACTAAGGAGCGATGGTCGGTTACTAATGTGAATTTTTGGCCAAATATATATGGCCTGAAAATTTTTACCGCGAAAATTATGGCAAGAAGCTCTTTTTCCGTAGTGTTGTAGTTCAATTCGGCTTTGTTGAGTGTTCGAGAGGCATACGCGATAGGTAAATCCTTACCAACTTCTCCTTGACTAAGGATAGCACCAAGGGCATAGTCGGATGCGTCGGTAGTAATAACAAAAGGTTTAGAGAAGTCCGGATACTGTAAAATTGGTTGAGAGCAAAGAATTGATTTTAGGGTCTCAAAAGAACTATCCGTATTTTGAGTCCATTTAAAAGGCGCGTCTTTCTTTAAAAGCAATGTTAAGGGCTTCGCGATTTGGGCAAATTTCGGGATAAATCTCCTGTAGTAATTTGCTAGGCCTAAAAATTGTTTAATATTTTTGCGATTCTTTGGTTGTGGGAAATTTTTGACGGCGTCCAATTTTTTGGGATCGGGTTTCACTCCCTCTGCTGAAATAATGTGACCGAGATATCCGATTTCTTTGCACAAAAATCTACATTTATCCGGTTGTAGAGTGAGACGCGCAGTTTTTAAACGGCCTAGTAATTTTTCTAGTTTCTCGCTGTGCTCTTGGATAGATTTAGAATAAATAACAATGTCGTCCATGTAAACAAACATTTCTACGCCTTGGAGACCCGATAGAACCCGATCCATTAATCTTTGAAACGTTGCGGGGGCAGTTTTTAACCCAAAAGGCATACGATTAAATTCGTATAACCCGTATAGGGTGGAAAAGGCTGTTTTGTGTCTATCCGCCGGGTCAATTTCAATTTGGTGGAAACCGGACGCGAGATCGAGCACACTAAAATATTTAGCTCCTCCCAATTGATCGAGAATATCAGTTATATTTAGCAAGGGATAAGCGTCCCCGGTAGTTTTTTCATTAAGTCCGCGGTAGTCGATCACCATTCTCCACCTTTTATTGCCCTGTGAATCAGGCTTTTTGGGAACAACCCAGACTGGTGAATTATAAGAAGATTTTGAAGGGGAAATCGCGTCATAACCCTTTAAATTATTTGTTTCCGTTTCAATAACCTCTTTGTGGATCTGGGGATACCTATAATTTCCTTTGTTAACCGGAATATCATCGGAAGTGTTAATTTTATGCTGTAAGACGTTAGTACAACCGAGTTTATCCCCCTTTAAAAAAAATTGATAGGGAAATTTTACTATTGATTTTAAAAGGCTCTCTTTTTCTTCCTCGTTCAAATTATCTAAGTAAAGTTCATTTATTAGTTTTTTATATCGATCTACTGAATCTTTCTCTCCCTCACACCTAACCTTTTCATCTTGCTTATTGTTTATATCGGGTTTTGGAGTGAAACTAATATTTTCTATTTCTTCTAGACTAATTGGTAGAATTGAAAGTTCGACGTCCCTGGTGCCGGTATTAACACAATAAGTAAGGGCTTTCCCGTTCTCTACAGTTACCAAAGACTGTCCCAGAAAAACTTCAGGGCCAGCTGGTATCAAGGGCAAATATCCCTCTGATAAGTCGACGTTCGTCACCGGTAAGGAAACTACTTGTTTCGTCCTTGCTTTTAATATTAAGGTAGTTCTCTTAAGTGGGGTGGAGAAATTAAAAGTGCCTGATTGATGATAAACTTTGTTTGTTTGTAGGTTTATTACAGAGTTACCGAGAAACGGCATGCCAACCATTCCATGGCCGCTAATGGGAAAGTTGTTTGGAACTACCTGAAAAAAACAATTGACGCCATTTATTGGGATGCGAACCTCGCCAAGGGTTTGAACTCCTTCGGTTGTGATGCCAAATAAATCATACTTAACCCTTGAGTTAATCGCTGTTATTTTATCTACCAGTCTATGTTTAATCAAATTTAGTTCAGCTCCCGTATCGATAATGAAATTAGCGCTTCCGTTTTTTAGATTGTTACTTTTTAAATTAATGTGGGGTGTCGGTACTTTCCCGCTCGATTCGAAAGCTAATATTGTTCGTCGGATAGGCGCAGTGTTTTCCCGAAGCTCGCTTGTGCACCAGTCAAGTGAGCTTATTCCTCGTTTAAATCGTCCTTCTTTTGTTCCCGATTTTCGTAAACCTTTCTTAAGCGAAGAAAACATTTCTCCTGTAAATGACCATTCTTTTTACAGAAAGTGCAGGACAATTTATTTTTATTTGCATTTCCGTTATTCAATAAGGGACAATTGTGTACAATATGGTCAGGACTTTTGCAAATAAAGCACTCGCGTTTTTTTTGTGGTGCTTTATTGCAATCGCGAGCAACATGGCCAGGTTCGTTGCAGTTGAAACAAGCTTTATTGTCGTTAACTGTGCGTACACATCCTCGCGCTAGGTGACCCGATTCACCGCATCTATAACAATTGTTATTTGACGTTGCGGAGTTATCCCTGTTTCCCGAGTTCGGAGGTTGATTACGATTCCCTCCCCCTCTACCACGTTGACCGCCACGATGCCCATCGAGTTTTCTAATGCGACCGTTTTTATCGTAAGGGTGATGTCGATTTTGATTATTGCCGCTCATTTTATTTCTCCCTTCATCTGATTTTTCTTTAGCATCGCTTTTGCTTTCAGGTGCCCGTCTGTCTAACTTCTGCTCGTGTTCGACTTCCCATTCGGCTTGTTTCGCGAGATTCACGGCATCGTCCAAGGATCCAGGTCTTCCCACCCTTACTCGCCACACGAGGTCTC
Source organism: Leptopilina heterotoma (assembly GCF_015476425.1). NCBI lineage: Eukaryota > Metazoa > Arthropoda > Insecta > Hymenoptera > Figitidae > Leptopilina > Leptopilina heterotoma. Next base: position 289,416 of record NW_025110946.1, on the reverse strand, counting down.
GCTTTAATCCCATAATGAAATTTTCGCGGGCCGTGGTGCGGGCCGACTGCACCATGTAGTGAGCGGCCTCGTTTGTATTTTGATCCTCTATTAATTCGACTAAACTTGCTAATATTCTTCTCACGCGAGACCCGTATGATACTACACTTTCCTCCTCAAGCTGAGCGACCGTAGCAAGAGCGGAATGTAGTTGACTGGAATTCCGATGTTCTGTAAAAGTGTTTTTTAAATGCAGTAATAATTCTTCTAAAGAATTAATGTCCCTGTCCTGGAGAGAATCGAACGCATTCCCGACAACTCGCGAGAGGACCATCAAAAATAAGTGGTTTCTATCTTTCGATGCCATTAAATTACGCGCGGAGATGCAACCCTTTATAAATTGGCCGACTGGCATCGATTGCCCATCAAAACTGTTCGGAAGAAATCCCAAGGCTTCTTTAAGAGAAATTGGATTCTCAGGATCCTTTAGAGGCAGCGTTAACAATCCCGACTTTGACGTACTTGCGCCTGAAATACTGCTACCGACATGCACCGGTGTATGACTAACACGCGGTAAAATAGGGGTTCGCTGCTGAATTACAAGATTATTCGCGTGATAATTTGAATTTTCACTGTATTCAAAATCGATATCTTCATTACTCTCGTCCACAGGTTCAAATTGGTTATCATTTTCGACATAATTTTCATTACTTCCTACAGTTCGAGAGCTAACTCTTCGAACTCTTCCCCGTTTGTTAATTGCGGTTTTATTCGCGACTCTACCCGTTGGTTTTCGTCCCCGTTTTGCTCTTTCTATTACAACATTCGCGTTTGAATTTTCACCCCTATTCGCGTTGGCGGAATTGCCGCCTCGACGGCCTTCTCCTCCTCTACGGACAGCACTACGAGTATTCATTTTAATGGATTTTTGCGGAGAAATAAACAATTATTTATTGCAAATAAATCTCAATAATTCAAAAAAGGGTAAATTATTATTTATTATTATTTCTTTTCTTTTTAAATTTATCTAAAAGATTGGCAAACAATTTAACAAAATTTATTTTTTTTTTTTGGACAATTGACTTACTACTTTGATGGTCTTGAAGACAGCTGATTATAAGATCGGCACTTTGACACTAAAATTATCCCCTTCAGGGAGAAAATAACTGTATTTAACAATTTATTTTCTTTTTCACAGCACTACACTCGCGAATCAGCTCTTCGGATATTATTCCCTTTTGCGCACACAAGTTGTTGACTGGATATCCAAGGTTGCCTGCAGTGGTCAGAGGGATAACTGGCGGATCTCAAAACCACTGTCTGCGATACTGGTGTATAAAAAAAAAACACCCTAGCCTCCAGGTCTAAAAACCGCCCAAAAACCTTGAGGAGTTATCGCGGCAATGCTCCTGTCGTACCTCGTCTTCTTCTTCTGCTACCACTCGATGTCGTCTTCTTCTTCGCCTGCTGCTGGAACTTATTTTTATTTTTTTTTTTGCCACTGCTCGAACTCGTTTTCTTCTTCGCCTACTGCTGGAACTTATATTTATTTATTTATTTTTTTTTTGCCACTGCTCGAACTCGTCTACTTCTTCGCCTGCTGCTGGAATTTATTATTATTTTCCGCCACTGCTCGAACTCGTCTTCTTCTCTTGCTCTCGCACACTTGGTAACCTTTCGTTCTAAGTTACTAAATTCACCTTTACTAAAAAGGCGGTTTGAGAAGCAAAATGTCTCTTTTCAACTTTTATTTCCCACTTGTCACTGAAGTTAACTTTTGAAATTTATTTAATTTAGACCGACCGACGTTTTCTCACGCACCAAAAGTTCACGATCACGGATTTCACTTATTTCAAAACCGGCGGGTTTGTGAGTATCCCACTTCTGACACCAAAATTTTCCTGTAACGCGCAACTCAATTTATTGGCGCGAAACTTTGGAATATTTAAAAGTTCCTAAAGAAATTGGATTCGTTCACAATTAAGGGTATAGAAACCCAACCCATCGATGAGATCCTCTTCGAATAGAAATTCGGTGCCAACGTCGAATCGAATAATCTTTAAATTTTATACCGAAACTTCAAGAAAAATAGAGAAATCAAAAGCAAAAAGGCAAAAAGCAATTAAAAAGTCAAGTAATTTGGGTTTTACATAAGAAAACAATTTATTTTCTCTACTTCAAGCTGAATTAGCATATAATTACAACTTCGTACAACCGTTCGCGACAAGTCCCAAATTCCTTCTGAGTAAACTGGCCGCTCAAGCGGGCCCAGGTACTTCTACTTTCCTGCTCTAGGTATGCGCGCGCCATCCAGGTTGGAAATTTGCCTGGTTCGAGCCGACTCAATGTTTTTGGAATCGTTTGCAATATCATAAGTATAATTATTAATAGAGATATTGAAAAAGAAATTAAACTTAAACATTTTACAATAATTAAAAATAGGTCTCTATTAATTAAATTTATAAGGATATTAGCTTTCGTTTCTTTATCTCTATCTTTGTCCCTATCGCTATCTCTATCTCTCGTTGAATTAAAATGTAAAAGACCTTTTGTATTTCTTTTAAGAAATCTCACTATCAACACTCATACATCGTACTTACAACAATCGTTTAATTCAATTATCATTCTTAAAAATTCTAAAAGTTTATTATATTTAATTATGAAGTTGACTAATCTATACACTTATGTGAAAATAGTCGTCGTTGCAAAAATGTTTATGATTTATAAAGGATTACATTTGTCAAATTTGTTTTACTAATGTTGAGTTATATATATTGAAAAGCAATGATAAAATATTAGATTTAAATTAATTAAGGATGTTAATTCAAAAGTTCAATTTTAAAATTGATGTAGTACTCATCAAGTTTCAATTTAATAATCGCTTGGATAGGTTGCAATTCTCTTCTTTGACATTTTATAGTTTTTACGTGACTCTTTTTAGCAAAAAAGGCTAAGTTCAATTTTATGAGACCCAGATGTTTAGGCTTTTGTTTGCAAAAAGGGGCGATACGAGATTGAGCATTGCTATGTTATTTTTAGTTTTATTACTTTTACTGCAGGGTTTGGGTTTTTACTCTATTTATTGCCTTCTAGTCTGATTTCAATTTCTATAAAGTCATAAAGGGATTTGCAACCCACCGATTTCATACCATTCCTTCTAACTAGCCTAAAATAACAAATTCGAGAGATGAGATAAAAATTGGTTTTCCCTATTTTCTCTGATTTTCGTTTTTGTAAGAAAAAACGAAGAGAGAAAAGACATATTGTAATCTATATATATATATATATATTTTTTCTAGTCAAATTGTCCAACGCGTAACTGTTTGCCAATCATATTATTTAATTAGTTTAATTTATTAATATCATATACATATTTTATTATTCGAAAGTTTACCGCGCTTTCATCTCCCTCGATAGTGCTGTTTTTAACGGCGAGCTCGCGAATCTTACGCGCTCGTTACACTCCTCTGTTTTATCCACATTCAAAACAAGAAATAGGAAAACCAACTTTCCAAGATGAATTTTATTTAAAGCAATTCTAAAAATTGCATATTGAAATTAACCTTTTTTTAATTTAATCGATTTCAATGACAATTATTAGTATATTTAATAAAATATAAAAAATAAAAAAGCAGAAAATAAATAATTATACTAAGAAAGATAAAATATGCAATTTTTTCCCATTTTTCTAAAATAAATAGAAAATTTACTTTTTAGACCAATTAAAATGAGATTCTAACTCCTCCTACTTTAAAAAAGCAATGTTTTATTCGTTGGTTCAACATTACAAAAAGGGAGTGAATATTCAATTTTTAAAAAGTTACATTTAGTCTTAACCCATTAAGAAAAAAAGATGTCTGGCCAATAAAAATAAACTCCTCCTATTTTCAAAATGCAATTTTTGATTAGTTAGTTGAGTGAAATTAATATTTGAAAAATAAAACATAAATAATACCAACCCCCCAAAAAAATGGATGATTTAGACCAATAAAAATAATAAACAAACTCCTCCCATTTTCAAAATCAATTTTTCTATTTATTTGTTTAGTTAAACAAAATGGAGAAAAAATTAATATTTAAAAAATAAATCATATAATTCCAACCCCCAAAAGGAAAAATGATTGATTTAGACCAATTAAAATAAAATTTAAACTCCTCCTCCTTAAAGAAACTTTTTTTTCTATTTGTTGGTTGAGTTAAACAAAATGGAGAAAAAAATAATATTTAAAAAATATAAAATTTAGTCCCAACCCCCAAAAGATAAAATGGATGTTTAAGACCCATTAAATTAAAATTTAAACTCCTCCCTCTTAATAAAAACTATTTTTTATTCGTGGGTTCAATTGAACAAAATGGAGAAAATATTAAACTTTAAAAAATATAAGTCTCAACCCCTCACGAAAAAAATGCTATTAGCCAATAAAAAAATCAAACTCCTCCTATATTCTTATTCATTGGTTCAGTTAAACAAAATGGAGAAAAATTTATTATTTAAGAAATAAAACATATAATTCCAACCCCCAAAAGGAAAAATGAATGTTCTAGACCAAGTAAAATAAAATTTAAACTCCTCCTTATTAATCAAAGCTTTTTTTCAATTGTTGGTTAAGCTAAACAAAATGGAGAAAAAATTAAATATTTTAATTTAAAACATACTATTCCAACCCCCCAAAAAAATAAATGTTCTAGACCAATTAAAATAGAATTTTAACTCCTCCTTCTTAAAGAAACCTTTTTCTCTATTTGTTGCGTCAATAAAACAAAATGGAGAAAACATTAAACTCTAAAAAATATAAAATTTAGTCCCAACCCCTCACGAAAAAAGAGACTGCTATTAGCCAATAAAAAAAATCAAACTCCTCCTACAGATATATTTATTTATTGGTTCAGTTAAACAAAATGGAGAAAAATTAATATTTAAAAAGTAAATCATTTAATTCCAACCCCCAAAAAGAAAAATGAATAATTTAGACCAATTAAAATAAAATTTAAACTCCTCCTTCTTAAAGAAACCTTTCTTTCAATTTATTGGTTGAGCTAAACAAAATGGAGAAAAAATTAATATTTAAGAAATAAAACATATAATTCCAACCCCCAAAAGAAAAAATGGATGTTTTAGATCAACTAAAATAAAATTTATACTCCTCCTTCTTAAAGAACAAGAGTTCTTCAATAGAACAGAAATATATGATTTATTTTTTAAATATTAATTTTTTCTCCATTTTGTTTAACTAAACTAACAAATAGAAAAATTGATTTTGAAAATGGGAGGAGTTTGTTTATTATTTTTATTGGTCTAAATCATCCATTTTTTTGGGGGTTGGTATTATTTATGTTTTATTTTTCAAATATTAATTTCACTCAACTAACTAATCAAAAATTGCATTTTGAAAATAGGAGGAGTTTATTTTTATTGGCCAGACATCTTTTTTTCTTAATGGGTTAAGACTAAATGTAACTTTTTAAAAATTGAATATTCGCTCCCTTTTTGTAATGTTGAACCAACGAATAAAACATTGCTTTTTTAAAGTAGGAGGAGTTAGAATCTCATTTTAATTGGTCTAAAAAGTAAATTTTCTATTTATTTTAGAAAAATGGGAAAAAATTGTATATTTTATCTTTCTTAGTATAATTATTTATTTTCTGCTTTTTTATTTTTAATATTTTATTAAATATACTAATAATTGTCATTGAAATTGATTAAATTAAAAAAAGGTTAATTTCAATATACAATTTTTAGAATTGCTTTAAATAAAATTCATCTTAGAAAGTTGGTTTTCCTATTTCTTGTTTTGATGTGGATAAAACAGAGGAGTTCGAATGTCAGTCCCGCCATCTGTCGTGAGAAATGCGCGGCGATATATCAAGTAGTATATTATCATTGCTTCACACACACACGCATACATCTCACGGTAGAACTGACATCTCCAACTTTAAACATTAATTATTCAATAAGTAAACATTAATTTGCCCTAAATATGTAATAAATAAATGCTTTAATGATTACTTTTGTTAAATTAAATAAGTTTTCCTAATTTTTTCTTTTCATTATTCACTAAATATGCTATTTAAAACCCACTATATTCACTGGAAACTACTTTGTCACTTTTACATATCAATAATTTATTTATAATTGTTTAATTTACATAATATAATTTAAAAATTTAATCTACAAATGTTACTTTATTATTCCCAATAATTTATTTTATAATATTTCATTGAATAATAGCAATTTTTTAAGTCTACCCAAAACCTACCTTAAATCTACCATAACTTGGGTAGATTTACGGTAGCCCAACCCGCCAGGGTTTTTACAGCTAATATTGTGTCATCAACATATCTAAAATAAAAAAGGGGAACACAATTGTGCTCCTCCTTTAATTTTGTTAAACAATCAATTTTCAGATCATCCATGACAATGACTGAAACGAAGGCTGAAATTAGTGAACCCATTGGTGTACCCAGTAAGAAACGAAAAATTGAAAAGGATTGAAATAATTCAAACTCTGTATGGTGTAGTAGAAATTATCCAATACTTTTGAATGCCATTTCTGTCCAATACTTTTCTATACCATGATAGGACCAAGTTTCGTCTAAAAATGAATGCTATTCAATTCTTTTTGTAATTTTTAACAAAGACAAAATTTTTTTCTGAATGCTTTCCAATCCCATCCGAAATTATTACAGCCTGTCATTATATCACTTTTCAATTTTTCATTGGAACCGCGTTTCTGCATGCATTCAAGCAATCTTCTGGATTTTTGTAATTTATAAGATACATACAGTGGCAGATTTTGTAAAAAGTGTTTGTGTTCAAAGAAAAACTTGCTGAAAAATTTATTGTTTACCAATTTAACGTCATTTAAACGAGTCAGGGCCGTTATTCTGTTAGACAATAAATCATAACCTAAAAATTTCAGAGACCTTTAAACACTTTTAACCCTCTTAACTGATAATTTAATAATTATTTCTTTTTAAAATAGCAAATAAATTCATGAGTGCAGTTATTTAAAAGTAATTGAACATTCTATATGTCAACAATATTAGTATTATATTATTATACTACTGTCGCGGAATTCAGAAGCATAGGGCAGAAATGGTATTCAAAAGGATAGAATTTTTTTAATGCTTCTTAATCTTTGCTTTCTTACTGGGTATTCAAGAGGATTGATATCGTTACTATTTATATTGCTCTCACTGGATAGAAAAGTATTGGACAGAAATGGCATTCAAAAGAATAGAATCTTTTTAATACTTTTCAATTTTTCGTTTCTTACTGGGTACCATAAATTTTCGATAGAATTTTTCACCAAGAGAAAAATAAGTGTTGTTAAATACAAATTTAGTACAGTCGATAATATCTGAAAAAGGAATCTTACATTTCTGTCTTATAGAATGAATACGTCGATCTCAACTCTGAATGACCAGTTCACAAGAAACTGGAAGGAAACTGGTGGAAGTTGCATCTCTTGGCCCTAATTTCTGTTTTACAGAAAGCATTGGCAAAAAAGATGTTGTAAATTCTATTAAAAACCTGGAGTCGTCTTTATCTATACTTGACATTAATGAAAACTCAAAGAATAATTTAAGGGGAAAATTTTCTGATGTCCTGTTAAGTAATTTAAATAATAAAAATCTTCCTAAAAACCAAGATAGGTCATTTGCTAAAAAATTACAAAGCACAAAAAGTTTTTTAAAGAGTAATCCTGATGTTTTTTTCACTCCAGCCGATAAAGGCAACGTGACTGTACTCATAAAAAAGTCTGAATACAATAAAAAATTTCGGATATGTTTTCTGACGTGTCAATATACGAACTTATAAAAAAGAATCCGCTTAAAAAACTAATCAAAGAAACATCAAGCATTTTAAAATATCTGAATGAAAATGAATTTCTCCACAAAAACTACCATCCCAATCAATTGACCCTGACTGACACTGTATTAGCGAAGGCATATGGACTTCCAAAAATACACAAAGAAAATGTTCCACTTCGTTCAATTATATCTCTAATAAACAGTCCAACACATTTTCTTTCAAAAATATTGTATAATTCATTAAAAAATTGTATTACTCTACCTCGTTCACATATTAATAATAGTTTAGAACTTAAAAATAAACTGAGCAATCTTGTTATGGACGATAACTATACTTTTATTTCTCTCGACGTAAGTTCTATGTTTACAAACGTTTCTTCTGAACTGGTCATTCAGAGTTTAGATCGACGTATTCATTCTATAAGACAGAAATGTAAGATTCCTTTCTCAGATATTATCGACTGTACTAAATTTGTATTTAACAACACTTATTTTTCTCTTGGTGAAAAATTCTATCGACAAATTTATGGTACACCAATGGGTTCACTAATTTCAGCCTTCGTTTCAGTCATTGTCATGGATGATCTGGAAACTAATTGTTTAACAAAATTGAAGGAGGAGCACAATTGAAGCGTTTTGTGCAGAAACCGCAAAAGTCCATTTTTTTCGAAAATCACTTTTTTATTGAAAATTTATCTTTAAATGAAGCTTTTCAATCTGGTAAAATATTCCATAAGTAACTAAACTCTAAACCCTTAAAAAAAATAATTAAAATATCATTTTGTGCAGAAACAGCACAAGTCCATGATAAGTTTTATATTTATTTGTGATATTCTTGACGTATTTTAATAATTTATATTAAACAGTTTATATTATAAATAAAAACACTCATGGGAAGCAAAAAGTGACAGTGGTGACTGAATTATTTTAAAATTAGAAAATATTGAAAATTGGTTAAATTTATTCTTAAAACAATTTTATTATTTATAAAATGTTACTAAAAGTTATCCAAATTTAATATTTTATATAAATGTTATAAAAAATTTCATAAAACTTTGATATTTCACTGGATTTAATAAATTTTCTGTGTTTTTCATTTCATTTTGTGCAGAAACAGCATAAGTCCAAATGTTAATTTATTTTTTAATTTTTTATATTAAGTAGATAATTAATTAATCAAATTGGATTTTTTAACTTATAAGTTAGTAGAATATAATGCAAAAAGCCGAATTAAAAAAATCTTAACATTTACGAGAAAAACAGTTCTTATTGATTCCTGAACAATTTCGAATTATGGACTTATGCTGTTTCTGCACAAAACTCTTCAATTGTGTTCCCCTTTTTTATTTTAGATATGTTGATGACACAATATTAGCTGTAAAAAAAAGAACATGTCAACTTAGTCATCAATACTTTTAATGCCTACAATTAAAAATTACAATTTACAATTGAGAAAGAAAAGGATAACTCAATTAATTTTCTTGATTTAAAACTTACTAGAAAAAACAACAAAATTGTCACAAATTGGTATCAATAGCCGACTTCATCGGATAGACTCATTAATTATTTTTCAGATCATCCGATCCAACAAAAAAAGAATATTGTATACAATCTGGTTGATAGAGCGATTTCATTGTCCAACAAAGAGTTTCATTTTGATAACTTAAAGAAGATAAGATCCATCTTAAAAAATAATAACTATACTTTGGATTTTATTGATAAACATATAAAAATTCGTACAAACCATATAAAATTTTCTCAGGTTAATAATAATAATAACAATAATCGAAATAAAATTAGTATTTACAGTCAAATCCCGAAGGTTTGTTTACCGTTCAATGAAAAATGTTTCTTTAAGTTGTCAAATATTCTCAAAGAGTTTAATTTTACTGCGATTCCACTTATTAATAAAAACTCCAATTCTATAATTAGACTTGGTAAAGATGCATCTAAAAAATGGGACAGAACAAATGTTGTATACTAGTTTGACTGTAAAGATTGTCCTGCAACATATATAGGTGAAACAAAACGGTCATTGTTAACTCGCATAAATGAACATAAAAAAGTAAATGATAACTCTGTAGTTTACCGCCATCGAATTAATTGTAATCATGACTTCGATTGGGAAAATGCCAAAATTTTGGACAATGAACCAAATTTTATAAAACGACGAATATCTGAAATAATCCATATAAAACAAATCATTCCACTATTAATAGAAAGGAAGATATTTTCACTCTAAACAGAACCTTTTTTCCTCTTCTCAGACGTTTAGACTCTTGTCTATAATGACACAACAAGAACACAACTTGCTCCCTCTATGATAAAACTGTGTTTACATTCAGTTCATTGACTTTTTCTTCATATTCTTTCTTTTGACTTTCTCGAAATAGCAAATTTTAATTTTTTTTCAGTTGACACTGAACTAGTGTGCTGAAATGTCTTCCTTTCACATGAAGAAATTTTTCATTTTTAATTTTGATATATGTGGAAATTGTTATAAAAAAATATTTTTTCTCAATGAAATCTTTTTTATATTGACGAGTTAGAACGCGATTTTTATGTTTTAACGAATCTGGTAGGATATTCTTTAAACATATTTTCAGTATAGTGTATAGTGTTGTTTTAAACCTTTATTAATATTGAAGTGTTTTTCTGTTTAAATAAATTTAGCCTGATTCTATTTGTACCATTTGTACATAAATTTAGAAAATTTAGATAAATAAGTAATAAATAAATAACTCAATCATAATTTGTATATGTATTCAAAATACATTTATTTATATAACAACATATGAGGCTCCGGATCTCAAAAGGGCACTTTTACTATTTAAAATCAATGCTGAAAGTGCCTTTTTAAGATCCGGAGCCTTATATAATCTTCATTCAAATTTGAATGTTGGTTCTTAACCTCTCTTCGGATGTATTAGAGAAGGTTTGTTTGCATCCTTGACAAAAAGCCACACTTTTCCTATTTTGTGATATAAATGGTAATTCATTCCAAAAGTTTTGACGCGGCCTTGCACCTCTAAACATTTTTTAAATGCAATTTGTTGGGACACAGAATAAAGAAATAGTCAACGGCAATCATGTAAACAATTCAGCCATTTTGAAAAAGTAAATTACGTATAAAACTGAGCACGTAAATTACGGACGTAATATACTGTAAAAAACTATGTAATTTACGTCAGGTAAATTACGTACGCAACCCTGCTCTCACCTCTACTGCCTGCCTGCCTGCCTGCGCAGGCAGGCGCAATGAGAGTGAGAGAGAAAAATCATTTAATTTGAATTTTCTGACTCTTTTACTCTTTTACTTATGTGTTACCATGACAACCTGCAGGCAGTAGGAGCTGTGCTAGCGCCTTTAGAATCAATGTTAAAAGTTTATAATTTAAAATTCGTATTATTCAACAAAATCCGTAGTAAACAGACTCTAAACTTTGCAAGAAATTTTTTTTTAAGTAAAACTTTTGATATATGTAAAAAAAAAGTGTGTTTTCTAATTTCCAAAAAACGTGCACGTACATCCTTAAAAAGTATTAGTTCGGGAATTTGAAAATAAATGGAATTTAGGACAAATAAATTTTATGTTAAATGGTTATTCGAATAAATGGAAATTATGACAAATAAAATTTCTATAAATTGAAATATCTGAAATATGACATTTCGAAGATTTAAAGGTTATGTTATACATGAGGATTTGGGTAAATGCGTTTTATGTCACTTAATAATTCGAGCAAATAAAAATTATGACAAATAAAATTTCGATAAATGAAAATTTCTTAAATATGAGAATATGACATTTCGAAGATTCAAAGGTTAGGGGCCGTCCATAAATTACGTAAAACGTTTAGGGGGAGGGGGGGGGGGGTTCGAGAAAATGTTATCAAATGTTACATCGAATCATTTCACGAATCGATTCTTGGGTATAATATAAAAAAACTCAATGTTATACTTTTGGTTGTTCAGTATGATTAATAAAATTATTCCTCTCAATGTTTTTTATATTTAAGGGGCACACCTAGTGTGAGTGACTGAAAAAAACGTCGATTTTTAGAAATTTTTTTCAGGGAAATTATTGCATCTAATTTTTTTTAAAGTTTTGTACATGTATATTTGTATAAATAGTGAACATTTTGTAATTTTTGCAAAGAAAAATATCTTTTTTTAAAGAGTTATTCGCTATATAAAAAAAAACCAGTTTCTCCACTGCTGCAGTTATTGCGGCCTTCTGAGTGACTGAAATCAAAAGAACCAAAAAGACTATTAAACTAGAAGATATTTGCCATACTATGAGGCTCCAGTTTTTTTTTGGATGAAAAATAAAATTTTGGGATGCCAAAAACTATCGGATTTTTTAGGCGAAATTTATAAGCTTTTTTCAAAACTCCGCCATTTTGTTGCAATTCAATATTTTTTTTCGTCCGAGAGTCATAGTATGGCAAATATCTTCTAGTTTAATAATCTTTTTGGTTTTTTTGATTTAGGTCACTGAGAAGGCCGCAATCACTGCAGCAGTGGGAGAACTTTTTTTCGGATACTCAGGAGATAGCGAATAACTTTTTTAAAAAAAGATATTTTTCTTTAAAAAAATTACAAAATGTTCACTATTTATACAAATATACATGTACAAAACTTTAAAAAAAATTAGATGCAATAATTTCCCTAAAAAAAATTCCTAAAAATCACCGTTTTTCTCAGTCACTCACACTAGGTGTGCCCCTTAACTTAATTTTGTACGATATAAATACTAAAAATAACAGAAATAAACAAATTTGTTTCGAAAAACGTTAGTAAAAAAATATTTTTAAAAATTACGTAACAATGATGGAGGGGGGGGGGTTAAACGATTTTGTTACAACCTTACAACCTGTTACATGGGGGTAGGGGGGGTTCAAAATTTTACTAAAAACGTGTTGCGTAATTTATGGACGGCCCCTTATGTCACATGAGAATTCGGGTAAATGTGTATTAATACCATTTAAATATATTCTTATGAATGAAAATTATGGCAAATATAATTTAGAAAAATGAAATTTATATAAGGGAGCGTTCACAAATGATGTCACGCAATTTTTCGAGCAAAATTGAATGTCGAATATTCGACATTCGAACTAAACTGACTCAATTGTCGGTTATTTCGACATTCGAACTAGGCGATTGAAATGTCGAATTTTAGAATTCGACATTTTAGCGCTCCAAAACCGAACAAAACTCGGATCGGTTCGAATTTCGTATAGTAATTCGAATATTACATTATAATATATATATAATTGGGCCAATTCGAATGTCGAATTTTCGACATTCGAACTATCCGAAAAAATTCGAACACTTCGGTTCGAATTATTTTGCACAGCACTAATAAAGAATAATTCGAATAATTAAAAATTATGTTCCATTGAACATAATTTCAAAATATGAAAATTATGTGAAATGACATTTCGATAATAAGAATTTCGATGTTTTGAAAATTATGAAATTGAATTTTGGGGAATAATCATGTGCCCCAAAGATTATATTTTATTACATATAAATCGTAAAAAGCTGACTTAGAACAGCGGTTATAAAATACAAGAGTAAATTCAATAATAAATAAAAAGTGTAAATTAAATTTTTTAAATATTTAAAATTGTTTTTCTACTACATAGAAAAAACTAGTTATTATTTTAAAATAATTTGTCATATCTAAAAATATAATTTTTCAATATTCAATTCGAAATTGAAATAAATATTCAAATATGAATTTGTAATTCAAAAATTTTTTCTTTACTTTCTTTTATTTTAACGTACGACTTTTTTATTTGCTTATAAATTTAAATTTGTCCATTTACTTTTCAGTTTATATGAAAATCGTCAAATTTATTATAATAAATATTTTTTTTTCAACTGGAATTTTTGTTTGCCAAATAACACATTGTATTTTCCGATATGTATATGCTTGCATAGCAGCCAAAAAATCCTCTATTCGAGGCGAATTTCAAATTGTATATTTTATTCTTATTGTTAGAAATTTTCTGAACGACACTAACATGGAAAAATGTTTTCCACTTTTTTCTTTTTTCCCTTATCTCTTGTAGAGAGAGAATTCTTTTTTCTTCTGGTTCTAATACTATACTTGATCACAGGAGTCAGAGAACTTAAAGAGCTTGAATGATTGACAACCTAATTTAAACTCGTAAATGGCAGGAAATTGCTTCACTTAGCTTTCACGACGTACACATGAACCACCTTTTATTTTGCATCAAAGAAACCCTCTCTCTTTCTCTCTTGCTCTTGACATTTAAAGTTTTTCTGAAAAAGCTTTGTAAAGTAGAATTACATTTTACAAAATCCTATAGAAAAGGAAGAATTTTTTTCTCCCCATTTATCTCACATATTAGCCAAATATTGTTTTAAAGTAAGATTTTGTTTGTTTCTTTTTTAGTAAAAAACAGTTTATTTTCTGTTGAGAAGTCCAATTACTTTTTCTCTAGTTAAGTGTATACGGTTGTTAATTTTTGCGCATGAATTCCTTTTTTCTGCAGTTGGACAAGAGCCAATAAAATTTTCTCTAAAATATTTTCCATTGTTTACTATGAAATTCTTTTTTCAGTTTTGAAATAAAGTATGTTTTCTAATGGCGCATTGCATTCTAGAACAGCATTCAAGGAAAAGGAAAATAAGTGCTCTTGAATTGTGATTCTGAAATCCCAATAAATACACCATTTGAGCCATTTGAGCTATAGCGCTATAGAGAAAAGTCTATTGACTGTTGGCTGCACCTGAAGCCAAGGTCTTTGAATTAAACTTCATTCTTAATAGAGACTCTCTTTCTCTATTAGCTATTTCACTAACTCAAACTTAAAAAAACTAGTTTAAAAGAAAAAAAATCATTTTAATTAGGCATTTGTCGATTAGTTTTCTCGATTTAAAGAACTTTGTGTTGCGAATTAAAAAAATCCACAATTTTTTAATGTTCAAACGCGTTCAAATGATAACTTGTAAATATTGCAATAAAAATTAAAAACTTAAAATTTATATTATTTAGAAACTTTATAATAAAGTTTTTCTACAGAAACGCAAAGTTATATATTGTAATAAAAATTAAAAATTTCGTTTCTTTGAACGTTCAGAATTACGAATAAAATGTCAAACAGTATTATAGCTTTGTAAAATTGCAAGGAAATTCTTGTTGTTAATAGTTGCAGTAAAATTGTTATTGTTTTAATTAATGGCTACAGTTGAATGGATTTTGAAACCAATTTTGAAATACTGTTATCATCATTGATGCTTAAAAAGTTCATTAGAATTTTATTGTCACACCAATATTTCAAATGGGTAGTTGCGCATTGAAAATAATAATAGAACTTTTTATTGATTCAAATAATAATCGATCAATATCAAAATATTCATTTGTATAAAATAATTATTTATTTCTAACAGTTAGTTAAATATATTTAGATTAAATAAAGTTTTCTTTAATTATCCACAGAAATAAAGTACACTTTTTTCAAAAAATTATTTTTTAAGTAAAATTGCAATTTTTAATAAATTGTATCTTTACATGTTTTCTTTTTTGTTATTTGCATACCACGATCTTTACATTTTAATTAAACTTTATGTAATTTTTTCAAATGAAGAGATAAACTTAAAGAAAACATTACTTATGAAGACCACAAACTTTGGCTCAAGTGGATTGTTTTTAGAATGAAGCATACAAGGAAAATATTAGTTTTATGTGCAGTTAAGTATAAAAGAATATAACGCTTAAATTTAAAGCAGGGGAGTTCACTCTCCTAATGCAATTCATTTTCATTTTATCTATCAACTTAATGATCGTAATTTAGAATTTAAAAATATTTGTTCTTTCATAGTTTACATGAAATAAACTTTTAATTTTTACATTAAAAACAATAATTGAAACATTCATATTTAATTCCAAGTGTGAATATAAAATTCACTAACTTTAATAAATAATTAATGAAAACGATTTTAATTGAACTTTCAACATAACTTTTCAAGTGAAATTAGCGAAGTGTCTTTTTTAATTAATTATTTTGTTACTGTTTTCACCGATTCTTAATTGGTTGATCTGATTTTAATGGTCCTTTTGTTTTTGCAGATTACTCTTGTTATAAAGCAGTCCGTCGAGAGGGAAAAAGTTAATTGAATGTAAAAGCGAATGAAATCATTTTTACGAAGAGAATAAATTCGACATTTCTAGTTATTCACTTTTGACGTGATTTTTTTTATATAAAAAGTTTGAAATTTCCAAATATAGTCGAACCTTTATTTACTTGCAATATTACAAATTGATTTCTATTACTGCATTGTACTAATTTTCTAAATACTGGAAATTAATTTGAAAGTGTCAACATATAAACTCGTAAATTTAATTTGATGGGAAAATCTTTTACAACTTGTCTTAGTTTTGGGCCTGTCCAGCGGCCCAATGATTACAAAGTTGAATTTATTACAGTAACGAAGATTGGTAATATTATGTAAAAGCAACATGAATATCCTACTTGAAGAATTTTCTCCCTTCTCTACCCTTTTGTTCCTATCGAAACACTCTTCTTTTTCAGCTTAAGAGTTGAGCAAAACTTGAATGTAAATTTCAGGAAAAGTACATCGTCAATGTGTTTAATTGAAAAACAAGTTGTCGCAGAAATCTTTTGTAAAACGCACGAGTACCAGGAAACAAAAGATGAGAGTGTGGAAAACTATTGAGAAGAGGCCAGCCAACCACACAGAGGAAACAGAGGCGCGAATGGCACTCAAAAGTGCCATTGTTTGGCCCTGAAAGCAACTTTCTCCCTGATATGAAAAAAGCAAAAAAAGCAAAAAAAGAAAGAAACGTGACGAAGAGAACTTACCATAATCGTCTGTCAGCGGGTCGCGCATATCAAAGTCCTCGCGAGGATCGCAATTTCGCTTGTCTAGCCTCCCGGGCACGAGTTGCACGTTGTGAAAATCGTAGCTCAGTAATCTTGGAAATAAAAACCACTACCACCACCACCCCACATTCACCGCCGCTGCCTTCGTCTCCAACCAGCATGCGGCTTTCAATGCTGCACAACAAGAATTCCGCAGCTTCTTACTTCCGGTTCAAAAAAAATCAGTGGCACACTGCTGTCAACAATGTTTGACATTTTTGTGTCGAGTGCAAACACCAGAGCTTGAAGCTGGTGTGCGCCTGACAGCCGACGCGCGAATGCACGCGTGCAAGGCGAATTGTGTGGTCTCTCTGCTCGCAAGTGGAGGTGAAAGCTCGGGGCTTGGCCGCTGGGCGTCCCGACGCCTCGATGCATCGATCGGCGTCTCTCTCTCACTCGCTCCAGTTTCACGTCGGGATGCGGAACGTCGCCCCTAGGTAGGCGCCTTGAAGGTGGAGTCCCGCAAAACCATTCACTCTTTCTTCGGGAGATTGCGGGAGATAAAAAAGATCGGGAGCGAAAAGACTCTTCAGACGTTGGAGGGAGGGAAATTCGCTGACAGACTCCAACAACTGCAAGCTACAAATTCGGCTAGATTCCTTGTATGGGTAAAACACGCTTAAACACGCAGACCCAAAGACAGAATTAGCCAGCCGACTCTGATCGATACGAGGCAATTTTTCATAGAGGAGGCGGAGAACTCGAAAATAAGGTCAAAAGAAAATTCCGAGGCCCATGACCGTCCAAAAGCAACTCCAAATTCTGGTGGAGCTGTATCCGCTTTTGCTAATTAAAGGGCGTTTGACCCCATCGCGTAATCTCACTCAATCCTGAAAGAATCAATAATCCTTAAAAAAAACTCCAAACTTTTTTTTCATTGCCTCTTTATGATGTGGAACTAAGTCACTGAAAAAGATGAGATACTTGTAACATAACTTAGTTACTATAGATATAGAAATTTTCGTTACTTTTTTGCTCAGAAGATGTAAATTAGAATATAATTTTGAAAATCAATTAATTAAAATTAGTAAACAATATTGCAGTTAAACAGTTTTAACTGTAACTTACCAATTTTTTATTTAATTTAAAATTAAATTGTAATTTTGCTATGCCAACTTTAAAAAGGAGAACCCAATCCCAGAATATTAGTCTCTTTTTAAATTCTTATGTTAAACATAAGAATACAAAAAATCAATAATTGCAGTTTTATGCTATGTTTAACATAAGAACATAAAAACAGCATAAATATAAAGCATAAGTGTGATTTGTCATTACTTATTGTCATAATAATAATAATTTAGCATAATATTATCACATCAGTCATGATGCTTACATACGTATGCTTTATTGCAATCGTTGTAACATTAATGTGGCGTAATTATTATAATTATGTAGCCTTATCATCATTTGACAAACTGATTTTTTATTATAAGAACAGTTTAACATAATTACTGTTTGTTTAAATATTTATTAGAGTTCACTATTAGTATACTTTGCTTTTGACATACTATTTATTTACCATTATTTGAATTTAACATACATAATAATAAACTAATATAACTGAGCTCCCGCGGGCAATAACTCGATCTGCGCTCGGACGCAAGCGCTAGTACCAGTTGGGGACTGGTATTAGAGAGTGCGTCCGAGCGCAGATCGAGTTATTGCCCGCGGGAGCTCAACTGTTTTGGATATAGTGTAAATATAGCAATAATTATTACCCACATAGCACGATATTTTACTGTGAGGATACTGTAGGTTTATTCATATGCTTTGTAAGCTTACATCGTAAGGTTACTATGTGAGCTTACAATGACCTTACCTTGTAAGCTTACAGTGACTCTACCATGTAAACTTACTTATTTGACCTAAATATTTTATTTTATCGCATCAAATAACTATTTATTTGAATCAAATACAAATTATTCAAATCAAATAAATGGAATATTTCAAACTAATAAACAATTATTTGAATCAATTATATAAATTATTCAACTCAAATAAATATTTACTAAACCTAAGTATTTCGTTTTATCGTATCAAATAAATAGTTATTTGTATCAAATACAAATTATTCAAATCAAATAAATATAATATTTCAAGCTAGTAAATAATTATTTGAATCAATTATAAAAATTATTTCATTCTATATTTAATACAAAAATTTTTTTTTTAAGTATTTAGTTTTTTTTTAATTTATTAATTTATTATTATATTATATTTATATATTATATTTATTAACTGATATTTTAACAGACTTTTAATATTATTTACAAACAAGTTCACACAGTTTTTATTCACAACACAACACACAATTTTATTATTTTATATAACGCTTAAAACGAAGAATGAAAAATATTCGCTCGCATGTGGGATCGAACTCACGTCCCCCCGCCCCTAACGCACCTATTTAAACCGCACGGCCACTGAGACTTGGTGAGAATTCGGGCTAATCTACTATATCAATGTCAGTGCCGTATATTCTGTATCCAAATAACACATTTATTTGTCGAAAATTTTTTTATTTGTATTAAATAAATGAAATATTTAAGTGAAATAAATAAATGAACAGTTTCAAGTAATTCATTATTTTCGTTTCAAATAATTATTTAATTGATTGAAATATTTTTTTATTTGTCTTGATAAAATAGTGTATTAGCTTTGAATAACGAATTATTCGGATTAAATAATTAAGTTTATTAGAATCAATAAAATAAATTTATTGTGTCAAATAATTTTTATTTGCATCAAATATACGAAGTATTTGAGTGAAATAAATAAAAGAATAGTTTCAACTAACTCATTATTTGTATTAAACAAATTCATTTATTTAATTCAATTTATTATTTAATTGAATCAAATACGATTTATTTGGTTCAAATAAGTGTGATTCAAATAATTCAAGTTATTTGAATCAAATACATATTTTTTTGATCCAACTAAAAAGTATTTGAATCAATTAAATATTTTTCAAATAATTTGAATTATTTGAATCAAATAAATTTTTTTTTCAGTGTATTCATCCTACGAGAAAAAGTCAAAGAGAAAAAAGATGCGCCATTCAATTTCCTATAAGCCCAGGCAGAAAAGTTGGAGGTGTGCCAGCACTAACGACCGGCATGGTACCGAACCGGTTGTAAAGTCGGACTTATGCCGGTACCGGCAAAAAGGTACCGGGCCGGATATGAAATAAATACCGGCCCAGTACCGGCCCGGTGGTAAATGTGGATTTGTACCGGTACTGGTAGTGTGTACCGGGCCGGTTGATTAAAAATATCTGGCCCAGCACCGGCCTGGTACTGTTATTTGGCTCCGTTTTATACCGCCGAAGGAGATTTGCCGGTTATAATATTTTTACCGTCCCAGCACCAGCGTAGCACCGGGCCGGTGCTGTCATTTCGAACTGTTTTATACCGCCGAAGGAGATTTGCGGGTAATAATATTTTTACCGGCCCGGTACTGTCATTTCGCTCTGTTTTATACTGCCGAAGGAGATTTGCCGGTGATAATATTTTTACCGTCTTAGCACCGGCCCGGTACTACCATTTGGTTTTGTTATTATACCGATGAAGGGGATTTGCCGGTGATATAATATTTGTACCGTCCCAGCGCCGGCCCGGTACTACCATTTGGTTTTGTTTTTATACGGACGAAGGAGATATTGAGCACCTGGATCGTAGAAGGGCAAGTAAATTTTTCTCGGCCGAAATCGAAATCCCCTGAACACTCAAAATTCAACTTCTGAATTTAGACATTTTAAATACACATCCTTATAGGAAATTTCATTGCGCATCTTTTTTTCTTATGAATTTTTTTGTATCTATTACCCATCCCGGTCGTCAATTTCTACCTGGGTGATTACGAATCTTGCATCAGATTTTGAAAATACAATGTGACGTTTCCAATATGGCAGACGCCATTTTGAGAAATTTATCAAATGTCGGTTTTCAAAATGGAGGATTCAATATGATAACCAGTAATTTTTAAAGTTAACTAGATTTGTCTGAATTTTGTTTATCAAAAGTTTTTGTGTTTCCTGTTCTGATTTTGATCTCAAATTTATAAAATTTTAACAAACGGTTTAAATATGGGGAAAGATATTTTGAAAATTGATTATATGTGTATGAAATTTGTTACTCGAAATAGTTTGTCATTTATTTTGAAGCAATTTTAAATTTTATGACATTTTTTGGAAAAATTATCCACCATTTTGGATCCGACAGTAGATATACAGGGAGAGTTCTAACCCACTAAAATTGAACTGCGCATGCGCATACCTGAGTTTTGGCGCGAAAATTTAAATTTTGAATCTAAGTATATACGCTATTTGGATATGTGTGAACATGATCATTTGGTATGAGATTTTTGATGCACTTTGATCAGCATGTGATAAGAGGTAAGTATTGTGATGCTAAGGCGGATATCACATCACAAGGGGGGGTAATATTCAGACCATGATTCTGAGGCGGATATGACATCATGGGTGAGGGTGCGATTCTGAGGCGGATATGATATCACGGGGAGGTCACGATTCTGATGCGGATATGACATCATGAGTGAGGGTGCGATTCTGAGGCGGATATGACATCACGGGGAGGATACGATTCTGAGGCGGATATGGTATCACGGGGGGGGGGGGGTCAGACCATGATTCTGAGGTGGATATGACATCACGGGGGGCACGATGCTGAGCCGGAAATGACGTCATACTTCCTAGAATTTTGACATGTGTAATTTGATATATTCTTATCTAAGGAATTTTTACCATCTACTTGTTGTTTATAATATCTTTGATTTATTGCTTCCGGTTTGTGATTTATCTAAAGAATTTTTCCCACGAGTAATTTGATACCTATTTATTTCCTGGAATTATAGTCTTTATTTAAGCTATTGTTTTACATGTAATTTGATATCTTTGATTTATTGCTTTCGGTCTGTTTTATTATACAGTTCATTTATTTTGTTTTGACTAAGTTTTATCTAAGGAATTTTTACAAACATTTTCGGTACTTTTCATAAGAATGCTTTTGATCTTACCGCAATTCCACGAAATCTATAATTAACTTCAAGGTCAAATAGGTCATATCTTGTGTATATAAAGAGGGCAATTTTTCTGAACGAAATCATTCCTGCAGTTTAAGTTGGCTGATGAACATATTATTAGCAAAGCATAGTGAAATTCAAGTGCGCTTAAACATCTTACTGTAAGAAATTGCTAACGTTAAAAGTTCAACTATAGTCTGATCGGAGTTAATCATTTTAGCAAAGAACTAATCGTTTCAATTCAAGTGATAAAAATGAATTTAGAAAAATTAAACAAAGCAGTTAAAGTTCTGGAAACTAATAAAAGCTCCAGTTATTGTAAAGATTTTGTGACAATTATGAACAATGCTCTTAAAACATTAGGTAAAAAAACTACAACGGAGGAATTAAATTTTTGGATAAATAATAGTGTAAAGAAAATTCGATTATTAAATAAATTGTTAAGAAATGGATCCGTGTCATGTGGAGAGAAAAGAAAGATTTTATCAACTATTGGACTACTGAAAGCGAATAGCAGAAAGTTTAAGAAACTAAGAAGAACAGGAACGGGCTTATTTAAAAAGGATGAAAGATGGATCAGGTGGGAAGAATTAGAGAATGCTTTTGAGAATCGAATTAGAACAGGTGTAATTATTAATTTAAAACATAAAAATATAGACAGTTTTCTTAGTGATGCAAAAAAAATGATTATTTCTCGATTAAAAAATGCATTTAAAAAGACGGGAAACATGAAAGTTAATGTTATTCTTGCGGCAAATTTTAGTGCTCTAGAAGAGGGTAGGGAAATTGAAGATATTAAATATTTCAATACTAAAAATTCAAAAATTTTAGAATCAACAAATTTTGACGAATGGTTTGATCATAAAATACGTGAAAAGCTTCTAGTTAAGATTGATGATTTTCAACAAAAAAAGTCAGGTTGGTCTTTAAATGAAATTATAAATTTAAGTGTTAATATAAATAAATATGTCCCTCTTGCGGCTGGGTACTCAACTTTTATAAGAATGCCAAAGTTTATAAAGAATAAAAGAGCTGTTGTAAATATAAAAAATGATGATGAATTTTGCTTTTTATGGTCTGTAATAGCTGCTCTTTTTCCTGCTGAAAAGCATTCAAGTAGAACAAATGCATATCCAGATTTTAATGAAGTATTAAAGTATAAGGGTATAAATTTCCCAATTTCTCTGAATGATGTTCCAAAATTTGAAAAATTAAACAATTTAAGTATTAATGTTTACGGAGTTCACAAAAGGAATACAAAGAATGAAATTATTCCAATTTATTTAAGTAAAAATAAATCAGATAAACCAACAATTCATTTGTTAATGATTAAAAATGATGAAATTCAGTTTAAAGAAAACAATGAATTTTACCACTTTGCTTGGATTAAAAATTGATCTCGTTTAGTAAAATCTCAAATAACAAAAGACCATAATCGAACCATACTTTGTGATAGATGTTTATGTCATTTTAAATATGAAAAATCATTTAATAATCATAAATTGGATTGTGATAAAATAAACCAGTGTCGAGTAATTTTACCTAAAGAAGAGGACAAAATTTTAAAATTTTAAAATTACAGAAATAAAGAAAATGTTCCCTTTGTCGTGTATGCTGACACTGAAAGTCTCTTAGAACCTATAGCAAGTACACACACCAACACATCAACATATCAGAAACATATTCCTACTAGCGTTGCATTTTATCTAAAGTGTAGTTTTGATGACTCTCTTTCAGAATTTAAATCATATCGAGGTCCAGATTGTATTCAGTGGTTTATCAGTCAATTGAAGGAGTTGGCAATTAGTGTGGATTCTTATTTTACAAATATTATTCCAATGGAAAATTTAACTTTTATACAACAAACTCAATTTAATTCAGCAACAATTTGTCATATTTGTGAAAAACCTTTTAAAAAAGATGACATTAAACACCGCGATCATTGTCATTTCACGGGAAAATATCGTAGTCCGGCACATCAGGGTTGCAATGTAAATTATAAAGATTCACATGTTGTTCCCATAATTTTTCACAACTTGTCAGGATATGATGCACATTTCATTATTAAAGCTTTAGCAACATCTTTTGAGGGTGAAATTAAACTGTTACCAATAAACAAGGAAAAGTACATTTCATTTTCAAAATATGTCAAAGGTACAAAAGTAGTATTAAGATTTCTTGATTCATTTAGATTTATGCCAAGCAGTTTAGACAAATTATCCTCCTATCTTGAAAATGATGAGAAAAAAATTACGAAAAAGTATTGTAAAAATGTCGACGAGTTTAATTTATTGACAAGAAAAGGAATATTTCCTTACGAATATATTAGTAGCTGGGAAAAATTAGAAGAAGGTCAACTGCCAGTAAAAGACTCTTTCTACTCTAAATTAAATGACGCTCATATTTCAGACGAAGACTATGAGCATGCATGTAACGTATGGAAAACGTTTAATTTAAAAACAATAGGAGAATACTCTGACTTGTACTTACAGACTGACGTTCTACTACTTGCCGACATTTTTGAAAATTTTAGAAAAACTTGTTTTACAACTTATAACTTGGACGCGTTACATTACTATACTGCCCCAGGACTGGCATTTGACGCTATGCTCAAGTACACAGACATAAAACTTGAATTGTTGACAGATGTGGAAATGTTGCTTTTTATTGAAAACCCACATAGCACAATAGTATGAGGTAAGGTTATGTTGAGTACTAATCGTAAGGCACATAAGGTTACACAATATTGCTGCGGTAGACCTGAGGTGAACTAAAAACTTCCGCCATGGAGGTAAGGTTACATGTTAGGGTGTGGTGAGTATATATGATAAGGCCATGGTAACCTTACACGTTAAGGTTAAGGTAACCTTACACGTTAAGGTTGATGTAACCTTACACGTTAAGGTTGAGGTAACGTTACATGTTAAGGTTGAGGTAAGGTTACATGTCAAGGTTGAGGTAAGGTAATTATTAAGTTGTAAGGTTGAGGTAAGGTTAAGGTAAGGTTGTGATAAATTTACCAGTTATGGAAAATATTGAAAAAATAATTAATAAATAAATATTCAATTAAAAAGTTAGTTTGTTGCTCCTCTCTATTTTGGAAACCTGACATGAAGCAGAAAATTTTGAAAACAAATTTGGGGGGACTGGGATTTGAACCCGGGATCGACGCGCATAAACCTATCATTCTAACTAACTGAGCTAAGTAGAGAACTGGTAGAAGGAAAATTAATATTGCCTTTAAGGAGTTAATCATCTTCTTGGTTCACCTTAAAGGCATCATTAATTTTCCTTCTGCCAGTTCTCTACTTAGCTCAGTTAGTTAGAATGATAGGTTTATGCGCGTCGATCCCGGGTTCGAATCCCATTCCCCCCAAATTTGTTTTCAAAATTTTCTGCTTCATGTCAGGTTTCCAAAATAGAGAAGAGCAACAAACTAACTTTTTAATTGAATATTTATTTATTAATTATTTTTTCAATATTTTCCATAACTGGTAAATTTATCACAACCTTACCTTAACCTTACCTCAACCTTACAACTTAATAATTACCTTACCTCAACCTTGACATGTAACCTTACCTCAACCTTAACATGTAACGTTACCTCAACCTTAACGTGTAAGGTTACCTTAACCTTAACGTGTAAGGTTACCATGGCCTTATCATATATACTCACCACACCCTAACATGTAACCTTACCTCCATGGCGGAAGTTTTTAGTTCACCTCAGGTCTACCGCAGCAATATTGTGTAACCTTATGTGCCTTACGATTAGTACTCAACATAACCTTACCTCATACTATGGTGCTATGTGGGAAAGGTATAAGAGGTGGAGTTTCACAATGCTCAAACAGATACGCGAAAGCTAATAATAGATTTATGGAAAAAGATTTTAATCCCCTAATACCAGAATCTTATATAATGTACTTCGATATAAATAATCAGTATGGTGCTTCTATGAGCGAGAGCTTGCCATATACAGATTTTGAATGGTTAGAAAATTATAGTAATGACTTTTTCTTGAATATTCCAGATGATTCTCCTGAAGGATATATTCTTGAAGTAGATTTAGATTATCCAACTCAACTTCATGATTCACATAAAGACTTGCCGTTATGCCCTGAACATTTCATACCTCCTCTCCCAAAATGTACAATTCCTAAATTAATTCCAAATTTATTACCAAAGAAGAACTATACAATTCACTATAGAAATTTAAAGTTATATTTATCTTTGGGAATGAAATTAACTAAAATACATAGAGTTTTAAAATTTAAGCAAAAGCAGTGGTTAAAACCCTACATTGATTTAAATACCGAGCTTAGAAAAAAATCGAGTAATGAATTTGAGAAGAATTTTTACAAGCTAATGAACAATTCCGTATTTGGCAAGACAATGGAAAATGTTAGAAAACACAAAGATGTTAGATTAGTAACAAAATGGGAGGGAAGGTATTGCGCGAAAAATTTAATTGCTCAACCAAACTTTCATAGTTGCACCATATTCGATAAAGATATGGTCATTATTGAGATGAATAAAACAAAGGTATACTTTAACAAACCAATTTACATAGGATTCACTATTTTAGACATATCAAAGATAATAACATATGACTTTCATTACAATTACATTAAAGAGACTTTCAGTGATTCTGCAAAATTACTCTACACAGATACTGACAGTCTTGTTTATCAAATCACAGTACCAAATTTTTATGATTATATTAAAAGAGATTTACATAAATTCGATACGTCCGATTATCCTGAAAACAACATTTATAATATACCACTTGCAAACAAAAAAATCCTGGGTCTTATGAAAGACGAAAATAACGGTAAAATTGTAGATGAATTTATAGGTTTAAGATCAAAACTATATGCATTCAAGTTATGGGGTGATGAGGAAGCTAAAAAGAAAGCAAAAGGGGTAAAATATTCAACTTTAAAAAGAATAGGATTCGATGATTTTAAGCATACTCTCAATGAAAATGAAAACCTGATCCGATCTCAGCACTTTATACGCAGCAAAAAACATGATGTATTTACTGTAAAACAAAATAAAATTGCTTTAAGTTGGCAGGATGATAAAAGAATTTTGATACCAGGGAAAAGTGACACAATACCTTGGGGTTACCAACACCAAGAGCCAATGGAAATAGATGAAATTGATGTATAAAATGTTAGTTTGTATTAGTTCTCTATTGTTTACTTTATACAATTTTTACAATAAATTATACTTAAAAAATATTGTAATTTATTATAATAAATAAATGTAATCAAAATAAATGTTGCTGTTTCTTATACCTGAAAATAATAGGGTTAGGTTAGGAATAATAATTACAGTCCAATTGATATTTTGTAATTTTATTGAGGAAAAAAATTGAATACACATTTTAAACTAAAAATACTCAAATATTACAGTTTTGCAGAACCAAGTTTTTAAGTTTATAACATTCTGAAGAGCACAAGTAAAAGTTTTCTTGTTGATTAAATGTTTTGAACAAGTTTTAATACATGTTTCAATGTTCAACTTTTTTAATGAAGGACAATTTAAATCATTCATGTCGATAATTTCAATACAATATTTCTCATCGATTAAGCTTTTTAACCATTTTTTCTTCCCTAAACCTTTAACATAAATTGTCTTTGCTTCTTTAAACACATTTTCTAAAATTTCTTTTAAATAAACGTACGGTACATCACCAGCATTCCAACGAATACCATGGAAATTATTTTCTAACCAACGATTGATACATTTATATTTATTTGTGACGCAATTCCATGGACAAGGAGGTTGGAAAACCATATTTATTGGTATTGAATCATTATTTACAGAAACTATAGCTAATTCTTTTAAAACAAATTCATTAATTGGCAATTTGAATCCTTGCACATCCATCAAGTACTGCATTTTTAAATCAACTAATCTCATTACGCGTAAAGAGTTAAATATATATAAGCTTAAAGTTAAACAATTTTTTTAACAATTCCACTGATTGGTTTATATTCAACGATGCGGTCATGTAAAACTAAGCAATAAGCTGAAGTATTGGCGGGAAAATTTTCTTTTGATTCAAATTCTAGGCGGATATCAACTGGTCCACTTTTTAAAGACTTATTTTGTTTTGAACAATCTACTACAACTAAAGGAGCATATTGTAAAAATTCTTTTTTTGATAAAATTGGTTGAGACTCTTTACTATAATAAGATGCTTGAAAATTTGTAAACATTTCATATAAAGTAGAGTACTGATTTCTACCAATATTGAGATTCATGTTACCATAAGGATAACATTGTGAATTTAAAAATAATTTTACATCAGATAAATCACAGTGATCGAAACAACTAGGTTCCTCTATCTAGGTTTCTCTAATTGACTTGAAGTTTTTACACTCCAAATATGCTTAGGAGTAATTGGTAATAAAGGATATTCATACAATTCCCAAGTTCTAAAACTTATTAAAATAGATGGATCTTTTTCAATATATTTTAATAATTTAAATTTTCGAGCATCTGATAATTTTATGTATGGTAATAACCATTCAATTTTTTCAATAACAATTTTAAACTCTTCTAAAGGTGCTACTTGCAACACTGCGTTAGCATCCGTTCTTGATCTGATTAAAATAAGCTCATGTTTAGCGTTAATAATAACTTTTTGGTAATCTTCAGCAAAACCAAAAATCATACTTAAAGGAATACAAACATCAAAATAACCTTGTGCATTTGTTAAGGTTGGTTCATTTGTAAATTCTAACCAGCCAACATTTTCAAGAAATTTATTTTGACTAGCATCCAGAGAAATATAATTTTTCATTAAACTTGTAAGACAAACATTTTTATTTTTATCAATTTCTACACCATTAAGTTCATACTTTGCTTCTTCAAATAAATGACATATGCCATTAGAAATTAAATTTGTACGCTCTAGAGCTGTTCCATCAGGTTTCACAAGTTTTCCAGTGATGTGAATCGAGCTTTTGCTTGGAAATAAGCAATGATCCTGATTCTGTACCGTGATGCGGATTTCGTCACTATTGTTGTATGTTGATGAGGTGTATGGTTGTTGCGCATGAACTTCATAATGAGCAATAGATTCATCAAAAATTACTGGTGAATCAATATTTAAAATTTCCCCTTCCATAGCAAATAATAATACGTTGAAATACAAAGGCACAAATACAAGTAAAAATAACCTTAAATCTCTTTTTTACTCTCTTCCTTTTTTTACAATCTTTAGACCGAGATTTTTCAGTAGTTGCAGGTTCTGAGGTGTTAATCTCTTCAAGATTCGCCGACGACTGATTTGCTTCTGGCATGGTGTCTTAATTTTATAACCAAAACCAATCCTTTTTCTATTATTAAAAACAATACCCATTACTTTAAGGATTTAATATGAAGCCTTATTGTTAAAGTTTCCCCTCGAAAATTAACTAAATTTCCGTCTTGGTCTACAATTCGCAACTGAATATAGTCTGTTGTCTTGACAGCGACTGGCAAGTAAATGACGTGATTTGGTACTTCCACTATTTTATATCCTGGTGGAACAATAGGAAAAAATTCATGAATTGTATGCACTTTTTCACCATTAATGTATGCTCCCGTTATTATATTACATTCTACTCTTAAGGAATTTATTTTAATGATTGATACTGGTTGATCAGACTCATGGTATTCTTGAGCTTTTAATTTGCGAGGAGAAAATCCTAACAAACTACCTATAGAATCATTGGGTTTAAAATTAATTTCTTCATCACAATAAACTGTACATTTCAATGTATTATTGTTTGGTTTGATTCTAAAATTAATTCCTTTATTTTTTAAAATTAAATGCAAAACTTGATCAATATCACTAACTTCATAACTTCCTGTGGGTATAATAATTTCTTCATTTCCTACGTAAAATTTATTTTTCCCAGCATCTATATTAGGAATAGAATTAAAAGTTAAAAATTCAACAAGACCAAGAGCATAATTTTTTAAATTAGACAACTCTATTGGTGGAAAAAATTGAGATTCTAAGATGGAAGAATTTCCAGACAATGTTAAAATAAGTGAATCGTCCATGATGAGGTCAAATTAATAACTGACATTTAAACCAAGAATATCATTTATTTATATGCAAAGTATACAAATCAGGAATATTCAATTGATTACATAAAAATTTAAGACATAAATGTCCGCATACATATGTATTATAGTTTTGATATCGTTTATGATTATATTTTATGCTACCAACACCAAAATATTTAACAAGATCCGCAGGTGGTCGAAGATTACCAAAGCTATCAAAATATATGATTTTATCTTTATTTTTTTATATGCACACCAATGTGTACCAGGACCATTTTTATCATCTAGATTAATAATTGCAAATTCATTTTCTTTAGGACCACGCATAGGTAGTTCATTTCGCATAAAAACTCCTCGAAAATATGGAATTTTTAAACTCTTTGCAAATTTTAGTAAATCTAAATCTGTTAGCGCGCGGTGAGGTAGCTTTACTTCAAGTTTTTTGACTTGCATCCTTGTCCTACTTTGTATGGTTTTAGATGAAGGCCTAGTCCTGCTTTATATGGTTTTAGAAAGAGACCTTTTCCTAAGGCAATAGATTCCATTGTTTGATTATGTCGCTTGCTTTCCTCTAGTTGACGTTTTGCAGAATTTGCATCATTTACAGCTTTTGCTATGCCAGCTGCTCCCCCTGCTAGAGCCCCTGTTGCACTTAAACCCGCAAACAAAGGAATAAGAAAAGGTAAAATTCCTCCCACTTTAGCAGGTATCGGTAAAACTCGAGGTTTATTAATTTTTCGCCTGCCACCAGCAATTTTAACTGCCAAACGTGCACCCTCAAGTGCTGATTTAATAGTAGACTGTGCATTTGTATCTAATTTCATAGATTTTTTCGCTGCGGTTACAATCTTTCTCAACGTTGATTTTTTATTTTCCCTCTTTTTCTTCATATTTTCTTTTGACTTGATTCCCATGCCCAATTTTGATTTGACCTTCATTGCATTTGTTATTGCGTAAGCTGCAGCTCTTTCACTATAATTTGCGTCAGGAGCAAACACACGATGCCAAGCTTTGTCAGCAAGTACTCTATCAGCTGCGTTTCTCGCTTCTACACTTTCCCTATTTTTTGAATAAGAAATATCGTGCTGTTTACAAGCAGCGTCGAGAGGGTTGATTCCTGGATCACCTCGTGCTAATCTTTTCGCCAATTTTGTTCCTGGACCACAGTATTGATAGCCAGGTATATGAAGTTCAAAAGGTAATTTATTGATAATTTTATTCAAAATACCTCTACCTCGTCTTACTCTTTTCGAAGTTTTCTTTAAACTAATTTGTTTTTTATTTACACCCATATTTATATTCTTTTCGGGAACAAAACTTTTTCAAGACTAAAGGGGAAATCTATATAACCAATGTATTTATAGTTTTTTGTCATTTGACTACAAACAGTCAACCTTTAATGATCTAACAAAAAAATTATGACAGTAATAGTAAATTATCACAGTAATAGTCAATTATCCCAATTGCCTCCGACAGTAGGAAACGTGGACCTTGCCCAAAGCATGAAAGAGTTGACGATCGACACCAAATCGCAAACCTCTCCTAAAAAACTAGACCTAGCAATCAGATGCTGTAAAGTAGCATGGACCTTATTTTTGGACTTGCATGCAAACGTTACAAGCGACTACAGTAAACTGACATTGAAACTATTAAAAACCTTGTATTTATAGTTTTAACCTCAGTTATCGTAAGAATGGAGTTCGAAGCACAATCGATTAAATTACCAGTTTACAATTTTGACACTCTTGTTCAAGATTGTAATAAAAAAACAGATAATCGTCATGGTAATTTATTGCCAAATAGTGTGCGAGCAATATTTTGTGGACCGTCAAATTGTGGAAAGACAAATGCTTTACTTGCTCTTCTAATACATCCCAATGGATTACGATTTGAAAATGTTTATGTGTACTCAAAATCGTTATATCAACCAAAATACAAATTTTTAGAAAACATTTTGCAACCAGTAGAGGGTGTTGGCTACTTTCCATTTAATGAACATGTGAATGTTGTAGAACCAAACAATGCGTTACCAAACTCAATTATTATATTTGATGACGTAGCATGTGAAAAACAAGATAATATTAAGGCCTTTTTTGCTATGGAAAGACACAAAGCTGTGGATTGCTTTTATTTATGTCAAACATACGTGACAATGTTAATTTACTAGTTTTATTCAAACAAGATGAAATGAATCTTAGACATATTTATGATGATCATGTAAATACTGATATGACATTTATGGAATTTAAAAAACTTTGCAACTCTTGTTGGAAAAATAATCATGATTTTATAGTGATTGATAAAGATCGTGATATTAATGAAGGTAGATATAGAAAATGTTTTGATTGTTTTATAAAATTAGAGAAATGATATTCTTTGTAAACAGTTTCATTAAAGACATTGGTCTATCAACATGTCTTCTACACACTTGAAACATTTGCGAAAGCAAAAAGATATTCTTGGTCAAATTGCAAAAGCCAGTGATGCTATTCGACGAAAGCATAGACTGATAAAATTGGGCAAGGAAGAAATTGAACAGACTTTAAATAATACCTTTAAACCTATAGTGACACCAATTCAGAAATTAGTTGACGACATTGAAATTGTCAAACAAATTCGACCAGTAAAAATTGAAAGAGAGGGAGACCTTCCTTTAGAGTTTGAAGAAGATCAAGAAGTTAAGAGAGAGAATGATTCATTTTTAAGAAATGACTTATCATTTGCGACAGCTGCTGATGATGACGATAACGGTGATGATTATGATGATGATGATGATTATGATGATGATGAAGATGATAATGGAGATGGAGATAAATCAGAGAAAGATGGTGCTATTTTATATCTTCAAATGTTGGATGAAAAGGGAAAAGATTTAGATCCTTCATATGGAGTTCGTAAATTATCTAAAGGGCAATTAATGATTAGTAATTCAGGAATAAATTTTGAACAAAATAATATTAGTGTAGGTAATAAAACATATCCTGCAACGAAAGGTTTACTTGAGCTTTTATTCAAAAAAGTTCCAGAAGAAGCTGTTTTAAGTGTAGTTGATCGGGAAAATTATAAAAATATTGTAATATCAACTAATGCTCATAAAAAATATTACAAAGCAGATGGCGCTGTTAGAGATAAAAAGAGTTTAAAATATCTAAACTATATAGCAGTACATTCTGGTGAAGGTTTAATTCCAGAATATATGACTCAACAAGAAGATGCAAAAATTGATTATGTTTATTGGGATGATCCTAATGAATTGGTTGATCGTTTAAGATTGCTCTTGGCATCTCAAGCAGCTGGAAATCCCAGTCATAATAATGAGATTATATCAATTATTGAAGAGTTGAGAGAAGCTGGAATTGTTTATTAATTAACAGTTGTAGAAATTTTTATCATTTTCATGATGAGTATCGACATATTCGGACGTCAGTTTAAAAGCACAGAAACTTCAAATCCAGGTCCACCAGGACTTGGTTTTAAGTTGACTGGTGAAGGAGATTTTAATATTGAAAATAAGAAACTTTGTAACGTAGCTGATGCTGAGAGCAACAGTGATGCAGTAAACTTGAATACTGTAAACAAAGTTATTGAATCTAAAACGAACGCCATCTATGATGTAATCGGTTCTGTGAGAAATGATATAAATGACAATGTTGTAAAGATTGCAGAGATAGAAGATTTGATAAAAAAATATTTTGAAAATCTAAGAATCAGTATTGAAAGAAATATAGAGATGATGTCTACCAGCAAAGAGATTATTTTACAATTAGACAGCAGACTGCGCACACTTGAAGGTAATTAACAATGGAGGATCAAAAACTACAGTTGGTGAAAGAGTTACATAAACCAGCGAGAAAAAATTATAAGCGAAGAAATGTTAACATTCGAGGTATTGACGAGACTTGGCAAGCTGATCTTGTTGAAATGCAACCTTATGCTAGAGAAAATAAAGGTTACAAGTACCTGTTAACCGTCATTGATACATTTTCAAAGTTTGCTTGGGCTGTTCCAGTAAAGTCCAAAAAAGGTGAAGATGTGACTGCGGCAATGAAATCTATTTTATTTAAAAAACGTATACCAAAAAATTTGCAAGTAGATAAAGGAAAAGAGTTTTATAATTCACATTTTGAAAATCTTATTAAAAGTTATAACATTAACTTGTATTCTACTCATAGTAATTTGAAAGCGTCAATTTGTGAGCGATTTAATCGTACTTTGAAAAATAAAATGTGGATGCAATTCAGTTTACGCGGTAATTACAAATGGATAGACATACTAAGTGATTTAGTAAATGCGTATAATAATAGTAAACATCGGACAATAAGAATGAAACCGAAAGATGTAAATGCTCAAAACGAAAATAATTTGTTGTTTGATGTATTTAAAAAAGTTGCAGTAAACAGGAAATATAATAAGAAATTTAAAGTTGGAGATAGAGTACGTATAAGTAAAGTTAAGCATGTTTTTGAAAAAGGTTATACGCCAAATTGGACTACGGAAATATTTACTATAAGCGATGTAAAAAATACTAATCCAATAACATATATCTTGAAGGATTATCAGGAAAATCTAATAAGTGGATGTTTTTACGAGCAAGAACTTTCTAAAGTTAAATATCCAGATGTATATTTAGTTGAAAAAGTATTTAAAAAACGAGGATCTAATGTATTTGTAAAATGGTTAGGTTTTGATAACTCTCATAACAGTTGGATAAACGAATCTGAATTATAATGTATTTAAGGAAGGTTAAAATAAAAATAAATTGAATTGTATGCATTCTTGTATTTATTTATCCTCTCTTTACAATAATTTACCATTTACACATTGAATATTTGACATTTGAGAAAAACTGCTCTCTTTATATACACAAGATATGACCTATTTGACCTTGAAGTTAATTATAGATTTCGTGGAATTGCGGTAAGATCAAAAGCATTCTTATGAAAAGTACCGAAAATGTTTGTAAAAATTCCTTAGATAAAACTTAGTCAAAACAAAATAAATGAACTGTATAATAAAACAGACCGAAAGCAATAAATCAAAGATATCAAATTACATGTAAAACAATAGCTTAAATAAATTCCAGGAAATAAATAGGTATCAAATTACTCGTGGGAAAAATTCTTTAGATAAATCACAAACCGGAAGCAATAAATCAAAGATATTATAAACAACAAGTAGATGGTAAAAATTCCTTAGATAAGAATCTAATAAACAAGATATCAAATTACGCATGTCAAAATTCTAGGAAGTATGACGTCATTTCCGGCTCAGCATCGTGCCCCCCGTGATGTCATATCCACCTCAGAATCATGGTCTGACCCCCCCCCCCCCGTGATATCATATCCGCCTCAGAATCGTATCCTCCCAGTGATATCATATCCGCCTCAGAATCGCACCCTCACCCATGATGTCATATCCGCCTCAGAATCGTATCCTCCCAGTGATATCATATCCGCCTCAGAATCGCACCCTCACCCATGATGTCATATCCGCCTCAGAATCATGGTCTGAATATTACCCCCCCTTGTGATGTGATATCCGCCTTAGCATCACAATACTTACCTCTTATCACATGCTGATCAAAGTGCATCAAAAATATCATACCAAATGATCATGTTCACACATATCCAAATATACTTAGATTCAAAATTTAAATTTTCGCGCCAAAACTCAGGTATGCACATGCGCAGTTCAATTTTAGTGGGTTAGAACTCTCCCTGTATATCTACTTCCGACATTTTAAACCTTTAAAAACTGACATTGGATTCGTAATCAGCAACCCTGAAAACCCCTCAATAATAAATTTTTATAAATGTCGTCCGCCATATTGGATCCGCCATATTGAATTTTTTCTTAGCTGACGTCGGATTCGAAATCAGCGACCCCAAAAACCCCGGAGTAACGAGTTTCAAGTGAATCCGATGAATTTTTTTTTAAATGTCCGCCATATTGGATCCGCCATTTTGAATTTTCAAAATTTGACAACGGATTTGTACTCGTTTGCGCAAATTTTAGTTTTCTAAAAAGTTGTTGACATTTTGAGCCCACTTATGAAATTTTGGGGATGCATACATTTGCCTCAAATGATTATTACGTCGAATTCACAATTGTAGAATCACTAGTTGTACGAAAATCTAAAAGTTCGAAAGCCATAATTCTATAGAAAAACTAAAAATTTGAATGTTTATTTCATTGAAATCTACACGGAGAAAAATTCTTTCTTAATGATTACAATAGTCTATATTAAAGTTCGGATATGTGACCACTTTTTGTAATGATTACGAAAACTATGTATGTACACTCGACTCTCGGATCTTTTGCACTTATGGGACCAAATCCTCTCATACCTTTTACCCACGCTTTTACCAAAACAAATGCCATGGTAACGCAAATCAATACAATATGTATAACCAAATATGTAAATTAATGACAGTATTTATGTTTTAGTTTTAATATTTTCATTTATAATAATTAAAATTTAAATATAATTTTAATCACATAATGGAGGAGCTGTTATAATTTACTTTAGATAACCAAAGTTATCGTGAAATAAATGTTTTGACACTCTGATAGTCATTTGGCGCGCATGATTATCCCCTAGAGTTCATTCCAAATAACTTTTAAAAGGAAGAATTTCACAAGATATAACTTTTCTTCTACAGTTGTTTTGTTTGTTTAAATTACTATATATCAAAATGCATACGTAAACAAAAGATTTAATAAAGGAATGATTAAAAATAAAAATATTTAGTGACATTACTTTTCAAATAAAAGAATTTGTATTTGAAATAATGTTTAAGTATTATTAGAATATTTATTGAGCTAAAGATTCTTTGATTAAAAATTCTATTTCTAGTAAATTTTGTTAAAGAAAATTATTGTTTAGCATGAAACTTATTTAATAGAAAATTCATATGTTGAATTTTTTATTTAACAGAATTTTCATACAGCACAATCTTCATTTCAATAAAAAATTATCGAATGTAATTTTTGTTTGATTGATTATTCATTAATGGGAATTGTTATTTTAACAAATTTATAATTTACAAAAATGAAATTTGTATTAATTTTTATAAGCCACAATTTATATTGAAAGAAAATTTCGTTTATAAGATTCTTATTTAATTTAAATAGAATTGTGAGCGATTGTTTATTTATTAAAATTGTTACAGACATTATCCAAAATTATTAAAAGTTTTAAATGTCTAATATTTTCTTTAATAAAATTTTTTTATAAAATATTCTTTATTTGTAATAATTTTTGCACACTAAAATTTTCATGTTAAAAAATTGCGTTTATAAAATTTTTATTCGATAAAAATTTTGCTTATCGAAATTTATATTGAATCGATTTTTTATTCAATGGAATTTTTGTTTATGTAAATTTTCATATTACACAATTTACTTTATGTCAAATTTGTTTTAATCGAAATGTATATGTAAAAGAAATACCATTTTACATGATGTCTATTTTATCAAATTTACATTTGACGTAATTTCTATTTAATTTAATATATATTTGGAAGAATTTTTGTCTTTCACGATTCGCGTAAACTGTAATGTTTTTTTAATCGAATTCTCTTTTATAGTATTTTTTAAGTGACAG
This sequence comes from Leptopilina heterotoma, assembly GCF_015476425.1. Classification (NCBI taxonomy): domain Eukaryota; kingdom Metazoa; phylum Arthropoda; class Insecta; order Hymenoptera; family Figitidae; genus Leptopilina; species Leptopilina heterotoma. The sequence continues at coordinate 251,985 of NW_025110946.1, read as the reverse complement.
AACTTTTGTTCAGCACATGGGAATTTTTCATATGAGTTTCCCATCTATATGTATTTTTTTAAATGTGAATGAAAGTACGAAACGTGGTTGGTTGGGCTAGGGGAATTGTGAATTTTTATTGGCTAAACTTCTTAGCCCCCTAGTGTTGTTTTTTACATTTAAAAAAATACATAGATGGGAAACTCATATGAAAAATTTCCATGTGCTGAACAAAAGTTCTGTCACTTAAAAAATAGTGTAAAAGAGAATTCGATTAAAAAAACATTACAGTTTACGCGAATCGTTAAAGACAAAAATTCTTCCAAATATATATTAAATTAAATAGAAATTACATCAAATGTAAATTTGATAAAATAGACATCACGTAAAATGGTATTTCTTTTACATATACATTTCGATTAAAACAAATTTGACATAAAGTAAATTGTGTAATATGAAAATTTACATAAACAAAAATTCCATTGAATAAAAAATCGATTTAATATAAATTTCGATAAGTAAAATTTTTATCGAATAAAAATTTTTATAAACGCAATTTTTTTAACATGAAAATTTTGGTGTTTAAAAATTATTACAAATAAAGAATATTTTATAAACAAATTTTATCAAATAAAATATTGGACAATTAAAACTTTTGATAATTTTGGATAATGTCTGTAACAATTTTAATAAATAAACAATCGCTCACAATTCTATTTAAATTAAATAAGAATCTTATAATCGAAATTTTCTTTCATTATAGATTGTGTCTTATAAAAATTTATACAAATTTCAGTTCTGTAAATTATAAATTTGTTAAAATGACAAATTCTATTAATGAATAATCAATCAAACAAAAATTACATTCGATAATTTTTTATTGAAATGAGGATTGTGCTGTATGAAAATTCTGTTAAATAAAAAATCCAACACATGAATTTTCTATTAAATAAATTCCCTGATAAACAATAATTTTATTTAACAAAATTTACTAGAAATAGAATTTTTAATCAAAGAATCTTTAGCTCAATAAAAATTCTAATACTTAAAAAATATTTCAAATGCAAATTCTTTTATTTGAAAAGTAATGTCACTTAATATTTTTATTTTTAATCATTCCTTTATTTAATCTTTTGTTTACGTATGCATTTTGATATATAGTAATTTAAACAATCAAAACATCTGTAAAAGAAAAGTTATATCTTATAAAATTCTTCCTTTTGAAAGTTATTTGGAATGAACTTTAGGGGATAATCATGCGCGCCAGTCATTTATTTATTTAATGTAAAAGGTAAAAGGTGCACACGGAGAAACTTTTAATACCACTAATTCTTAAAACTGGTGAGACATTTTAGTATGTTAGGTTAGATTCAAGGGAAAAATGACATAGGTTATAGAAATTGCTATTGAGACTATCAAAAATACTCATTCAGTATATATTTTACAGTTCTTCATAAGGAAACTAACGAAAATTAGTATGTTGTTTTAGAAAGAAAATAATAATTTTTGCAAAGTTGGGAAAGCCATGAATTAAAAAGAAACACAACAAATTAATTGTCTATAGATACTCATAGAGACGATAGTGATACTTGGATCTGATGGTAGATGGCATTAGTGTATGTCACTGTAACTGTAGGTAAATATATTTAACACGACGTAAGAACCTAACCTATATTATTAACGCACACACGCACACGCAAGTAAAGACACGACGATTGGTCACGGAAACCGAAAGATCGCACGATTCGTTAGAAGTACACAGCTGAATCGTCCTTATATATTAAACGAGTGGAAAAGTATGTGCCTTCGAGAGAGAGCATTTTTTAAAATAACTTACTAATCAAATTATGTAAATAAGTAAAAGTCGTGAAAAAAATTATGTTATATTGAGGAACAGTTCTTGAATTTAATTTGGCATGAGGAGACATTCACGTTTATTAATAAAAGGTTTTTTTCTTTCATACACGTGTGAATTTCAACTTCGAAAACATTAGGGTTAGTTCGCGACGTCAGGTGATGGACTCGGTGATGCTCGGGCGAAATCGGTTAAGTCCGCCCGCAGTCCTTCCAAAATTGGTATGTTACGTTAGAATGTCTGTTATATATTCTATCTATATGTGGAAAAAAGGTTAGAATTACCGTATTATTTCACAAACAAAAACTAGCATTTTATTCTTTTCTAAAGAAAATCCCAGGCGCGAGCTGACAGTGATTTCAGGCTTTACGAAGCTTGATTGAGGGTTGGTCAGTATTGGTTGAAGATTGGTGGGACAGCGAAAGCAAGAGTTCGGAATAGTAACATCGATGTAAACCTGACGCTCAGTCTTTGTTGAAGACTGGCGTTCAATCTTCAATCAATGCTGCGGAAGCCGAAAGCAGGACTGAACAAGACTGCTTCCACTGTTCCCAAATTTACAATTTTACACGCTTCTCACGCGTTCATTCAATATAACGTGAATATATTAATTATTATTATTAATAACAAACAGTATTGTTATTAATATATATGTATTTACATATTTAATGACAATAAGTTATTATAATAATTATATTATTTTCATATAAATATTATATTACTAACAATAAATGTCATTTAACATAATAATATTGAAAAATAATTTTAGCAAAAAAAACACAGTTTGTGATAATTTGTACATTTTTTAACTTCATTTTTAACAGACTTTTAATATTATTTACAAACAAAGTTCACAAGTTTTTATTCACAACACTTATTAATTATACAGATTAAATAGTAATTTTATTATTTTATGTAACGCTTATAATGAAAAAATCCGCTCGCATGTGGGGATCGAACTCACGTCCCCTCGCCCCAGACGCATTCCGGAAGTTCTTGACGCAACCACTTAAACCGCACGGCCACTGAGTCTCGATGGGAGCTCGGGCTAATCTAATATATTAATGCCAGTGCCGTGTATTTTGTTACTTATAAGGGCAAAGTGAAAACTATAACTAAAAATTTTACACATACTAATTCTGAATTATTTTAATTATTAAAAATGAATATTAAATAACTCATAATAAAATTGTAATCATTACAAAATTCAACTTTTAAAACATTTTACAATTAAAAATATTTAATAGATAATTTAATAAACCTCGATAAATAATTGATGTTTTTTATTATTCAGTAACAACATTCTTAGCATTTATTATTAGATATATTAATAATATATTATTTAAATAAATATAATTTGGAATAATAATGAATTATAATGTTAAATATTATAATTATTATTAATTATAATAATATTTATTAATTGAATAATAATTATTAATAATTATAATAATTAATTAATAAATAAATAATAATTAATTAAATTAATATTAAAAGTTAACATAATTAATAAAATGATTAAATATGATGCAGTGTCAGGAATATTTATTGCACATTTTAATTATTATTTATTAATTATCTATAATAATTTTGAAAACATTTATAAAAAAAATTGTCCATTTAACTTCCTTCAAATATGAATGTTACAATTAATAATATATTTATACTAAATAAATATAAATATTTATTTATCAATTGATAACTTAATGTTAATTATTATTATTATTATTTGAAACAATTATTATAATATTATTTAATTAAGTGAACACGGTAATAAATAAAGATAAACTGAATATTGTGTAAAGATTGATTCAAGCTTGAATCAAGACTAGATGTTCGAGCTTCACTCATAAAGATTGACCGAGTCTTGAATCGAGCATGGGACGAGCATTGGGTCCAATGTTGAACCAATATTGAACTAATATTGATTGACAGTGATGTAAAGACTGCTTCTACTGTGAGTTACCCACACTGAGAGTTCAAGACTCAATCAACCTTTAATCTATCGTCAGCATTGGTCTTTCGCGCCTGGGAATAAGACTATTTCTAATGCAGATAGTAATTTTTGTACACCGAAGGTTGCTTAATATATAACGAACTTATCATATTTTCGTATTAATGTTGAAATTATTAGCACAAAGCACGAAAAATCCTCACATTCTAACGTACTTTTAGAATAAAGATAACCAAATATATTCAATATTAGAAGAAAAAGTTTCTCCGTGTGCGGGAGAAAAATTGCAAAAGAAGCGAGCGTGTAAAAGAACCCTGGTAAAAATTTCAGACTAATTCCGGATTAAATACGGACAGATTATTACGTATTAGTCCGAAAATTGTACGAAAAAGTTCCGAAAATGATCCGCGCTAGTCTGATATCAATCCCGTGCAGAAAATGCCCCACTTTGCCCTATTTAAAACAGGGTTCTGGTCAGGGCCTCGACAGTTTTCCCTATTAAAATTTTTTTTTTTAATAAAGTTTTTAGAATTCCTTTTTGTTGTAGAAGCTATTAACCATGAAAGGCAATCATTATTTTAGTTATTTAATAATTTTTTTATTTTAGGGGTTTGACTAGAATTCCTAGCCAGAACCCTAGGTAGGGTGTTCATTAGATTTTAGATAGGGTACTGATCAGGGCCTCGACAGTTTTCCTTGTTTAAATAAAGTGTTAAAAATTAAATCTCTAAAATTACTTTTAATAAAAAATAATGGACAATTGAAGAATACAATTAAAGGGAGTAATTATACTATCGTTTTGAATAATTTTTTTATTTTGTGGGTTTGACCAGAATTTCTGGGCAAAACCCCAAGTGAGGTGTTCACTAGATATTAAATAGGGCTCTGATCAGGGCCTCGACAGTTTTCCCCGTTTGAATAAAGTGTAAATGAATTAAGTTTTTTAAATTAGTTCCCATAATAAAATTATAAACAATTGAAGAAATTAATTAAACGGAGTAATTATACTACATTTTTAAGAATTTTTTTATCTAATGGGTTTGACCAGAAATTCTAGCCAAAACCCTAAGTGGGGTGTTCACTAGATATGAAATAGGGCTCTGATCAGGGCCTCGACAGTTTTCCTCGTTTTAGAAGCATGTAAATAAATTTAATTTTTTAAAATTAACTTTTTTAAAACAGTTATTTAAGTTAAAAAAGCGTGTTCTTTTAAAACACTTTATAAAATAATTATGGTAATATATTTAAAAAACGAAAATACATATAATTTTTTTTTCTTTAAGTACAATATTATAATAAAGTTTATTTATTAATAATAACAACTAAATTATAAATAACGAATAATAATAGTTATTAAATAATTAATTATTATACATTTATTTAAAAATAAAAATTATGAATTTAAAAAATAATAATAAATAAACAATTATTAATAAATTATACTTAATGAATTTTAATAATTGTTAATTTATAGTATGAATTTATCATTTAGTTGGTATAGATATATATATATTATATTGTTTTAATAATAATTATTATTTTATAATGTACTAGCTTAAAGTGACAAAATGATTCGGAGAGATTGTTAAATTTAACACCTTCAATATTTAATAACTATTTTTTAAACATAATTAATAAATTTGAATAAAATATTTATTAAATAAATATTAATTATTACTTATACATTTGAAATCAAAAATTATAACCTTTATTAATATTATAAAATTAAGGAGGCAGAAAGGAGCGACAACCTCCAAAAGAAAAATGAATTAATCATAAAACCAAAAATTATATTTTTCAAAAATTTTTAAGTTTTTCTATTCTTGAAATTATATTATTTTTATCATTTTCACTTTTAAATTAGTCAAAATGACTATAATACCTTATTATGTTATGTATAAATATGTTGTATATATAATGAATATGTTCATTATGTTTCTAATATAATAATATTTTTAATTACAGTAATTTTATTGTAATTTCTTTTGAATAAAATTAGCCTCACAAAATAGGGCAATTTTAAGAAAAACTGACGAGGCCCTGACCAGTTTTTCCCTAAGTAGGGCATGGGTCGGGAACAGCGTCACACACTAGTCGGGCACTGGTCAGTTTCTCTACCCAGAGCCACACCAGAGATCGGGAAAACTGTCTAGTACCCTATCAGGCCCACATTTTAATTTCTGCACGGGTCCGAACGAAAACCTGAATCCGAAAACACACCTCCGGAGTAATCCTCAATGTCTACGAATTCAGTCCGTAACACAGGCACACAAAAAAATAAAAAAGTCAAAACCCAGAGGTTACACCCCCCTATCCCCATGTCTTTGGGGTCGCTAAAACTGAATATGACCATTAAAAATTTTTTTCATCGGCCATTTTCCCGCTACCACTCCCTTACACCTGCTCCCGGGGGTTGGAATTTCAGTTTTAAAAAAAGTGGAGTAGGGTGTCTATTCTTATGTTTTTTGGGTCGCTTGAACCAAAAAAGACTACCAAAATCAAATCCTTTCCACCTCCGATTCCCTACAACTCCCTTAACAACCCTGGGGTGAGGGGTCGAAATTTGAATTTTCACGAAAAGTCGATTACGGTGTCTAAACCTACGTTTTTTGGGTCGCTGAAACCAAAAAAGACTACCAAAATCAAATCCTTTTCACCTCCGACTCCCTACAACCCCTTGCAATAATTTTTTTCAAATAAAACGAACCGATTTTTGGGAAATTGAAAATTAAATATTAATTATCAAAAATTATTGCAGGGGGTTGTAGGGGGTCGAGAGTGGAAAGGATTTGATTTTGGTAGTCTTTTTTAGTTTCAGCGACCCAAAAAACGTAGGTTTAGACACCGTAATCGACTTTTCGTGAAAATTCGAATTTTGACCCCCCCGGCAAGAAGAGGTTGATTAAAATAGATTAAAATATATACAAATATCGCTAAATTCTGAATCATTTCAATGCCAAACTTATGTCATTTTTGAACTCCCATGTTTTAATTCATTTAAAGATAATTCATCTGCACACATTTATATTCTATTTAATTCGGTATACATTTTACTTCTTATTGGGTAATTAGAATTGAAAACAATTTTATTCTGTTTAATACCATAAAATTTGTAATCATTAGAATTCCATTTATGACTTAAATATTGCTGACACTTTAATTCGTTTTAATGAAAAGGTAATAAAATGCATTAAAATGACTGCATATATGGTCAAAATTCAATATGCTTTTAATGCCAAACCAATGTCATTTTTGAAATTTTGTGTAAACATTTTAATCTATTTTAATCAACCTCTTCTTACCGGGCCCCACCTTTCGGGTGTTAAGGGGATTGTAAGGGATTAAGGGAGGGAAGAATTTGTTTTTGGTAGTCTTTTTTGGTTTTAGCGACCCAAAAAACATAGGAATAGACACCCTACTCCACTTCTTTTTAAACTGAAATTCCAACCCCCGGGAGCAAGTGTAAGGGTGTGGTAGCGGGAAAATGGCCGATGAGAAAAAATTTTCATGGCCATATTCGGTTTCAGCGACCCCAAAAACATGGGGATGGGGGGGTGTGACCTCTGGGTTTTGACTTTTTTATTTTTTTTTGTGCCTGTGTAATAAGTCCGCAACAATCCGAATTTATGACCGATGAAGAATTCTTCTAAAATAAGTACGGAATTATCCGAAATCAATGTGTAAAAAATACGGAATCAGTCCGCAACAATCCTTATTTAATATAGTTAAAAAAAACTTAATCCGTAAAATGTCCGAAGCAATCCGAACTCTGTAAGCAAGAAATCCGATATTAGTTCGCAACAATTTGAAATTAAGTGTTGCAAAATCCTATTCCGAAACAAGTACGAAACAATCCGAAAACTGTATGCAACGAATCCGGAAATTGTCTGCAACAATTGGGATTTAATCCAATTGAAAGACATAATCAGAAACAATCCGAAATCTGTATGCTAAGAATCCGAAAATTGGCTGAAATAATCCGGATTTAATCCAATTAAAAGGCATAATCCGAAACAAATACGAAATAATCAGAAATCTGTACGCAAATAATTCGACATTAGTCCGCTTCAATTTGGAATTAGTGTAGTAAAATCCTATTCCAAAACAAATACGAAACAATCCGAAATATGTACACGGAAAAAAAAATCAGCCTAATAATGCATGGAGTCTATTGGTTCGATTTTTACATGAGCCCATTTTGCAAATATCACACAGGAGTTTACTAAAAATGCATGGCTTTTGTGACTTTTGCCACAGCACCATGCGAAAATAGGATGGATTCCAAGCTAATCACGCATGGTAGTGTGCGTGCAATATACACAACAGACGCTCATGTGTTTTTAGCCTAGTATTTTTTTCCGTGTATATGATAAGAATCCGGAAAAAGTCCTATTAAATCCGTACATATTATTGTGGATTAGGACGATAATTTTACGAAAAATATCCGAAAATGATCCGCATTAATCTAACGTTAATCCGAGCGAAATTATGAATCCTAAATCAGTCTGGAGTAATATGCTGCCGTCCAATGTAAGGAGACACATAAGCGCCAATGTCGCTTAGGTGTTTATTCTTATGTTTACACTATACAAATTTCGACCTAAGCGACAATGGCGCTTATGTATCTTCTTACATTGGCGACGGCAGTATGAATATCTATGAATTAAGTACGTAATTATTACGCAACAATTCGAAATTATGTCCGTTAAAAAATTCATCTAAAATAAATACGGGATAATGCGAAATCAATATGTAAAGAATACGAAATCAGTCGGCAATAATCCGAAAGTAATCCACTTGAAAGATTTAATCCGAAACATGTATGGAACAATCCAAAATCTGTATGCAAAGATTTTGGTATAATATTGAATTTGTATATTAAAAACAATTTCTATTAAATTCAGATAAATTAAAACTGTAAATATATTTTCGTATGACATAAACCTGACCATAACGAGATTAATTCCGGACTTAATCGGGCTAATTTTACATTTGCAAGTTGCATATTATCAGACTAACTTCGGACTATAGATTGGACTAATTCCGGATTCACTGATGGTTATACAAAAACCGTATTGAGTTTGGATTTATCCGGCCTAATTCTGAGTGACAAAAATCTGACCATAAGCAGACTGTTTCGGATTAGCTGCGGATTCACTGGTTAAACCAATCGGATTACTTCTGCATTTACTAGTTGCATATGATCTGACTAACTTCGGACTAATTCCGGATTCACTGATGGTTATACAAAAACCGTATTGAGTTTGGATTTATCCGGCCTAATTCTGAGTGACAAAAATCTGACCATAAGCAGACTGTTTCGGATTAGCTGCGGATTCACTGGTTAAACCAATCGGATTACTTCTGCATTTACTAGTTGCATATGATCTGACTAACTTCGGACTAATTCCGGATTCACTGATGGTTATACAAAAACCGTATTGAGTTTGGATTTATCCGGCCTAATTCTGAGTGACAAAAATCTGACCATAAGCAGACTGTTTCGGATTAGCTGCGGATTCACTGCGGTTAAACCAACCGGATTACTTCTGCATTTTCTAGTTGCATATGATCTGACTAACTGCAGACTAAAGCGGACTAATTACGGATTCAATAGTTATAAAAAACGGTATTGATTTTAAACTTAATTCAGGGTGAAAAACTCCACAATATATCGTATTGTTGCGGGACGCATGATTATTCCCCAAATGTCATTTTTCCGAACTGCACTTTTGCGAATAGTCATTTTTGCGAAAAGCCATTTTTGCGAAATGTCATTTTTACGAATAGTAATTTTTGCGAAAAGCCATTTTTGCGAATTGTCATTTTTGCGAATCGACATTTTTACGAATTGTCACTTTTGCGAATTGACATTTTTACGAATCGACATTTTTACGAATTGTCACTTTTGCGAATCGACATTTTTACGAAATGTTATTTTTGCGAATAGCCATTTTTGCGAAAAGTAATTTTTACGAATTGTTGTTTTTGCGAATTGTCATTTTTGCGAAAAGCTATTTTTGCGAATTATCATTTTTGCGAAATTTCATTTTTGAGAAATGTCATTTATGCGAATTGTCACTTTTGCGAATCGCCATTTTTACGAATTGTCACTTTTCCGAAAAATCATTTTTGCGAATTGTCATTTTTGCGAAAAATACAATAGTGAATCTATATATACCTACAAGTTTACTATTGTATTTTTCGCAAAAATGACAATTCGCAAAAATGACTTTTCGGAAAAGTGACAATTCGTAAAAATGGCGATTCGCAAAAGTGACAATTCGCATAAATGACATTTCTCAAAAATGAAATTTCGCAAAAATGACAATTCGCAAAAATAGCTTTTCGCAAAAATGACAATTCGCAAAAACGACAATTCGTAAAAATTACTTTTCGCAAAAATGGCTATTCGCAAAAATGACATTTCGTAAAAATGTCGATTCGCAAAAGTGACAATTCGTAAAAATGGCGATTCGTAAAAATGTCAATTCGCAAAAGTGACAATTCGTAAAAATGGCGATTCGCAAAAATAACAATTCGCAAAAATTACTATTCGCAAAAATGGCTTTTCGCAAAAATTACTATTCGTAAAAATGACATTTCGCAAAAATGGCTTTTCGCAAAAATGACTATTCGCAAAAGTGCAGTTCGGTAAAATGACATTTCGGAAAAATGACATTTGGGGAATAATCATGCGTCCCTTTGAAAGAGAAAAAGCAATTTGTTTTTATTCTGCACACACTTCCTGAAATTTGTGTCTCACGAAATTTTCTTATAATTTCTTCCTTAATCAGTAAAGTTATTTAAGGAGGAATGGTATAGAAATTCAAAACATTCAGAATCTTTTGATATTTTGGGAAATGATTTGCTTTTATATAATAAAGTTACCCAACAAATTTCAGAATTTTTCACTAAATAGTTTACAAGTTAAAAATTATTTAATTTAACATTACCTCTTATGGGGAAAGGACGAATTTGCATGTTTATCATTAAAAATTTAATACTTAAAACATTCAGAATTTTTTGTAAAAATTGTATCTTGAAGGTCAAGATTTAAGCTTTATTAATCACGAAGGTTCTTTTTTATTCACTAATTAGTTTAAAAGTAATTAATTAGTTTCTGGAAGAAAACTAATTTTATGACAGACAAACAGAGAAAACGTGGCAACACTGCATATAAAAACTCACATGTGACAGCTGTTTAGTGGTACATAGAACCAAGAGATGGCGCCAAAGGTACCAAAAATGACAAATTTTCATTATTTTTAACTACACAAATGCAAATCATAACAAACCACAACACTTGGCACTGTTACCAACGATCAAAAAACAAACTACTTGCATTGCGACGTTGTCACGATTATACGCTCATTACAAATTGTTATTTGACAATGTTTATAATTAATAACATTAATATTACAGCATAATAAGACACATATATACGTAATAATAGCATTTTTTTAAAGTTTGCAATGGAATACTCGATAAATCCGAAAATAATTTTTAGAAAATTTCAGTAACTTTTATTTTTTTAGGTTTTAAATTCGTACAGATAGTAACAAAAATTATTTTCTGCTTTTATAAAAAAAATTAATTTCATTAATTTATTATCTTTTCCTTATTTAATATATACTTTTTAATATTCATTGATGTCTACTTTTATGATTTCAATAAGAAAAACTGCTATATGTAGCTTAAATAACAAAATTACAAATTCCCCTAAGTGTCACAAACTTTTGTCCCGATTAGGTATACCATTCCTACTTAAATTACAGCTTTTCAATAGGCCAAAAGATACTAAATATATTATCAAGGTGGTCAAAAGTTTCAGATTATCAATTTCCCTGACAATTTACTGACAGTAAAATTATATTCCCTGACAAAATTCTTTTTGCAGGAAAATAGGAAAGTTTACAGAAAATGAGTAAAATTTATGAATTTTAATAATTTCTAAAAATAACAATTACATAGTCAGGTCTCGCAAAGTGTCGTTTATTTATTTGTCTCGCAAAGCGTCGTCGTTCAAGAACCCGACATGTGTCACTGTCCCCACTTTTTTTACCCTCTCCAATGCGAAAAATCGACTTTGCCAAAACATAAACCAATGAAATGACAACTTTTACTGAAGGGGCGTGGCTTAAGCCAATGACACTTACTGAGACAGACGGTCCCAAAAAATTTCCAGTGACGACACTTAACGAGACCTGACTGTATAACCCTTCCTGAATTCAATTATTTTCTATAATTTACTACCGAACTTTATCTCTACATCAATTATTTAAATAATTTTCCGAAAGTTCTATTAGAATTCAATTACTTAAATATACAAAAAGTAAATTTTTTATAATAATTGTAATTGTCTATGTTATTAAGGTATAATTTTTTCTAAAAATTATAATAAAGAAATTCTTACAATTATTTTTTTTTTTAATATTTTAAAATAATTTTTGAAAGATAATAGTTTTTTAATTATATACAATTGAAACATTTCCAAACAATTAAAATTTTGTAAAATCTTCTAAAAATAATTGAAGTTTTGAAAAAAATAAATAAAAATTTTAAAAATCTAAAACAGTATATTTTTATCAATTTTGAAAATATGTCTGTTACAAACCAGAATAATAAATTTATGTTGTTCCTTTTATTCGAGCTTTTGAGATGGCTCTTATTTAAATTCGGTTTGGGGAGGCACCAAGCTGCCAGGGTCTTTAAGGCCCTGTTTAATTGTGTGGGTTCGTGATCCTACTTTTAAAAGTTACCGTTTCTGCTTTGTTTTAACTCTGATAAATAATTATTTCAATTTACTTTATTTATTTCAGGAGTTTTAAAATAAATAAAATCAGATTTGGCATTCACATTAAAATTTTATTTTAACAAGATTTTAAGAAATTTACAAACTTGCACATGTTTGAAAGAGAATTAAAGTTGAAAGTAACATTAAATCATTGAAACGATACAGACTTACCGCTAAAATCCTTAATCCTACCGACAGGGCATAATTTCTTTTAGACGGCGCAGGCGCTACGCGCGCGGACTGGCGTTTTGTAGCTTTATTAAACGATAATAATTAAAATAATATTAGCTGTTAAGTACCTTGTACGTAACAATCCACCATGGAAATTTTCTGTTTTCGTCCCCGAGAACTTTTTGCTTAAAAGATAATACAGAAACCACATAAAACATATTGTCAATTAAATTCAATTTACTTCTCAACTGTAGTTTTGTACGTCAAGTCGGTAGGATTAAGTTTCGTTATTTTAAACTTGCTTAAAGGTTTGCTCGATTCTTTGATATAATTGACATAATATTGATTTTTGGTTCAATAGTTTAAGGTATGTTTTTCGATGTCGATTAGTTAATTACTAGATAGCGCTACGTATTACTCCTAGATTTACAATTTCACAATGATTAACAGCTACAAATGTTTACATCTTAATTTTTTTTTTGAAAATCATAAGTTCAAGAATTTAACACAGGAGTATACATTTTACTAGATCAGACAAAGGCAAATTAGACTATTCTTGAAATTATAATTTTGTTGATTGAACTGTAGCTGCCATTGAAAGCTCAAACATGGCTTCAAATGAACGTTTGCATATCAAAATCTTTAATCTTAAACTTTATATATTTCAAAGATCAATGTGAGTCATTTCAATAAAAAAAATTTTTTTTTTAGCAAACTTCCATTTTTTTCACATTTGAACCTTCAATATTATTTCTTTTCATACAAAATTAAAATGTAGTCAATTAATTAGATTCATATTTTAATTGCAGAAATAAAAAATTAAAAAAATTAAATAATTAGTTATTTGAAATCTAAGTTTTTGATTTCGGACGTAATATTTATCTCAGCGGATCATGTTGCATATTATATTATGAAAACAAAATGATCCCTCGAGACTTACATATTTTAATTATTCTTATGTTTCTGGAGTTTTTTTTAAGTAAATATCAAAAAGAAATCGTGAACTCGGTGTTTATCGAGAGGCAGCAATCAATTTTACACGGAAAAAAAAAGTTCCCAGATATTTCAGGAATTATTTCCTAACTCTTGGATACGTGGTAACAGCTCTGAACTAGCGTCGAACATTCAATGGTAATCAATGAATGTTTGAAAGAAATTCGGGAACTGTATTAGAAAACGCTGTAAATAGTCCAATAGTCTTTTTTTCATTTCTTTCTCATGTAAAGTCCATGGCACTGGCCGCAACTGTTTCTGAAATTTTCGGGAACTCGTCAAGGAATCTTGGTGCGCAGAAACTGTGCGCACCAGTCTCAACGTCAGTAAGACTTGCGTGCCTTATATATTTATTTTATGCTGAGGTATTTAACGCTCCTGTTTAGCTCACGTGGATAAGACGCCGGACTTCTATTCCTCGGGTACGCGAGTTCTGTTCCAGCCGCCGTCGATTTTTCTCTCATATGGTTTTTTCTATTTCAGAAACTTAATAAAAAATAAAAATTGTATGTGATCTTCAAGGATAAATGTGTGTGTGTGTGTGTGCGGACGTGTCAAGGAGGGGAAGTGGGAGGGGGGAAGCAGAATCTATTTTTTCTTGCATTCGCCTAACTTTTCGATTTTCTTGAACAGTTCCCGACTTTTTCAAGAACAGTTCCCAGTAAACGAAAACTAATTGAAATGAATTAAAAAGAATTCACAAAGAGCTTTCGTGAATCCCGCTTTGTGACAAATACGAATTGGAGCCATGATGCAATTTTCCTGAATTCGTGAAACTGTATTGAACTTCCGAACCTTCTATCCGTACCAATTCACTGGACAAGTTTTGAGCCTTTAATTTTTTTCAATTCGTTAGCACGAATTCAATGCATTCCTTGGCCATTTCTTTCGAATGCGAATTCGTTTGGACAAATTGGTACATATTGAATTAAATTCAATTGAATATACAAAGAGCTTGAGTGAATCCCGCTTTGTGACAAATACGAATTGGAGCCTACCAAAAATGTTAATTCGTTTCAATTCATTTGAATTAGTTTTTTTTTACTGGGTTTGCCGAGAAGTGGTGAAATAGTTATAATTTGTAGAGAAATACTAAATGACATATTTAAACGAGGCAACCTTTAGTTCTCTGTGAACTACCCGCCGTATCCAAGAGTTAAGAACGAAGTTCCCGAATAATCTTCGAACTTTTTTTTCCGTGTACAATTGATAAATTTGCTGAATACAATACAGCAATCATGGTTTTACACGGTAAACGATAGTTGTTTTTCTTTTGAGGTAATTTAAAATTCTAAACATATGATTAATTTAAGGTAAAAAGAATGATTTTGAAATTTGAAGATAGCTTTAATTTAAACCATAATACGATGTACTTAAAAAAACAGTTTCTTTTATCGACAGGCTTTATTGCACAGAACATTATTTTTAGCTACAATATTATTGGTTAAAACCTTTTTCATATTATCAAGTAAAATTGATTATTATTATTTTTTTTTTTAAACTGAATTCTCAACAATGTGTTCATCTATTACTCTTCAATTTGCAACTGAACAATGGACAACAACTAAAAAAAAGAACACAATTTTAATTCTTTAAAATCATAACATCAAGAATTTACGACATTTATTCTTTAATAATTTTGACAAATGCAAATTAGACTTTCTTGACATTGTAATTCTGTTTAATGAATTGTAGCAATCGTTAGAATTCAAATACATCGTGAGATAGCCGTTTGCTAATAATGGCTATTTTTTTCGTAAGGCACTTATTTTTTTTACAAATTAAAAAAAAATAAGAAATGTACGTATTCCAAACTGACATGTTATTAAACCTTCAATTTTAAAATTAAATTCGATCCATTGTTTCGTTTATACTTTGAGTTACAAAAATTGAAAGTTTATTTACATATTTTCTTTTATTGCTTGTTGTAACAAACTTTTTTTTATATCCAGGAAATTGTTTATACACCCTAAAATATAAGCTGTTTATGTTAGACTTGAAGCATATCACGGCGAATCAATTTGCATTACATATTCTGAAAACAAATCTACCGAATTAATCGAAATAACAAACAATTTTTGGTTTCTGTATTGTTCTAGTACAATACAGCAATCTTCATTATAAAGAAAATTGTCTTGTTTTATATTTAATTTCACGGAGAAAACTGGAGTATTCAACTATCTGGAGGGAAAAGTTAACTATTCAGTTTTCTCAGTGTTATGCTGAAGTTAATTTTTTTTAAATTGATTTAAATTAAACAAAATTAATTTTTAGATTTTAAAATGCCATGAATTTTAAATAAAAAAGGTTGATTTTAAAACAGAACAATTTTGTTTAACGCTTGTTGTTGCACAATGATACAGTTATAAATTTTGACGAATTGTTGAATTTCAAACAGGCGAAAGGAAGATGTTTCCATAAGAATGGTTCCATAAGAAGAATCTGAAGTGACTGGTTTGTATTATGAGGTGTTCTCCATCCTTTCTCATTATCAGTTGTTAGTAGATTAATTAATAGTTTTAATGATGATGAGCGATAGGTTGATTGAGAATATTTTCCTTTCTTTTAGAAAAGATGATTCATTGATAATTATGCCAAAGAAACTGGATTTTAATATATCTATAACACAAGAAAATTATATGATCATATAATACTTTAAGATTTTGTAGATTGTGAATAATTCTTCCCTTGTGGACTTTATTGAAGTTTGTTTAGAAGTGAGATAACCTGTTCTTATACACGGAAAAAATTAATTTAGTACATTTTACGAAACTAATTTTGGAATAGCGGATACGGAGAGGAGTTTAGTATAAGATAAAACAGAATCAATAGTAATATATGATGACTGCGTTTCTCGAAAACTCAAAAAAAATTCTATGGAATTCACAAATGATCGGTTGGACGTTCTAATTCAAGAGTTTTGTAAAATGTTTAGCCTGAAGCGCATGCGCCACGGAAAAAAATATTCACGGAGAAAAAAACGAATAAAGCAGAAAAAAGAATTTCTTAATGTACCAATGAGCTCTCAAGACCATTTTTTCTCGTCTTCTATAGCAGATAGATGATTGGTTCGACACATGTGACTGCACTCTACAACGCAATGGTTCGCTTGGATTGGCTTATTTTATTCTGACACTAACTTAACGGAAATACGCATACATATAAACGAATTCTGACGCAACGCACAAACAATATAACTCGCACTTGTAGATGAAAGAATTGAGTTTCTTTATATACTAACTGAGGAGATTAAAACTGCGCTTGTGAGAAATGTCAATATACTGAATATTAATTTTTAAAAAAATCATTTTTTTAAAAGTTATACAAAATATTTTATGGTTTTTAAAATAACATTTTTTGATTATAATTAGTTATAAAATCTCTATAAAATTTTTCAATTTTTAGAAAATAATTTTATTCTTAATTTTAAATTATAAATATATTGACAAAAAATTTTCAAAATTAAATTCAAACTCAAAAAATGTTTATATTAAATTGTCTAAAATTTGAAGTAATAACAGTTAAAACTTGAGAAATTAATATATATTGTCATCGGTAAATATTATGATAAACTATAAAATTTATTGGACTGTAAATTAAAAGAAATTAATAATAATTAAAAGTTTGGATTACAAAAGCACATAAAAAATGTTACGAATTTGGAACAATGAAATGTGAAATACGTAAAAGAAAACAATTATATCCAAATGTTACCGGCAGGTAAAGCAGTTCTCTTTTTCCTTCCACATATTATATCTATATACAGCAGACAAGTTAATATCGACGCGACGAGACAAGCTTCAACATATCTATTTATAACGCGACTTTTGGTACACCCCGTATAGAATTTTACGAAACTCTGTGTTCGAGGATTCACGATAGACAGCGAAGTGAAAACTCAAACCACGCGTTTTTAGATTGCACGAAACATTTTTACCATTTTCTGATAAAATGTTCACCAGAAAATACGAAACATTTCTACATTCAAGCTTGTTTTATAAATTACAACACTGGTTGCAGTTTCTCGAAAATTGTTCTGCTTAAAGTAGTGAAAGTTTCTGGGTTTTTGAAAAACTTCGTCAAGGAATCTTAAATATCCGCTAGTGCGAAATTAGTTTCGTAAAATCTGCTGAACTTATTTTTTCCGTGTAAAGCTTATTTAAAAAAATTGTTTTTTTTTACTTTGTTATTTGTAATACTCAAATATACACTTAGGCCAGACACTGCTATTGTGATTTTAGTTACATTGAAAAATTGTTTCTTATAACTGAATATTTCTATTTAATGACCTTTTTTCCCAATTATAATATTCGAGCCATTTTAATCATGTAACGAAACAATAATCTGAATACTACAGTCTAAAAGTGAAATTTTAACATCTAGAATATTTAATTAGTAATATTAGTTATAAATTAAATTAAAGAGAATAAGAATCTTTTTTTTTAACTATTTCATATAAATTTATCAATACATAAAATAAAAGTAGATTAATTGATTTTTAATTAAATTTGCTTGCAAGTAGAGATAATTACAAGAACGCAATTTACAATTAAATATACACAAACACTAAGGCTAGTTTGTTTATATGGTATAATTATTTTATTTTTATATTTAGTTTAATTTATATTTTTTTAAATTTGTACAATCTAAATTTATACTGCCTATATGATCATATTAGTTTTTCCTAATTGGTTTAAGAAAATAAAAGATATATATATATATTTTTTTTTTAATTGTTTTTTTTTTAGTTTTTTTTTTAATATTTCTTTTTTTTTATAATGCTAATTTTTAGAATAACGTCAAAGGAATTTATACTTATAGTCAATTCGGCCGTAAACGGTTATTGACTAAATTAAAATCAAAACAAATTAAAACTAAAAAAATTTATAGGATTATTATAATTTTAAGAAAACCTATCATCCTTCTTTCAAAGTTATTATGGTACTTTCCAGCATATAGTAGTATTATTTACAATTAATTTATTGTGTAATATATTTTATAAGATTATAAGATTTTTTTTTTTAATCAATAAACTAATTAGATAAATAATGACTTAATCATCGGTATATTTATTTATAATTAAAAGATTAAAATTAATTGTAAATAAATTAAATATATATCTTACTTCTTTTAATTTATTGCATTTAATCAAAACATTTGTACATCATACTTATTTATTTTGTGTAATAAAATCTTACTAACTAATATAACTAATAATATATATAATATTATTATAACTAATATGATTTACCAAATAAAACTAAATTACTAACTAAACTTCCAAACTAAACTAACTACCTTATTAACTGACTTACTGAACTAACTAACTAAATTAGCAAACTAGACTAACTAATTTACTGAATTAACTAAACCATTTAACTTTATAACATTCATCTACCACTATATCCTTAAATTATTAAAATTAATCAAATTATTTATTAAAGTTATAAAAACATCCAAAAAATTTTCTTGCAAGGCGTTTGGGATAAAGTTCGTGTACATCTCGTGGTTAAAGAATGATCCCATGAGAGTGATTACAGCTCTCGCGCAAAATCACGTACTTTCACCACTAGTTGTACTATATACTTTTTCACAATACAGTTATTGCAATATGATATATGTACGTAAAGATAAATGCTTAAAGTTGTTTCGCTTCTCTTGAAATTAGAGGTATAAT
This sequence comes from Leptopilina heterotoma, assembly GCF_015476425.1. Lineage (NCBI taxonomy): Eukaryota > Metazoa > Arthropoda > Insecta > Hymenoptera > Figitidae > Leptopilina > Leptopilina heterotoma. The sequence goes on along the minus strand of NW_025110946.1, from coordinate 232,559 downwards.
AAAGCTCGAACATATATAGTCATAGAATCATTTTTAGTAAGACCATTGTCAGTTTCTGTCATTATCGGAACTTCCAAATTCAGAAATATCAGAAATGGAAATAATTAGTTACTAATAATAAGTAATTATTAAGCATCATCATCTTACATAACAAATGTACAAGGTACTGCAAATTCACCAATTTCTAAGACTTTAGAAGGAGTAATATTATTTAATAATCTAGGAATACATTCGTCTTTCTAACTGTTGGAAATGTTTGAAAAATTAATATTTTTTTTATACAGTTAGACATAAGGTATATATTTACAGAACTATAATTTAAGTAACTTAGTAACTTTAAGTAGTGTAATTTTAATTGAAAATTGAAATTATTTGTAGTAAATTTTTTTTTTATTGAAAATGTTTTAAAATAGGATTTATTCTTCATATACAGTTGAATATGTTTATTTAAAGTATAAAATTGTTCAAGTTAAATTAATGTTCAAATTAGTAGTTGTTATTTTAATATGCGTCTATTAGTGCACTAAAAGAAATAATTAGTTCTAACTAATTTAAATTAGCCAATAAAAATCACTGCCAAATTTTAGTTGTTATTTTTATTTAATTAATTACTAGAATCTCTGGATAAACAAGTTAAATCCATTAATAGAAATTTTTTTAAGTTCATTTATAAAGATTATATTTTTGACTAATAAATTAACAGCAGCATACTTCACCAATTAAATTATTTTGGAAATTTAGTTAACTTAACCAGTTTTTTCATCGATATGCACACAGCATAATCTACAATTCTAATGCTGAGTAATAGATGCTCTTGGTGATTTTTTATAACTTCGGTTTAAAGAAAAATATTTTTGTCCAAAATTTATGTATTAGTTTCAAAATATCGTGAATTACTAGTTTAATAAGGAAAGAATCCAATCAAAACTGTCAAATTATTTGACAACATAAAAACTTCAATATTTAATTTTTTTTTAGTCCCTTTTTTAGAGAAGAAATTTTCGCAACCGACATCACCTTTTTCCTAAGGTAAAGCTTAGAATTACCAAATACTTTCTTCATACCAGCTGTGTCCTTGAAGTCAACCTTGCTGATTAAGCATGGTGGAACATGTGCCATATCATAGTTACGCTTATCTCAATTACTGATGCATGCCAGGACAGGAATCATTTATTTTAATTTGTAATTATTAAATACTTTAATTAATTGTTAATTAATGATAACTTGTTATTATAATTTGTTGTAAAAAAAATTTTTTTTTTTAAATAGAATTAGCCAAAGTATATCTTTTCTTTATTAAATAATTTCTTCACTTTTTTTTTAAATAGAATTATAATATTTGTAAGTTTCCTCGACTTAAAATAGAAAATTTATATATTCTTGCCCTTCTAGATGACATGCATCATTGTCCCTTTTATAATACAAAATACACAGATTATGTTAAGCTATAAGATATAAACATGTGCAAGTTTATCTTAAACTATTCATTTATAATTAGATTTGATTATATTTAAGCCTCATTTAGGTTACAAAAATTAAGAAATATTTTTTTTTTTTCAAAGATTGATTTATAATATTCCACGCCACCACGGAAATTTTCTGTTACTTGTAACGAAAATTTCCGTTTCTGACAAGGTGAAATTTAGAAGCAGAAGTAACGGAAAAGAAAGATTGAGAAAATTAATAGCGATACACATACACCATATATACCAGTTTATCTTTCATCCTGTATTTTATTATCAGTGTTAAAGAGTACTAGACAACAAAATGATAAAGCAGCAATGTCGATATAAATTTTTAACCCTTTTAAGAATCGTTGGTTTAGAGTTGCATTCGATCAAAAAGATTTTTTTTTTTAACTTGTTCAACTTTATTTGATTCATAATGAGTCTATGTTTTGTTTAGATAAATTAGTCATATTGTTATATATTAAGTAGTTTCGATTTGTAGTTGACTGTTAATATTATTTCTATACATTGTTAAAAAAAACTATTTCATATATTTTATTTCTTTTTTTTTTAATAATTATTTTTTTTTTAATAATTTGTATAAAATTTATACATTTATCGAATTTTTAAATAACATGAATGTAAGTCCTGGAAATATTAGTTTACATGATAGTAATTTAAAAAAATTTATAACTGTAACGTAATATTGTTGCCTAAGTGAATGTTTATTTTATAAACTTCAATTATATTTAATTTATATGTGATCAATACATGATTCTTACAACATTCTATGAATTAATAAAAATCTATTGTTAAATTTTTTGTTTTAAACAAATTATATAAAATATCAATTCTCAACAATGAAACACTGTCTGATTTTTTTTTTCGCAAGAGTCAGTGTAGAATACATTTTTCTCTTAATTTAGAGATTCACGAATTACAGGGTTCAGATCGACTTTAAGACTCAAAAAGAGTCGCTTTAGTCACAAATTCACAACAAAAGTCATGAAAAGTCGCATGAAATTTCCAAAAAAAATTTGCAAAAAGGTCGTATAAAATTTTAGAAAAAAAAAACAACAAAAACAGGCAGGATATTGTAAAAAATTGTAAAAAAAAATGACAAAATGTTAATGGGGTATGAAGAGTTCAATTACTAAAGAAATGTAATTAAAATTGTAGAAAATAAAAGTTGAATTGAACCCAAGAAAATAATTTTGAAGAAGTTGGAATAACAATATTGTTTCAATATAAAATAATAATTTTATCACTCGGGAATCTTTAATTAATTATAATAATCGTGGTATTCCCTTTTTCTGTCCACATCCGAAATCCGACCTCTGCATGCGTTTTGCCTCCTTCCCTTAGAAAACATTATTCGACAGTTGCTTGTATAGTATAGTATAGTATAGTATAGTATAGTATAGTATAGTATAGTATAGTATAGTATAGTATAGTATAGTATAGTATAGTATAGTATAGTATAGTATAGTATAGTATAGTATAGTATAGTATAGTATAGTATAGTATAGTATAGTATAGTATAGTATAGTATAGTATAGTAAGTATAGTATAGTATAGTATGTATAGTATAGTATAGATAGATAGTATAGTATAGTATAGTATAGTATAGGATAGTATAGTATAGTATAGTATAGTATAGTATAGTATAGTATAGTTAGTATAGTATAGATAGTATAGTATAGTATAGTATAGTCTAGTATAGTATAGTCTAGTATAGTATAGTATAGTATAGTATAGTATAGTATAGTAAGTATAGTATAGTATAGTATAGTAGTATAGTATAGTATTAGTATAGTATAGTATAGTATAGGATAGTATAGTATATAGTATAGTATAGTATAGTATAGTATAGTATAGTATAGTATAGTATAGTTATAGTATAGTATAGTATAGTAATAGTTGTATAGTATAGTATAGTATAGTTATAGATAGTATATCTAGTATAGTATAGTAAGTATAGTATAGTATAGTATAGTATAGTATAGTATAGATAGTATAGTATTATAGTATAGTATAGTATAGTATAGTATAGTATAGTATAGTATAGTATAGTATAGTATAGTATAGTATAGTATAGTATAGTATAGTATAGTATAGTATAGTATAGTATAGTATAGTATAGTATAGTATAGTATAGTATAGTATAGTATAGTATAGTATAGTATAGTATAGTATAGTATAGTATAGTATAGTATAGTATAGTATAGTATAGTATAGTATAGTATAGTATAGTATAGTATAGTATAGTATAGTATAGTATAGTATAGTATAGTATAGTATAGTATAGTATAGTATAGTATAGTATAGTATAGTATAGTATAGTATAGTATAGTATAGTATAGTATAGTATAGTATAGTATAGTATAGTATAGTATAGTATAGTATAGTATAGTAGAGTAGAGTAGAGTAGAGTAGAGTAGAGTAGAGTAGAGTACAGTACAGTACAGTACAGTACAGTACAGTACAGTACAGTACAGTACAGTACAGTACAGTACAGTACAGTACAGTACAGTACAGTACAGTACAGTACAGTACAGTACAGTACAGTACAGTACAGTACAGTACAGTACAGTACAGTACAGTACAGTACAGTACAGTACAGTACAGTACAGTACAGTACAGTACAGTACAGTACAGTACAGTACAGTACAGTACAGTACAGTACAGTACAGTACAGTACAGTACAGTACAGTACAGTACAGTACAGTACAGTACAGTACAGTACAGTACAGTACAGTACAGTACAGTATAGTACAGTATAGTATAGTATAGTACATCATAGTATAGTTCAGCACAGTACAGTACAGTGTAGTACAGTACAGTGTAGTACAGTACAGTACTACAGCACAGCACCACACAGCATAAAATAGTACTTCTCTGTACTATACTACACTTTCGTCACTCTTTAACCTCGAAAGTTGCTGCTTCGGAGCAGAGTTATGTTGAAAAAAAATGATGTATGCTACTCGCGCGTAAAGTTGATTATACGAGGGTGTTTTTTTTTTAATAAAAGAATGAATAATGGTAATATAATATTGTATGATAAATTTAATAGTTTGTATATTTATTGTAATTTATTTTTTACTCGAAGACAACTCTAATAGTAGAGTTGAGTAAGATTCTTTATACTCTTTATTCAAGAAGACTGATCTTACTAATCCTTTGTAAAGGGTAACTGTTAATATACTCGATTTAACTAAATGCATGTACACACAGGATACATTCCTTTTCTTCGATAAATAGCAAGCGAATTTGAAAATAGGGTATCAAAATTACACCACCACGGAAATTTTCTGATACTTGTAAAGGAAATTTAAGGAAAATCATTTAAGCAAAAATTTATTTAATATATTAAAAATAAATTCAAACAAAAGACCTTATTTACCTATTTCTTACAATTAATAAGTTTTTTCTTTTAGGAAAGTGTTTGAATGAGATAGAAGAATAAATAATAAAAAAATTGCATAATAAATGTAATTATTTTGAATATTTTTCTTAATAATTTTTTTTTTAAGGAGCTCTAATAATAAGGGACAAGTAAGATTCTTTTTACTTTTCATTTAAGAAAAGTGACCATACTAATCCTTTTGTAAAAGGCATTTAATAGTTTACTTGATATAAATGCGTGTATGTGTACACAGTGTATATTTTATGTTTACAATAAAATGGATAGTGTATTCGAAAATAGAGTACTGAAATTTCACCACCACGGAAATTTTTTTGATACGTGTAAAGAAAATTTTTTTGTAAAGATAAGAAAACATATTTTACTTTTGTTATAATAAATTGTAGGGTAGAAAGAATGTCATAAGTCACAAATTTTGTAATATGCAAATCATAGTTCGTCTTTCGTCTCTTTAGATGCGTGGACCAGGTGTCATGATCTTATAGAAATCTGATACGCAATGTTGAGATACGAGCAATTCACAGAGGATTCGCATATTAAAATTTTATTACTGAAAATTAGAGACAAATAACAAGTAAAGAAATTTAAAGAGTTTAGAAAAAATCTTATTGATTGATCGGTTAATTGATAAAGCAGTAAAATTATCCCCATAAAGAATATCTACGGTCATACCAAACCATTTCTTTTTTTTTAATGACAATCTCTATGATATCCTAAATAGGCAATTTTAGTATATCCCATGGATATTCTCTACATTAAGGAGAATAACTCATTCACACATTCCAGGTTATCCCTCGGATACTTCGAGGGTGCAATTTGTGCATATAAATATAATCATCAAAAAAATTAAATATTATTAAAAAAAATTCCATTATCAACCGTGGAATATCCTAGAAATATTCCAAAAAAATTTAATTTAACAACATGGTATATGTTCCGAATTAAGTTATTTACGAAATTGCAATTATATTAAAATATCCATGCAACATCCCTAAGATATCCCAAGAATATCCTCCTAATTTTTTAGTTTTATTTCCCCTTTTTTTTGATAATTTTTTTTTTATTTCAGGTTTTCCATTTCTTTTTCTTTATTTCATTTTTTTTTTTTGTTACTTTTTTTCTTAGTTATGCTATTTTTTTTATTTATATATATATATAATTTTTTTTTAATTTCATGTGTCTTTAAATGCGATTAAAATTATTATTAAGTTAATAAAAAAATTTGTATGAAAATTAAACGTAATACTATAGTCCGCTAGACACATGAAACATTACACAGGTCAACAAAAAAAGACTTACTTTTTTTTTATGAGATAGCGGAATGGTTTCCTATGTATTTTTGGACGCTGAACACGATCCTGACTTCCAAATTTGCCCATCACGTCAGGATTTTGAGAAAAGTGGGGGTAAAGACCCCAAAAACGCTTTTTTGAGGATTTTCAACATTTCTTTTCTCTTTAACCTGACGTGCTAGAGACTTCCACAAGGTCTTAAATTAAAGCTTGTAATGTGCACTACAAGACCAATATCCATAAAATAAAAAAAAATTAAATTTTTTTTCAAAAAATGGGGTTGAAGACACCAAAAATTTGTGTTTTTGGATTGCTTTAATAGACTTCTTGCAATCGCTTGGATTCGCTTGAAAATGGGTACTTGGGGTTTTTGGGGTCGCTGATTACGAATCCAATATTTGTTTGCAAAAATTTAAACGGCGAAACCAAGATGGCAGATGTAAGAATTAAGAATTGCTTGGATTCGCTTGAAAATTGTTATTTCAGGGTTTTTGGGGTCGCTGATTACGAATCCACCATTTTTAATTTTTGCAAACTAATATCGGATTCGTAATCAGCGACCCCAAAAACCCCAAGTAACCATTTTCATGCGAATCCAAGCAATTGCAAAAAGTCTATTAAAGCAATCCAAAAACACAAATTTTTGGTGTCTTCAATCCCATTTTTTGAAAAAAATTTTAATTTTTTTTTATTTTATGGATATTGGTCTTTTAGTGCACATTACAAGCTTTAATTTAAGACCTTGTGGAAGTCTCTAGCACGTCAGGTTAAAGAGAAAATAAATGTTGAAATTCCTCAAAAAAGCGTTTTTGGGGTCTTTACCCCCACTTTTCTCAAAATTCTGACGTGATGGGCAATTTTGGAAGTCGGGATCGTGTTCAGCGTCCAAAAATATATAGGAAACCATTCCGCTATCTCATAAAAAAAAGTAAGTCTTTTTTTGTTGACCTGTGTTATCAGTGACGTGTGTAAGAATACCACTGAAACAATATTCTTGAAAAGGATATAGAAATTTTAAAAACTGATTGAAACAGAAAGAAAATTTGTTTATTTATTGCAAGCACGATGGAAAAGCCTGGAATTGATCAAATTTATATCCTTGTAATCAGTAACTGTTCTGATTATTGTTATTTAATTTAGAAAAGACATAAATTTTAATTTTTTTATTAAACTTTGAAAGTTAATTATATTTAAAACTCCTGAAACTTCAAAGTATAGAAAGCTAAACATTTATTAAATCAATTACAGTCAGGTCTCGCCAAGTGTCGTTTTCAGTAAGTGTCATGACTCACAAAGTGTCATCGTTCAAGACCCAACAAGTGTCACTTTTCCCACTTTTTTTTACCCTCTCCAATGCTAAAAATGGACTTCCCCAAACCGGTTTGCAACATAAACCAATGAAATGGCCACTTTTATTAAAGGGGCGTGGCTTAGGCCACTGACACTTACTGAGACAGACGGTCTCAAAAAATTCCCAGTGACGACACTTAGCGAGACCTGACTGTACTTTGCTAATTAAAGATTTTAATAATTACAAATAGTTTATTAATATAATTTTAAAAAAAGGTGAATTATACTTGCAGAACTTATCAAATTTGGATAACGATCCCATCTTTTTAAATTTGAGATTAAGTAGATAAGTAAAAATGGACAAATTTGGGCATTTTATTCTTTATAAATAAAAAAATTGTTTTTTTAAAGGATTGTAGAGATTTTATAATTATGTTTATAGAAGAAAGAAGGAAAAGAGAAGAGAATAAAATTCTATTTTTAAACAGTGTAATAAACTTAACAGATTTAACACGGAGGCTCTCCTAGACGGGAAGATCGGGACTTACAACGGCGCTTCCTAGTGTAAAAGGAAAGAAGAGAATAAAATTTTCTTCTTTCCAAATTTCAATTTGAAATTCACCAGGATTCGACCAGAAGTTTTCCCAATCTTGCGGCCTTGTACCCACAACCGGCGATTTTGACTTACTAGTCGCTATAATCAGTTAACACTAATTCTAGCGATTACGTGTTTATAACACCATTTTTTTTTACAATTTCTATTTGAAAGTTTTATTCTTTACAAATAATTGAATGATATTTTATAGGCCAAATTTTTAAGAAAATGAATATAGAAGTTATGAATAAAATAAACTTACATTAAATTACGTAAAGTTTCATAAAAGAATTAATATTGTCCAGAATAAAACTCATTTCTATTGATGATTGGATTTCTGTATTCAATGCCTTTAGGTTGATCGAGTCGTCATCAACGACAATAGTCGGAGAGCCAAGATCAGATTACACGGTTGTCTTCAAGCACTTTTAGGTTTACCTAAAATGAGTCAAAATTGTGCTAACGCAGTTTTATCTGGAATCGGCCCAAGATTCCAAATTTTCATTTCCGAAAATCGTAGCTGATTCTTTTTTCGAAAAAAACCAAAAAAACATATATATATGGGCAATTCCACGTGAGATTTTAGTCGACGTCTTGAAATCGACCAAAAATATTTTTTTTCTATTCTGTATCGAAAAAAACAGATACGTATTTTTTTATTTTTGTTTAATTGTCCAAATTCTCGAGTTATGAATTTTCGAAATTTTGGACTTGTAATTGTAGACCTATATTTAGTAGCTTATAAGTCCGAAAATATTGAGTTTAGGAAAAATTTGTCACAGAATGAAAGTTTTAGTTTTCTTTCGACTTTTAAGAAATGTAAACAAAAAATTTTTTTTTAATTTTTTATTAAAAATTTTTTTTTTTTTATAAACAAATTAATTTTTTTTTATAAACAAATTAATTTTTTTTTATAAACAAATTAATTTTTTTTAACTTTAGCCCGGATTTTTTTTATTTTTTTTAAATTTATTTATTTCTTATAATATAGAGGAAGATTTTCCAAAAAATCCCGAGAGGTGGGACTGATGTGTTGAATGAGTTTTAAAACATTTTCAAAAATTACTTGCAATCATCACAGTGGGATTTTTTTTACAATTAACTTCTAAAATTGTCTACAGTGTATAATTTTAATCTATTTGAGAGTTCTTTTTTTAAATTAAAGGATCTACGCTGTATAGACAATTTTAGAAGTTAATTGTAAGAAAAATCCCACTGTGATGATTGCAAGTAATTTTTGAAAATGTTTTAAAACTCATTCAACACATCAGTCCCACCTCTCGGGATTTTTTGGAAAATCTTCCTCTATATTATAAGGAATAAATAAATTTAAAAAAAATAAAAAAAATCCGGGCTAAAGTTAAAAAAAATTAATTTGTTTATAAAAAAAAATTAATTTGTTTATAAAAAAAAAAAAAATTTTTAATAAAAAATTAAAAAAAAATTTTTTGTTTACATTTCTTAAAAGTCGAAAGAAAACTAAAACTTTCATTCTGTGACAAATTTTTCCTAAACTCAATATTTTCGGACTTATAAGCTACTAAATATAGGTCTACAATTACAAGTCCAAAATTTCGAAAATTCATAACTCGAGAATTTGGACAATTAAACAAAAATAAAAAAATACGTATCTGTTTTTTTCGATACAGAATAGAAAAAAAATATTTTTGGTCGATTTCAAGACGTCGACTAAAATCTCACGTGGAATTGCCCATATATATATGTTTTTTTGGTTTTTTTCGAAAAAAGAATCAGCTACGATTTTCGGAAATGAAAATTTGGAATCTTGGGCCGATTCCCGATAAAACTGCGTTAGCACAATTTTGACTCATTTTAGGTAAACCTAAAAGTGCTTGAAGACCACCGTGATTAGAAATAAGTCATCATCAACAACTGACGTCAGAGAGACAAATTTCTGATTTAACTTGAGACAGAGTTGTTCATATTTTCCAATTAGCGATAGGAGTTCTAAAAGAGGATCAATAAAATATTAGAATTCAATGTCTTAGTCATTAAGTCATCATCAACAACTATAGTCGGAGAGCCAAAATCAAACTTGGATTAAGTCGTCATCAACAACAAAAGTCGGAGAGCCAAATTCCAAGTTCTTTCCAAGACAGAGTTCCTTATATATATATATATATATATATTTTTAATTTTCTCGTAGTAATTAAGGAAGAAAGAAATTTTTTTTTAATTAGATTTGATCTGTACTGTAGTAAAAAATAATAAACGACATTTAAAAAATGAAGAATAACAATTAAAAATAGAAAATTTTATAAAGTCTAAAATGAAATGTAGAATAGGTAAAAATTAGATTATAGTATTAGAAGGTTAAGTTAAAATTCCTTTTAATTAAAAATGGTGCCACTGGTAACAAATGTTACCGGGTAACGAAGCAGGGCGGTAACGCGTAGGAAAATCCCACCGCTGCCACCATCAGCTTGTTACAAACCAGAATAATAAATTTATGTTGTTCCTTTTATTCGAGCTTTTGAGATGGCTCTTATTTAAATTCGGTTTGGGGAGGCACCAAGCTGCCAGGGTCTTTAAGGCCCTGTTTAATTGTGTGGGTTCGTGATCCTACTTTTAAAAGTTACCGTTTCTGCTTTGTTTTAACTCTGATAAATAATTATTTTAATTTACTTTATTTATTTTAGGAGTTTTAAAATAAATAAAATCAGATTTGGCATTAAATCATTAAATCAAGTAACATTAAATCATTGAAACGATACAGACTTACCACTAAAATCCTTAATCCTACCGACAGGGCATAATTTCTTTTAGACGGCGCAGGCGCTACGCGCGCGGACTGGCCGGTCGAGAAACAGGGATCCTCCATCGGGCAAAACACAAGTTGAATTTTGAAAATTAAGTCGTCTATGCGACCAATTTTTATTTACGCGAACTCGCGAATTATGTGGGGCCACTGCATTGAGACGGCGCAGGTACTACACGTACGGACTGGCCGGGTTAAGAAACAAGATTCACAATTGTTAAATATTTAATTAATTGGAATCTCACTCAAAACAGCTCTCACTGGACTCCGTCGGTTAGAAGATTCTATTAAATTTTTCGTCTGCCTTTCGCGTTGTACTTGATATGTTATACGCGGGCGTCCGACGCGCTGACGGGCTTAGTCGCGGCATTTCCTACTTTCTTGCGATCAACAGATCTGTCAGGCCGCAGCCAGGACAGGTGTTGATCGCTTGAAGAGGAAAATTGTACAGCAGCGATGGAAATATTGCGACAAGCCTCTACTCCTTGTCCTAATGCCAAAGTGGGGTAAATTTGTCAACTAAGGATTTTTAGAATTAGAAGTAGGGATGTTCTTGAGGCCCATTGGACTTTGCATTATGCTGACTTTTCCCTATTGAAAATCCCCATATGGGAAACCACTTGGAAAGCCACATGGGATCCTATGTCAAAAACCGTGTAAAACCCTACTTCCATGAAGGAAACCACGTGGTTTACCATGTGGTTTCCCATGTCAAACCATATGGAAAAATTGAGACAGGATTTTAGTTAGGAATAGACATGGGGAATTTGAACAGTTCATCTATGCATAAAACCATATCAAATCCCACATGTTTTTCCCAGTCAAATCCTAAACCGAATCCCATGAGAAAAACAGTATCATTTATTTATAATTATTTTCCCAAGTCAATCCCCAAGTGAAAAACAGTATCATTTATTTATAATGATTTTCCCATGTCAAATCCTAAACCAAATCCCATGTGAAAAACATTATCCGCCTTATTGAATATCCCTACATGAGAATCCACTTGGAATTTTACAAGGGATTTCACATAGGATTTTATATGGGAATTGACATAGCATTTCATGCAAGATTTCACCTAGGATTTAATGAGATATCACATAGTATGATTCCATGTGGTTTCCTACGTGGTATTCCACATGGTTTCCTTAGTAATGTTAAAGATTACTGTCGCACCTATACTTTCACCGCTAGGTGGCGAAAGTGACTTCTCTCGCTGTTGAGACGATTCTGGAAGTATATAAAAGCTGAGAACCTGTAGCAGAGAGGACGTGTTTCAAATGATCGTTTTTTTACTTTTTTGATGACTTGTAACACTAATACTACATATTTATTATTTAATTTTTTATTAAATAATTTTTAATCCTTTGAAAATTTCTTCATTGGATCTTTAATAAAATACTATGTGATATCTCATATTAAATCATAGGTGAAATCTTGCATGAAATCCTATGTCAATTCCCATATAAAATCCTATGTGAAATCCTTTGTAAAATTCCAAGTGGATTCCCATGTAGGGATATTCAATAAGGCGGATAATGTTTTTCACATGGGATTTGGTTTAGGTTTTGACATGGGAAAATAATTATAAATAAATGATACTGTTTTTCACTTGGAGATTGACTTGGGAAAATAATTAAAAATAAATGATACTGTTTTTCACATGGGATTCGGTTTAGGATTTGACTGGGAAAAACATGTGGGATTTGATATGGTTTTATGCATAGATGAACTGTTCAAATTTCCCATGTCTATTCCTAACTAAAATCCTGTCTCAATTTCCCATATGGTTTGACATGGGAAACCACATGGTAAACCACGTGGTTTCCTTCATGGAAGTAGGGTTTTACATGGTTTTTGACATATGATCCCATGTGGTTTCCCATATGGGGATTTTCAATAGGGTTCTGATTGCATGCAGTTTTCGTGAGAACGGAAACGGCGTTGTTAATTTGATACTTTTTAGAAACTATTTTTATAACTAAATATATAAATTATAATTATATTGTAAAGAAAGAATTTTTTATTTATAATTATAATTTATTAATAGTTATAAGTGTTTAATATAAGTTGTATAAATAACGTTATATTGATCCTACATTTTATAAGTTACTAGTATATGTACTTTGCATTCATAATTATACATATACACATATACATGCAACTTACAGTCCTCCGGCATTTTATTGTTAACAATAAGTTACAATAAAATGTTTAGCTATTATCAAATTATTTTCTGTAAATTTGGAATAGTGCATAAAACGAATAAAATATATACGCTTCATAAAGCGTTGAGTCAGCCTCCAAATGCATGTGCATTTGTTATGATATTCTAGTCCCTAAGTTTGTAGGCCCAAAGGGGAAAAAGGAAGGAGAGACAAGAAAAGACAATAGGAGAGACAAGGCAATGAGCAGAGGCATGTGTAGCATGCTTGTATGTGTGCCCGTAACGCGAAGAACTCAAGGGTGTGGTAGTGTTAGATCTTGTAGCCATCGGAATCAGTGGATGTGCACGTATACACCCTGGTCGTCTCAATCCATGTGTGAAATGCATTACTTTTGATTATTTTCAAATGGAGGTTTCATTTATTATATAAAAATTTTAGAATTAATACTGTTCATAAATTTATGCATCTAATTTATAAACAGTTTATAAAGTATTTAATAATAAACATGTTTTACTATTTCTGTCCTATGTTTTGTAGCTTTATTAAACGATAATAATTAAAATAATATTAGCTGTTAAGTACCTTGTACGTAACAATGTCATTGAAAATATTGAAATTAATTAGAAGCTAATTTTCATTAATTTTCATTTTTAAATTTACATTTAAAGATTTTTCATTAAAATTTTTGATAATTCAATTATTTTCAAAATTCACAATGAAAATTCTTCAAAAGTTGATTTTCAAAAATTGTAACAAAATACATACTTGAAAAAAATAGATAATTGTTTTCAATTAAATTTTACAAAATTTCAATTATTTTAAAAAATGATTCAAGAATAATTTTTGAAAGATTTGTTATAGTTATTTTTCGCACTATAAAAATGAAAATAATTTGCATTTTATACTAAAAGATGTGGTATTTTGTTGCAATATTTGGAAGAAAAGTCGAAAAGTCGTAATTTTTGAAAATAAATCGAAAAAAGTCTTAATTTTCTTAATTTCCCTGACAAAGAATTTTTTTTTTCTGTTATTTCCTTGACTTTACTGACAAAAATTTTGATTTCCTGACATTTCCCTATTATAATAAATAAATTATAAGCAATAATAATAAAAATTTAATATTATTTATTAATAATACTTTTTCACCCTTTTTGTTAAATTGTCTCTACTTCATAATATACATATTTAGTTGTTTTTTTAAAACTTTTTTCAATAATTTATCTAAACGTTAGCTTGCCCGTATATTGAAATATTAAAAACTGTTTATTTTGACTGACCACCAAATAGAGTCCCTTTTTTATTTGGCCAGATTTAGATATTAATTGTATCTTTTTTTAGATACACTAACCAAATAAGAAAACAAACTTATTCCACCAGTTCACTGCGGCAGAATATTTAAACCACCTTATTTTGACAGTTAACTGGGAATAGACACTCCGTTTAATTTATATATTTACATTGCAAGAATTTTAAATTATAGTAGTTATAAATTATATTTTGAAATATGCAAGAGTAAAATAAAAAAACCGCTGCCAAGTTGTATATTTTTATAATTTTGTTGTTCATTTCATGAACACTTTGCTTCCTCATAGAAATAATAATAATTAAAATATAAGAATTACTTTTTATAAAAGGGTTAAAAATCATTAAATCTTGGTCCAAAAAATGTGTTAATAAACAAGAATGTTGAAAAAAATGATATTTTCCACAATTTTTGATTTTTCAAATACCAATAATTTCATAATTTCTGCCCGAATCAGGTTAAAAAATAGGTCAATCGAAACGTTTTTGAATGCTCTTCAAGTTGGTAATAATTTTTTGAAGTTACTTTTACATAACTTAAAAAAATTTTTATAAAAGTCTTATTTTTCAAAATTTTAGATTTTTAAAAGTTTAATATCTCCGGTTAATATGGACGAAAAATGTTCAATTAGGGCTCAAAAGATGCGTCTAAAAAAACTCTACAAAACTAAATACAAAACAAAACTAAACTTCTACATTTTTTAACAAAATTTTTAAAAAAGTCTTATTTTCCAAAATTTTTTATTTTTAAAAGTTTAATATCTCCGGTTAATATGAACGAAAAATGTTCAATTACGGCTTAAAAGATGCGTGTGAAAAAACTCTACAAAACTAAAGAAAAAGATTTATAAGTGTCCTAACATTTTTTTAAGTTATGTCCAAAAAACGTTTTTTTACAAATTGAAAAATGCAAAAAAAAAATAGTTAAACTTCATGAATCGGGCTGAAAATACTCTCATTTTATGTCCCCCGGGGAGACCTACAATTTAAAAAAAATTGAGGCCTTTAGCTCTTTCTCGTTCTGAGATATTGAGGCAAATGTAATGTTAGTACACACACACACACACACACACATCGGGACAAATTTTTAAAATCCGTTTTTTGAACTTCGGAGATCAAAATACGTCGAAATTTTTTTTTATTTATTTAGAACATTTATACGGGGAGTTCCTGTGCATATTATATAAAGTACTAAAGTATTAGGCATAATAAAAAAAAAATTATAAATATGTCAAAAAATGACAATCCAAAATTTTGCTAATACAAAGCTTCCTTTATGAGGAAGCAATTTCTAATATTATTGTATAATATAAAATTGAGTAGTCAACATAACCTAAAAATAAAATAATAAATCGATATTTTAGGCAAATTCGATAGATTTGCTTTTTCAAATCCAGGGTCTAATCACTTATTTTCACTTTAAATCAGGGACCGTCTCAAAAGTTTAGTTTCGTTTTAGTTTCTGAGTTGACACGAAACTAAATTAACAAAGCGACTTTAGTTTCGAGTCGGTACGAAACTAAACAAACAAAGTGATTTTAGTTTTCGTGTCAACTCGAAACTAATTTAACGTCTAAATATTAGTTTAGTGTCAGCTTGAAACTGAATTAACTGTTTGAATGAAGTTTCGTGTCGACTCGAAACAAAAGATTGAAAAACATAATTCGTCGGTTGGGTGCAGAAAGGGGCCAATTCAGATTAGTCGTGAAAAACGTGCCGTTTCAAAAAACACGTGAAGTTAAGTCTCCAATGTGTAAAGTGACCATACGTCCCGGATTCTGCGGGACTGTCCCGGATATTTCCCCTTCGTCCCGCAAAGGCTAGCGTCCCGCAAAACGTCCCGCATTTGACATAAAATGTCCTGCATATCCCGGAAAATAGTTGAGAATATCCTGCATCTACAGGTTAGCACAGTAGCGTATATAAGTGTGAGAGAGATAGACTTCGTGATATTTTAAGAAAAATTCAATTGTCAGAAACATATTTGATTCAATGTTACAAAATAAGCATAATATAAATATGTAAATGTCATAAGACGCGCCTTTGTTTCAATTCTGCTCCAATTGACTCCTACAAATTCCCTGATTCTTTTTTCTTGTGACAAATGACCTTTTTTTTTTACTAAATCATATAAATAAGCGGGCGTCCCGCATTGACACTATTTCCATATGGTCACTTTACCAATGTGAGAGAAGGTGCGCATCAATGTTTATAGCTATAGATATACCACATCATACTTTAGTATACCTATATAGCTATGAACATCGATGCGCACCTTGTCTTAAGTCCAACGCACAATAGGTTCGCGAAAGTCGTTCGCGAACGAGACACATGAGATAGACAAGGACACAAATATATCTCTGTCCTTTTCTAACTCATGCTTTGCGTTCGCGAACGACTTTCGCAAACCTATTGTGCTTAGGCCTTTATTGGAGACTCTCCTTGAAGGAGAGTCCAGAATAGAGTCGAAGTCGGTATGAGGGGCTTTCTACAACAGCTTTTTTTCATCGACAAGAGCAAAATGCACCATGCAAAATAGTTGCGCGCGCATCGTTTTCACACTGATTTCGATGAAGAAAAAACTGTTGTAGAAGCAGCCTGAGAAACCTGCCATTTGAGCTGAGATTTGAAAAACATGCCAACTAGGTAGTCCAAGTTGGGTGGGGGAAATTCAATATGGCTGACATCAGCTGATTTACCGGAGGACAAACAATGTGTGACGTTATCGTCGAATTTAACAATGTAAATAACGCCACTTTCATATTCTAACAACAGAAATACGAAAACTTTGCTGAGAACTCTACCCTAATGGTAAAACGCGGGAAGATTCAAAATCAAATATAAATAATTAATAATTAATCATATTTTGCAAAATTATAATTTATTATATTCTTTATTTTCACTATTTATATTATTTAAAATTCATTATTTAAACTAAACTCCAATTATAAATGAAATTATATCTCAAACATAATATAATATTATACAATTTCAAAGAACTCTTGAAGCCTCTTTCTATTAAACAACTCTAAAATTTGGAAGTAAACATAAACTCGAGATATACAAAGGATTCATTTTAAGTCGCCTGACCAAAGATTCTAAAAATAGAACGCAACAGAAAATTCAGTTTCTATCTTTTTCTTAGTAAATCTTTTGAGAGTAGACTAGGAAATGCGCACGTTGTTTTATCCCCACTTTCTCTTAGAAGGGCCTTAGAGGGGGAGTTCAGCAAGGGTTTCAAGTGGCTTTTGAAGGCCAAAGCAGATCAATTCTTTCTCTTCTTCTAATCAGACGTATTTCTTGTGAACGAAATTATAAGTTCAATATTGTTAAAATTAAAGGACTTAATCAAGACTGTTAATTTATAATTAAACAATTTACCTTCTTTTAAATAAAACAGAGTGAAATATATTTTATTATTTGAATTCAACCGCCTAACTTCCTACCTGCCAGGTGACTACTTCAGTAGTCAAAGCAAGAACAAGTTCGCCCTCTCTTAAAATTAAATTGTACCTAACCTGGGACGTGACAAATGCATTGAATTCAATGGGACAAATCAGTTTTTTAACCATAACTTTTTAAATATTCATTTTTGAACCTGTAATGGAAAATTATTCTTTATTTATCGAAATCTATTTTTTAAAACAATAAAATTAAATTTTCTGGTTTTATTGTTTTAAAAAATAGATTTCGATAAATAAAGAATAATTTTCCATTACACTATGGTTCCAAAATTAGTATTTAAAAAGTTATGGTTAAAAACTGATTTGTCCCATTGAATTCAATGCATTGTTTGTCCTCCGGTAAATCAGCTGATGTCAGCCATATTGAATTTCTCCCATCCAACTTGGACTACCTAACTCCGAATTGACTTTCATTTTTTTCAGTGCGTCCAAGCTGCAATGGAAACAAGCGATATAGTCGGTAGTTCGGCATCTCGGGGATGATGGCGCGTCCATCGACACAAATACATAAATATTGTGTATACAGATATAGGGTTGTAAAGTTTCATGAAACTTTGGAAAATGAAATGTTTCATGAAAGTTTCAATGCTTCATGAAACATTTCAAAGTTTCAAGTTTTAAGCGGGAAATTTCAAATTCAATGCAAGAAAGTATAATAATTAACGCATATTATTATCGACAAAAACATGAAGTATTATTATTTACTTTAATATCTTTCTTTAATTTTTATAAATAAAATAAATAATTAAAAAATATATTAATAATTTAATTTTAAGTCACTCGTTAGAGGTAATATTTTAGGTAATTTTTAGTTAATATTAACATAACTACTCTCGTGTTTTCGGATGTAAACAAAAAATTTTCATTAAATTGTTTCGAGCTAACCTAAAATTTCTAGAGATTATCTAACCTGAACTGACAACTGCGCATGTGCAAATAAAGCTTAATTATTGGTTCTTCAATGTTTTATGAAATTAATGAAACTTTCGCTTATGAAACATTGAAACTTTCAAATGAAAGTTTCATTGTTTCAATGAAACGTTTCATCACTCACAACCCTATACAGATATACAACTGTTTTAATGTGTTAGTGTCAAATTTAAATCATTTCATGGTTGTATTACAGTGGTGCCAGACGGCGGACGCAAACGGCCCCCACTCTCGCGGCAAACTTACTCCTTCCATATGTTCCATATGACCACACACACTATCATACGCCTGGCTTTTGCTATCGTCGGTGAGCCTCTTTTTCGTTTTTCTCTGATTTCTACAGAAATCCGGCGCGAAATTTGAAAATCATGCTTCTCTCAGAAGTATTGTTTCTAAGTTTATTATTAAAAACTCAATATTTACCATGCAATAAATTCATAATTTATTATTAATTACATAATTGAGTATTAAATTGTTCACATATTACTGAATATTTTTTTAGTAATTATAATGTTTTTCATTCTTAACTAATCTTTGTTGATTATTTTTAAAATTTATAATTAATTAAAACAATAAAAATATAATCTATCTAAATTTGAATAAGTTAAAAATATCTATTTTGATAGTAAAAATTCAGTCAATGCTTCAAATAGTAATATTTTACTAATGAAATAGTTAATGGTATATAATTAATTATTAGTTAAATTCACTTTTCAGGTTATGTAAAAATAACTGCTATTCTTGGTAACAAATTCAATTAATGAAACTTGCCTACACTGTAAAAAATCCTTATTGAAATTTCAATCGTACACCGATTGACATAAAATTACAACGGACCCTCGGATGAATTTTACATTTTTGATTATAAAATTCCCATTTGACATGGAAATTCAACAGAAAACTATGTGCTCAACATAACCTTAAAATTTATTTTATTCATTTTTTTTTCTTGCACATTTATAATATATCTATTGATTTTTTTACATAATTGTTGGAAAGTGTTTAAGTTATAAAAATGAATACTTTTTTATAATAAAGTTAATAATATCTATGTTTAAAATAGAATAATATCTTTTTTCGAAATAAGATTTTTAAGTGAAATAAAATTAAACAAATATGTTGAACTTTCAACACTCCCGGTAAATTTCCACAGACTACCGAGTGAAATTTCATTTATGGTTGTCCATTGAAAATTCCAAGAAGAATATGAAAATTCATACGTGGTTCCGTTGTAATTTTATGTCAATCGACACTCGTATGAAAATTCAATAAATGCTTGAAAGTTACATGGACTGACCATTTAAATTTCATTAATTCTGTTATTTTCATACGTCGTTCCTATTAAAGTTTTACACATATTACATGGAATATTCAATATGGATTTCTTACAGTGTATTTTTTTGTAGTTATTTATTCACTAATAATTAGTTATTTTTGCTAATTTCTGAACCAAAAAGTCATAGCTACGATTTTACTAATAATACAGGTTATATAATTTGAAATAATAATATATTTTACAACTTAAACCAACATTTAACGAAATTAATTTGTATGTTTAGTTAATAGTTAGTAATATATATAATTATTGTTTATTGTATTGAAAATACATTTGAACTAATATTAAAAAAAATTATTAAAAACAAAATATTATAGGGGAACATAGTCTAGGTCGGCCACCTTTTTGACTTTTGTTTATAACTTTTTTTTAAAAATGAATTTGGACAATTGAAGTATATGGTTGGAAAGTCCTGTTTAATAGGAACATTTTTTCTGTACAAAGTAAATTGACAGGTTTAAAAATGAAAAAGTTATAAAGATTTAAAAAAAAAAAAATTTGTAGTCCAGGTTGGCTATTACAGTCAAGGTCGGCCATGTTTAAAATTCAAAGGGCATTAATCGTTAAAAAATAAAATAACATGTTTGGAGTTACGGAAAATTGATTCATTATTGTTTACAGTTTGTAACTTAATGAAATAACAAAATAATAACAATAAACAATATAAAAAAATAAATATAAATAAAAAAAAGTTTTGCACTAAAATATTAATAAAATTAAATAAAAATATTAATAAGATGATCAATTATATTATGAGTTATACAGAATTGCAGTTTTTGCAAATGAAGTAGCTCGTCCTCAACTTTGCGCATTTTAAACACATAGTGGCCGACCTTGACAGTAAGTAACATTACCGAATTGTTGTAACCATAAAGAAATACGTTTCGGGATTCGATTTTTTACTTTGTTTTTCTTTCAACCATGAGTCCCACAAATTTTCTGCATACTTGCCTTGACGATTCAATTTGTTTTTTATCTTTTATTAATGGTTTTTCACATGATGCACAAAACTTTTTTTCAGCTTTTTTTGTACCGACGTCACAGAAAACACAATTTTCGATTTTCCGAAAATGTAATTGAACAAAAAGTTAGGTTTCACTAAGACAAGCTTCGACAAAAATGCGCGTAGGTGGCGCTAGTGAACTTGACAAAAAAACGCGAGTGGCCTACCTAGACAGTAGGCCAACCTTGACTACATTCCCCTATATTATTTTTGTTTATCAAATATAAACTGAAAATTTAGAAGTTCCTTTTTATAACTGTCTTTTAGCTTTTATTGCATTAATTTAAATTAATTAAAAAGAAAAATTAAATTTTTCCTCAATTGCTGTGTAGAAAGAATTTAAAAACGTATAGCGAAATAAAATTACGTTAATTTAAAGAACAACAAGGCACACTATTAAAAAAATTTACGTATTTTTTTATTTACATAAACTAAAAAATTACTTTTACATTAAGCATTTTATAATGTTTTTTTGTACATTTATTAAATGTTTTATTAAATTGCAATGAATAAAATATTAATTTATATTACAAAATAATATTTCAGAATTTGTTTTTTTTATACATGGAAAAAGTGTATAAAAGTTTTTTCAACATTTTTTGAGTTACCTCTTACTCAAAATTTTGGTCGGTTTTTAAGAAAGGCACATAACTTTTTTTCTTGTTAACCGATTAAGATAATTTTATTCGGAAAATACTCATAATAAAAAGTACTTTAAAAAATTAAAATAAAAAAAAGCATTTTTTTTTCAATTCAAATTTTGAAAAAAATATAAATTCGATTTTTTAATAAGTTTCATTTGGGTTAGAAATTTCTAGAAATTAGAAATTTAAATTTAAATTTAAATTAGAAATTTCTAATTTTTTCTATATACATTCAATTGAAAATTAAAAAAAAATGTTTAAACAATGGTGTAAAGTATAGAAAGTATTCTTTACTTTATTGACAATATTAACAAAAAAAAATTTCAAATCGAAGATATATATTTTTCAAAACTTGAATTCAAAAATTTTTTTTCGGGCATCCGGGAAAAATTGCCCCTTAACTCACTCCTAAATAATTAGAGATATTTAGTTCAGATTTATCATGAAAGTTAGGGGAATTCATGATGATAAAGAATATTCTCGAAAATTGCAAGTAATTTTTTAAATAAATATTGAAAAACGAAATTACAAAAGTTGGATTTTTGGCGAAAGTTTCGGCAAAATTATTGCAAAAACGGAGAGAGCCGCGCCTCGGGTGTATTTTCAATACAATAAACAATTATATATGTTACTAACTATTAACTAAACATACAAATTTATTTCGTTAAATGTTGGTTTAAATTGTAAAATATATTATTATCTCAAATTATATAACCTGTATTATTAGTAAAATCGTAACTATGACTTTTTGGTTCAGAAATTAGCAAAAATAACTAATTATTAGTAAATAAATTAATGAAAATTCAAAATTCAATTAAATTAATTAATTAATTAAATTGAATTTGTTACCAAGAATAGCAGTTATTTTTACATAACCTGAAAAGTGAATTTAACTAATAATTAATTATATACCATTAACTATTTCATTAGTAAAATATTACTATTTGAAGCATTGACTGAATTTTTACTATCAAAATAGATATTTTTAACTTATTCAAATTTAGATAGATTATATTTTTATTGTTTTAATTAATTATAAATTTTAAAAATAATCAACAAAGATTAGTTAAGAATGAAAAACATTATAATTACTAAAAAAATATTCAGTAATATGTGAACAATTTAATACTCAATTATGTAATTAATAATAAATTATGAATTTATTGCATGGTAAATATTGAGTTTTTAATAATAAACTTAGAAACAATACTTCTGAGAGAAGCATGATTTTCAAATTTCGCGCCGGATTTCTGTAGAAATCAGAGAAAAACGAAAAAGAGGCTCACCGACGATAGCAAAAGCCAGGCGTATGATAGTGTGTGTGGTCATATGGAACATATGGAAGGAGTAAGTTTGCCGCGAGAGTGGGGGCCGTTTGCGTCCGCCGTCTGGCACCACTGTTGTATTAACCAAAAATGCAAAAAAAAAAATGTTTATTTAATAAATAATAAAGAGATTTTATCAAAAATAGAGTAAGTATGATAAAAATCAATACAAAAACATTTGGTGTGATTTATATATGATAAAAATATTATAGTAGAAATGGAAATACAAAATACAATTTCGCTTGGGAAAGGTTAATTGTACATTATAATTTTCACTATAATTTTTCATGTAACCTGAAAATAAATTAAATTTAAAAAATTTACTTATTCTTAAGTTTAAAAAATTATAATATTGTTTATAATTAATAAATAAATATCAGTAAAGAATAAAATGTGTACGCAAACGGTAAGAAAATATTTAAAACGTTAGTTATTTTGTATTTCCATTTCTACTATAATATTTTTATCTTATATAAATCACAGCAAATGTTTTTATATTGATTTTTATCATACTTAATCTATTTATGTTAAAATCTCTTTATTGTTTATTAAATAAACATTTTTTTGAATTTTTGGTTATTAAAACCATGTAATGTTTTGAATTTGACACTAACACATTAAAACAGTTGTGTATCTGTATACACAATATTTATGTATTTGTGTCGATCGACGCGCCATCATCCCCGATATGCCGAACTACCGACTATATCGCTTGTTTCCATTGCAGCTTTGACGCACTGATTTTTTTTATTTGAAGTACAAGAAAGATGTTGTCCATCAAATAATAAATAATCAACAAATTAATTCAATTTAGTCAAAAATATTCCTTTTTCAAAAAAAATAACATATGCAAAATGCAACTAGAAAAATCATTTTTGTATAACTTTATAACCTTTTCCTCGAATTTTTTCTGTACTGTAATGGTACATAAAACAGTGCAAACCTAAAATTTGATATTTTTCGAAAAACTTAATGAAATTTTGTATTTTTAATAATTGAATTCCTGTGAAAATTTTATTACTTATGAAAATAATTGAATTATTTCGAAGAAATTTATTAAAAATTTTGTAAATAATTGAGTTCCTGTGAAATTTTGTCAAGAATTTTATTAAAATTTTTCTAAAATAATCGAATTTTGGAAAAGAATTTTATTATTTACAAAAATACTAGAAATTTTGATAAAAATTTTATTTTAATTTTTGAAAATAATTTAATTCTTTCAACGATTATTATTAAAACTTTAAAAAATAATTGAATTTCGGTGAAGAATTTTAATTCTTGAAAAGAACTTTGTTAAATTTTTTTTAAACAATTGAATTCTTGCGATGAATTTTATAAAAATACTAGCACAAATAACGCGCGCGTGAAGTTTCTTATTTCACTTTTAACATATACATATAACAATAATGTAATTTTTACATTACATGTCACATGAGAATAAGACTTAAATTTTTATTCCGTTAAACATGTTATATTTTAAGGTTGACTATTGTTCATAGAAAAGCGTGATTGCCAATGAGACGATAATGGAAGATATGTTTATTACAGTATTTTTGACTTATTAATTATCAAAAATAAATTACATTTAATTACAATTAATTACTTATTTGTTATTTTGTTTCTAATAGTTTTCTAGTCAAAATTAAATAATATTATTTTCATGTCATTAACATAACATTAAAAAATTCCATTATTCAGAAGAATTCTACACAAAATCACTATTTTTCTAAATTTATTCAGGAAAATCAGAAAAAAGGCAGAGAATTTTGTCAAAGGTGCTGGAATAATATTCAATTTCAAGAATTCATAAGAAAATTCTGAATGTTATTCTTCAGCGTTGAAAAGATTTTATTTATTTCAAACTTTTCCTGTTTTTAACAATAAATAGACTTTACAGATTTAAAATTGATTTTTTTTAAATAATTTAATTATTTAAAAACTGTCGAGAAAATTTTTTTTTTATGAATTATTTTGTAATAATTTTTTATTTAAAAATTAAAGAAATAATTGAATTTTATGAAATTTGTATTTAAAATTGTTTTATTAAGTAATATAAATAAGTAGCAACTGTCACGCCCGCCAAATGAAGTATTTAATTTATTATTATTATTACTCAAAAGAAATAAAATTATCTTTACAAAATTTCAATAAAAAATTCTTCGAAAAATTTATGAAAAATTACAAAAATGTTATCTTTTTAAATTATTGTATATGTAACAGCTTAACAAACGCGCGCTAAAGAGCGCGTGTAGTTTCTCTTAGTATCAATAGATAATTAATAATAATGCCTATAGGCTGCGTCTACAACAGAAAAAATAATGTGTAGAAAATTGTGTAATGTATAGTGTAATTGCCCCTGACAGTTGTCAATGCCAAAAACAATACACATTACACTACAAATTACACATTATTTTTTTTATTGTAGACGCAGCCATAAACAATAAAAACGGGATTACACATGTGTAATAACAAAAATGAATTCAAATATTTAAAAAAAACAAAATTTTGTGCGAAAATTATGATTATAAAATAGAAATTATCAAATTATGTCTACTTTTTCGTTTAGTAAGAAAAATAAATTTCGTTAAAAATTAGAATTTACAAAATTTATCACTGCTTTGCTAACTTTGCATAAAATTATATAAGTGCCTTACTTGTGCCTTCAAAAAATGAATTAATTAAATAATAGAGTTGAAATTATCGATCACCCCGAGTCAGGTTGTTGACTCGGGGTGAAAAAATGAATTAGTTAAAGTTTTTTGAAACGTTACTTCAGTAATTTGCGACAAATTCCTCTTACAAATAACAAAAAAATTTGTGAGCAAAAATTTTGAATGCTTTGCTAACTTTGCACAAAATTAATTTTTGCACAAAATTCATTTTTAAGCCTCCCAATAATAAATTGAATTTTTGAAAATTTATAACTAATTGCATAAATGCAATTATTTTCAAAAGTAATAAAATTTTTCGCAGAAATTCAATTATGTTCAAGAATTTTTTAATATTCTCGTCAAAATGTCAATTATTTTTAAAAAATTTAATAAGAAATCTATTATTTACAATATTTTTATAAATTTCTTCGCAATAATTTAATTATTTTTATAAATGGGTGATTCTACAAAAGAGGGAATTTTGATGTCTGAAGCATGTTTTGTATATTAATTTTGGAAAGAATAATTTTACTTTTAATGGAAATTGTAAATCTTAATGGTTTCTATTATGGCACAGAAAAAAAACCGATGAAAAAAAATATTTTTTTGCAAAAAATACACATTATAGTGCTAAATTCTCATTAGTCTGGCATGTCCCTTTGGGAGAATGACAGTTCATATTGAGAATAAATATCACTTTTCAAATGTTTTGCGGAAATTTTATACTGAATTAGTAATTTTGAATAGTTGTAGATTACTAATATGAAAATAATTATGACGTTTCTCTATATCTTATTTATAAAATATCTTCGCGAAGTTTGTCCCCTGAATTTTTTATCATTCGTCTGGCAGTGCAAAAAATGTAAAAATTATTAAAAATCAACATTCTGATGAAGTGACTGTTCGTTGTAGTTGTTAATCAAACTAAACTAAAAATGTGATACCAATCGGGTTTTATTGAATCTTCTAATCTATTAACCAAGATTTCTCAATTTGTGACGAAGATTGTGTTGTGACCAGACAAATTCTCATTCGTCTGTCATACATTTTTTAAAAAAATATTTTATTTTTTGGTTATTCTATAGACTTATGTTTTGTAGATTATTATTCTCTATAAGATAGTACTGAAGGATTTTTTCATTTAATGTTATTTTTCTATTTTTTTAAACAAAAAATGCCAAATTCTCATTCGTCTGGTTCTCATTCGTCTGGCACTTTTCAGATAGGATGTATACTCTCTAAATCTGAATATGTGAAATTTCACTTATTGTACGTTATAAGTCGTCCTCTCGATCAATAAGTGCATATACACTTATAAATAAGTGAATTTTTCACTTATTCTGAGTGAAATTTCACTTATTATAAGTGTATATGCACTTATTGATCGAGAAGACGACTTATAACGTACAAATATGTGAATTTTCACATATTCAGATTTAGAGAGTACTATATCACTAAAAATAGCGTAAAACTAACAATTTTCAACTATTGTTCGATTCTTTGTTGACATAAATAAACAAATGGAATAAGTATTTTTTTATATGAATAAAGTTTAGCCCACTAAAATCAAAGTAGTTCTTTATTATTAGACACTTGAACTTACTTTTACAATTCTATGATTTGTGAAATTGTGCTTATAGAAACAAATAGACCATCCGTAATTTGTTATAAACAATTATTAATTAAATTACAACCAAAATTAATTAAACCGATGACTTTTATTGATCCTCGTAAAAATCGTTACTTGGGGGTTTTCGGGGTTGCTGATTAAGAACCTAATGTCAGTTTTTAAAATTTTTCAATTCAAAATGGCGGATCCAATATGGCCGACGATTTTGGAGAAACTTAACATATTCGTCTGAAAATCGTTACTCGGTGATTTTCTGTTTCGCTTATTACCAATCCGAGGTCAACTTTTTTCAAATTAACCATTGTTTTTACAATTTGTTTAAACAATTTAATTATGTTTTTAGTTCTACTACTATATTTATAGTTCATACATGTATAAAAATAAATAAATAAATTTTAAATAATTTTTAATAATCATAATTAATTAATTAATTACAATTTATTATTATTATTATTAATTATTAATTACTTAAATAAATTAAATAAAAATAAATTAATAAATTATTAAAAAGTATGCATCAAGTATTCCGTATTTTAAATAATCTTGAACTATCTGATTCAAAAGTTGCGAAAATGGTGGTAACTTGTAAATTGTTAGTTCTAACTTTTCCTCTAGGTTAATAACTTATTTAACGTTTAAATATATTGTACAAAATCAAATTTAATAAAAATCGAACAATTTTTTTAAAATTCATTTAATTAGATTCGCGACCTCAAAATCCCCCGGGTAACGATTTTTAGACGAATACGATCAGTTTTTTCAAAAGTCGTCCGCCATATTGGATCCGACATTTTGAATTTTGAAAAACTGACATTGGATTCTTAATCAGCAACCCCGTAAACCCCCGAGTAACCAATTTTATAAAATTCCATTCATTAATTTTTATGTTAATGTGAATTTTCTTGACACGATTTTAATTCTCTGGATAAATTGTTTATAAATAACCATAACTTTTGTAAAATTTAATATTTTGTCTGGCCACTTATGGATGTCTTTATTAGTACCATTAACTTGAAGTTAAAATACTTTTCAGACCTTAAATGAGAAAAAAATGTTGTGTCCAAATTTTCTTGATTTTCCTCCTTCGTTTGTAGAATCACCCAAATAATAAAATTTCTTTTAGGAATACAATTATTTTCATAAATAAAACTCATGGCAGAGTTTAAATTATTTTTAATACAATTTTAATCAAAGTCATCGAAAAATGTAATTGTTCTTAAAAATTTTATGAAAAATCGTTAAAAGAAATCAATGATTTAAAAATGTTTTGATAAAATTCTTTATGAGACTTTAATTTTAAGAAATTTTAAATATTAAATAAATTATTTATTTTTGCATTTAAATTATTGAATTATCTAATAAAAATTTATTTCAAAATGAATTTCAGTTGAAGTTTTACATAATAATTGATTATTAAAAGCATTATAGCATGAATTTTAAGAAATAATTAAATTTTAAAATGGTTTCAAATCAAATTCTTTAAAAATTTGCATTTTTCATACTTATAACTAACAATTCTGTAGAATTAATTATATTAAAAAAGTTTAATTGAATTTTATCCTGAAATTATTTGAAGTGTTTATTTTTTAATTCGTATTTAATTGAAGAATTTCTGAATAATTTAAATTTCGTAAAATTGATTTGTAAACAAATGGATTTTAAAATTCTCAAAGAACTTTTTTCAAAAATTATTAAAAATAATTTATTCCTGTGAGAAAATAATAATGATTAAAATTTATTTAGAAAAGAAGTTATTGATGTGTTTTTTAAATAATTTCAGAAATTGGTAAATAAATGTAATAGAACATTTTTTGAGTGTCTTGTTACGTCCGTAACTTCTTGTTAATATACCTAATTTAACTTCGATACTTATGAATGTATTTCCTATTTTTTATATTGTATTTTTCTTATATGTTATATTATTATTCTATGTATTTCATACCATTGCATTATAATTAGCATATTTTATATATCTCATTTGTATCTAAACAATTTGCAAGTATAATGAATTCAAGAAAGATGAGTAATATTTTGAACCATGTAAAAAGAATAACGATCGTGCATCGATTAGATAACCTGCTATGTGGAAGAAGGTGAATAATCAAAGACAACCTTCAACACGTAGGAGGATAGAAAACAGCAAAGTACGGAAACGCAACAAATGTCGAGTAAGAAGGCATGCCACGTTCCCAAAGGCAAATGGCTATGCCACACTGCAACAGACCCAAAGGCAATGGCTCTGCCACACTGCAACAGACCCAAAGACAGCCTTCAACACGTGGGAGGATAGAAAACAACAAAGTACGGAAACGCAACAAACGTCGAGTGAGAAGGCATGCCACGTTTCCCAAAGCCAATGGCTCTGCCACACCACAACAGACCCAAAGACTCAATTAGCATCAAATTAATGAAGAAGATTCGATATAAAAAGGGGAACCCTTTCCATTCAGAGCAGAGAGTAACTATTTAGAAATCAACCTGAACACATCGTTCAGTACAAGAGACAGAGAGTAACTATTTAGAAATCAACCTGAACACATCGTTCAGTACAAGAGACAGAGAGTAACTATTTAGAAATCAACCTGAACACATCGTTCAGAACAAGAGACCAGAGAGTAACTATTTAGAAATCAACCTGAACACATCGTTCAGTACAAGAGACAGAGAGTAATTTTTTGGGAATCAACCAGTACACATCGCTCAGTCAACATCAGAACATCATATAATTTAAAAGCGAAATCAAGTATATCTTTCAAAGTGAACAGTATATCTCCAAATATTCTTTTCAAAGTCCATTGTTCGAAACTGAACATTATATCCCCAAGTGTTAAATTTGAAGTGAACTTTAATTCAAACGTTTGCAATTATACCAATTTGCAAAATATAAATTTTAAACAATTTCCAAAAATATTAAATTGGAAATAATCTCATCCATCAACGAATACCTAATATTGAAACAACACATTCCAAATTTCGAACTATCGAAATTTGCTCAAGAGGCGACAACCGTCTGGGAGGAACCAGATATTTTAACAATACAATACACTATCTCATTAGTGTAAACAAGAGGTCTAATACCCAACCACTGAGGACAACAAACAAAAGGCCCCTTTTCGTCTACCGCTCATCACCATTGAGATCGGACAACAGATTATCATCACACCACCAGTAATCGTTATTCTTTAAGTAAGATTCATAATTTTTGTACTCATTGTAATTTTGTCAACTCTTTTCTTTCTTGTTGGTTTTTAAATAAATTATTCTCTCACATTTAGTAGGCTCATTGACTTATCCTCATCCCAAATTGGATTCATTTATGAAACCAATTTAAAACGAGGAACGTTAGGTATATTTAAAAAGGTTTCTCGTTATTTTTGACGTAACAGTCTAATCATTTTTAGAGTGTATCAGAATTTTCTTTAGGGTTAGGGAAGAAGTCAAAATTTTGTCAAGTAATTAAGTTTTTCATATAAAAAAAAGAAAATATTTTGC
Organism: Leptopilina heterotoma; assembly: GCF_015476425.1. Taxonomy (NCBI): domain Eukaryota; kingdom Metazoa; phylum Arthropoda; class Insecta; order Hymenoptera; family Figitidae; genus Leptopilina; species Leptopilina heterotoma. The sequence goes on along the minus strand of NW_025110946.1, from coordinate 201,783 downwards.
AAGATTTATTTTTTAGAAACAAAGGAAATAATGAATAATATAATAACATTAATAATTTTTTTAAATTAATAAAAATATTTTTGAATTATTTGAGAAAGAAAAATAATATTATTAAATTAAAAAATTAGTGAAAAAATAATGACGTATATTATCTATCAGAATATATCAAAAAAACAAAAGCATGCACAATAGTCTAACTTCAAGTGTGGACAGACTGGACAGAATACGACGATTATTATAGTTAATTTTTAAATAATTGAATTTCTATAAAAATTTTATTACCTATAAAAATAATTGAATTATTTCGAAGAATTTTATGAAAATTCTGTAAATGATTGAATTCCTGTGAAATTTTGCCAAGAATTTTATTAAAATTTTTAAAAATATTTAAATTTTTAGGATAATTTTATTATTTATAAAGATAATTGAAATTTTGACCAGAATGTTTAAAAAATTTTTTAACATAATTGAAATTTTGTGAAGAATTTTTATAACTTTTGAAAATAATTGAATTTCTGAAATCATTTGTAACTTTTCCAAAATTCAAATTTTTTTTGTATTTTTAACTAAAATTCGTCTATTAATCTAGTATTTATGAAAATTGTAAAAATGATTCATTAAATAATTTATAAATAATAATTTTATGATAGATCTCCAAGAATTAAGTTATTTAAAATGAAATTATTGCCAGAAATAGAAAAAATTGAAGGTTTTGTATTAAAATTTGTGGTAATTTCATAGTTTAAGAGGCAAACAAAAAAAAGCATAAAAATTCAGAATTTTCTCATGAATTTTAAAAATTCTATTTTTTCCAGTACTTTTAACAAAAATCCCTGACTTTTCCCTGACTTCACTGACCTGTGGCAACCCTGACTGTAAAAAAAGCCATGGTGATTTTACTATGTCCGACGTTGGAAATAAGTTACACCACGTCTTATATGGTAACTTTACTTTGTAATCAATGGTAATATAACATAACCTTTATATTACCATTGATTATATAGTAAAGTTACCATATAAGACGTGGTGTAACTTACATATTTCCAACGTCGGACATAGTAAAATCACCATGGCTTTTTTTACAGTGTAAACAAAGATTATGCATGGATCATGCAGCAGAAGACGCAAGAATAGGCACTTGTGACGTCAGGTTTCAGTAACCAATAAAAATCGTTTTCTTTCAGCATGGATATTTTCAAAAATTTTACAATTTCAATTTAATCTTTTCATGTGTAAACTTAAAAAAAAAAAATCTTTCAACGCTAATATATAAAAAATTTTTTTGGTGCAAACTCCCTATTAATATCATTTTAAATAATTGAATATTTTCGAGAAATGTTATTACAATATTTTCAAATATATATAAATTCTTTCAAGAAAATAATTCAATTCTCATAAATAATTTTTTCATTTTTTCCTGCGAAGAATTTTATTAAAGTTTTTGAAAACAGTAAATAATAGGATAATAATTAATTAATAATTAAATTTTAAATCTGAATTATTTAAAACTTGAAATTAATATTTGAAAATGAAATATTTTTTAATTTGCATAATAATAAGAAATGGAACACCGCGTGTCAAGTGCTGGCGCGCGTAAAATTTGCTAGTGTGTTTAGTTTGTTTTGTTTAGTTTTTTTTTTTTTTTGCTAGTTTATAATTATCAAAATTGATGGTAAAATAAATTGTTACTGAAAAAGTTTAAAATAATAATTCAAGTTAGGAATTTAGAAAACGAAACCTTTTAAGTCTCCATTTATTTTGAATATTAAAAAATAATAAAGAAAAATTTAATGTAAAAAGCAAAATATTCAAAATAAAATAAGATAAGAAAGTTTATACTTTAGTAAATATAAAAAAATGTTCTCATAATAATAGGGATATTTATGACTATCTCCGAAAAACAAAGATTTTAGCAAATCTCAGTTTGAAATCCTATAAATATATATAGTAGATAAAATACACTAAAAATTCATTATTGGACCAAATACTTTTTTACAAAGGTTCGAAAAACTTTCACTAGAAGCGCGAATGTTTTTTTTTCTAACAAAACTGATACTGAAGCTGTATAAAGAAAAAAAGGGAGAAATTTAAATTCCATTCATAAAAGTTTAGTTGATTGAATAAAGTTGCAAATTTTTCAATCGAAAGTTTCTTTCTAACTTTTAAAACTATCGTATAAAGTTAGAAAAATATCGATAATACGTATTTGAAAAATTGCGAAATTCGTAAAGTTTACCAGATTTTTTCTCCAAAATAAAATGTAACTTTATTTTTAAATTCAAGAACAGGTAATTTCGAGTTAAAATATGAATACGAAATTTTATTACTATTAAAGCTATTCAAGTTTTATTATCCTAGTTGTTTTTTCTTTTATAATGAAAGCACACAAAAGTTTAAAACTGACTTTATAAAATGGTCGTCAACTATTTCATCTCTCACAGAGAAAAACTTTTTATCCCTTTAAATCACACAATTCATCTTTAATTAAAAATATCTATGACATTAAAAATCTCATCTTAATATTGACAAAAAGGATAAAAAATTCTTAACAATTCAATACATTAATTTTGAACCTTGTATTTGTCTATTTCGTTCAACACTTTAACGAAAACAAATTATAATCTAATCGTAATTTAAAAAACAAAAATTAACTTCAAAAAAAGTTTTTTTGAACTTGCAAATACATAAATAGTTTTTGTTTACCTTATCAGTTTCTAATCCAAACAGAATTCTCCTAGTATTAAAAATGAAAAGTAAAAAATACTGTAGAGATCATAAACAAAAGTCTTTATAACTTTAGAAGGCGTAACGCGTTCGAATATCTTCCAATCTCTTGGACACTTCAGACGATGTTTTGTCTAAATCGCCGGCAATACTTTTTTGAATTGTAGGCTCAATTGAGTTGAATTGCTCGCATAAATCACCATCAATGACATTTTTCACGGGATAATAGTACGATCTGAAGGAGAGATGATCACGACCGCAAAGTGGTGGATGTTCGGAGCGCATGTGCATCTCTAAGCTCTGGAAGAAATCGTGATCCTCATTGCTTGTGAATGGCACAAGAACGCCTACAGTCCCACTTAGAGTTGTGTAAACTAAACTCTCTGAACCGCCAGGTATGAGAGTTGCCTTTTGCAAGCACATCACTGTTTCGCCGATGTGAAAGCAAGCAACTGTTTCTGCCTTTTGACTCGCTCCATTCAATAGCCCTCGATCCCATAATGCTTTATTTCCGGTCGGATCTTCATCCACGTCGTCATTTACTCCCGTTGCCAATCTTATCTATTATTAAAACATTTATTGAATTAGTTATTTTCAAATGATTTTCAAATGATTTTCAATTCAAAAGTAACTCACCACAGCAATGTTTCCAAATTTATCAGCAGTAGCAACTGTGTCGTAATCTAAAACGCAAGTCGTTGTGATCCATCGAGGGTGAGTGTCATCGGCAAACACAATCAGTTGATTCTCTTGCCGCTTGTATCTTACAGCGTAAACAGATTCCTGAACGTCGCTCACGTAAATGCGATGGCCAACGGCGTTGATACTGACAATTGCATTGGGGATGTGTTTATTTTCACATTTTCGTAATAACTTCTTCTTTCCCATGTCATATAATCGAAGCATCCTGCCAACGCCAACCAAAACACGGCCTTGATAGGGGCAAATAGCGAGTGGAATCTCATCGACAACTGTCTCATGCAACAATTCTAATTTCATACAATTTTCCGTTATCCTGTAAGAACGGAAAAGACATGTTATTTTTACACTCTGAAAACTTATTTCTTGTACGCTTTTCTAATATTCAAATAAATGTGGTCAGAACTGCAGGGATATCATCAATAATCAGATAGTGTGATATTGTCATCATTAGATTTACAATATTAGACAAGAGTCTTTAAAAGTCTTTAAAAGTCTCTAAAAAATCTTAAACCTACTTGTATGTATAGAGATAACCACCGTTACTAATTCTAGGATTGAGCTGATAATCTTTGGCCACGCCGACAATCAAAAATTGTTGATTTCCTTGATTTGCGAATTTCACCATTGCTAAACTGGAAAATTAAAAAAAAAACAAAAACATTAAGAAACACAAATTTAGTTACTTCTTTCAATAAATTCAATAAATTCAAAAAATTCTCTTGTGGGAAAATTACCTTAAAGCTGCTAAATTCTGTTTCAGTTCGTATTTTTCCAGAGTCTTCCCAGTTGTTGGTTTAATAATTCGAATCGAAGAAGCCCACAGTCCAGGTCCAGCTCTTGGCGCTCCAAAAACGGCTTCATTCGATTCCTCGGTGAGAAACGCTTCGGCTAATTCCCGTGCAACTGCAGCTTCTTCAGCGCCTGCTGCTTCCTGCATCTCTTCAGCCATTTGCAATCGTCGCTGATGCTTTGTCTCCTCAGTGTAAGCATTATGCTCCGTCTCAAGTACCAATAAATGTGCCGAATCATTATGAATTGTAAATTTCCTCGGCGTATATTCCAACGGAAAACTCACTTGATTAAATACGGCACCGAGTTTTTCGAGTGCTAAAATTCTCAAGGTATTGGTTGAAATGGCGACAATACCCTCAGGACATTGTTCAGAGCTAAAGCCGGAGGCAAATTCCAGACTTTCATAAGACAGTGGCGTCAAATGGAAACGATTTTGGTAATAGTAACTCAACCACGAACGGCTACTCATTGCTAGTACGGCTTCATTGCCCTGCATTCGAATTCTAAAGAGTTTTACTGCGCGCGAACCTAAATATCTCGTGCGTGTATCTGCCAAATCACCGGATATTGGGTCCAACACGGTTCTCAACAACACTCCATTTTGCAGACCAATGTTCAGGTAGAAGCTCGATTGCTTTGGTCGAGCATCGTCCGAACCGTCGGCGTCCTTCAAACCCATTTCAACGATACACAGACTTTCGGCAGCCGCTGGCAGTGCCTGCATGCTCCGCGGCGAGAGACAGTCTTTCGAGTCGAGGGACATTATTCTCACTGTGTTATCTTGAAGACCAACCGCGAGATATGGAAATCGTTGTTCACCATATGGCACATTACCCAATCCCATGCACATTACCTCGGAGGGCATTTTCTTCCTTTCCGTGTACTCGTTCAATTGACCAGTCTGCGATCAAAGAAATGCCATTTAACATTTCAATTCAAATTTATATTTTAATATTTTAAAAACATGTTTGCTGTTTTTCATGCTTATTTCCAGATTACGAACAATTAGGAAACTACAATAGGAGCAATGTATTCTCCGCACATTTTACATCTCTGTGAATAAAATAAACTCGCAAAGAGAACATTGTGCGGAATACTCGTTTAAATCAAATTTCTCATTCAGCAAAAAAAGTGTACTATTTTTTTTATTGAAAGTACTTACAGGGTGGTCACAAGTTTCAGTTTATCAATTTCCCTGACAAAATTCTTTTTACAGGAAAATATGAATGTTTACAGAAAATGAGTAAAATTGATGAATTTTAATAATTTCTACAAATAATTACAATTATAACCCTTCCTGAATTCAATTATTATCTACAATTTTCAACTAAACTTCATCTCTGAATCAATTAATTATTATAATTATAATCTTCATAGGTTTTTCTGAAGTTAATAAGGTATAATATATTCAAAAAATTATAAAGAAATTCTTACAATTAATTTTTTACAAATATTTTTAAATAATTTTTTACAGATAATAGTTTTCCAATTTTGAAAAATTAATTCATAATTGAATTTTTGAAAAATATAAATAAAAATGATAAAATTTTTGAAGAATTTTAATTATAAACAGGACCATGATTTCTCAAAAATTTTAATATAAGTCCAAAAAGTAAATTTTCATAAACTTTTATTTACAGATAATTTAATCTTAAAAAATTATAATAAAACAATTCTAAGAATTAGTTTTTAAAATATTTTAATGTAGTTTTTCGAAAATGATTGAATTTCTTAAAAGAATTTTTGTATAATTTAAAAAGAGTAATTAATTTTTTGATGAATTTTAATTAAAAAATTAAAAAAAAATTAAATTTTTACAAAATTTCAACTATTTCAAGATTTTTATTATAGATATATTTGAAAAATTTAATTATGTTAAAAAGTGATTCAAGAACAACTTTTGAAAGATTTGATTAGTTATTTTTCGCATTATATGTAAAAATCAAAATAAGTTGAACTTTTTTTACTAAAAAATGGGGTATTTTGTTGCAATGTTTGGAAGAAAAGTCGAAAAAGTCGTAATTTTTGAAAATAAGTCGAAAAAAGTCCTGACACTTCCCTGACATGTGGTCACCCTGTACTTTTTAAAATTGTGCAATAAAAATGATGTTTTATCACACAAGATTAAAAATAACATTTTCTCTTAATATATCCTATTCCAATTTATGCGTACATATTGAAATAAAATTAGTTGTACAAATTAACTCACAGCGTTCAATTCGAAATAAACCAATTCACCTCCAGTGAGAGCAATTACAACTTGTCGTTGATTAACTGCACATTTAACTATTGTCTTCTTTCCCGGAGCTTTCCATTCATCGACACGCTTATCTGAGCGTATGTGACGAATACCATCGGGATAAACCTAAAATAATAAATGAGCTACTTAACCAATATCAAGTCTGATTTCTAATTAATTAAATTTTTAAAATATTGTCGAGGCCGAGAAACCAGGAATACTTTGAGATTAAAATCATAAGTGTTCCAACGATGCAAAAGCCAAACATTATTCTTGCACTTTATTGCGACCGTCACGTGGTGAACCAGGTGCCGGAGATACCAAGTGCTTGAGAGGAGAAAAAACAATTTCTTTTCATCAATTTTCTTACCTGCACTAGAGCATCTTCTCCTAAAGCAAAACAACTTAATGTTGGTGTTGTGCCCAGAAAACCAGAATCTGTTACTTCTTCGACAGTCTCTCCAATACTAAGTACCAAAGTTGCATTTACGAACGACACAATGATGTATGCATCATATTCCTCTGAAACCGAAATCAAACGCCTTGTCTAGATTATACAATGAATAAAAAAATGCCTCAATCTCCAACTGAAATTTTAAGGGCCTAACACTTAACGTTATTTCATTTTAAAAAATTACATTTAAAAAAAAGAAATAATTGCAAAAAAATGAAAAAATCTTGAATGAAAAAAGGATAAAGTTTGCTGATCTTAATTCCTTGATTCTTCAAATCTGGTAAAAAATTATCCCTTCATTGTGCGGGACAATTTTGAATTTCTTCTTACCTTTCAGTCAATCATCATTGTCTTGGTCAACCAAAAGCCTGCAGACATCCTGAAAGAGAGAACTGGTGTTTGATAAGAGTGTATCAATCCACCAGGTTTATTAATATCTTTTTTCAGAAAGATATTAATTTTTCTACGCTTGATAAAATAAAAAAAAATGTAAACTAAAAATTATAGTTAATTAAAAAATCTACTTATTTCTTGTTTAAAAATTGAGAAATACTTGAAAAAATTGCTCTACGGCCTGAGTGAAAACCTATTTGAATTATTTATACCCTGGTACTCAAAATATGAAATTAACTAACCGTCTATACGTCGCTTCACTGTCCAAACAGCATTAGGATTTCCGGGAAGTTCACTGACAGCCATCTCAGACACTTCGAGCCCATGTCGTAAAACTCTTAGTGTTGATCGTGGACCCCTTCCACAAGCTATGTACAATTGAGGAGTATCTTCGTTCGCAAGATCAGCCACCTAATTGGAAAAGCAATTTATTTTATTCCATTATTTTTTAAATTCATAAACTTGTAGATCTTTGATTCACTTCGGCGTGCAAAAACAAGACGAAGGCGACAAAGAGCATTTGATCTTGCATCATTTCACAGAGAATTGACCATTGAATAAGTCAATCCTCTACTTGATAATGCCTCGATTTCTATAAAATGAACCTTGACTTTTTTAATAAATTACCTGACAGGCCATAATAGGCGACAAACTATCCATTTCGTCGACAAGTACCAAATTTCTCAAAGGTCTTGGTGCAAAGAAAAACGTGTCTCCCTCTTCCAAAGGCATTGCGGAACTGAATTCTGGCTCATCATCGTCGTCGCCAAGATGCGCAATTTGATACAAGTAACTAAAAACAAATATTTCAATAGTGAAATATTTTTACAATTAAAAAAAATTGCAATTATCAAACATAAAAGTACTTACTGATTGCCAAATTCAGAAGCGACAAATAAGAAACCAGTTTTAAGTACACACATACTGGAAGCAACAGGAACGGTATCAAAATATTTGAGTTTTATTTCAGTAACCATATCCTCGTCAGTCTCTAAAGTAATTTTGAAAATATCCCCCTGCTCAGTTTGTGCCAAAAAGAAAAACATGCTTTTTGTTTTATGCGTTGCCGAACAGACGAAGATCATTCCCCTCTCAGGATCGTCCAAATCATTTCGTCGCCTTGGAATTGGACAACGAATATCGTGTTGATCGCCAAGATTTTTATATGTTAAATAATTTTCCGAACAAATAAGTACTCCACTAGGGCCATCATTCCCACCAGGTACAGAGACGAGGAAATTGGCATGTTCCTCGAGAGGTTCAGAATACTTTCGAACAACATGATTCAAGCCTAAATCGAGTTCATATAAAGTTAATGTTTGTTGCGTTCTCACGGCTGCATCACCAGTTGGATCACTATCAGCTTCCTGAAAATAAAACCATCACTTTTAATAAATATAGTCTTGTAAATGAGAGGCAGTTTTTTATCATTTCTAATCATCATTATCAAGAGTTTATAATCAGTGATTCAGTTGAAACACGGACATGATAGTTTAATCATTAAACACCCAAAAATGAAAATCTTGAAACCAAGTAAATTTTAAAAACTTACCTCGTAATCGATTTCCAGGCAAGCGAACATGGGATTTTCGAAACCAACATCAACACCAACGGTGTGATAAACCAAAGTGTTACTTTTGTGTGCCTCCAATGGGGAGGAAATTGTCAGTCGTGCTTCAGGATCTCTGTTCAAAATATACACCAATTTCTGCTTCTCAATTGCACCTAAAAAATCAGTTATTCCGTATTTATTTCTGCTCTTTCTGTACAATTTATTGGAATCAAATTTCAAGGGTAATCATTATCAAAGTAATAATCAAAAAAAAAAAAATATATATATATATATATATATATATCAGTTGAAACACGGACATGATAATTTAATCATTCAACACTACAGAGCAGTGACTGGCATATGCTTGCACTTCATTTTGATACCACTTACCAATCATAACAGCACGTCCTTTTGGATCAATGGCTAAATATTGACCGGGAACAATTCTTCGACAGCCACTTTTTCCAAATGTCTCCTGATGTACTTTTGTAAACGAATTTTTCACAGGATTATACTCGAGGATAACAATTCGTCCTGAATCGGTGCCAACGACAATGTAATCTTTGGTTCCGCCTGTCAGCCTAAAAGCCATCAATGACCTTATAATACCAAAAACTTCGACAGTTAGTAGGGTGTGCACTTTTCCTGTGTTCGGATCCGGCCGCAACAATTCGAGGGATTTCCCTCGCGAAACAAGAATTTCCTGCATTTTACTGCCGGAGAAATTGCCATGGACGGCGTGTGTAATGCCAGTGGCACGTTGGAGCGTCAAATTGTAAAGATACATGTTTGCAGAACGCTTTTCAGCAAAGTATTTATTTCAACTTCTCACGCCTTCTTGGCTGATCATGCTGGAATCAGAAAAAGTTGGAGTTACGTTGACTTGAACTACTTTATTTCACATTGCTTGACGCCGCGCCGAACTCGCTTTATAGATGTCGTTAAATCAAAGACAAAATTCACGAATTGTTAATCAGAACTTGAAAAATAAAAAGGTAATTAAAATAACTCAGTTTTCAGAAACTAAATATAATTATTACTCCGTTATTATTCAATTGAATGACGTGTCAAGAGATAAGTAGAAGTGGAAAATTACAATTTTTTCTTGAAGCCATTTTCGAAAAGTAATTGAAAAACTTTTGACAAAACGCGTTCGGAAATATTGAGAGAGAAAATATTTACCTTCTTTCAGGAAAGCATGGTCGACAATTGTTTGGATGTACATGGATTTTCCAATCCTGTAGAAAATAAAGCCGGTTCAACAGAAAAGACTTGTTCTCTCTGCTGTGGTTAATCCGGAAATGACTGAATGACAATATTTCATTCTCCCTTGCGGTGCGGCGCTGTTGCCGTTGGTTGCCGTGGTTGTCGTCGTTGCCGTTCTCAGCGTCCAGGAAGTGAGAATTGTACAATACAGTTCAAATAAGTTCAGAAATGTTTAAAAAACAGTTTCTCACGAAACAAATGAATTATAAAATATTGTAAAAAGTCTATTGTTGTGTAGAATTGATAAAATATGAGAATCTATTCTTTACGTATAAATCTAAATGAAAGGATAAATAAAATTTGTTTGCAAAAGTTGTGTTTTTACTCTCGTAGTTGTAACAGGGTCGTGCACATAGTGGTGTTATTACAGTTACGTTGATATACGTGATTTACATATAAATGCGACTTGGCTTATCTACCGAGCAAGTCTGTCACTCTATAGATTTTTACATACTCTGTGGTTTTCTCTTCTACCCTTTTCCCACGGGCTGTACACGTAGAACGAAGCAGTGTCATTTGGACACTCAAGCAATAAATTTTACCAATTAAGTTAATTAAAAGTTAGTATTAAAACCCGATAGATTGACAGCGACAGTCACTCAATAACAGCCAGGTGGGAAAGTGGAAGTCAAAATGTCTCCATCATTATTTGAATCTTCAAAAATGACACCCTTCAGCACGTCCATGGCAGGCCTAAGGGCTCAAGGATCAAACGAGGATTGCCAAGGATTAGTTCAAAATCGAGTAATTGCTGCAGCCAACGCTGAACCTGCTGGTAAGTTTATTGTTAATTAAATTACAAAAAGATTCTATTTACTTTGTTACTTTTTTCATGTTTGCAGATTAGGGTTCCTAATTTTCTAAGTGTGCCTCTATCTATTTCACTCAAATAATTTTAATAATGTGAATAATTTGATAATTTTCAAGGTCAAACTATATAAGGCTTCTTTTATCTGCTATAATTATATAATTTGAAATATTAGAACTCAAAACCGGAAATAATATTGATGCTTACTTCTATCTTACAATTAACGATTTACTTATTTACTTTCTTAGAATTTTCTAATAATTGAAATATTTTGTATGCCGCCTTGTGCAAATTTGATCAAAATTTATAATTTGTGTTTTTTGCTGTTAATAAAATTGTCGAAATATTGGGTCAGTGGAGTAACAATGTGACAATAGTTGCATAATGGCTGCCATCTTGAATAAAAGATTTTTACGTGATTTCCTCTTTTCAAAATTTCGCTAATTCGGCTAATTCTGTGGTTTCAATTACTGAAACTTAAATTTAAAGTAAATTTAATGTCAAGGTTGAATACCTTGAACCCTTAATCAAAGTCTAAGGTCACGGAAGACATTTTTCTGCAGTAAAAATAGATTAGTTGAAGGTGAAGGTGAAGGAACTAGAGATAGAATTTTTGCGTGACGCAATTGTTAATCGAGACCAAGGTCATGTCATGTTCTTTAACGAATCTTGAACTTGCGCCAAAATGAAATAAAGTACATGGTCAAACCGTCGATCGTCAACAAAACTTGAATGACACTAAATTTATTTATGTTCATGAAAGAAAACAATAACATTTTGTAATTCACATAGAGGAAGCAAAGTCAATTGCTGTAAATAAGTAAAAATGTTCTTTTCCTTACAGATAGTTGCGAATTCGGTTCGAATCATTATTTTGCGTTATGTGGTCTTGGTGGAATTTTGTCTTGCGGCATAACGCACACCATGATTACTCCCCTGGATTTAGTCAAATGCCGAATCCAAGTTGACCCAGCAAAATATAAATCTGTCTTCAATGGTTTCAAAGTAGGTTTGCATATTCCTACAGATAAATTCCGTAATTTCCTGTGCATTCACAGTGAATATACTGTATATTTTTCAGGTAACGTTAGCCGAAGATGGAGTTCGAGGATTGGGCAGAGGTTGGGCCCCTACCTTCTTTGGTTACTCCGTTCAAGGATTGTTTAAATTTGGTCTCTATGAAGTTTTCAAAGTGTATTATTCAGAAATCGCTGGAGAAGAATTAGCATACGATTATCGAACAACATTATATTTAGTTTCATCTGCATCGGCAGAGTTTTTCGCCGACATTGGTCTCGCACCTTTCGAAGCTGCCAAGGTAGATTTTTCGAAAATTCATCTTCACTCATTTCTACTTGATCATTTTTAAGATTGGATTAATGTTTTTCTCGCTTAGGTGAGAATTCAAACAATGCCTGGCTATGCCAACAATTTGCGTGAAGCGTTCCCGAAAATGATGTCTGAGGAAGGTTTGAGTAGCTTCTACAAAGGTCTCGTTCCATTGTGGCTCCGTCAAATTCCGTACACCATGATGAAGTTTGGCTGCTTCGAACGAACAGTAGAACTTCTCTACAGTAACGTTGTGCCTAAACCACGAGCGGAATGCACTAAAGGCGAACAACTTATCGTCACCTTTACTGCCGGATACATCGCCGGTGTTTTCTGTGCTGTTGTTTCGCATCCCGCTGACACTGTAAGTCACGCACACACAAAAAAAGTGCAAAATAAAGCAAAAGCTTTTCATTGTCATTGTCATAAAAAAATAATGTTAATGTTCTTTAAAGGTGGTTTCCAAGTTGAACCAGGAGAAAGGCGCTACAGCAGGAGACGTTTTGAAGAAGCTTGGATTTGGCGGCGTTTGGAAGGGGCTTGGACCCAGAATCATCATGATTGGTACCTTAACAGCAGCTCAATGGTTTATTTATGACGCAGTGAAGGTATGGCTTCGCATGCCGCGTCCACCTCCACCAGAGATGCCCGAATCATTGAAGAAGAAGAGAGGTCTAGCTTAATTTCTCCCGATCAAAATTAATTGCTTTGTCAGTCGATGAAGCTAGGAAGAAACTAGACGAATTTTAAAAATTCCCTTCCTGAAAGAACGCTGTTTTTGCGAAAGAAAAAACTCAGCTCCTGTATTTTTTTAATTAACTTGATTTTTTATGTATAAAAAAATAATTTTACTCACTCTCCCGTAAATACTGTTAATACTGCCCACAAATCAGGAAGGTGATAATGGTAATTGCACATGCGACAGTTGTTAGTTCTGTCTGTACAATTCCGCATATTGTTAAATAAATCTTTTAAAATTTAGAAACGACATTAAGGAGCCTGTGATGTACGAATATCTGTCGCAATGTAAATACAATGATCGTCATCAATAAACGATCGAATTATACTTGATGCTTATTTATTCTCACCTTTCTTAAAAAAAATAGCTATTTTTTCATTGAAAACATTAAATTTAAATTAAAAAGGGAAAGTATACTTTAAAACTGAATAAAAGTAGCGCAAAAAATTATAACATAAGAGAATTGTCCATCTGAAAACCTAGAGTTTTTTTAATTCTCACTGATTAATTAATTATTACTACTTTTACTCTGGTTATTAGTAAGCGGGATTTTTTCAATTAAATATAGCAAGTATTTATTCATATACAATCATTGCCTTTATTATTACATTCGCCAAGACTGGCAGCATCAGATGGACAGCTCTGGTGTGTGTAATTATTAAAGTTTTGTAAAAATTAAGTCACTTTTGCCATCAAGAGTATAATTAAATATTATGTACAAATGAACATTACTCGTTAATTTATTACATCAAATATTTTGCATCCATTATCAGTATATATGTCAGTCTTGAATAGCTTTTACCAAAACTTTTTTTTTTATTTTCCTTTGTACAATCTGTACACTCTGAGGCTCAACGAGAATATGTGCGCAAGAATGTAAAATTTGTGCTCATGTTTTTATACACAAGCGTTTGAAGAAAGGATTCAAGGAGAAAAAATTCCCTTCTTTCAACAAAGCAAAAGCAGCAGACGAACAAATAAAAACTACAATTTTTTTATTTTTTGAGCAAAAATGCTTTTGTAATCACACTACAACTTACTCTACAAATATTTTCATGTTTCAAAAAGAAAACAATTAACAGCCATTTCAATCGTCAATTACGATTAAAGAGAAGAAAAAAGAGAATAATTTAAAAACATGGTTGTTTAAAACTTATAATCGAGGAATATTTTTTCACATTTTGTTAAAGAAAAATGAGAGAAGTAATAAAAAATATAAAAATAAGAAACTGGCTTTAAATGAAATGACGCACACATTTTGTAGTAAAAAAGCAGAAAGACAAATGGTAGCGAGAAAAAATCCTTCTTTCAAACGCAATGTGCAGTCACGCTTGTGTATTTAAAGCGACATTGAAACCATTTTAAAACTAGACTCTACTTTTTTTTATAAAATTCAATTTGATTTTCAGTTTCAATTCAAACAGCGTTCACATTACAATAATTATAATAACGGAATGAGTCGTATTTAGCGACTAGTTTTGTTTGATAAAGTTCCGTCTACATTTACCAATTCAGCAAAGTGACTACAATATTCTAGTTTCTTTTCTTAACTTTTGCTTCATTTTCTTTTTTTCCTTGTAGCGCGAGTCACTAAAATCGACAAGATAAAAAGAATGTACAGGTAGTGTCGATAATAGTTCTAAAATGATTCGGAGAGCGAATCTCAATAACAATATTTGTATTAAAATTAAAATAATATTAATATATATAGTAATAATAATACACATTAAAAACATATGTACAATTTTAACCAACCCATTTTTGTTTTTAAGTATTCTTAAAATTCGCGTCATCACTGTTTACCTACTACTTATATACTTTTAAATTGGAAAGATTCATTTTAAATAGATTCTTTTTACAAAATTACATTACAAACTGGTAGATTAAAATATCTGAGCCTGTTATCAGCTACATAATCACATTAACAGCTGCTGAATAAAAATTATGGCTGTTATATATATATATATATATATATATATATATATATATATATATATATATATATATAATTTGCCATTTTTTCAAATTAAGGAGATTAGCAGTAAGCAAAACTAACAAATACTACACTTTTTTACATTAAAATTTTATATTTTACTTTTACTATACTTTTTTTTAATAAAAAAATTTTTATAGTCATTGCTTACTACTCATCTTCACATGCATGATAGTTGCAATTCCTCTTTCTTAAAACAAGAATGGCTTCATTTCATTTACTCAAAGAATGTTTGAATCATTAATATTATTTCGCAATAAAGAGTGATTTATAAATATTATGGAAAAACAAAATAGATTTCATGGAAATTTCAGTATTTAAAAAAAAATTGTAAACCATAAGGAGAATGACCCAGTGGCTGGACATCAGTATAATTATGTGATATACATAAATGTAATTTTTTTATTTTTTCATACATTATTTTAAAAACAGATCTACACAGAATAATTATTTATTAAAATAATAAAAGAAATCTCATTTTCATATACAATTTTTGCTAAAATCCAACCACTGGTACAAGTCAAGTACAAAATAATTAATAAAATAATACTAATTATTATTACTAATAATTATAATTTTTAAATTAACATTTTTAAAAACCGTTATTTAGTTTTAAATTGAGGTGTAATGAATCAAACATCCTTCAGTTAAAATGTATACAATAAATAATTAACGCAATTGTGTAAAAGAAAAAAATTTCAATTATCTCAAACAAAGGATAAAAATGGAAAGTGTTCGCCATCTATATCTGTCGACTCTCGCCAAAAATTACAATTTCGTCTTAGAGATGTAAAGTATATTTCTTATTTCAAAAAGTACGCGAATTGTTTATTTTAAATTATAAATAAAAGCGATGCGGTTCAAAAATTCAACATTTCGCGTCCTCTTCGTCAATGAATTTAAGATATTTTTTGTTAAAAATATTTTGTACAATTTGTACTGTTTGTTGCAATGAGATATTAATTAAATATTTATAATATTTCCAGTTTGACATTTTTTTAACGAATAAATTTTATTCATGAAAAAATCCAAACATTATATTGTCAAACGAAATCTTTCAGGATTGAAACAAAATATACAAAAAAAATAAATAAAAAAAAGAAGCCACCTAATATTAAAATATCTAATTTTAATTTTAAATAACATTATAAGAAAATAAATTACATCATAATTAAATTAGATACTTTTGAAGTAAATTGTATTTTTTTCTAATTAAATAATTGTGAAATTAAATTATATTTTTGAAATAAATAATAAATCAATTTAAAGTATTTTTGAATTAAATAATTAAGAAAATAAACTATTTTTTGAATTAAATAATTTTGGAATTTTTGTTACAATTAACTTTCGAATTAAATTAACGTAAATTACCTAAGTAAAACTACAGTCGTTTCAAATTACGATCCTTAAACTCTCCATTAAATATCGAGAATCGAACTTGAATGCATAAAAAATATCGTTAATCGCGACCACATGATATGCTTAGTGTAAAATTCATTGAACATTTCCTAAATCTAATTAAAAGGTATATTTGAACGTCCCCAGGAAACGAAGGATCAATGTGATCCAGTGACAGATAAATTGTTATTGAAATGAACATAAAATAAAACTTTTCAAGCCTTCCTTTCAAAAACAAGTAAAAAGAAACATAAAATAGTGTATGCAGACTTTACATCTCTTGGCAAATTTGTAATTTACTAAGAGAGTTTTCATTATGCAAATAGTCCAAAAGTGCTCTAAAAGCACTTAAAATTATAGAAAAAATCTGGAGAGAGAGAGAGAGAGAGAGAGAGAGATTCGCAGCTTACTGATTATTTCGCTATTAAGTGTCTTTTAACAAACTTTATTGAAGGAGGGTCACGAGCCTAATATACTACGAACGGCTTGATCAAGCATCGACTCTTTCGATTCCGATGGTTGCGGCGCAGGATTTGCGCTCCCTGGAACTGCCGTTGAAGGATTTTTCTTAAGATTAAGAATGCTGTCTATGGCCGATTGAACTTGAGCGGTGATGTCATCATTGTCATTTGCATTTCCCGATTCGCCGGAAATATCAAGCGAGCCTGGACATTGTGATTGTGAATAAAGTGCAAGCCCATCGAGACTCTCGGTGTCCTCTAAGAGATCACGTTCCAATTCAGTGGCACTACTCAAGCGTCTCGTTGTCGATGTGACATTACCAGCATTATCATAGTTGCCTTTCGACGTACTCACAACACTTGAAGAACCACTCGCGACACTTGTTTCACTAACACGAAATTCACCATTCGCTCGCGTTCTTTCAACTTTTGGCCTTAAATTTCCCGCATTTGCGGTCACTAAATTATTGTATTTACATTTCGAGGACTCAGTTGTGGGCGTATAAACGCCAAGTTCCTTTTGAATTTCGAGCCATTCGTCATAATCGCCAGTTGTGCAACTTGAGGGCTTCGTTGAAGTTTTCGCTTGACCCTCCACATTGGGGAAGTCGTCTTCCAGTTCTAATTTCACAGATGCACCACCTAATGTCGGAATTAGATTATCAACGTCACTCATATCAGTCTCGACTTTTGGTATCAGAAGCTTCTCTTCTTTCTTAAATTCTTCTGCAAATAGATATTACATTTTGTAAATTATTCGCTTTCGATTTATTATTTCATTAGCTAAATATTATTTCAACTTACCACTGACTTTTGCTTCTTGATCACGTAACCTATTCAGAAGATTTTGCTCCTCGGCAACGAAAGATCGATCGATCATCATTAATTCAGAAGTCCTCACTTCACGCTAAAAGAAATGTTAAATATTAAATATTACTAAATTATTTGCAACCACTTTTGGGAAAGTAAAAAAGTAAAAAGGTAAAATAGAGCTCACTCACCATGCTCTCCATAAGAAGAAGGTAGGTATATTTATTCATCATGGAGTTAAATTTACTTAGTAAATGTTTGGCAGTTTCCTCAAAGATCTCGTCAGCTTTTGCCAAATCTTTTGGACTGAGCACCTGGTCATTAAAACAATGATATCTCACTAATCTCTTACAAGCGTCTCTCTTACACGCAAAAGGAGTGTCTACATCGGGATTCGTTGCACCACCTTGATCCATTTTTAATTGTTGTTCCATCCTACAAATGACAATTACATTGTAATAAATTAAATTTACGAAATGAAAGTCAACTTTCTATCATAATATTATAATAATTTAATACTTACAATTCACAACGATTGTTATTAGGCCTGCAAATGGGACTGGACGAAGGTCTCTTAACGCCATGCCTTTGACACGTGAGATTATTCGAAGCGCTTCCGGGACTTGCCATTTGTTTAACATTGTTACCAGTAATATTTACAGGAGTTGAAATATTTTGCGATACTTTTGAAACAATTTTTGGTGATGTTACTATTTGACATGGTGCTGAACCATTTTGTATCTGGACTTGGTTGAGTGTTGGTAATTCTTGTTTCACTGGACTTTGTATTTGAATGTTAGGCTTCACATCCAATGGATCAGTTTGACATTGCGTTGATTGTTGATTTTGTGTTTGCGATACAATTTGGTTGGTACTGCTTTGCATTAGATTTGTCGTACCGCTTGATGACGATAAACTTTGTTCTGTCATTGTGGACGGACTTAACGTTTGATTATCGTGACTTTGGTAACATTTCTGATGTTTATTGTGTACTTGATGAACGCTCGTTGGTGGAACACTAGGCCCAATTTGTTGTCTTTGCATAAATTGCTAAAAAAAGTTTACAAAAATATAATTCAATCATTCCTTTTATTATTAATTCATGACAGTTTATAAATTTAACATTTGTTTAAATAAATTTTTCAAATTTAAAGTAGTTTAAGGAATTACTTTTACTATTGTTAGTTTTTATTTTATTGAAATGTATTAATTTAAAAAGCCTATCAAAAACAAGTACTGAATGAAATAAATTAACCAAGGAAAAGGAAAATTATTATTATTATTATTATTATGAAGGAATTATTTAAAATAATAAAAAACTCACCATGTTGACTTCCATGTTATCAATTGACATTCTAGCGACTTTTTGCAACGGTTGAAATTTGAAATTTCCATTATCAGAGTTTGTCGTTGTGGTTGTTGTGGCAGCAGGTGTTTGCGTCTGAACAGTTGAAGTCTGATTTTTGCAAGTGCTTTGAGTAAGTGAACATGCAGAAAATGTAATGTTTGTTACCTCAGATTCCTAGGAAACAAAAAGAATCAATTATTTTTATATAGTAAATAAATAAATCAAAATTCCTTCTTTTCCCATATTTTTGCATTAATTTTAAAGTAATTAAAATAAAGACATAACTTAATTCATTTATAAAAAAAGGGAAAAAATACTTACGCAGCTAACAGGATGTGGTGAACTGCTGATGATTTTTCCACTGGCAAGAATTTTCGCCTGCTCCTGATAAAGTTTCGAGAGAATAATTTGGTCCGACTGTGAATTTGTCTTATGTGCTAAAATTGTTTGTATTTCAGCTTGGATATTTTTCAGCAACTTTTGCTTTTGCGCTGGCAATTGAATTGTTTGAAATCTTTGTACAACTTGATTATTCGTCGATGATGAAGATGGTGGAATTTGACTTTGCGAAGTCAATGGACCATTAACTTGAACATTCTCAGTTTTAATTTGATCCACCAGTGGTGAGGTGAAACCAATTGGTTTTGTCGCATTTTCCAATTTTTGTTGTACTGAAGTTGCAGTGACAATCGTTGGTTTTGTAGCATTCATAAGCTTTGTTGCCTGATGAGAAGAGAAAAGTTTTTCAATTTATTTCAAAATTAAATAGACAAAGAAATGTTTCTTTTCCTTTAAAACAATTTGTGCAAATACTCCTTTCCTAAAGCTATAAAGAATTGTTTATTTACTAAAATTTATTAATTAACATTTTTTCTACCTAAGACACAAAAATCTATTTTTAAACTTTTAAAAATATCAATCTTTAATATGCATATTTTTTAAGGTAAACTGTTTTTCAAATGCAAATGTCCAAGTCAAATAAAAGAACATTTTACTTAAAACTATAAATTAAATTTTTCATAACGAAAAGAGTCTTCATGTTTTATAATAATTAAAAATGACGGAGTGATAAAATCATTATAAAGTCATTTATTATTTTTAACTAAAATTCTTCTTAAAATCGATTATTTTAATAGTTTTCAAAAAAGTTCTTTGACAATTTTCAAACACATTTTTTTCAATATTCAATTTTACGAAATTTCAATTATTTGCAAAATCTTCAATTAAATATACATTAGAAAATAAAAACTTGAAATAATATAAAAAAATCCGCAATTAAACTTTCTCAAAAAAAATTAATCCCACAGAATTGTTAGTTAAAAGTATGAAAAATTCAGATTTTCAAATATTTTAATTTGAAACCTTTTCAGAATTCAATTATTTCTAAAAATTCTATGCTATAATGCTTTTAATATTCAATTTTTAAATACAAAAATTAATAACTTATTGTTAATAATTCAATGTTTCTTTAAATTGAATTCTCATAAAGAATTTTATCAACAAGTTTTTAAATAATTGAATTCTTTTGACGAATTTTAATAAAATTTTTAAGAATAATTACTTTTTTCCAGGAATTCGATTCAAATTGTATTAAAAATAATTGAAATTCTGCAAATTTATAAAAAGAATTCAATTCCTAATAAGAATTTTATTATTTACCAAAATAATTGAATTCCTGTAAAAATTTTATTATTTATGAAAATAATTGAATGATTGCGAAGAAATTTATAAAAAACTTTGTAAATAATGAAATTCCTGTTATTTTTATTATTATTTTGTAAAAATAATTAACGGTTTGTGCAGAATTTTACTAAATTTTTGTTTAAATAATTGAATTCTTTTGGAAAATTTTATTAGAATACACGGAAAAAAATACTAGGCTAAAAACACATGAGCGTCTGTTGTGTATATTGCACGCACACTACCATGCGTGATTAGCTTGGAATCCATCCTATTTTCGCATGGTGCTGTGGCAAAAGTCACAAAAGCCATGCATTTTTAGTAAACTCCTGTGTGATATTTGCAAAATGGGCTCATGTAAAAATCGAACCAATAGACTCCATGCATTATTAGGCTGATTTTTTTTCCGTCTAGTAGATACTTATTAAAAATCATTTTGAATTGAGGAAATTTTTTGAAAATAATTGAAATTTTGCCAAGAATTTTATTAAAATTTTTGAAAATAATTGAATTGTGGGGAAGAATTTAATTATTTTTAAAGATAATTGAAAAAATTTTGACGAGTATTTTAACTTCTAAACTATTAACATGGAGAGCTAAAATTTGGCATTCTTGTGTATTTTTACGCGAATATTACAGAAAAAATATAGATAACTTGCTATGTAATAATGGTATACTAGTGTATTTTTACAGGCTGATCACAAAAAATGTATTTAAGAAAATTTTTGAAAAAAACCCGTCATTTCATTGCGCACTTGTTTAAATTTGTTTTTCGGTTTTAATTATTTCTACTGTTGCCTATATTAAAAAATTATCACACATACTGTTTGTTAGTGATGACTTTTTAGTTTAAGTCCAAAAACATTAAAAAATTTAAATTACCTTTAGAATTATGTTAATTTTAGCAGAACAATGAATTTTGAAAAAGTGTTGTGATATGTTCTTAAAAAATAAATGGAATCGTTTTATTTTATGCAAAACCTTAATAGATTGTAGAATAATAATAATAATTATTATTTTGAGTGATTATGACTAGAATTTTTGAACAAAGTGTAGACTTTTAATATATATATATATATATATTGTTATAAGAAATCTACATTTAAAGAAAAAGATTGGAAGAAATTACCTGTGCATTTGTGGTGCTTTGGGTTAAAGTAACAACTTTCGCTCTTTTCACAACTTTAGCTTTCTTCGGAACTGGACTTGGATTCGACTGTTGATTATTGCCCAAATTGCGAATCTGTTGTTGATTCAAATTATCAAGAAATTGACTCGGGAATCCTGAATTTTGAATTTGTATTTGATGCGGCATTTGCGATGGCGCTGCTTGTACGACAATGTTTTGAATATTATTTTGAATAGTTGGCGCTCCACCTGAACTATTAACGATAATTTGACTCGTGGGTGTATTAATCTGTAATCCTTGGAGATTCTGATTGCTCGCGTCAGGCTCACCAATAACGATTTTTTGCGTTGAATTTTGATTCTGATTTTGGGGTTGTGTCGCGTGCAACTGGCCCGACAAAAATTGTTGAAACAATTGTTGACTGATCACCTGCATTTGTCCATTTGAATTCGCAATAAGTAATTGATCGTTAGGATTAAGATTACTCAAGGCACTCAGAATCTCAGGACTTATTTTTGGAGCACTATTTAATACATTCGACGATGAATTCGCAGATATAAGTGGATCGTGCTTTTGCTCCTGTTGATTGACACCACTGTTTGAAATCAATATGTTTTGCTGTTGGAAATTATGATGATGATGATGCTGTTGTTGATTTTCAAATTGCTGTACATTAACAGGGGTAGTGGATTTTTTCCGTTGATTCACATTTTGTCCACTCTGTTGAATATTTTGGTTCTGATGGATATTTTGATTTTGATGCACAACATGATTTTGAATTATATTCTGACTCTGAATTAAATTCTGCCCCTGAATTACATTTTGTCCTTGAACTAAATTCGGCATTAAATTTGGAGCCTGAATGACATTTTGAGTTTGAACTAAATTCGGAGCTTGTATAACATTCTGTCCTTGAATGACAGTTGGACCTTGAAGTAAATTGTGACCGTGAATGACGCTTTGTCCCGGGTGAATGTCAAATTGTAAATTTTGATCAACATTCTGAATACAACTGAGATCTTGTTGTAGAACGTTTATAGCTTGTTGTTGAATTGATCTCGCGTTCTTTTGCATGACATTCACTGAATCAATTTGCATATTGTCGGTAGAATTTTGTTGGAGTGCTTGATTGCTGGCTCCGATGTTTTGTTCAAAAATGTGTTGAACATTTTGAGTTTGAGTACATTGTTGTTCCTCTTGAATATTGATTTGCTGGACGTTTTGACTGTTCTTCACGAGTCGTTGAACTGATGTGCCGCATTGCAGAGTTTTTTGGGTTTGAATATTTTGTTGGGTTACTTTAATGTGATTTTGACGGGGTGTCCCAGCCACGCAGGTGTTGCGAATCCTCACTTGACTGCATTTCACGTGTTGAACATTCTGGTGAGCTGGCGATTTAACGTTTAGTGTCTTCGAAGTGGGAGTCTTTGTCTCATTATTAGCTTGAACGCTATTTTTGCAAAACTGAACAGTCGACACTTTACTTAGTTGGGGAGTTGAGAGGGAATGAAGATTTGTGGATTGGGAACAATTAGCAGTGGTGATTGTCGAACTTGGAGTTGTTGAATTGACATGAATGAATTGTGGTGTTGAGGTTGTTGGACTTGTGATTCGATTTTGTTGGACTCCTGGTGACTTGGTACATTTCTGTCTACTCGGAGTTGGACTGGGAGTTGTTTGTGGAATTGTTTGAACAACATGAGTCTGGCCGAGAATTTGCGAGATGAATTGTGAATTTTGTCCACCGCCTTGAGTTAAGGATCTTATCAAGGCTTGAGCAGTGGCTTGATCGATTTCCGGCTGGTTCGGTTCTGGGGTATGATGAAGAACGACTCTTCCATCTTCGCCCACTGCCAATCGCAATTGTCCGGAAATGGTATTTTGCACGGGCATTTGTAGCTGAGCGATCAGGGGACTGTCAGAATGTTGCGACGTTTGCGACATACTCGTTGCAGGTACTTGTATCACATTTTGAGAGGACGTGGTCGGAACAACGGGACTCGTTTCTGTTTGTGTATGAGGCGCTATTTCCGATTCGGTCGTGAGATCGTTTTCAAAAATATCATCATCATCATTGATGCCGGATATTTTTATGATGCTGGCCAAATCCAATTTTGTTGGTTCCTCATCTTTTTTCCTAGGTCTCTTCTTCTTCTTGGCTTTCTTTTTTGGAGGTGGCAATAAACTCTGATCAATTATCGTCTGTGCATTTTGAACATTAGTCGTGTTACTAGCAGTGGTTGCTTGCGTTAATTGGGTTTGGGGATTCTGCACCATCGCATTTTGAATAACTATTGAATTGTTGTTGCCGGAATTTGTTGCAAAATTAATACAATCTGAAATTGTAAATTACAGAGTTTTTGTAAGACAATTTCTCAATTTAAGAAAATCGTTTACATTTTTATTGAGAACTTTGAATTTGAGATGTTTACCTGGTGCAGGACTAGAAGGTGTATGCCTTATAACTGGAGGACTCGGCGAAGGAAAACCATTCGGCACAGCAAAGAATGTTGGAGCAAGTCCTTGCAATTGCATACCTTGCGCAGTGACAACTCTCACCAATTGTTGTTGCGTTAACTGTAAATTTTTTTTTTATTTTTAGAAACTTTAAAAAGGCTTAGAACGAAAATGCAAAAAAGACCAATTTTTTCATAGGTGGACAAAACAGAAGTAAATTAAATGAAATTCAACTTGAATGATTATCGAAAAAAACAAACATGATGTGGGTGATAATTTACAAATTTGATGAGTTTCATGAAAACACTTGACTGCCATTTGCTTCCCACAATGAGTTTTTAAACAGTGATAAAAATGATAGTGTGCGAATGGGTGAAACCGTCACCTGTGCAGTATGCGTTTGTTGTTGAGAAGTTGCTGGTGCTCGAAGAATCAGTTGAACGCCACCCGGTTGTTGTTGAACGATTACTGGTCCAGTGGATGGCAGGACCTAAGTACCAAACCCAGTGAAAAAAAGGAAAAACGATTAAGAGGTTTCTCTCGATAATATAATAAACACCTCTCAGTCATTTTGCTTTTTTAATGCAAAGAGAAAGAAATATTAACAAAAAGAATTTCTCAACTTGTTTTAAAAAATAAAAAAAAGTACATGACTTCAAAACTAATAAAGTACACTATATACTTTTAATATATAAGATAAAAATACTTTAAAATGTAAAAAAAACATGTGCATTTCATTTTTACTTAAAGAAGAAATTAAATGAAATTTATATTTTAGTTGAGAGTAATGAAAAAATTGAAATATGTGTTCACTCGATTATTGGCAAATTCTAATAAAACTTTGCAAAAAGTCATCAACTTGAAATAAAGAAAAATTCCCCGATAAGAATGCGACCAATAATTATTTTTGATAATGTTAGAAAAAGAAATAAAGCCAGCTATTATAAATAAGAAAAAGAAAAAAAAATGAAGAGAAGCGAACTATGAGAATGAAAGCTCGATGATTTGTTGTAAGCGTTAAACAGTTATATAAAGAAGAATTAAAAATGAAGACCTGGTTTAAAAGAAGACCTTGTGCAGTGGGAATCATTGTTGCAGTTCCAGGACTAGGTTGTGGACCAGCTAATACAATTTGCGGTTGCGACTGCTGCGTGACCTTTCAGAAAAAAATTACAAATTTTTCTATGTTATTCATCTATTCCAATTATTATTGCCATTTTAATGATATCCTGATCATTGTAATAAAATTTTGCTCATTACTTTTAAACATTTAAAAAAATGACTGTTTTTATGGATAAAATCAAATTGAAAGAAATAAAGATTGAAATAAATTGATTGTAGAATTATTGATAAACATACTTGGCTCACTTGATTTGTAATTGTTGTTGTAACTCGTTGCTTTTGCTGTGAAATGCCAGTTTGCTGATGAGGAGGCTTCGGTAGTATTTGCGGCGGTTGTTTCGCCGGTTTAGCTGTAGCAATTTGAATTTGTTGATTGCCAAAGAGATGAGTTCTTGTTACAAGCTGAGCTGGCGCCGATTGATATCCTTGTGGAGTTCCATGTATTATTTGCAAGACTTGCATCCCTTGTTGAATTATTGGGGTGTTTGGTCGCACCTGAAAAGAAAAATTGCTATTTCAAACAATTCATTCATCAATAATCCACATTATTATTATAACGTTCAGAACTCGAAGGGGATGTAAAGGAAGATGGTACTTTTCCATTGAAGCTCTATGTAAAAATCACATTGAATTTGAATATAAAATACCATCTAGTGAGAAATAGATGACAATAAAAAGCCTTGTTAAATGAAAAAAGTTTGGAATTTCTAAAAGAAAAATGTTGGTTAAATAATTATTTTAGCAATTTGATATCTTGTAGATTTTCGTGACAGTAAATGAAATATGAATATCTTACAACTGGTGGACCAGGACTGCTTCCAGGTGCAGGACTTCTATTGCTGAGCGATCCGCCACCACCGCCTCCAAGATGATGGGGACTCTTTGAATTTGGATATGGACTAGGCGCGGGACTCTGAATTTGACTAATGGGACTCTGCATTGGACTATGAAGTTGCATTCCAAATGAATTATTCGGCGTTGACGACGACACTGGACTCGGACTATTCCTATTGCTTTGCATTGAATTCGATGCCGGACTCCTCAGTAGCAATCGATTTGGACTCGGACTCGGTGTTGGTGGCGCAATGTTCGAAGCTGGACTCTTCATTGGTATCGAAAACGGCGACCCGGGTGACCCTGTGTTTTGATTTTGCATTGATTTGATATTTGGAATGATTGTGTTTGTTGTTGGATTGCCAGCCGTGAGTTGCGTCGTTGAGCTCAATGGTGAGCTCGGTATGTGTGAGAATTGCCTCTGAAATCCAGCTGTGTGATTCGATTCATTCGACGTCATGTGAGATGTGACGACACTCGAGAGATTTGAGGTCATAATTCCAAACTGCGCAACATTTATTGGATGCGTCACACTTGT
Source organism: Leptopilina heterotoma (assembly GCF_015476425.1). Lineage (NCBI taxonomy): Eukaryota > Metazoa > Arthropoda > Insecta > Hymenoptera > Figitidae > Leptopilina > Leptopilina heterotoma. The sequence goes on along the minus strand of NW_025110946.1, from coordinate 175,012 downwards.
TCCATGGCTTGTGTTTGTTGTGGTGGCAAGGATTGGTCCACTGCATGTACTCGTGAATGTGCTGCAACTCGACGTTGCGCCCGTTGATATTTGTGAACTGGTAATATTTGTGCTTTGGTGTTGTGATATGGCTGAACTTGGTACGGAAGCAATGTTTGAACCAACAATATGTGGCGCGATATTTTGTATGGTTTGAAATGGAAATTGAGACGCGGCACTGAAATTATTCGACGTCAACGCGCTCAACGAACGATTCGCTCCTTGATTCAAATTGCCAGTTGATAAGTTTGCATTTATATTAGTATTGAGAGTATTTAAATTAGTAGCTGCAGAATTTGTAGCGCTTAAATTTGCATTGAGGGTGGCAAGATTTTGATTCAATGTTTGACTCAAATTTGTCAAATTTGGATTGACACTCGATACACCTGGATTGAGACTGGTGGAATTCAATGCGCTAAGTCGACTCAAACCGGCATTTATTCCATTCAACTCTTGACCTAAACTCGATATTCCATTGGTAATACTGTCCGGTGGTAAGTTCGCGTTAAGATTAGAATTTAGAGCGTTTAAAGGATTTATACTAGGATTAATTGCCGTTAGGCCTGAATTTAAACTCGGGAGACTTAGATTGAGCAAAGGATTCGAAGTTGTGATTACGTTCGAAGTAAGCGATGTGAGGCTGGTGTTCAATAACGATAGCGGCAGTCCCATATTAAGGCCCACCCCAAATGTGGGGGTGGCCGGGGATAGGCCCATGCCAGTCCCAGAGGAATTAATGGGACTCTGATTCAACTGATTCAGTTGATTTAAGTAAACTATGTGACTTCCACTTGCTGTTCCATTTGGCTGCTCCTGATTCTGGAAAGAAAATAGTGAAAGTTGAAACATTTCCTCGATGATTCATGTGAAAGCTCACATTATTGAAATACTCACGTTATTTGAAGGCTGTTGCAAAGTAAATGCTACTGCTTGAGCTGTGGAATTGTGAGTTTGAAGCTGTTGCAATTGTTGAAGCTGGAAAATAATAAATACTACTTTAATATCCACAGCTTTCACCGAGAGGTGAAAAAAAGATGAAAAAAGATGAAAGAAAATGAAAGAATTGTGACCTGCTGTTGTGTAAGAACTGCAACGGGATTATTGCGACGTGTATTTGGGGATGTTGTAGAGGATACAGAGTCCCCGAGAAGAGGGCGTGACTGAGGCTGCTGCATGCCCACGCAGCACCTCGCAACTATGGGCAGCGTTGGGCCACCGTTTTCTTTCTCCTTATTATATCCAAATTGGCACGAGTTTAAATCTGCGAAATGTTAGAGCGTTGAATGAAACCGCAAGTGGGTACAAATAGAAAACACCCTTTCCTGAATTTACTTTTACCTTAAAGCGATATTGAATATTAATGTAATTGACAAATTGATATTTGCGTTGCGACGCCATTCAACGCGTTTTCGACCAACGTCGCCTGATCCTGACATGCATGTAATTTCTGATCTCACTCAATTAATTTTCATTATATGTAACATTTCCTTTTCGAATCAACGATTTCCTTCACGTGTAGTGCACAAATATTAATTGTTATTAAACACTCTCGCATGTTATTAAATTTTTCTATGTCGTACGTCCTCCTCCATGAAGTGAATTAGCCATTAAAAAATAAGTGTACAATTGAGTTTCGAACATTTTCTAATTTCTTTCTCAAGTTCATTTGCTCAAAAACTTGTTCCATTTATAATAAATTTAAATTATTCCTTGCAAATCCTTTGATTGTATTATTAGTATTATGCTTGGGGGATTGTTTTCTTTTTGCCTGGATTCTAATTTACCCCAAATCCAGGAGCCAAAAGTAATTGGCTGGCATTGTTTCAAGTTTTGAATCAGAAAAAATTAACTTGAAACATAATAAAAGTGGCAATTCCGGTTCACTCGATTTCTGTAACAAAAGAAGAAAAATGTATTACAACAAATTGTGTAATATTGTTTAACGCTAGATTTCTTTAAGAGTTAATTTTGTAATATTACTTAGTGACATGTCTCATTAATGATTACTATATCTTACACGTTCTTTAAACATTCATAAACGAAATTTCTTTTAATAGTATCAGAGATAAAAGATAAAATTAGGTCGATAGATTTGTTATGAAAGAAAGTTTCAGATATTTAGCATTGAATTTACATAGAAACCGATAAGAAAATTTCGAAAAAGGAACAGCAATACAATAAATAATTACAGTACGAAGAAGTACAATTATTAAATAGAAAGGATGTTTTTGATTAATTTAGGCACTGAAATAGAAAATACATATTCGTATTTTAAAATTTAGATTTGACTGTAAAAGGTAAGTTAATATAGAAAAATGAATTAGTTTACTGAATTGGCTAATTCTGCTAACGAGAATAATTTAAATAAACCTTCTATTTCTGCCATAAAATTAATAACAATTAATAGCGTATAAAAAACTTATAAACTACTTTCATGCGAAAAATTGGAAGGAAATAACATCTCATCTCATCTTTCTACATGCAACCAGCGTAGTCGATCATGAAAAGAGTTGTAGCATTTGTTATTTTGGAATCACAATGCACGTCAAAATAAACTTTATGCAAAAGCAAATGAAAACAGTGCAAGTATAATTTTGTCATCTTTTAAAATTAATAATGAACCGCCTACATTTCTAATGATGTAAAATCGTGAAAGACGAAATGTTTGGCGTTTAAAAGCCGAAAAATAGGTAAGTGAACTGAAAGTAGTGCAAAGCGTTTTAAAATTATTTCTCGCATGTTGTGTTTGAAACAAGTAAGTCGAAAAGTTGAAAAGTTTATTATTAGAATAAAGAAGATAACTTACTCAGGCTTGCTTTTGTCGCTTTTGTCTAATAGACAGCTGGAAGCTGGAAAATTTTGAGGTTATAAGTTTCACGCGCGCTCGAGCGCGCCCTTAAAATGTACGTTGTATGAGTCACACATACAAATAAACCTTTACACTTGAGGCTCACATTTATAGGCCTACACATACACTAAGACAGCCGCGCGCGGTTGCACACAACAAAAACACAAGTGACAAGGCGTAAACAAAAGAAAAATGAGCTTTCGCCAGGATATTTGCTTGTTGGAATCCTGGAAATCAATTAGGAGACACTTGAACACTTTAAATTTTAGGCCATTTAATCAAATGAGCTTAGCGTCTCGATGAAAAATCGTCGATATTACCTCCGTGAACGCGGTTTAGCAACCCCTGTTGTCCAGACACTTAACGCAGTTTATCCTCACTTTTCACCTCGTTAATCACGTTTGTCTTTTAATACTTTATATTTAGTCTAAGAGTCACAATACACTTGACACGTGTATTTTGAGATTTGTTAAAGTAAACAGAAAAAGGGTCTGTATGAATGATAATCCAGTGTACGCGTTTTCTGATCGGTGGCAACGGCCATCACGTATTTGTCATTGCTGCCATTAGTGCAGCTCATAAATTCCCGAAAGAGGATTCTCAATTGTCGCCAAAGTGGCAAAATAATCGTTAACTTGATAAATGTCAATTACATAAATTAAATGGAAAAGAGTCGAAAATTTCAAATCATCTTAATGGCATTTGCTTAAGAAATAAGACATTTTTCTAATAAATTCAAGTCGTAAAATGTTTTTATGAAGCTACAAATGATACCATTTAATGCCAATATCTTAGAGAAAAATTACTATAAAAATCCAGAAGTTTACAGTAGAGTAGAGCCGTAGAGCGCGCTGGCATCAGTGTGCAAAGTAAAGTAAAGGGTTAGATTTTATCGTACAGTCCGTACAGTCATTGGGATTTTTAAGGGTTTTTCATTTAATTACACAATTAAATATCTTGTGTGGCTTAGAAAATAATTCAAGCACACTATTAAATACTACATTAATTATAAAAGATCATTGAATCAACATACTAATAACTTTATCACAGATTCAAATAAAGTAAACAATAATGTAATTGCAAAATTTACAATGTTATTAGCAAATTTGTATAAATTGAAAAAATTTCCTATTTTTCATCAAACTTTTAAGTTTAATAAATTATTTATAACAGTTTCATGTCTAACTTAAATTTCATCTGTAATATTTGAATTTTTAATTAAAACAAAAAATATTGGCTGCTTATAAACAAAATTTAAAATTTTGCGCTTAAAATATTGACCAATCATGTATCAGCGTGATGACGTGTCACCAGGAATTCTTATAGCGAATTCGGTTATCTGCACCGGAGCACTCTCGGAGTGCCCAGAGCAGGAGTAGCATGTTCGGTCTGACAAATGTGCTCTAGTGCAGATCGTTTGGAGTATTCGCTTTAGCAGCACTGCTCCGGCGCAGATCGTTTCGAGTATTCGTTTTGGCAGCACTGCTCCGGCGCAGATCGTTATTTGTGTTCGAATTAAGAAGTGTGCACCCTCAAGGATCGAAAGATGCAACAAAATTTGCTCCCACAATTTTGTTAGTGCAGTTTAAAAAAATGTCAAGAGAAGCGGCAAATTTAAAAATTTCACTTCTAACAGATTTAATTGACACCTCTAGCGATAGTAGTGAAGACGAATTATGTTTTTTATAATGAATTTTGTATTTAGAGAAAGACTAACATTCAATATTTTAATATTTAATAAAAACAGTAAATAATTTTCAATATTTTTAATATTTAAATAAAAATACTCATTATAAAGTAATTATTTGGTCTCAAAGAAATAACCTTTTCACTTATTTTATTATTGTTGTTGTTAGTAGTTCAAAATGTCAAATAGTGTGAACAAAATTTATATCAGAAATATTATTTGATAATTTTGTGATTAAAGGCGCACTCACAGCTAGTAGGCAGCATACAAATTTGAATTTACTGTCTCTTTCACTCTAATTGACTTTCTCTCTTACTTCAATTACTGCCTGCGCAGGCAGGCAGAGCTGTGAGTGCTCCATAACAATTCTGCTATATCAAAACATTGACCGAATAAGATTTTAAAATTCTAATAAAAATATCAAATTTTTTGCTTTTAAAAATATTATTTATGTATACATCATAAAATATTTAATTTTAAGTAAAATAATTTTACATTTAAGAAGAAAATATATTGCATAATATAATGTATAATAATATATATATAATATAATAAATATAATATTATATTACATTATATTATATAAGTTTAATTAAATTTAAACTTCGCGCCAAACGAGCAGTGTATGCTTTAAGACGCTCTCACAGCTCTGCATGCATGCCAATGCATGCATAGTTGTCATGGTAACACATGAGAGTAAGTAAGTCAGAAAATTCAAATTTCATGTTTTTTCTCTCTTACTCTCATGCTGGCAGTAGAGCTGTGCGAGCGCCTTTAAGGTACACTCTCACCCAAGAAGACTAGAGACAGGAGGGATAACTCGGGTAGTGGGGATGGCTTGGTAGATGAGGACAATGGGGGAAGTAGTAATATAGAAATGTAGTTGGTGCAGAAACGCAAAATAGGTTACTGCGCAAGTAGTGGAAAGAGATGAGAGAGAATAGCAGACGTCAAAACATAGAAATGTCATATATTATATTATGAAGAGGTTATTTTAACGATTATGATTCTTTGACTTTGAAATTCATCGTCATAATAAGGTAGTAAACTGAAAGAAATTTGATAAATTGCAATCCCAAACTAATGTCGAAAAAATATTAGAAATTATTAATAATTGTATTGATAAAAGTTGGATGTTTATTTCATAACCTCAAAAAAAACCTTGGTTTGTATTCATATTATATTGATAGAAGGTGGACGTTTATTTCATAACTTTAAAAAATAACCTTGGAAAATTAGTTGTAATACGTAGTAGGTAATTAAAAACAACTTAAATTGTTTTCATAAAAACTTTGCGGTAAACACAATATCACACAATGACAATGTGCAGCACGTGGAAAAAGATTTCTTTTAGCGCGTGTTTGAATCTGAATCGTTTGAATGTTCAATATGCGCAGAAACCTAATTTTGGCCTATTGCACGAACTACATTTTCAAGTACCACCTCCATTGCCCTCACATTTTTTGCCACCGCACTCTACAGGAATATATCGAAGTTGCTCCTCCTGTCTCTAGTCTTCTTGCTCTCACCTCACTGCCTGCCTGCCTGCGCAGGCAGGCGCCATAAGAGTGAGAGAGAAAAAACATTTAATTTGAATTTTCTTACTCTCTTACTCCTATGTGTTACCATGTCAACCTGCAGGCAGGCAGTAGGATCTGTGCTAGCGCCTTTACACAGGTTTGTTCTCGCTAGCTACACTGTAAAAAAATCTGGTGTAAAATAACACGAAACTTGTAATTTCACACATCAAAATTATAGGTTGTACGTAGTAAATTTATTTCGTTCCAAAAGTAGTTTTACTATTTTTAATAATTTTACATTATACGACTATGTAATTTAATAGTTTTGTGTAAATTTACTACGTCCGACGTAGGAAAATTTGATCACTATGTCCGACGTGGTATTTTTACATTGCGTGTATTTCTACACTTTGACGTAATATTACGTCGCACGATCTGTACAATTACATGGCGAATGTAATTTTCTTATTCCTTTAAGATTTTCAAAAAATTTTCAAGTTTTTATAAATAACTCTAAAAAAGTGTATATAATGTACATTTATAGAAAGTATATGCTAATTTATAAGTAAATAATAATATAACAAAAAGTTTTGGGCTATATTTCATAAATACAAAAAGTTACGATTGAAAATATTATTTCAAAAAATATTTGCAGGTTATGTAGATTACAGTCGGCGTGTAAAAATACCACGTCGGACATAGTGACCAAACTTTCCAACGTCGGACATAGTAAATTTACAGCAGATTTTTTTACAGTGTACACTGCTACACTCGAGTGTAACAAGAGTGTAAAACGGAGCATGCGCACTTAAACAAAGTACAAAATCTAGCGAGAACGCAAAAGTGTAGAGAAAGTGCACGAAATAATGTTATATCTGAAATTTTATTTCAAAACAAACCACCTTATAAACAATTATCATTGTGAAGCAATTTTTTAAATAATTATTTATCTTATTTATTAATGCCAAAATTTATTTACTATTAGTGATTTTAAAAGAAAAATTTCTCAGTTTTATGATGGTAAATTTTTTTTCAAATAATAGGATTTATTCCCATTATTACCTGTAAACATTAAAATGGGCAATTCATGAAAATTTGGGATAATTATTCAATTTTACAAGAATTTCGAAGGTTAAATGTATATGTACCGAGCGGAATTAATTTTTTTCAAATTTTTACACAGTTTAAACTCTGACATCTTTGTAAAATTTAATTAATTCCCTATTGAAAATCCCCATACGGGAAACCAAATGGGAAACCACATGGGATTCTATGTCAAAAACCATGTAAAACCCTACTTGCATGAAGGAAACCACGTGGTTTACCATGTGGTTTCCCATGTCAAACCATATGGGAAATTGAGACAGGATTTTAGTTAGGAATAGACATGGGGAATTTGAACAGTTCATCTATGCATAAAACCATACCAAATCCCACATGTTTTTCCCAGTCAAATCCTAAACCGAATCCCATGTGAAAAACAGTATCATTTATTTATAATTATTTTCCCAAGTCAATCCCCAAGTGAAAAACAGTATCATTTATTTATAATGATTTTCCCATGTCAAATGCTAAACCAAATCCCATGTGAAAAACATTATCCGCCTTATTGAATATCCCTACATGGAAATCCACTTGGAATTTTACAAGGGATTTCACATAGGATTTTATATGGGAATTGACATAGGATTTCATGCAAGATTTCACCTAGGATTTAATGAGATATCACATAGTATTTTATTAAAGATCCAATGAAGAAATTTTCAAAGGATTAAAAATTATTTAATAAAAAATTAAATAATAAATAGTATTAGTGTTACAAGTCATCAAAAAAGTAAAAAAACGATCATTTGAAACACGTCCTCTCTGCTACAGGTTCTCAGCTTTTATATACTTCCAGAATCGTCTCAACAGCGAGAGAAGTCACTTTCGCCACCTAGCGGTGAAAGTATAGGAGCGACAGTAATCTTTAACATTACTAAGGAAACCATGTGGAATACCACGTAGGATTCCATGTGGTTTCCTACGTGGGGATTTACATGGGATTTTACTTAGGAATTTAAGTAGAAATAAATTCCCAAATGATTTCCTAAGTAAAATCCCATGTAAATCCCCACGTAGGAAACCACATGGAATCCTACGTGGTATTCCACATGGTTTCCTTAGTAATGTTAAAGATTACTGTCGCTCCTATACTTTCACCGCTAGGTGGCGAAAGTTACTTCTCTCGCTGTTGAGACGATTCTGGAAGTATATAAAAGCTGAGAACCTGTAGCAGAGAGGACGTGTTTCAAATGATCGTTTTTTTACTTTTTTGATGACTTGTAACACTAATACTATTTATTATTTAATTTTTTATTAAATAATTTTTAATCCTTTGAAAATTTCTTCATTGGATCTTTAATAAAATACTATGTGATATCTCATATTAAATCCTAAGTGAAATCTTGCATGAAATCCTATGTCAATTCCCATATAAAATCCTATGTGAAATCCCTTGTAAAATTCCAAGTGGATTCCCATGTAGGGATATTCAATAAGGCGGATAATGTTTTTCACATGGGATTTGGTTTAGCATTTGACATGGGAAAATCATTATAAATAAATGATACTGTTTTTCACTTGGGGATTGACTTGGGAAAATAATTATAAATAAATGATACTGTTTTTCACATGGGATTCGGTTTAGAATTTGACTGGGAAAAACATGTGGGATTTGATATGGTTTTATGCATAGATGAACTGTTCGAATTCCCCATGTCTATTCCTAACTAAAATCCTGTCTCAATTTCCCATATGGTTTGACATGGGAAACCACGTGGTTTCCTTCATGGAAGTAGGGTTTTACATGGTTTTTGACATAGGATCCCATGTGGTTTCCCATGTGGTTTCCCATATGGGGATTTTCAATAGGGTTTCTTAATTTCAACCGAATTGCTCATTTTTACAGAAAATAAAACTAGAATTTTTAAGCTTCATTTTCACATAAGTTTTAAGAAAAACGGAAGCGACATGTTTTGAAATATTCTAAAGGTTATCTTTCAAACTTAATTTTTTTCATAAATTCTATTATTTTTTAAAAAATATGTTTACCATTATAAAATTGAGGAATTTTTTTTAATTCACTATAAATAAAGTTTGGTTTTAATGAATGGGAGAATAATTATTTAAAAATTGCTTTACAATGTCAATTGTTTATACCCAGTAAGAAACGAAAAATTGAAAAGTATTAAAAAGATTCTATTCTTTTGAATGCCATTTCTGTCCAATACTTTTCTATCCAGTGAGAGCAATATAAATAGTAACGATATCAATCCTCTTGAATACCCAGTAAGAAAGCAAAGATTAAGAAGCATTAAAAAAATTCTATCCTTTTGAATACCATTTCTGCCCTATGCTTCTGAATTCCGCGACAGTAGTATAATAATATAATACTAATATTGTTGACATATAGAATGTTCAATTACTTTTAAATAACTGCACTCATGAATTTATTTGCTATTTTAAAAAGGAATAATTACCCAGTAAAAAAAAAAGTATTCAGAATAGAGAAAAAGTATTGGTGAAGACGTTCGGTGAATGCGTTTTCGCGACAAAACCGTATTGGTGGGTTACGGTGAATACATTTTGCTTACCGTGAATACATTTTTTTTAAACTCTCGATTTAAAGATTCATAAGCAAAGTTGAGAATATTTATAAAGAGCGTAAGTGACCTGAAGTATAAAAATGACGATTGCGAGGAGGAAATAAGAAATTTTGAGAAAAAATGAAAAATTAAATGTGACAAACCTACAACGTATGATGATGAAAAGGAACATTGACGATACCGACAGAAACTTGAGAAATCTAAGTAAATGTATGTGAAACAGTAAGTTCCGCCGGTAACGTCAAAGTTCCTTTTAATCATCATACGTTGTAGGCACAGAAAAGCATATGGTAATTGATCAACATTTGACAATCTGTTTGTCACATTTAATTTTTCGTTTTTTCTCAAAATTTCTTATTTCCTTCTCGCAATAGTCATTTTTATACTTCAGGTCACTTACGCTCTTTATAAATATTCTCAACTTTGCTTAGGAATCTTTAAATCGAAAGTTTAAAAAAAAAGTATTCACGGTAAGCAAAATGTATTCACCGTAACCCACCAATACGGTTTTGTCGCGAAAACGCATTCACCGAACGTCTCCACCAATACTTTTTCTCTATTCTGAATACTTTTTTTTTACTGGGTATTAAATTATCAGTTAAGAGGGTTAAAAGTGTTTAAAGGTCTCTGAAATTTTTAGGTTATGATTTATTGTCTAACAGAATAACGGCCCTGACTCGTTTAAATGACGTTAAATTGGTAAACAATCAATTTTTCAGCAAGTTTTTCTTTGAACACAAACACTTTTTACAAAATCTGCCACTGTATGTATCTTATAAATTACAAAAATCCAGAAGATTGCTTGAATGCATGCAGAAACGCGGTTCCAATGAAAAATTGAAAAGTGATATAATGACAGGCTGTAATAATTTCGGATGGGATTGGAAAGCATTCAGAAAAAAATTTTGTCTTTGTTAAAAATTACAAAAAGAATTGAATAGCATTCATTTTTAGACGAAACGTGGTCCTATCATGGTATAGAAAAGTATTGGACAGAAATGGCATTCAAAAGTATTGGATAATTTCTACTACACCATACAGAGTTTGAATTATTTCAATCCTTTTCAATTTTTCGTTTCTTACTGGGTAAGGTGGTACTTTATATAAATATTATAACAAAATAAGAATTGCTTACTAATAATTTTATAAATTGAAAGTCACTAAGAAATATATCATAACTTTATGTTCATAAAATAATTAATGCATTTTAAATAAAATGTCCTTTTACCGCCATTTTAATCAGAACACTCAATTACACTCGTTCGCAATCGGGTGCAGGGATGGGTACGTAACATACTTCATGTATGTTACCTGGGTTTATTACTGTATGTTACCTAGTATGTTACGCCCTTACATTGTTACATCCATGTATTTTTCGAGAGTGGGGGGTTACATACGTATGTTACCTCATGTAACATACATGTAACATACGTAGAAAACCTCGAGTTGTTACATTTACCCATCCCTGATCGGGTGTAATAAAATAGGGAAAAGTGCAGAGGCTTCTAGGGAGTTAGGTGTACACTATTGCGTCACTTCTGGTAACGAGAACGCCGTAGTGTACACTTTTGTACAAAGTGTAGAAAGTGTAGCTAGCGAGAACAAACCTCCATAGCAGTTTGTCACGTCCCAAGTACAAAAATAGGGATTTTTGAATATTAAAATGTTGGGGAATTCAACTGCTAAAACACTAAAGTGTACCCTGTAAATAGGTGGGAGATTCAAATTCTACTTTATAATGATTACAACAAGAAATACTTTAAATTGGTTACTTTAATCAACAGTAATGAGTAAAAGTTACAAGTTCGAGCCGAGAGATTACAAGTAATCGGTAAGAGTGCTCGGAGATATCTCTCGAGATGAGATCCTGTGGTCCATGGGTCCCCATAGGGCCCTGCGCGCGTTGAATAGAGGGGATGACTACCCCTTCCTTTGAACTTCCCTGTGACCAATACAACCCTGACGGAGTGTTATTTTACAAGTTATTTACACATTCATACTATTTTTTCATTATTTAAATTTAACATTAACAATATATAAAGTTAATTAATATTTGTTTCGTCAATTACCAAATATATAATAATCGGTTTCGCAGTTAAATTCATTCGGAGTATGATAATTACATTTTGCATCTGTATATTTAATTACCATAGAATCATGGTAACTTTGAATTACTAATAAGATATTACAATAACGTAGATAATTTGTATTATAATACAACTTATTATTATTTATTATTATTATTATTATTATTATCATTATTATTATTATTTATTATTATTATTATTGTTATTTAATGAATCAATAAATTAATTAACAAATTCTATACATGTGATTAAAACTTTTATCATTAATTAAGAGTATCAAATTATTTAACTAGTAATGAAATGGTAAACAGTAATCAATTTATAATCGTTGTTTTATAAAATTGTTAGTGACATACATAGAATTAAGAATGTGAAATTCATATCAAATTTGAATATTGTAATTAAATAGAAAGCTCATTTCTTTTTCTTATATACGAAGGATGAGTCATAGGTTTTTCCTGACGATACAATACCCTTTTTTTTATACCGGGGACTCGAGTAAGGCCCGAGTCCCACGGTCCCTTTTTTATTGCTACCACATGTTTGGGTTTTCCCAACGGTTTCGAAGTTCGGAAATATGTATTTCTCAAAAGGCTATTTTTTATAGAAATAAACTCTGTTTCTTTTCAATTATAATTTTTTGTGTCCTACGTGACATTTGCCTCATTTTCGCAGACTATTTCAACATCTGTAATTTTAACAATTATTCCTTTTCAAAAAGCAGCACATGTTTGGTTGCCATTCTATTTCGTTCTTTAGATTTTTTGCATGTGATAAAATTCTTTATGGAAATAAGCAAATAAATGCATGCGTTTTTATTTTACATTAAAATTCAATTATTATATTGATATTAATTTTGAATCCTAGCGCTATTACCTAGTTTCTTCCGTACGAAGAGTTACGTAGTGTTTTTCCCTAGTGGAGAATTACGTGAATTTAGGCTGGAGTCCCATGACAGCGTTTTGCGTTGCGTTTTGTAACTATACCATGAGTGTGAGAGAGATACAGATATATGTTTGCTCTATTTGCACTCATTGCCTAGTTACAAAACGCAACGCAAAACGGTGCCATGGGACTGCACTCTTAGGCCTGCCGTCACACAGTTCATGTTGTGCTCCTGCTCCAAAAGCAGTCGAACTTTGCCAGTGTTCATGACGTCATAGAGTGCCTCAGAGTAGAGCACAGCTTTTTGAGAGCAGAGTAAACTATACTCCTACACCAAGCAAGATCGCTCTCGGAGCAGATAACCGAATTCGCTATTATTTCTTTTTGTAGCGTATAGAACGCGCCTTTGTTTAAATATAATATAATTCTTTTTAAATATTAATCAAAAAAATACTTTTACAGTCTTTATTTTAATTATAATTATTCTCTCTAAATTTGAATCAGCGAAAAGTCGCTGATTCACCAGCCCAGAGTATGCAGCTGATTAAACAGCGTATACGGAGAAACTTTTTCTTCTAATATTAAATATATTTGGTTATCTTTATTCTAAAAGTACGTTAGAATGTGAGGATTTTTCGTGCGTTGTGCTAATAATTTCAACATTAATACGAAAATATGATAAGTTCGTTATATATTAAGCAACCTTCGGTGTACAAAAATTACTATCTGCATTAGAAATAGTCTTATTTTTCTTTAGAAAAGAATAAAATGCTAGTTTTTGTTTGTGAAATAATACGGTAATTCTAACCTTTTTTCCACATATAGATAGAATATATAACAGACATTCTAACGTAACATACCAATTTTGGAAGGACTGCGGGCGGCACGGAGTAATAATAAGGAGACTGCTCTCCAGCGTATCCCCTAGTCAAACTGGTGCCAGATTTCTGCCTTGGTTCACTGAGTAGTAATGACTTTTAAAAAATAACGCGCATGTGCAGTTTGCAACTATCTTCGTCACTCTTGAAAGAACGATGAGAGAGATCATTATTTTGACGTGCGAGTTGGAAAGTGTGGTTATGTTTTACTGTTGACAATATATATTATACTATTAAATAATATTAATAAATTGTAATATAGGAAATGTGTGAGTAGATATTAATTATATTAGCATTATAGCGATTATAGCATTATATTATATTGTATTCATTCACTTTATCATACAAAGAAAAGAATTACTCCGGTTCGACAAAAATAATCTTTTTATTAATATCTACTCACACCTACAGTACCGTCCGAAATTGTCAGTCCACCCATTTTCAAAGGAATGACAAAATTTTTTTAACATAAAATTCATGAAAAGTAAAATTTTTTTTGGTATATATTTTGAAAGACGATAAAATTTTGAAAAGAATAAGACGTTGCAGAAGTCATTTGGCCAAAATTTGTAGAAGATATTCTTAAAAATCGTCATTTTCAATGTTTTACAAAAATTTGAATAACTTCTAAAATAATGAACGCTTTTTAATAATCTTAGGCTTATTTTAAAGACCATTTTCTACAGAATAAGAATTACTTATAGGCATTAACCTGTCATTTTTAACTTGGAATAAGCATGACGTCAAAGTTGGACAAAAAAATTCAAAAAATTTGAAATAATATTATTAAAAGAAAAATAATTTTGGAAATTCAAACATATATTTTTATTAAATTTTCTTGAAAAATCTACACCATATCATGTTTTATATATGTTCTAGAATAGTTTTTAGTACAAAAAATTGATTTCAAATTTTTCCAATTTTTTTGTCCAATTTTGACGTCATGCTTATTCCAAGTTAAAATGACAGGTTAATGCCTATAAGTAATTCTTTTTCCGTAGAAAAAGACCTTTAAAATAAGCCTAAGATTATTAAAAAGCGTTCATTATTTTAGAAGTTATTTAAATTTTTGTAAAACATTGAAAATGACGATTTTTAGGAATATCTTCTACAAATTTTGGCCAAATGACTTCTGTAAGGTCTTATTCTTTTTAAAATTTTATCGTCTTTCAAAATATAAACCAAAAAAAATTTTAGTTTTCATGAATTTTATGTTAAAAAATTTTTGTCATTCCTTTAAAAATGGGTGGACTGACAATTGCGGACGGTACTGTATATTACAATTTATTAATATTATAATATATTGTACTTACTCTTCTCTTTGCAGTTTGTTAATTAATATTTTTTCTTATTTAAATGTTGATTTTCCCGTGTAGTTGCTGTTGTCAACAATAAAACATAACCACACTTTCCAACTCGCACGTCAAAATAATGATCTCTCTCATCGTTCTTTCAAGAGTGACGAAGATAGTTGCAAACTGCGCATGCGCTTTATTTTTGAGAAGTCTTTACTACTCAGTGAACCAAGGCAGACATTTGGCACGGTATCTCACTGGTAGTACAGTCTCCTTATTATTACTCCGTGGCGGGCGGACTTAACCGATTTCGCCCGAGCATCACCGAATCCATCACCTGACGTCGCGAACTAACCCTAATGTTTTCGAAGTTGAAATTCACACGTGTATGAAAGAAAAAAACCTTTTATTAATAAACGTGAATGTCTCCTCATGCCAAATTAAATTCAAGAACTGTTCCTCAATATAACATAATTTTTTTCACGACTTTTACTTATTTACATAATTTGATTAGTAAGTTATTTTAAAAAATGCTCTCTCTCGAAGGCACATATTTTTCCACTCGTTTAATATATAAGGACGATTCAGCTGTGTACTTCTAACGAATCGTGCGATCTTTCGGTTTCCGTGACCAATCGTCGTGTCTTTACTTGCGTGTGCGTGTGTGCGTTAATAATATAGGTTAGGTTCTTACGTCGTGTTAAATATATTTACCTACAGTTACAGTGACATACACTAATGCCATCTACCATCAGATCCAAGTATCACTATCGTCTCTATGAGTATCTATAGACAATTAATTTGTTGTGTTTCTTTTTAATTCATGGCTTTCCCAACTTTGCAAAAATTATTATTTTCTTTCTAAAACAACATACTAATTTTCGTTAGTTTCCTTATGAAGAACTGTAAAATATATACTGAATGAGTGTTTTTGATAGTCTCAATAGCAATTTCTATAACCTCCCTACTAAAAATAAAATCAGGAATCGTCATGAATGGTCAGAATTTCTCAACATTCCTGAACAGTCTCACCACTTCTGACGTTTTCGAACGTTTATCTCACCATTCCTAACCAAATACTTTCCAAGCTCCTCCCACTTTACTCCCACCATTTTTGAAGCTGTGACCATTTCTGAAATTCCTGACCATTTCTGAAATTCTTGACTATTTCTGAAATGTGTGAACACATAACCTATAAAAATTTTGGTACATCTTTCTAATTTTGGTAAAGTCTTATGAAAATTTATATATACAAATCTTTCAAATTTATTTTTTACATTTCAGAATACATTATTCTATTATAAAAATTGTTCTTTTAACTTAACAAAAGTTCTCATTTTTCAAATTGGTATAATTATTGAATTAATTATACAGCAAAAGTAGGTAAATAAATCAAAACATTCGGACCATTCTTTTAACATTATTTAATATATTTATTTAATGTATATTTATAATATATTAATTTAATATATGTATATTTACTTGTAATTATTTAATATAGTTAATTAATAATAAATTTTGATTCATAATATTAGTAATTTACTATACCAGTCAGTACTTATTATGAGAAGTATTTGCATTATAATTGAAATACAGTTATATTTAAATTATTATTAATCATTAATAGAATAATTTCTTACTATAATGATTATTAATAATTTAAATTTAAAATTTATAAAAATTTCAATATTGCATTAATAATTCATTATTATTATAAATTATAATGTTAAATTAAATTAATATTAAATACTAAATTTATTTTAAATGCAGATATAATAATAATTATTATTAATCTGTATTCGTATTATAGTTTATGAAACATTCCAAATTGTAAAGTTAAGACTTAATTTATTATTGATTCAATTAATAATGTTAATTTTTATTAATTCACATAACCTATTATGACTAAATTGAAATATAATTAATTAATAAAAATTATTTAACAGTTTATTCTGATTTATTGGTAATATTGGTAATTGAATTTTACTATTTTACAGTTGCTCTTTATATAGACAGTTGAATCCAGAAATATGTAAGTCGGTTCGGTAGTCGCAGTCGTTAGGGCAGTTAGTTTAGGCACTAGGTTAGGTCATGCGTCGGGGTTCGATCCCCGTAGGGTCCAAATTTTAATTTAATTCCGGGAATTAGTTTCAAGTTGTTCCGTATGTAAACAAACTGATATTAATTAATAAAATATATTTTTTAAAATTAATTTGTTGCAACTTTTTGCATATTGTTTAAATAAATAAAACAGAAGTGGCTTAAAAATATGGTCAAAAATGAGATACAAATGGTCTCAAATAGTCACCAATTATGGGCGGGGTCAACAAAGAGGAGGGGATAGTAGCAAACTTGTGACCACTTTAAACTTCCTCCTGATCAGTTGTGATAGATTTCTGACGAGATCCATCCAGAATCGTAAGAAAACTGGATTAAAGTGGTCAGGCGGCCTGACCATTTGTCTGATCATTCCTGATTTTATTTTTAGTAGGGCTATGTCGTTTTTCCCTTGAATCTAACCTAATATACTAAAATGTCTCACCAGTTTTAAGAATTAGTGGTATTAAAAGTTTCTCCGTGTATAAAAGAGAGGAAAACAGCATTTAAAAACTACAAACGACAATCAAACTACGAAAATTTCCTCAAATACAAAAAAACAGAAGCCATTGTTAAGCGCACTCTTAACCAAGCTAGACGCCAATCTTTTCGAGATTTTTGTAATTCTCTGGATAGACATACCCCTCTTTCTAAAATGTGGTCTGTAGTGAGATCTTTTAAAAATCGTTTCACTTAATACCACACTTTCCGGAAGAAGCTTTATTAGCTCTTTTATCAATCCTGAAAGAATTATTTCTAACGGTCTCTTTCCTCCCTCTTGGAACAAATTTCTTATTTAGTTCATCCCCAAATCCTCACCAGGTAAATTCCGTCCTATTTCCTTAGCCTCTTGTTTATTTAAAGTTACTGAAAAATTAATTTACAACCGACTTCTTTGGCTCATTGAACGCGATAAAATTCTTAGCCCTTATCAGTTCGGTTTTAGAAAGGGCAAATCCTGCTCAGATAACCTGGCACTGATCTCCACAGGTCGGGTTTATCTCAAAAAGAAATGATCGGTGCATTGTTCCTTGATATAAAGGGAGCTTTTCCTAGTGTAGTCCCGAATATTTTAATAGAGGATCTAAGAACAATTGGCATTCCTGAAACGATAGCTCGTTTTATTTACGAATCAATTAAATGCAAAAGCATGTTCTTTAAAGTAAATGGTGAAATCATTGGACCAAGAACTAGTTCTGTTGGTGTTCCACAAGGAAGTATCTTGAGCCCAATTAATTTTAGTATCTATACTAGGAATCTTAACACTATAATTCCCGAAGATTGCAAAATATATGAATTTTCTGATGACTGGTCTATTATTGCTCGCTCCCAAAATGTTGACGAAGTTATAAACTCCCTACAAAATTGCCTTGACATAATTTCAACATTTCTTTCAAATAGAGGTTTAGAAATTTGTCCGATTTAAAACACAACTTGTTATATTCAACAATCAAAAACTCAATACTACCCGTGCAGAAATTTTGACCGGGGCCAGGTTGAAACACTAAAACCGACCGGGGCCATGGCACTTTGCCCGATCTGGCCGCCCAGTCGGGACCCGGTCGGGGCCATGGGATTTCCCCCGATCTTTTCGCTACCCAGGTATAAATCCAATACTGACTGCATTTTATTAAATAAAGCTCGTTATTTGATTATTAAAGCATGGGGAGTATTTACTTCAATATTAATCATTATTATTAATATTTTTGTAGTAAATAAACTTTTATGAGTGTCATTAAAAATGTAAATAATTATTAGAATTGCTTTTATTGAACTAAGTTTTTAAAAAAAATATTTTTCTTATTTTCTTTCATTAATTAAGACAGACTATCTTATTTAAATTAATGCCTAATTTATTATTATTATTATTATTGTTAATAATTATTTAAACCTATAAATTAAGGCAAATTAAACGAAAACATTCGGACAATGAATAAAATATTTATTTACTCCAACGTTTCGAAATCTAAATGATTTCCTCTTCAGGGAGTCTATCCAAAAAAATATACAAAATTAAACAATAATAAAAATTACATACATAATTAAAAAAAAAAAAAATAAATAAATAAATAAAAAATAATTTAACAATACATAAAATAAAAATTATTGTATAATTATTTTACCAAAAAAATAATAATTAAAACATACGAAGACTTAAATTTTATATGCCCTGACGATGGAGTAGAATCTGGAGTCAGAAAATTATAAAGGAACTTAATATTCATAAAATAAATTTAATTTAAAAAAAAAAAAAAAAATATATAATAATTGAAAAAATTCATAATTAAATTTAAATCAAATCATCCAATACAACAAAAAATTGCAATTATTAAAAATCTTGTTGATACTGTTTTGATACTTTCCGATAAAAAATTCTATAATAAAAACATAAATTTAGTTAAATTAGATTTAAAACTTAATAATTATCCTGAACAATTTGTTAACAATCATGTGAGAAAAAGAATTATTGAAATTAATAACAGAAAAGCTTCAAATAACATTATTGACAACAATAGTAATAATAAAACGTTAGTTAAGAAAATAGTTTTTCCTTATTATGGACCAATATCGGAAAATATCAAAAGATTACTTAAAGCTTTTAACATTCAAACAGTTTTTAGTGTCAACTCAAAATTTAATAAATTTATTAAGCTTGGTAAGGATAGACTCGAGAGACACAATCAATGTAATTGTGTCTATAGATTCCAATGTAATTGTGGTAAATCATACATAGGACAGACTAAAAGACCCTTGCATATTCGTAGAAAGGAACATATGAGTAATTCTAATTTAAATGACAAATATCATAATGCTATTACTAATCATTTAACTAATTCTAATTGTGATTCCTCTCCACATTTTATAAAATGGGATGATTTTAATATTTTAGATGTTGAACCAAATCTTAACAAACGATTAGTATCAGAAATGTTTTTCATAAAAAAAGAAGGAGAGAATAGTTTAAATAAAATGACCGACTTGGATAATTTTGATAAATCGTACGAAATGATTTTGAATTTTATTTCCAGCAATTTAACGTAATAAATACTCATTGAGTTTCATTCTCTGTTCTTATTTAATTTATTGTTTTTATTTGTTTTTGTTTTTCTCTGTTTAATAAATGTTCATTGTAATGACTGGATTATAGAGTTTGGAGCTCAGTTTTAAATTTGACTTTGCAGTTTGCAATACGTTTCTACTCATTTTGACAAATTATTTTTCTATTTTGTTTTATTGTGAATTATTGTATTGTGAACCTTTATTTATTTAACTGTTTATTATCTATGTGTTATTTACTATTATTTATGGTTTTATACCAAGACGGATTATTTATTTATTTATGGTATGTTTTTACTATTTTTATTTTTATTATTTTCATTATTTGTTATTTTTTATTATTTACTATTTTTATTTTTATATTTATTTTTACTATTTTTTAATTATTACTAATTCTTCATAAATTTTAAATTTTTATTAATTTTTATTGTTATTAACTTGTTACTAATTTCATTTTTTAAATTTTTTTCAATTACTATATTTTTTTAAATTAAATTTAATTATGAATTTTTTCAATTATTATATATTTTTTTTTTTTTTTTTTTAAATTAAATTTATTTTATGAATATTAAGTTCCTTTATAATTTTCTGACTCCAGATTCTACTCCATCGTCAGGGCATATAAAATTTAAGTCTTCGTATGTTTTAATTATTATTTTTTTGGTAAAATAATTATACAATAATTTTTATTTTATGTATTGTTAAATTATTTTTTATTTATTTATTTATTTATTTATTTTTTTTTTTAATTATGCATGTAATTTTTATTATTGTTTAATTTTGTATATTTTTTTGGATAGACTCCCTGAAGAGGAAATTATTTAGATTTCGAAACGTTGGAGTAAATAAATATTTTATTCATTGTCCGAATGTTTTCGTTTAATTTGCCTTAATTTATAAAGGATCTCGGACGTTAAAGATTATAAACTAATTAAACCTATACTTTATGTAACATTATTAAGAATTATACACAAAACACTTAAAACTAAGACGGAAAAATATCGCACGCACGGGGGATCGAACCCTAGACCTCGAGGACGCAAGTCGAATACACATACCGCATAGCCACGCAAGCTTGGAAACGACCTCGCTTAAACTTCCTTTTGAATCATGCACGGAAAAAATTAATTTAGTACATTTTACGAAACTAATTTTGGAATAGCGGATACGGAGAGGAGTTTAGTATAAGATAAAACAGAATCAATAGTAATATATGATGACTGCGTTTCTCGAAAACTCAAAAAAAATTCTATGGAATTCACAAATGATCGGTTGGACGTTCTAATTCAAGAGTTTTGTAAAATGTTTAGCCTGAAGCGCATGCGCCACGGAAAAAAATATTCACGGAGAAAAAAACGAATAAAGCAGAAAAAAGAATTTCTTAATGTACCAATGAGCTCTCAAGACCATTTTTTCTCGTCTTCTATAGGAGATAGATGATTGGTTCGACACATGTGACTGCACTCTACAACGCAATGGTTCGCTTGGATTGGCTTATTTTATTCTGACACTAACTTAACGGAAATACGCATACATATAAACGAATTCTGACGCAACGCACATACAATATAACTCGCACTTGTAGATGAAAGAATTGAGTTTCTTTATATACTAACTGAGGAGATTAAAACTGCGCTTGTGAGAAATGTCAATATACTGAATATTAATTTTTAAAAAAATCATTTTTTTAAAAGTTATACAAAATATTTTATGGTTTTTAAAATAACATTTTTTGATTATAATTAGTTATAAAATCTCTATAAAATTTTTCAATTTTTAGAAAATAATTTTATTCTTAATTTTAAATTATAAATATATTGACAAAAAATTTTCAAAATTAAATTCAAACTCAAAAAATGTTTATATTAAATTGTCTAAAATTTGAAGTAATAACAGTTAAAACTTGAGAAATTAATATATATATTGTCATCGGTAAATATTATGATAAACTATAAAATTTATTGGACTGTAAATTAAAAGAAATTAATAATAATTAAAAGTTTGGATTACAAAAGCACATAAAAAATGTTACGAATTTGGAACAATGAAATGTGAAATACGTAAAAGAAAACAATTATATCCAAATGTTACCGGCAGGTAAAGCAGTTCTCTTTTTCCTTCCACATATTATATCTATATACAGCAGACAAGTTAATATCGACGCGACGAGACAAGCTTCAACATATCTATTTATAACGCGACTTTTGGTACACCCCGTATAGAATTTTACGAAACTTTGTGTTCGAGAATTCACGATAGACAGCGAAGTGGAAACTCAAACCACGCGTTTTTAGATTGCACGAAACATTTTTACCATTTTCTGATAAAATGTTCACCAGAAAATACGAAACATTTCTACATTCAAGCTTGTTTTATAAATTACAACACTGGTTGCAGTTTCTCGACAATTGTTCTGCTTAAAGTAGTGAAAGTTTCTGGGTTTTTGAAAAACTTTGTCTAGGAATCTTAAATATCCGCTAGTGCGAAATTAGTTTCGTAAAATCTGCTGAACTTATTTTTTCCGTGTGGGACCGTTATATATCACTGAGGGTGGAGTCCCATGGCAGCGTTTTGCGTTGCGTTTTGTAACTAGGCAATGAGTGCAAATATAGCGAACCTATATCTTCATCTCTCTCACACTCATGGCCTAGTTACAAAACGCAACGCAAAACGGTGCCATGGGACTGCACCCTGAGAGAAGTCCGGGAACTAATACGTCCCGTGCGAGGCTTGAGTGATAATTTTGAATGTTCTTATGTGAACCCTCGATCGGGACGTCTCAAGCCCCGATAAAAAACGTGGAACGTTCCGAAGCGGGATTACTTACAACTTTTAGTTTCGGTCACGAGTTGTTCTCTCACATATATAAATAAATAAAAACACTCAAAAAAATGTTTTAATTCTCTCCTTGTAATATGTAACAATATCCCAAAGGACTTTTTGCAAGAACTATAATTCATTTTTTACAATAAGAGTTTAAAAAAGTGTGTTTTTACCGATTCTTATCAGAAAGTCCCCTCAATAGAAAAAATTGTTTTAACATGTTAGGTAGCGTTTTTGAACAAATTAATTTTTAAGTAAAAAAATGTTTTAAAAAATCAATTTTAAACAAATGAAAAATATCGTTGACTTTTGCAAATAAATTTTAATAATTTCTTTTTATTTTAAAAACATTTAAAAAAGAGTTTTAAACTTATTAAACCTTTTTTCAGACATTAGAAGATCAAGTAAAATGATATACAGAAAAATAGTGCAAGATTTATGACATTATTAAACAATTTTCTTCGAATATAGAATTAAAAATTATTTTCGAAGTAGTAGAAATACAATACAATAAATATGACTGATTTTTTAACCAAGCGCTTAGTAATACTATTTATGCAGTTCTAGAAACGTTGACATGTTTTTTAAATTAGAACTAAACGCACACCTAGACTCTTAATCTTAGGAAGGCGCTTACGTGAAATTTAAAGCCAGTTTCTCTTTTTTGAAGATATGTAAATTTAATAATAAAAATATATTAACTAGATTTAAACACATACTTAATTTTTATAAGAACATTATAGCTTTTTTATACACTTAAATTCTAAAAATAAAATAATAATTTAAAACTTAATTCGAAGTCTGTAAATTTACAGGTGTTAAAATTGCATCTTATAAAACAAATTAATGTCGTTTGACGATTGTGTTCTTAATGATAGGGGGTGTTTATGTTTACGTTGATCAAATCGTTGGAGCTAAAACAATGATTAAATTTATGCACAAAAGAATATTATTAAATAAAATTAAGAAAATTATTGGTAAAAAATAATTAGCGTAATTATATAAAAGTTAACATGCATTTTAGAATTAAAATTATTTTAATTATGATTAGGTATAAATTTTTATTCTTTAAAATTTTTTTTAATTTAATATAATTAAATAAAAAATTTAACTAAATAAAGCAAGAAATTATGTGTTAAATTTTAATTACATACATATTTAAAAACATTATGTATCTAAATCTAAATTTATTAAAAAGAAAAAAATATTTTTATTAAGTATTGCAGTCAACGATTTTAAATCATTGATATAGTAAAAAAATATTTTACAATACTTTTATTATTCACTAAATAAATAAGTATTGTTAACAAATTTAATTAAATAATAAAACAAAATTTATTAGAAAAATGCATTTGAGGGGTTATACTTGTTTGACATTTTTTTATTGGCTTAAAATATACTATAACATTCCTCGATTGATAATCAAAAACGTCCTTGCATGAAAACAACTTGAAAGTGTTCTTAAATTTAATTTTTCTGGATCAATTCCGAAGTGTAAATCAGAACATTTTAACTTCAAACGCGTGTTACTCGAAACCATGTTTTGCAAATCGGCGAGCAGTAGAACTGTAGCTTCTTAGTTAATAACTTCCCAATGGGAAATTGCCAATGCTCACCATTGGCTAAATAATGGACCAATATTGGCTGCCAACAGTTTTTTCTTGGTCAAACATTGGCAACCAATATTGGGCCACTATTGCCAGAGTCTTGGGATGATCACGACTTTGCCAAGCATTGGCAGCCAATATTGGATCAATATTGGCTGCCAAGACAAATGCCGGACTTTCCAAGCGTTGGATATTCATTATCAACAAATATTGGACCAATATTAGTGACCAATTAATTACCAATGCTTTAAATTAAATTAAATGCTTGGTTATTTATTGGTTACCAATACTGAACCAACGTTTGAAATCAATATTTTACAAATACCAACATATAGCAAAAATTTTTCAAAAAAAAAAAAAAATAAATTACTAATCTAAAGAAAAAAAAATTAATTTTATTGGAACACTCTGTTAAAAACAGAATGTGATAAAAATCAGACAAAGATAATATTTGTCTAAGTTCGAGAATGCAAGCGTCTCTCCCTATATTAAAGAACCAGTAGAACCGGGTAGAATCAGGAGCCTACTTGCTTTAAGTTGGTTATTGTCACGTAAGTTCCAATTTCAAACCAGTAGATAAGTATTTTCAGCTGGTTTGAATTTGGAGTGTCAAGTTCAAAATGAACTGGTCTCAGTTTGAACATTACAGTCAACAGGAAATTCCAAATAGGTTACATTGTACAACATGAACTTGTTTCAACTTGGATATCGATTCACAATTGGAAATCCAAGGTGGTAACAATTGAGCAGATATTTTTGAAAAAAAATATTTGTGGAAAAAATAATAAAAGATTCTTATGACCATTAATAACTTTATATTCTTAGCACGCTCCAGACATACAAACATTTTAATTAAACTGGAAGTATTAAATTAAAACTTGTACCCTATGGGAATCGAACCCCGTACCTATGACCTATCTATCTAAACGCTTAACGACCGCGGCTATCGAATCGACGTGAGAAATATTTTTCGACCTGTCTATATAAACTGCAACTTTGGAAAACGTAATAAGTTTATGCAAAATATTATAATTTTTGTAAGTACCTATAAAAATACAAGCAGAAATTAAAATATTTATAGAGATTTGCAAATATATGATATTATGTAAAAAATATTAATTAAATATTTAATACATTTTTGCTCAAATGTCATTTGACTGCTTTGTAATTTTTTGCAAATATTTGCAAAAAATAACATTAAGCGAAATAAAAAACAGAAAATTCGTAAAAATTAAAATTCCCAAAATGACTGGGCCAGACCAGCTCAACTGTGTTAAAAAATTTCATTGATTTTCTAAAATGTTAAAACTTTTATGAAAATCTGTAGTTCACAACAAAACAATAAAACACTCTTAACCGTTTTTTGAAATTTGAAATTTTTGTTATTTTTTTGCATTAACAAAATATTACAAAATTTTAAAATAATTAATAACTCAAAAGCCTTTTACCATAAATTAATAAAACTTACACTGATTACACAAAATTGTTCACTCTCTTACAAGACAATATTAGCATGATTGTAAATTTAACAATTTCATATTTTTAATAACAATTTTATAAATAATTTGAATTATTGATGTGTTCTACCCCTCCATAATTGCAATGAAACTCATAGGAGGTATAGTCATTGTAGTCTCTTTTTGAAGACCCTAATAAAAAATTTTCAATTTGGAATGTACATAACGTACACGGAAAGAAAAAGTCCGTCAACCATTAATGGATTAGTATATTACTTTGAGACGGGACACTTTTTCCGTTGATGGTTACTTAACTTTACTTAACGATTGAAAAGGAGTCATGGATTGATTAGAATGCCAGTATGTGACCAATTGTTTTAGATTTAATGCTGAATTGTTATCAATGGCTGTTTGAATGTTTACGAATCATTAGTGAAAGTTTGTGAAACGTTAGTTGACTCGTATTCTAAATCGGCGCTCTTCACTAGCGCATTGTTGCGCAGTGTACCGATGCGCATTTCTTCCGGTTTCTCTGTAGTCCATGTGTTTTTGCTGTCTGATATACAAATCCCTATATTCTATTATGTATGTGTAATGTGAATATTTAACTTAACTAATAATTTGCAGTTGAATTGCGTCTAGAAATTGACCTCGCGATGAAAATATATTTTCTTTTATATTTCTCGCTAATTAAAAAGTAGTTATTAGTGCAAAATCATTTCTCACAAGTTGTGAAAAATTTTGTTATTTGGTATATAAGAACAGTTCGCTTCTAAACTTAAAGTGTTATAAGTGTGCGTTTCTACGTGTAGTTATTATAAGTGCGAAAATGTGTTGGTCTAAAGCGTCTAAGAGTGTACACAGAAAAAAATGCGAATGGTAAAAACAACCACATTTGTGTAGTTAGAAAAAAAGTAGTTAAAACTACCATATTCAGCAGCATTTTAACTACACCTCCTCAGTTAGTGGAACCAAAATGAAGTAGTTGGTTTTATGTAGTTAAAATAACTACTTTACGTAGTTGAAATAACTAACAGATGCTTGTAAATGGCTCAACTATAGTGTAGTAGTAAAAACTATTGTTAAAAATGGTTAATTTTACTATTGTGGTAGAAAAAATAACTATTTTGTATTAGTTGCAAACAAAATGAGACTTACTGTTTTTATATAGTAAATACAACCTCTGAAAGTTGTTACTTTTATGATTTATGTAGTTAAAACAACTATTTCTTACTAGTTGCAGAGAAAGAAAGAAATTTACTGTTTTCATATAGTAAAATCAATTGTTGAAAATAGTTATTTTTACTATTTATGCAGTTGAAAAGATCATTTTTTTCTACAGAGAAAAAACGTGAGTGGTAAAAACATCCACATATGTGCAGTTAAAAAAATATAGTTAAAACTACCATATTCAGCAGCATTTTAACTAAACTTCCATAGTTAGTGGAACTAAAATTGAATAGTAGGTTTTATGTAGTTAAAATTACTACTACACGTTATGATTGTGAATAACTCAACAATAGTGCAGTAGTTAAAAGTACTGTTAAAAATAGTTATTTTCGGAATTCCTGTAGTAGA
Source organism: Leptopilina heterotoma (assembly GCF_015476425.1). Lineage (NCBI taxonomy): Eukaryota > Metazoa > Arthropoda > Insecta > Hymenoptera > Figitidae > Leptopilina > Leptopilina heterotoma. Next base: position 147,507 of record NW_025110946.1, on the reverse strand, counting down.
AAAGAACCAATTCTTACTAGCTTTTAATAATTTATCTCTATGGTGGTAAGAAACATTTATTTTTATAACTACAAAAGTCATAAAAGTAACAATTTTTATGTTATTTTTACTATATGAAAATAGTAAGTTTAATTTTTTTATAACTAGTAAAAAGTGGATAATTTTACTACAGAAATTCTGAAAATAACTATTTTCAACAGTACTTTTGACTACTGCACTATCGTTGAGTCATTTAAAATCATATGCTGGCTACATTTCAACTAAGTCCTTGAGCTTAAAAAATTAGTTACTGCAACTAAACGGAGTAGTTATTATGACTGAATCTAAGAAGAATGTTCTCAAGTACAATGCCAGTCATCGTAGCGTGCGAGCGTGGTTAGGTGGTTAGGTTATCGGTTTGCGAATGTTAGGGTCGTGCGTTCAATCCCCGGCGTTTGGGGATTTTTCTCTGTTAGGTGTATAAGAATTTAATATATAAATTATATATGAACAAAAATAGGTGAGAGAAAATATAAAAAAATGGACCTCAATAATAATAAAAAACAAATAAATAATTTCATTTTCCTACTTTAAATAGTTAATTTAACTATTTTTTACAGTTGTTACAAGTAAAATTTGTTACGGGCGCCTATAGGAACTATGAAAATTTAGTTACTGCAACTAAATGAAGCAGTTAGTATGACTAACAACAAATAGTTAAGATAACTGTTTTAGTAGTTAAATTTACTGTAAAAATGGTATTTATTACTACATTTTACAGTTAGACTAACTATTCTGTCATAGTTCATTTTACTAAATAATGTTACGGGCGCCTATAGGAACTACAGGAAATAGTAAAAAAGTAGTCAAACTTACCATATTTTTTTGTGTGTAAATAAAATATCGGAACTGTGCAACGAAAAAAATGTGTTCATTCTGTACCAAATAGTGTCTAAAATTAGGGATAATTCTGAAAGAAGTTGAATTTTTTGAATGCTTTTGATAGTCATAGAAAATTTAATAGACAGTTTTCTAAATTTTAGTGAACGAGTTTTATATATTGATGAAAGTTTTCTAAATTTTAGCAAGCAACTCGTCACTGATTGTGACTCATATTATGTTATCCATTCAATGATTTTGTGTCCCGTCTCAAAGTAATATACTAGTCTATTAATGATTGACGGACTTTTTCTTTCCGTGTATTTTTTAATAAAAACGCGCGTCCATTCCACAATGGGAAAAATGTGATTGTCGTGGAAAATTTAGTCTAGACGTTACAATTATTATATGTTTTTTATAAATTTTTTTAAATAAAAGACTGAATTTACCACAACAATCAACTTTTTCCCACTGTGGAGTTGGCGCGCGTTTTTAATAAAAAAATTCGTTATGTACATTCCAAATTGAAAATACCAACATTTTTTTTGGGGGGTTTCAAGAAGAGACTACTAAGTATACTTCCTATGAGTTTCATTGCAACAGGAGCCGTCGAACACATAAATAATTAAAATTGTTTATAAAATTGTTATTAAAAATACGGAATTTTTAAATTTACAATCATGCAAATATTTTCTATTAAAAGAGTGTAAACAATTTTGTGTAAATAGTGTAAGTTTCATTAATTTATTGTAAACGGCTTTTATGAGTTATTAATTTTTTTTAAATTTTGTAATATTTTGTTAATGCAAAAAAATAACAAAAATTTAAAATTTAAAAAAAAACGGTTAAAAGTGCTTTATTGTTTTGTTGTGAACTACAGATTTTCATAAAATTACAAATAGCAACAGTAACAAATTCATAAAAATATCAATTCGAGAAATACAAATTCGCAAAAATAAAATTTTCAAAACAACAATTAGCAAAAGTATCTAACAATTTGTAAAACTGTCCATTGCGAAGAATGCAAGTTTGCAAAAATAACAAATTTGAAAAATAACAGTAAACTAAAATAAATATTTGTAAAATGTAAATTTGCAATAATAATTCTTTGCAAAAATAACAATTGGCGAAAATGACAATTTAAAGAATTCCAATTAGCGATTATTAATCAAACTCTTTAAATTTGAACTTGAAATTCCAAATAGAATGCATCCCCGATTCAAATTAAACCAAGATGACATTAATCCTTCACTGTGCTATATAAATTTGGAGTTGGAAGTTCCAAACTCAAGCTTGTTGATTTTTAATTTGACAGGACAAGTGAAATGTAGTATTCGAGAATCCAAATTGAACCAAGTAGATACTTGAACTTAATTTTGTATTTGGAAATGCAAGCTGATACTTGTAGTACGTGCGAACTTGGAAATACAAGTAGAAATGATAAGATTGGAAATCCATGTTAAAACAAGTCGAAACAAAAATTGAAGAGGACAATCCAAGATAGAACTATTTCAATTTTATCTTGGATATCCGTTTCAGTTACATAAATAGGATTTCCAAGTTAAAACCAGTAGAATTGCTACACGGAAAAGTTTTTCAATTTGGAAAGCAAGTTGACACCAGTAGATCTATGTTCAATTTCTACTGGTCTCAACTGGTTTTTTAATATAGGGCTCCTTATATAGAACTGGTAACACAACTTGCTGGTGAGTGAAAGAAGCTCTGGCGCACCCTGGTGTTCGATTTTGAAATGTCCCGCGCTGCTTCAAAGTATATGCTCGAAATTACTTTGGATAAGTGCCACCAGGGTGCGCCAGAGCTTCTTTCACTCACCAGCAAGTTGTGTTACCAGTTCTATATAAGGAGAGACGCTTGCATTCTCGAACTTAGACAAATATTATCTTTGTCTGATTTTTATCACATTCTGTTTTTAACAGAGTGTTCCAATAAAATTAATTTTTTTTTCTTTAGATTAGTAATTTATTTTTTTTTTTTTTTGAAAAATTTTTGCTATATGTTGGTATTTGTAAAATATTGATTTCAAACGTTGGTTCAGTATTGGTAACCAATAAATAACCAAGCATTTAATTTAATTTAAAGCATTGGTAATTAATTGGTCACTAATATTGGTCCAATATTTGTTGCCAATTAATATCCAACGCTTGGAAAGTCCGGCATTTGTCTTGGCAGCCAATATTGATCCAATAGTTTTTCCAACTATAATATTAAAGTTAATAACTAGAAAATTTAATACAGCAAAGAAATATGCATGCGATTTACATAGAAATTCTAATTTTATGCATTTATAAAATTACAAAATTCTAATTAGTCGACACATTAAATCTTTATATCGTTTTAAAAAGATGCAAAAAGAAATTTTAGCAATTGGAGAAAATAAAAAAAAAATTACTAAATAAATTAGTGATTCCAGAAAATGTTAGCATTATTTTCAATAATTAAAGAAAATTATCTAGCGCCTTATATAGAAGATGCAGAAAATTTATTTAGCTCTGAAAACTCAATAAACAAATTGTTTGAAAATTAGTAGAATAACATTTAATCTTGTCTTTTATATTTTTATCCAATGCAAATTTTACGCTAACATTTTATATGAGAACAAGTTTCTCCATTGCTTTCAAACAACATGAATTTAATTCTAAATTATTTATGAATCGTATATATGACGTTCCACGTCAAGTGACCCAGGTTAAATTTCCGAATAACTGCGGGATAAATGTAAGATCTAGAGGGGGTAAAAATTTTCAACTGTTGTTGAACATGTCATACTTTGATGAACTGTACTTTCTTGAAAACCAAACAAAAAAAATTTTTTAAATATCACCTGATTTGTTAGGTTTTTTACTAGCTTTTCAATTATAAAACAGATTTAAAAGAAAAAAATTTTTAACCTTTAAAAATGAAAAAAAAATAGAAATGTATTTTTTTATAAAAACGACAGTTTTTTAAAAAATTTTTCAAAAAGTTCACGTATTTTCCTAAAAATAATGTATGGGTCGAAAAGTGGGACAAAAACTTTTAAGTGGTCAAATTAAACGATTATTTCTGCGGTACGCCTTTAAAGTCGATTACACAGGTCAACAAAAAAAGACTTACTTTTTTTTTATGAGATATTAGCGGAATGGTTTCCTATGTATTTTTGGACGCTGAACACGATCCCGACTTCCAAAATTGCCCATCACGTCAGGATTTTGAGAAAAGTGAGGGTAAAGACCCCAAAAACGCTTTTTTGAGGAATTTAAACATTTTTTTCTCCTGAACCTGACGTGCTAGAGACTTCCACAAGGTCTTAAATCAAAGCTCGTAATGTACACTACAAGACCCATATCGATAAAATAAAAAAAAATTAAATTTTCTTTCAAAAAATGGGGTTGAAGACACCAAAAATTTGTGTTTTTGGATTGCTTTAAAAGACTTTTTGCAATTAAATTTCTTAGATTCGCTTGAAAATGGTTACTTGGGGTTTTTGGGGTCGCTGATTACGAATCCGATATTAGTTTGCAAAAATTAAAAATGGCGGATTCGTAATCTGCGACCCCAAAAACCCTGAAATAACAATTTTCAAGCGAATCCAAGCAATTGCAAGAAGTCTATTAAAGCAATCAAAAAACACAAATTTTTGGTTTCTTCATCCCCACACTGAAAAAAATACATGAGACATTTTCAACTACATCCCCTTAGTAGAGTAAAAAGTAATAAAACGAACTACTTTTTTAGTTAGTCTGGCTACTTTTGATACTTATTTTAACTGTTTTATGTAGTTAAAAATTATTAATTAAATTAATGTAATTTTACAGTTAACTTTGTAACTGCAGGTATGTTATAGAAATGACTACAGAAAGTAGTAGATTCTACTACTTAAAGTAGTTCGATAGACTAATTTTGTAGTAGTTTTTACTTCTTCTAGGAGTTGAATTATTTTCCATGTAATTTATGTTATAGATTTTTATAGAAGATTATCAACTGTGAAAAGTTGTAAATGCAACTACTTTAAGTAGTAAAATTAACTACAGTTATCAGTTGAACTGTGTCTGGAATGCCTTTAAGTATTAAGCAACTCATCGAAGCGGGCGAGCGTGGTTAGGTGGTTGGGTTATCGGTTTACGAATGTTAGGGTCGAGCGTTCAACTCCCGACGTTTAGAGATTTTTCTCCGTTAGGTATATAGACATTAAATAAATAAGATATAGGCAAACAAAAGTAGGTAGGGGGAAATATAAAAAAATACAACTCGATAATATTTATAATAAATTATAAATAATTTTATTTTACCATTTTCAGTAGTTACTTTATTACTGAGTTATCTTAGTAACTTTAACTACATATCAGCAGTTAATTCTACTGCAAAACTGTCATTGGTTCCTATTTAACTAAGAAAAGTAGTTAATGCAACTGTATTATCACTTCATTCAACTACATATCTGATAATTAATGTAAGTTCAAAATTATCTTTGGGGACTTATTGAACTAAGGAAAGTAGTTAAAAAGTAGTCAAATCTACTAAGAATTTTTTTCAGTGCATTTTTTGAAAAAAATTTTAATTTTTTTTTTATTTTATGGATATGGGTCTTGTAGTGTACATTACGAGCTTTAATTTAAAACCTTGTGGAAGTCTCTAGCACGTCAGGTTCAAGAGAAAAAAATGTTGAAATTTCTCAAAAAAGCGTTTTTGGGGTCTTTTCCCCCACTTTTCTCAAAATCCTGACGTGATAGGCAATTTCGGAAGTCGGTATCGTGTTCAGCGTCCAAAAATACATACGAAACCATTCCGTTATCTCATAAAAAAAAGTAAGTCTTTTTTTATTCACGGAAAAAAAAGTTCACGAATCTCTCGTGAACTAGTATATCACTTTTGGATGGGACACAAAATTCTTGAAAATCAACAAACACAGTTTGTCAAAATTTCATCAACTCCTTCACTAGAAACATAGTACGGTTTCCGAACTTTTCGTCAAAGTTAACGAAAAATTCGTGAACTTTTAAAAAATGCTAAAAACAAGAAAAAATAATTTCCAGACACTACTTTTTTATAGTATTTCACTTTATTTGATAACTTGACGCCTATTACGCACCCAACTACACGGAATACACAATTTTATCGCCATTAAAATTCGTAATTCGCTTCACGGGATTCGAACCTAGTACCCAGTAAAAAAAATTCGATACACGGACCGCGGAGTTCGTATACGAGCTCGGTAGCTCGTATGAGAAATATGAGAAATCTCTCATACGAGCCTTTTCCGTAATGAGAAGTGTATAGATGCTTGTATACGAGGTGACTTTTAAAGCATTTTTCTTAATATAACACTATTTTAAAGTAAATGTAGATAATAGAAATGAATTTTCAAAGTAAAACAAAGCTAAATTCATAAGGGAAATGAAGTTTTAAGAAAAAAAGGATGATTTTGTTCAAAAAATTTATTCACACTGAAAAAGGTTAGAATTTGATAATTCCTTGTTACTCTTACTTACCGACATTAGATATTTTTCGGATGCAGTAAGCACGATTTTGTATTAGCGGTAGAATAAATAAGTTATTCTTCATTACTAATTAATAATATATTATTATTTATTTATTATATAATGTTCTTATATAAAATAATTAAATTTAATACAAAATCGTGCTTACTGCATCGAGAAATATCTAATGTCGGTAAGTAAGAGTAACAAGGAATTATCAAATTCTAACCTTTTTCAGTGTGAATAAATTTTTTGAACAAAATTATTCTTTTTTTCTTAAAACTTCATTTCCCTTATGAATTTAGCTTTGTTTTACTTTGAAAATTCATTTCTATTATCTACATTTACTTTAAAATAGTGTTATATTAAGAAAAATGCTTTAAAAGTCACCTCGTATATACAAGCATCTATACACTTCTCATTACGGAAAAGGCTCGTATGAGAGTTTTCTCATATTTCTCATACGAGCTACCGAGCTCGTATACGAACTCCGCGGTCCGTGTATCGAATTTTTTTTTACTGGGTACCTATACCCTATAACATAATATTTCTAACAACTAACCGCCACGGCTAAATCTAGATACACTACTGTCCTTCGACAAACGAAACGATTAAGCAGAGTCTACAATGAGAGAAGGTGCTCATCGGTGTTCATAGCTATAGGTATACTAAAGCATGCTGTGGTATATCTATAGCTATGAACATCGATGCGCACCTTCTCTCATTGTAGACTCTGCTTTAGCTTTGTCTGCTGTAAAACTCAGGACCGTGCAAAGTAGAAAAAGTCCCTTATCGTAACTTTTAATTCATTTTATGAATTATTTGTTTCACAAAAGAAATTAGCAAACAAAAATATTCACTAAGTAATAAAAAACACTGATTCTAAATAATAACTTTCATCAAAGAATTTTCCCGAATGTAAACACCGATGACACCGACTGAATGATGAATGCTTGATCAGCCATATTTGATGCGCATTACGAACTGCGCATACTACTGACACTCGCGAGTTCACGATTTTTTCGTGAACTTGTACCTCTACTTTTGACGAACTACTCTTCCTTAACAGTTCATCAAAAATTCATTAACTTTGTTTCAGTTTTTCGTTGACGTTCGCCATTTCTAATCAAAAGTGAATGAAAATTTTGAAATTTTGTGTCCCATCCAAAAGTGATATACTAGTTCACGAGAGATTCGTGAACTTTTTTTTTTCCGTGTTGACCTGTGTTAGGGGCCGTTCATAAACTACGTCACACTATTTTGCATAATTTTTCCACCCCCCCCCCCTACCCACGTCACAAATTTTACATGCTTTAGCGCCATTTTTCTACAGAACATCACAAAAAATGAATTCCACCCCCCCCCTCTAAGGCGTGACGTAGTTTATGGACGGCCCCTTATTGAGTCCAACAAATGTTTGGTTAGTTTAGTATTAGTCGAGTATCTTGTCATTAGTGATCAACTTTTAAGTTGACACCTGGCAGACTTGCAGAGAACTAACCAAACATTTGTTGGATTCAATAATCGACTTTAAAGTTTGCACTGCAAGTTTGCAGCAAACTTGCGCCAAATATCAAACGTATTTTGCAGGAAGTTAACGGTATGTTAACCATGTTAAATTCGAAACTTAACGCGGTTAACTTCCCGTCAACTTCCCAGAACCTCTAATCCTCCGATTGTTATTTTCCGGTGTTAACTTCCTTGGCGTTCTCCCTGTAAATTTCCTGAGAAATTATGAAGGAAAATTTATACAATTTTAACGTGTAAGTGTACAAAAAAATTATTTTGTAGTTTTCTCTAAACTTATATTCGTAAAGAACCCTAAAGAATTATAAGGAAATTTTCCCTAAAATAAATGTTAACTAACATAGTTTATACTTATATTTAAAAAATATGAAAAAATTTATTTCTTGAGTTTCGAATCTCATATTTAACCTCACCATTTTTCAAGAACCTAACAAATACGAAAATATGTTTGAAAATAAATTTGGGGGTACCGGGGATCGAACACGGGTTCGACGGACGCAAACGCAATAACCTAACCAACTGAGCTAAACTACCAATCGTTAAGAGAAAAAAAAATCTTGCCCTTAAGCTACAAGTACTTTTATTGGTTGAAAAAAGGCGGGTAAATTCAAATTGCTTTTTTATTTCAAATAATGCATTTACTTTAAATTTTATGAACTTTCTTTATTTTTATGTTTGTGTATATGTTTGTATACATTAATTTTAATCTCCCAAGATTAATGCATAAGATAAAACATATTTTTAACAATTTTTGTTAATTAATCATAGAATGAAATTGATCAAAAATAATTATCAACTTGAATGTAAAATATTTTTTATTATCATTTTTTCCAAATTTTGAGGAAGAATTAATTATTCAAAAATTCAATTATATTTCAAAATAATTTTTAAAAGAAAATTAATTAAAATATAAAATTTTACAAAACTTTCTGTTACATCCTGTATATTTTTCACTTTTATTTTTCAAATAACTTAAAATGGGCCCTATAACATTAAACAGACTTGAGTAACATTAAACAGACTAGACAAACATTTCAAAATTATCTTTTTTCTAAGAAAATTCGTTCACAGAACATTTTTATCGCTCACAGATTGTACCGTGAAAAGAGCAGTTCAAATTTCGGTCTTCTTAACAGTCAATTCTAACCTTGCTAAAAAGAAATACATTTTCCAAACAATAGTTAAAGTGTTTCCAAATGTAAAGGAAACCATAAATTGTAATATAACCTATGACCAGATGTCTAAAGAACGACCTTTTTAAGGGTACGGTCGAGAGTGCACACATATACACATTCTAAAATGTGTCCAAACAATAGCAACGTTAATTTGCAAATGAATAATAAATAAAACAATAAATAAAAATGATAAATAAATAATATTTTAATATTATTAATAATGCGTATAAATAAATATTTATTGTTTATAAAATAATTAATAACAAATAAATACCGACAAAGAATAATTATAAACAATAAACCAATAATAATTCACAAATTATTAATAACAATTTATAAAAAATAAATGATCATAAAATCGAAATAAATAGTTAAATAATGCGACAATTACGTTAAAAATTACGATAAAATTAAAATTCAAAAACCTACATACATTTAAAAATTATAAACAATTAAACTACGCTATAAAAAATATTGTAAAATTATTATTAATTAATTTATAACAATATTCTGTAAAAATCCAAAAACGTGAAATAATATCCCTACTATTCTAGAAAGACACTGACCTAGGGTACGTCCCTTTAAGACACAACCTACATAAGTGGGATGGGTCTCGAAGACCCAATCCCGAAACGACAAAATCAAATCTTTTAACTTTTTACCAATCTGATAATTAGTCAGCCTCTTTTTCCATCTCCCTAAAAATATTTTCCAAAAATCTAAAAACTCCCTAAAATCCTAGTGGGGACAAACCTTTAAAAAACAGCATCCCCAAGAGGATGGCATGTCAAACAGTATCCTTACAAGACAACTAGACACAAGTCAGTTAAAATGCCACTATAAGTATTCAATTCAGCCTTAAACATACATACAATCTTAATCTCAGTTTTCAATTCTCAAATTTTAAAACTTACAAGTTCAAGTTAACCTAATAAAAAGTTATCAGTGTTTTAATACAAGTGTCAGTTTTTCTATCAAAATTCAAATAATTTCATAAATATATCGAAATCATAAATCGATATATCGATACATCGATACATATAAATCGATTAATCGATTATTAATAATCGATATTACGAGGATTCCAAATTATTTCACGTTTTTTGAGGACAACGATATTATTCATAAATAATAAATAAAAAGTGAGTACAAATTCAAAATATTCTTATTAAATTCATCTTTCTCTTCTTAACTTTCTCAAATCTTGTCCAATTCCCAAATCCAGGTTCTATAACTGAGAATTATAAAAATTAAATACCTTTTTAAACTAATTGTGACTCCTGAAATTGTTACCTATGTTATCGAACCCTGTCATCTTATTTTTCTGTATTTGATGATTTGGATTCATCCTTTATAAATTAAAATCCTAAACATTTCAAAAACAAAACAAAATAAAACTCGAAAGTGTCCCGAACTATTAAGCGAGAGCTTAGGTTCTAATCACTAACATAATTCCATTTATTAAATATTCATTTATTTAATAAATTGAATTTAAAATAATTATGTTTAGTCCATAGGACGTAACATTTCAATTGTTTCAATTGCAATAATTTTAAGAAATACAATTATTTTTAAAAAAAATTTTATTTAATTTTTTCAAGAAACAATTTTTTTTCCGAATTTCTTAATTAAATTATTCAAAATTTCAATACTTTATGCTAAACAAAAATTTAAAAACTTATTCTTATTTACTTTTACACAGGAATTAGAATTTAAAATAATTACAATGAAAAATTTCTTGAAAATTTTACAAAAATTGCAAATGTAATTCCTTCAAAACTTAATTATTTATTTAGAATTTTTGAATAAAATTATTTAAAACTTTAAAGATTTCTAAAGAAAAATAATGTATAAACCCTTTAACGACCCTTTAACGAGATGTGCTACTTTTCAACATGAAATTCAATCTCTTACAATTAGTAGAAAAAAGCCATAAAAGTTTTTAAAAGTCCATACCCTACTATTTTTGGGGTCGCTCTTTCGAATGGTGTGGTCAAAATTTTCAAAAAATGATATTTAACCCTTGTTTTTTCAAAAATACTAAAAAAAGTCAAGTTTTTTTAATGTAATTTTTTTCAAAAGAATTTTTTTCTGTGTCTTAACGCTTTTCAAATAGAACAAAAAGTATCAAAAACGTGTTCCCGATAGTTGTACTTAAAAAATATTCATTTTTTAATTTTAATTTTTTCGATTTTGAATTTAAAATGGCGCTTGAAGGACAAAAATTTTTTCTTATTTTACGTAACATGACAAACTTTTTCAAAATTGCTCAAATCTGATTGAAATTTGTTACTCAGGGGTTTTCGTGGTCGCTGATTACGAATCTGATGTCCATTTGCCAAAATTCAAAATGGCGGATGACTTTTTTAAAAAATTGATCGAATTCGCTTGAAACTCGTTACTCGGGGGTTATCGGGGTCGCTGGTTATGAATCCGATGTCAGTTTTTCAAAATTCAAAATGGCGGATCTAATATGGCGGACGAAATACAAAAATTGTTCAGATTTGCTTGAATCTTGTTACTCGGGGGTTTTTGGGGTAGCTGATTACGAATTTGATATCAGATTTTCAAAATTCAAAATGGCGGATACAATATGACAGATGACTTTTTTAAGAATTAATCGGATTCGCTTGAAATTTGTTACACTGCAGTTTTTGGGTTCGATAATGACGAATCTGACGTTAGATTCAAAAAATTCAATATGCCGGATCCGGAATGGCGGACGAATTTTTCAAAATATCTCAAACCTGATTGAAACACGTTACTTGTGGGTTTTTGGAGTTGCTGGTTGCGAATCCGATGTTAGTTTTTCAAAATTCAAAATGGTGGAATCGATAAGGCAGACGAGGTGTAAAAAAATATCCTTACCAATTCTTATAGCTATTTTATACCAAGCATTTTGAATTTTTAAAAACGAACATCGGATTCGCAATCAGTGGACCCGAAAACCCTAGATTAACAAAATTCAAGTGAATCCGACTAATTTTTTAATTTCGTCTGCTAAATGCTCTTTAAGATGGTGAAAACCAAAAAATCATAAGTTGATTAGAAGTTTTAAAAAAAAAATTTTAAAGTCAGAAGAAACAAGAGTAAAAATACGAAAAAACTGATTTTCTGTTATTATACAAATTAAAATAACGAAGACGATAATTTTTTATTATTTAGAAAAGTTGACAGTTTCTTTGACAACTGTCAACAGTTAAAATTCAAATTTGATATCATATTCGTAATCAGCGACCTCAAAAACCTTATTACTGTCTTTTTTACAAAAAACGATCACTTTTTAGAGAAGTTGACAGCTGTCAACTGTAAAATTGTCAATTTAACATCATATTCGTAATCAGCGGCCTCGAAAACCCATACAAACATGTGTCACTTATTTATACTTATTGTTGCTAGTTAGAAAACTTAGATTATTTTTTCTATGTTTGGGGAGTTTGTTATTAATTTATATAAACAATTATTAAAAAAAAATTTTCATTACTTGTATGTTTTTTATTTTGATACTGTGATTCACGGTGAAGAAAATAAGCCTAACTTGATTAAAAAATATTAATATTTAAAAAAGTTACAAGGGTTTTTCTAAGTTAAACTTTAACTGCTGTTTTCTCGAAAACTTGTTTTCGCACGTAAGGTCCCTTTTCACTGTCCAGGTCACATATAGAAGATGCAGAAATTTTATTTAGCTCTGAAAACTCAATAAACAAATTGTTTGAAAATTAGTAGAATAACATTTAATCTTGTCTTTTATATTTTTATCCAATGCAAATTTTACGCTAACATTTTATATGAGAACAAGTTTCTCCATTGCTTTCAAACAACATGAATTTAATTCTAAATTATTTATGAATCGTATATATGACGTTCCACGTCAAGTGACCCAGGTTAAATTTCCGAATAACTGCGGGATAAATGTAAGATCTAGAGGGCCAGAATCTACTAGGCCAGAAAGTTGGATTTCCTGGCCGGCGTGATATATAAGGCCGAGGCTTTATATATCACGCTCGCTAGGTTATCCAAATTTCTGGCCGTGTGTCGTATACAATTTTTCTGTATCCCCAGCCGAAAGTACGTTAAATAATTATTGTTTGAATAATAAAATAGCTCAATAAGTTGCCCGCCCGACTTTTGCAAAGTCGAGGCGAAGCCGAGACTTAGCTGGTCGGGGCGGGCATGAAAAAAAAATTATAAGTAAAAAATAATTGGAAGTAAAATTTAAAAAATAGTAAACAAGAAATTTTCTTTTACAAATATATATTTAATAATTAAAAAATAATAAAAGAAAATAAGAAATTTCATGCATTATTTTGATGACTGTCAGTTGTTTTCAAAACGTGAGCTCTGTAAGTAACGTGTTGTGTGGTTGCTATGCTAACATGTACGTGTGTTGAAATTCTTGTAACCAATCAGAGCGCTCGTTGGGTCTGTCGAGCCGGCCACAAAAGTCGCTAATCCCGGAGCCAAATCAGACCGGGAAAAAAACTGAAAAATATGCATATTTTAATATTTTTAGGATAAAAGTTATAAAGTAAAAGGATACAAGAAATGACTACCAGAATGATAAAAATTGATATATTCTTATTCCTCACGAAATATTATATTTAGATTCTAAATTTTTCTGTATTAAAAAATAGAAAAAATTATTTTAACTATTATTATATGGTTTCTAAAAAAAATTATTGAGTCAGAATCAGTGAAATTTTACAAAAAATAAGAAGTATTTTTATAATCGAAATGAAAAAAAGCATTTTTATTTGGCCATTGTCTCTAACAAACAAACGACAGAAAAAATTGTGTTTAAAAAAAGTTATTGTAAAATGAATTTTTTTGCAACTTTTTATAAAAAAATCTTATTTTTCCTAAAACAATGAACCAAGAGTGCATATAAAAGGGGTAAAACAATTAACTTTCATTTGGAACTACAAAATTTTTAAAAATAGTATTTTTTAATAATTATTTAATATTAACAGTTTTATTTCCTCATAGGGTGTCGATTTTCTTAGAATCAATTATTTTTACAAATTTTCAAGTATAGCGTATATAAATATTTCAACATGGGGAACAAATTCTCCGGATGTATGTGTGTGGATGCATATCGAAATGTTTTTTCAACATTTCGATGAAAAAAAATACTTTTTATTTCTCGTGAAAATTTTATAAATTTTGAACCTTTTTTCTAAATTATTAAATTTTAATTATTATTAAATTGTTTTTAACAAAATATCTTTTTATTTTTATTATAAATATTTATAAAAAGACAATAAGTAATTGCTTAAGTCATGTAAAACGTTGACTTAAAATCATAACCTCAATTCGTTCAAATAAGTTCACCGGCAATGTCAAATAAGATTATCTTATTTGACTATGAATACTTGTCATTCTTAAGATGGGACTATGCATCTCAAAATCGAAGCATTTACTTTTGTCAAGCATATGCTTAAGTTGCGGCTTAAGGCAATGCTTATTGCACGACTATGAATCTAGGTGGCAGCTTAAGTCGCTGCTTAAAGGTACCGTCCCATGACGGCGTAAAAGCGTCGGCGTAAAGCAGAAATCGTGCGATAGAAAGTCCATTATGGTCTATAGAGGCTAGTTGAAGAAGAAGAAGAAGAAGAAGAAGAAGAAGAAGAAGAAGAAGAAGAAGAAGAAGAAGAAGAAGAAGAAGAAGAAGAAGAAGAAGAAGAAGAAGAAAGAAGAAGAAGAAGAAGAAGAAGAAGAAGAAGAAGAGAAGAAGAAGAAGACAGAAGAAGAAGAAGAAAGAAGAAGAAGAAGAAGAAGAAGAAGAAGAAGAAGAAGAAGAAGAAGAAGAAGAAGAAGAAGAAGAAGAAGAAGAAGAAGAAGAAGAAGAAGAAGAAGAAGAAGAAGAAGAAGAAGAAGAAGAAGAAGAAGAAGAAGAAGAAGAAGAAGAAGAAGAAGAAGAAGAAGAAGAAGAAGAAGAAGAAGAAGAAGAAGAAGAAGAAGAAGAAGAAGAAGAAGAAGAAGAAGAAGAGAAGAAGAAGAAGAAGAAAGAAGAAGAAGAAGAAGAAGAAGAGAAGAAGAAGAAGAAGAAGAAGAAGAAGAAGAAGAGAAGAAGAAGAAGAAGAAGAAGAAGAAGAAGAAGAAGAAGAAGAAGAAGAAGAAGAGAAGAAGAAGAAGAAGAAGAAGAAGAAGAAGAAGAAGAAGAAGAAGAAGAAGAAGAAGAAGAAGAAGAAGAGAAAAAAAAGAAGAAAGAAGAAGAAGAAGAAGAAGAAGAAGAAGAAGAAGAAGAAGAAGAAGAAGAAGAAGAAGAAGAAGAAGAAGAAGAAGAAGAAGAAGAAGAAGAAGAAGAAGAAGAAGAAAGTATACATCTTTGTTTCCTTATATATTGAATGATGAAAATTTACAGCACTTACGAGAAAGCAGTTTACTTTTTACAACTTATTATAAGACATAGTTCTTGGGACAGGAATAAATGCAAAATTTATTAATTTATAATGGTCAGTTTCTGAGATAACGAACAACCTACGTTTCACTTTATATTTAATTATTGTAGATACCAAATTTATTTTACATACGCGAAACATAGTCACTGTCAATGATCGGATGGCATCGGCTCATTTACGGAGATTGACGAAGTTAGCAACCAATAGAAATGCAGGCGCCATATGATTGCACTCGCTAGCCACACTTGCTCACCAAAAATTACTACAGTGGATAGTAGGTTTTAATGGAAAATGTTTTCATTTGTCAGATTTTGTGTAATGAAATTAGAGAAAACTATAATCAATTTTTGCTACATTTACAACTCTTACATAAAATATTAAAACTTGCTATTTCAATGTAGCAAATTTATCTAATTCTGTAGTAAATTATGCTAAAAGTCCCCTTATTTCCGGTCATTGCAACCATTTTTAGTAATTTTTACAACTGTGGGTCTCTCCGTGTAATTGTATATATATATATATATATATATATATATATATATATATATATGTAATAATAATTACATTACTAATAATTATTTAAGCCTTCTCTAAACTAAATGAAAGGTAGAGAGTAGGTAGTAAGAGATAGACAAAGGAGAGAGAGAGAGGGAGTGAGTTTTTCTCTTTCTATCTCTGAACAGTGGCGTCATCCGACAACAAGTTGCGGTACTACAAGTTATTATATCTTCGAACAAGTTATTCATATAATTATGATCGAACTTCACTTGTAAGTTCGTTTAATCATTAATTACTACCGCAAAACTGGGGGCAAGATTTTCTGACTCGGCCTATAGAGTGCGTGCTGCTTATACTACTTCATGAACGACATTAGCAGAAACAGGTTTCCTCTCTTTTGTTACGAGCCGCGTTACCTTTAATAACGTAACTCTAAGGCTGAAGTCCCATGGCAGCGTTTTGCGTTGCGTTTTGTAACTAGGCCATGAGTGTAAGAGAGATGGAGATATATGTTTGCTATATTTGCACTAATGGCCTAGTTACAAAACGCAACGCAAAACGCTACCATGGGACTTCAGCCTTAAGGCCAACGCAGAATAGAATCTTTAACCGGAACCGCAATCGTAAGCGTACCGTAAGAATGAGTTAAAGAAGGATAGGTATATTGTTTATGCTTCTCTAACTCATTCTTACGCTTACGGTTACGATTGCGGTTCCGGTTACAGATCTATTCTGCGTTGGCCTTTATAGTTCGCGATGATTCGCCGGATTCTACCTTGATTAAATCCTTAAGGAAGGAAGCGGGAATATTTAAATTAAAAGACGTTTAATTCCGTTTAACGGAAGGAGGAAAGCCCACTCGAGAAATTAGTTTTTCTTGAGTGAGTAAAACCCTCTTTATTGTTTATTAAAATATTTGTTAAATACAAACTGGCTAAGGAGTTTAGAAAACAACCTTCCAAGTCAGAAAGTAACTTAGAACTAACTATAACTATATTCATTCCGCAGAGAGGTTCTCCGCTAAAGTCCATTTTTGTGGAAATGCGCATGCGTTATTCTACGCGCATTTCTTTACTGTAGAATGCAGCCAACATACAGCATCGTTGCACCAATACTTTTCTGCACTACATTGAAACTATACTCACACACACATTCAAGAGAGATCATCTCTACACTCATGCAATTTACACTGCATTCAAATAGTAATAATAATATAAGAACAATTATAATAATAATAATAATAATAATGCTATAATAAACACATGCTAAAATCAACGCAACGCAGTCATTCGCAGACAATCGCAGAGTTTTTGGATCCTATTGGAGAAAGGCCTTTAAAGCGTATGAATATAACCAAACCTTGAACCAAACTAGTGCTCTTGAATCTCTTCCACCCCGGTGGCATTGCTCATTTTTTCCATTGTATGAAAAGACATGAGAGCTGAAAGTGTCCACCAGCTGGCGCCAGCTATGCACGGGCCCTGTTTCAGTTAAAATGCATGGGATATTGCAAAAAAATTAAATTTTCACTAATTAAAATTAATTAAATCGTATTTCTTTGTACACAATATTAATATAGAAACTTTTTAACATATTTTTTGATAGTTATAGCCTTATAAAAGAGTAGAATATTTAATTTATAACGAAATTTTCATCTCAGTTTTAGGCGGGAATTTCAAAAAATATTAATTATTATTATTATTTATTATAAATTTTTTTATTTCTCATCTACTCAATATAGTTTTAAAATATTAATAGTAGTAAATTAAAAAATAATTATAAATAATTATAAAAACTTACATATTTTTGAAAATCCCGCCAAAAATTTAGGTAGAAATTTCGTTCTAAATAAATTATTCCACGCTTTAATAATGTAACAATTGTTACAAAATATGTTTAAAAGTTTCTAGATTCATTTCATGTAAAAAAAATATGATTGAATTAATTTCAGTTAAAGAAAATACAATTTTTATGCATTATCCCATGTATTTTAATTGAAACAGGGCCTGTGCATAGCTGGCGCCATCGGTGTCAACTTTCAACAGTTGGTACACTTTCAACTCATCAATGCCACCGGGGTGATCTCTTCTTGAATATATATATTTATAACCTAAAAAACTAAATAATCAACATAACCAAACTTTATTTTCAGTTGAATTTTTTGTTCCAATGTATAAATATTATGTTTTATTGAAGAAATTTAGTAAATTTTTAAAAAATTTAATATTAATTCCAAAAAAGATATATGAATTTAAAATTTTATCTCATTAAAATCTAATGATAGTGTGTAATTTCACTAGAATAAGAATTTTGAAATGTATTTCGGCATTTACATGTTGGAAAAGAAATTCTTTTATAGACCACAAAAAGAGTTTTTCAATTTTTGTCAACAAACGAAATTTAGTAAACACTGTTTTAAAAGAACCTTGGAGCGTTTTATTTTTTGGATCAGATGAATTTGCATTAGAAAGTTTGAAAAATCTCTATTCTCAGTAGTAAGTTCTTGTAGATTATTTTTATTTCTACTTTTATTGAAATTCAGAATATATTATTATCTTTAATTGATTAATTTTTGGATATTTACAGTAAACTGCAAAAATTACTCTGTCGTCTAGAAGTTGTAACTGCTTATAAGGGTAAAGAAAATTGTCTTACAAAATATGCAATTGAAAATGGAATTACAATTCATTCATGGCCTCTTGAAATTAAAAATATGGAATTTCACATTGGAGTTGTGGTATCTTTTGGTCACTTGATTCCTTCCCTAATCATAGATTCGTTACCTCTGTAAATGAAAATTTTTTATACTTTGTACACGTAATAATACAAAATTTTTATTGTCTTTGAATAAAATTACAAATCATTTTTTGCAGGGGTATGATAAATGTTCACGGAAGTTTATTACCCAGATGGAGAGGATCAGCTCCTATAATTCATGCAATAAAAAATGGCGACACAAAAACTGGAATTTCCATAATGACGATAATGCCAAAAAAGTAACGTAGGATTACATAAATAAATAATATATTGTAAAAAGAAAATTTTAACAGACTTGCAAATAAAAACAAGGAATATATCAAATATAATATATCTCAAAATATATATATTCTTTTTCAGTCTTATTTTAAATATTTTAATAATATTTAATTTATTTTAATATTAATTATAATTTATAGATTTGATATTGGAAGCATATTAGCACAGGAGGAAACTACTATTGATTTACATGAAACTCAACCGGAATTGTACAAAAGATTAGCTATAATGGGTTCCAAATTACTAATTAAAACAATGGAAAAGTTACCTCAAGTTTTATCCTCTGGAATACGTCAAAACGAAATTGGTGTAACATACGGTACTTAAATAACAATTAAATACTAAACTTTTTATAAATTACCTTTAAAAAAGTAATTTCATTAAAAACTGTTTTTTCTTTTTCAGCTCCAAAAATAAAACCAGAAATATCATTCATCAAATGGAATGAAATGAATGCTAAAAATGTTTATGATTTAAATCGATCATTAACAGGGCTGTTTCCCTTAAAAACAAATTTTAACGGTCAAGCGATAAAGGTTTTTGATATTCAGGTGTTTTCCGATTCAATATATGTAACTCGGTCAGAAAATATTGAACCAGGTAATATTTTCTCTTATACAATTTCTATCAAATTTATACAATTATTGCTAAGTAAATAACAAGATTTTCCGCTTCTCTTACAGGAACAGCATTTTA
The DNA here is from genome assembly GCF_015476425.1 of Leptopilina heterotoma. Lineage (NCBI taxonomy): Eukaryota > Metazoa > Arthropoda > Insecta > Hymenoptera > Figitidae > Leptopilina > Leptopilina heterotoma. The sequence continues at coordinate 127,839 of NW_025110946.1, read as the reverse complement.
TCATAATCGAACTGATTCACTAGTAGTCAGGTGTAAAGATAACACTTGGGTGTCGATTAAAGTAATAGGCATTCCAGGAAGGCCTAAGTTATCTGCTTTCAATTTCACAAATGGATTTATGGGCGGAAAGAAGCAGAAATTTTGCCTCTTTACCTCGTAATAATTGTACAAAAATTAATAAATAGATTAAGTTATATAGAACTTTCTTTTAATTTTTAATGTTATATTTTTTTATTGAAATCTTTTACATTTAAATATTACATTAATTTTCTCTTGGAAAAATTACACACATTTTTGTAAATCAATTTATTGAGAATAGATCTACAAAAAAACTTACACAAAGATACTTGTATATTATATGTTAAAAATATACTAAATTAAACGCATGAACGAAGTAATTTCGATAATTAGAAAATTGCATTAAGTCTAGTGTGTTACTACAAAAATAATGTAGAGATGAATCACTGAAAAAATTGCTTTCGACTATGTCGTAATTTCATTTAATCATTTTTCTTATTTGTAAGAAATTCTAAAACTTCTTACCAATTGTATTCGATTGACATCTTCAAACATAAATCTTACACATTAGTCGATTAAATAGTTGTAAGATGAATAATTTATTATTTTTCTAATTCTCGGATTCAGATGCCTAAAGTAAAAAACAAAATGTATTAATATATTTAAAGAAAAAACTAATAATTGAAATAATTTTTAAAATTATTAATACAGTAAGTTCTCGCGAGTCGTTCAATTCTCAAAAATTTTCGAGACCATAAAACTCACGAGTCGTTCAACGCATAAGCCACGCCTCCAGAACCATTTCAGGGATGTGTGAAGCATATTTATCATCCCGAAAGAAAGACAATATTTAATGACTTTGGTCCGTTTAAAACCTAGTATAAAATGTACAGCACTGAGCACTGGCGCGCATACTGGAAACTGAACAACTCGTAAATCTGAAGTGTCAGATCAGCTGTTGAACGACTCGCGAGAACTTACTGTAAATAAAAATAATAAAACACAAGAAAATAATGTTGTATAGTAGTGATATTCCCTTCCGAAATTTGTTTACAATGATTTTATGTCATCGTTTTATTGTTGTCAGAAGATGAAAAAAGAGAAGCGACGTTTCTTGACTTGATTTGTCATCATCATCAGGCTGAGCCTGCATAAATAAAAAATTACACATAAAACAAATATTGAATAATAAATTAAAACATTAATAAATAAACAGACAAAAAAGCATTTATCATTTATTTAACATTTATCATAGCTTGATGATGATGACAAACCTAGTCATCGAAACGTCGCTTCTCTTTTTTTATCTTCTGACGACAATAAAATGATGATATAAAACCATTATGTTATTTTATTCTTTCCAAGGATCGAATCTTCTACTTACGATGCGGTTACACCTCTACTGCAACAAGAGTAAGCGAGAAAGTGTATTAAATTTGAATTCTCTCTCTCTTACCCTTGTATATTATCATGGCAAGCTGCAGGCAGGCAGGCTGTCTGCAGAGGTGTAACCGCAGCTTTACTTAAAAAAAAGAAAATAATGTTGTTTTTGTCCAAATTACTTACGCTCGGATCACAATCAGCGCAGTGCCAAGAATATCCTCGACGTTTTGGTGATTTTTTCACCGGGGGATCCAAACAAGTGAAATGATAACATTTCTTGCATTCATCACACCTGAGAATAATTTTATTTGTTTTAATATATCTAAAAATTGGTTTTCAAAAAATATTCAAAAACGGAGAAAGACTAACATAACTAAATTTTGAGTTGTTCCAGGATTGCTGCAGACATTACATTGAGTAAGAAGATCAGCTTCCTTTATTTTTCTATTCATTCCTGAATATCTTCCAGTAGCGCCAGTTGTATTGACAGGTGTTGACGTCACAATCTGAGGAGGAGGCGGCAAAGGAGCAGGAAATTTTGGTGATGGTGGTTTCGGCGTAAATTCAGTGCTTGTTGACGTTGCAATAAACATTTGTGGGCTCGAATCCGAAGCAATATCTCCGTCTGGTCGTGGTATTGGTTTTATCTATACAATATATAGAAATTCAATTATGTAAAATAATTTTTATTATATATAAATATAATAATTATATAATATAATAATATATAATATATTGTAATAATTTTTATTATATATATATATATATATATATATATATATATATATAACAGTACCGCACTGCAAAAAATAGCGTCTCAAAATAAGACGTTTATAAACGTCTTATGTAAATAAGCGTCTTATTTGAGCGTCTTAAATGAAAAACATAACCTCCAAATACATGCATTTTAGAAGGCAAATAAGACGCTTATAAACGTCTTAGAAGTGACTACGTAAACGTCTTAAACCAAGACGCTCTTTTTTTACAGTGCGTCCGTGAGTATCAGGACGCCCCTTTTTTCATGAGTGGAAAAATCCTTAAGACGTAGAAAATAAGAATGACAAACATTTTTCGTATTTTTTTCCTGAAAGCTAATGAAATTATGAAAAGACTGACACCTGATCGAAAAATTTTCGTTGACTATTCTGTCAGATACAGAAAAAATACTGGATTTTGCATGCTTTTCGTAATTTTTCAATTTTTCGAAAACTAATTAACTTTTATTAGCGCTCTTGGTCTTGTTTTAATCTCTATTTAATGTAGAATCTAAATTATTAACTGGTATAGTGAAATAAATTTTTCCAAAAAAATTTGAAACTGTAAACGTAGGATTAAAAAAATTCAAAAAATTATCATGAATATTAAAGTGTCAAAAAGGTCAATGTATAATATGTTTATTTAATAGATATACTAAAATTTCGAAAAAGCTTTTTATATCACAATACCATTAATTAATTTAGATTCTACATTGAATAGAGATTGGAACAAGGCCAAGAACGCTAAAAAAAGTTAATTACTTTTCGAAAAATTGAAAAATTACGAAAAGCATGCAAAATCCAGTATTTTTTCTGTATCTGACAGAATAGTCAACTAAAATTTTTCGATCAGGTGTCAGTCTTTTCATAATTTTATTAGCTTTCAGGAAAAAAATACGAAAAATTTTTGTCATTCTTATTTTCTACGTTTTAAGCATTTTTCCACTCATGAAAAAAGGGGCGTCCTGATACTTACGGACGGTAGTGTTATATATGGGCAATTCCACGTGAGATTTAAGTCGACCTCTTAAAATCGGCCAAAAATATTTTTTTTCTATTCTGTACACGGAGAGAAATCTGTTGCGAATAATGCATAGAGTAGAGGTTATGAATATAGTATAAGCACTTACTAGCGAAAAGTATAAGAGGTCCGCCTGAATATCAGTCGACTCCGCCTAATATTCAGGCGGACTCGAGCAATAAATAGGCTCTCTGTTAGGATCTTAGCATCAAAGAATCTATGGAAAAAGTATATGAAAAGTTTCGAGCATTAATCCTAACAGATTTCTCTCCGTGTACGAAAAAAACAGATACGTATTTTTTTATTTATGTTTAATTGTCCAAATTTTCGAGTTATGAATTTTCGAAAATTTGGACTTTTAATTGTAGACCTATATTCAGTAGCTTATAAGTCCGAAAATATTGAGTTTAGGAAAAAGTTGTCAAAGAATGAAAGTTTTAGTTTTCTTTCGACTTTTAAGAAATGTAAACATAAAAATTATTTTTTAATTTTTTATTAAAAAAAAATCTTTTTTTATAAACAAATTAATTTTTTTAACTTTGGGCCGGATTTTTTTTTAATTTTTTTTTATTTTTTTGTACCTTATAATATAGAGAAGATTTTCCCAAAAAGTCCCAAAATGGGCCTGATGTGTTAAATGAGTTTTGAAATATTTTCAAAAATCACTTGCACACGGAAAGAAAAAGTCCGTCAATCATTAATAGACTAGTATATTACTTTGAGACGGGACACAAAATCATTGAATGGATAACATAATATGAGTCACAATCAGTGACGAGTTGCTTGCTAAAATTTAGAAAACTTTCATCAATATATAAAACTCGTTCACTAAAATTTAGAAAACTGTCTATTAAATTTTCTATGACTATCAAAAGCATTCAAAAAATTCAACTTCTTTCAGAATTATCCCTAATTTTAGACACTATTTGGTACAGAATGAACACATTTTTTTCGTTGCACAGTTCCGATATTTTATTTACACACAAAAAAATATGGTAAGTTTGACTACTTTTTTACTATTTCCTGTAGTTCCTATAGGCGCCCGTAACATTATTTAGTAAAATGAACTATGACAGAATAGTTAGTCTAACTGTAAAATGTAGTAATAAATACCATTTTTACAGTAAATTTAACTACTAAAACAGTTATCTTAACTATTTGTTGTTAGTCATACTAACTGCTTCATTTAGTTGCAGTAACTAAATTTTCATAGTTCCTATAGGCGCCCGTAACAAATTTTACTTGTAACAACTGTAAAAAATAGTTAAATTAACTATTTAAAGTAGGAAAATGAAATTATTTATTTGTTTTTTATTATTATTGAGGTCCATTTTTTTATATTTTCTCTCACCTATTTTTGTTCATATATAATTTATATATTAAATTCTTATACACCTAACAGAGAAAAATCCCCAAACGCCGGGGATTGAACGCACGACCCTAACATTCGCAAACCGATAACCTAACCACCTAACCACGCTCGCACGCTACGATGACTGGCATTGTACTTGAGAACATTCTTCTTAGATTCAGTCATAATAACTACTCCGTTTAGTTGCAGTAACTAATTTTTTAAGCTCAAGGACTTAGTTGAAATGTAGCCAGCATATGATTTTAAATGACTCAACGATAGTGCAGTAGTCAAAAGTACTGTTGAAAATAGTTATTTTCAGAATTTCTGTAGTAAAATTATCCACTTTTTACTAGTTATAAAAAAATTAAACTTACTATTTTCATATAGTAAAAATAACATAAAAATTGTTACTTTTATGACTTTTGTAGTTATAAAAATAAATGTTTCTTACCACCATAGAGATAAATTATTAAAAGCTAGTAAGAATTGGTTCTTTTCTACTACAGGAATTCCGAAAATAACTATTTTTAACAGTACTTTTAACTACTGCACTATTGTTGAGTTATTCACAATCATAACGTGTAGTAGTAATTTTAACTACATAAAACCTACTATTCAATTTTAGTTCCACTAACTATGGAAGTTTAGTTAAAATGCTGCTGAATATGGTAGTTTTAACTATATTTTTTTAACTGCACATATGTGGATGTTTTTACCACTCACGTTTTTTCTCTGTAGAAAAAAATGATCTTTTCAACTGCATAAATAGTAAAAATAACTATTTTCAACAATTGATTTCACTATATGAAAACAGTAAATTTCTTTCTTTCTCTGCAACTAGTAAGAAATAGTTGTTTTAACTACATAAATCATAAAAGTAACAACTTTCAGAGGTTGTATTTACTATATAAAAACAGTAAGTCTCATTTTGTTTGCAACTAATACAAAATAGTTATTTTTTCTACCACAATAGTAAAATTAACCATTTTTAACAATAGTTTTTACTACTACACTATAGTTGAGCCATTTACAAGCATCTGTTAGTTATTTCAACTACGTAAAGTAGTTATTTTAACTACATAAAACCAACTACTTCATTTTGGTTCCACTAACTGAGGAGGTGTAGTTAAAATGCTGCTGAATATGGTAGTTTTAACTACTTTTTTTCTAACTACACAAATGTGGTTGTTTTTACCATTCGCATTTTTTTTCTGTGTACACTCTTAGACGCTTTAGACCAACACATTTTCGCACTTATAATAACTACACGTAGAAACGCACACTTATAACACTTTAAGTTTAGAAGCGAACTGTTCTTATATACCAAATAACAAAATTTTTCACAACTTGTGAGAAATGATTTTGCACTAATAACTACTTTTTAATTAGCGAGAAATATAAAAGAAAATATATTTTCATCGCGAGGTCAATTTCTAGACGCAATTCAACTGCAAATTATTAGTTAAGTTAAATATTCACATTACACATACATAATAGAATATAGGGATTTGTATATCAGACAGCAAAAACACATGGACTACAGAGAAACCGGAAGAAATGCGCATCGGTACACTGCGCAACAATGCGCTAGTGAAGAGCGCCGATTTAGAATACGAGTCAACTAACGTTTCACAAACTTTCACTAATGATTCGTAAACATTCAAACAGCCATTGATAACAATTCAGCATTAAATCTAAAACACACTCAAAAAAAAAACTAGTAGATTTGACTACTTTTTAACTACCCTGAGTGATTCAATAGGTCCTCAACTGAATTTAAAAATTTATATTTACTACCGAAAGTAGTAAAAAGAACTAAGAATTTAGTTGATGTAATTAGATTTTGTAGTTGTTTTTGCAATTTAACTACTTTTTTTAGTTATATAAACTATTATTCTTCAACTATATTCAAAGTAGTAAAATCAACTACACAAAAATTGTTAGTAAAACTAAAAAAGTAATTAATTTGACAACTTTCAACTCAACTAGGTAATAGTAGTTAAAGATTTCGACCGAATTTTTTTCAGTGCAATTGGTCACATACTGGCATTCTAATCAATCCATGACTCCTTTTCAATCGTTAAGTAAAGTTAAGTAACCATCAACGGAAAAAGTGTCCCGTCTCAAAGTAATATACTAATCCATTAATGGTTGACGGACTTTTTCTTTCCGTGCAAGCATCACAGTGGGATTTTTTTACAATTAACTTTCTAAAACTGTCTACAAGGTATAAATTTTAATATATTTGAATTTTCTTTGTTTTAAATAAAAGGGTCTACGCTGTAAACAGTTTTAAAAAGTTAAATGTAAAAAAAATCCCACTGTGATGCTTGCAAGTGATTTTTGAAAATATTTTAAAACTCATTTAACACATCAGGCCCATTTCGGGACTTTTTGGAAAATCTTCTCTATATTATAAGGTACAAAAAAAATAATAAAAAAATAAAAAAAGGCCCAAAGTTAAAAAAAATTAATTTGTTTATAAAAATAATTTTTTTTTCAAGAAAAAATTTAAAAAGAAATTTTTTGTTTACATTTCTTACACACTAAAAAAAAAGTTTTACTTTCAGCCTCTTTTTGAGGCTGAATTTAAGGTGTAAACGGAGTCAGCCCCGTTAAACAAGGACAGTCTTATGTGAAATACATGGGCTGAATTTAAGGTGTAAACGGAGTCAGACTTTTTTTTCCTGTGTAAAAGTCGAAAGAAAACTAAAACTTTCATTCTTTGACAACTTTTTCCTAAACTCAATATTTTCGGACTTATAAGCTACTAAATATAGGTCTACAATTAGAAGTCCAAATTTTCGAAAATTTGGACAATTAAACATAAATAAAAAAATACGTATCTGTTTTTTTCGATACAGAATAGAAAAACATTATTTTTGGCCGATTTTAAGAGGTCGACTTAAATCTCACGTGGAATTGCCCATATATATGTCGTAGGCAAATAGAAAAATCCGGCAATTTAGCTTAATGCCTAGGCATTGGGCTAAATGCCGGCAAGTACATAAATGAATCGTGAAAAATGGTTATTTTTCTATTTGCCTGAAATCAATTAGTCATTTAACTTATTGACTAGGCGTTAAGGAAATTGCCTAAGTAGCACCTGGCAAATAGAAAAATGAGAATATGTGCATGTGTCACTCAACAGAAATATTAAAAAAAATATGTCAAAATTAATTAACACAAATATTTTATTATCAATAATAATAGTCTATCGGATCACCAATTTGGTTTCCGTAAAGGCAAATCCACAGTTGATGCTATCCAGGCAGTTGTGGACATAGCCAAAACAGGAAAAAACAAATTGGGACCTGGAAAAAAGAAGAGCTTCTGCGCGTTGGTAGCAATTGACATATACGCAACGCGTTTAATTCCGCAAGATGGAAAGATCTCATCGAGTCGATAAAAAAGAAAAACATGCCGCCCTACTTGTTGCGGATAATGGATAATTATCTTAGCGACAGGTGGGTTATATATGAGGGAGACACCTGCATTCTCAAGGAAGAGATGCAGTGTGGGGCTCCTCAAGGCTCGAGGGTGGGTCTTTGCGGACGACGCGTTGTTAGTGTGCACTGCCGAAAGTGAGGAGGCTCTTGGGACATTGGTGAACGAATGTCTGCGACTAGCAAAAAGCTGGCTGGATACCAGAGGTCTTGAAATGGCCCTGGAAAAGACCGAGGCACTGCTGGTCACAGACAGACGTGGTTATGAGCTCCCACGAATCGTGATAGACGGATTCGAGGTCAAGTGGAGTAAGCAAATTAAATATCTTGGTGTGGAGTTGGATGGAAGGTTAAACTTCCACCACCACATGGCTACGGCGTCAAATAAGGCGATCGAGTGTGCGGCTAATCTTTCACTGTTAATGCCGAACGTAGGCGGACTCCGTGAACAAAAACGAAGACTGGTGGCGAGTGTCGCCCACGCTAAAATGCTCTATGCAGCACCAGCGTGGGCCCCATCCCTGAGGAGTAAAAGATGTGTGACCATCTGTGAAAAGGTACTGTCAGCGCAGAGATCGATAACAACGCGTATCATCTCTGCATATAAGACGGTATCTACGAGCGCTGTACAGGTCCTTGCAAGTGTCCCGCCAGCAGATCTTTTGGCGAGGGAAAGGGAAGAAATGTTTCTCTTTTCTAAAGAAAGAAGTTCCTTGGATGAGGAAATAAGACCAAGCAAGGGCCTGATCAGCAAAGAAGCGAGGCACAGGCTCATAGAAAGATGGCAAGAAAGATGGGATGGTGAGGAAAAAGGTCGATGGACTTATCGCCTTATCCCGGCACTCGCCACCTGGATAAATAGGAAACACGGTCAGGTTTCCTATTATCTTACTCAGGCGCTCACAGGTCACGGGTGTTTTAACTCGTACCTGTGTCGCTTTAAATTACGCGAGGACGAGGTGTGTGCATATTGCCAGTTCCCTGAGGACAACGCGGAGCACACCCTCTTCTCATGCAGAAAATGGGACTTGAAGAGGCGGGCCATGTTCGAAGGTGTAAACAGTCAAGTTACACCGGAGAACATGGTATCGCTGATGACCCAGTCAGAAGAGAATTGGCGGCAAGTGGAGAACTTTATAATCTCGGTTATGTCGAGAAAGGACCTCGACGGCCGCCAAAAAAGCGTAATTTAAACAGCTTTTAAATTTGTTTGTTCGTTTCTTATTAATTTATTTTGTGATTTAATTGTCCTTATACATTGTTTAATTTGTTTTGTGTTTTTTATTCGTCGTTGTACAGTTTTGTCTTTTCAACATTATAAACGTGTTTATTTTTTTTCTTTTCTTTTTTATATCCGTTTACAATTTTATCTTTTGACTTTTAATACTTCTTAAACAATTTTTTTTTATTATTGTTGTGCTGTAAATTCCGCTTAGACTATGAAATAGTTTTAATCATTTTTTTAACTACGGACGCAGGAAAACCGCAGAGAGAAGAAGAAGGTCGCATTAGCGACAGAGTTGGAGCGCCACCCTCGAAGGCTAAAGTCTTACGACAGTTCCGAGGGAGGGTAAAGGGCTCTAGAAGAAGGGTTACGGGTTTTAGTGGGTCGGGCTGGTAATAGGTCGCCAGTTTATTAAATTTATTATAACATTTATTTATTTATTTATCTTTTTTCTAATATTTCCTTTTGTTTCATTTTACCAACCCCACATAACCTTGGAGTGCGGAATCCAAGGTATCTGTAGGCTGATTTCCCAAAAGTCCCTAAGCAAAAAAAAAAAATAATAATAATAATGGACCTAATCGAGGAAGTCGATAAGGACCCATGGGGTCTGGCTTTTAAAATCGTTACTAAGAAATTAGCGACGAGGCAAAAGACCCCCGGCCTGGACAATCCCGATTGGGTCAGAAAGATAATAAATTCTTTGTTTCCTCCTGCGGAACCATACCTTAGAAGGGACTGGAGTTTTTGCAAAGTCGAAGAGGAAGAACTCTTCACACTTAGTGAACTGCAAAAAGCAGGCAAAAGATTGAAAACAGGCAAGGCGCCTGGAATCGATGGGATAAGTAACGAGATCCTAAAGTTGGTTATCAACACTTCACCCCAGATTCTGCTTCGATGCTTCAATCTTTGCCTTGAGAGAGGAGAGTTCTTCCGCGACTGGAAGCGACAGAGGTTAGTCCTCCTAAGGAAAGGTGAAAAACCTCTAGATAAAGTCTCATCATACAGGCCTATATGCCTGTTGGATACGATGGGTAAACTCCTAGAGGATATGGTTCTGCAGAAAATGCAAAGCCACTTGACCGGAGAGAATAGTCTATCGGATCACCAATTTGGTTTCCGTAAAGGCAAGTCCACAGTTGATGCTATCCAGGCAATTGTGGACATAGCCAAAGCAGGAAAAAACAAATTGGGACCTGGAAAAAAGAAGAGCTTCTGCGCGTTGGTAGCAATTGACATACGCAACGCGTTTAATTCCGCAAGATGGAAAGATCTCATCGAGTCGATGAAAAAGAAAAACGAGTTTCGATTGAACATTCGAAGCGAACAGTTACCAAGCAGAAAAATAAAAAGCGTTCCCTTTAAGAACGCTCTACCTGTTACAAAACTAAGTGATGCAATCATAAACCAAAATGTTTTAATAAAAATAAGTGAAGTATAAATCAAAATTTATACATTCATTTGAATAACTTAAAATGTGCTAAACTCAGTATCAGAGCAATAAAATTATACTTAAATAACCCCAGAACAATAAACTAACCCTAATAAACTGATGTAATTAGTTGAAAGTTACAATTACATATTAGATACATGAACATAATACGATAAATTACAGTGATCTGATTTCATCTACAATAAAAGGAAAAGGAAGGAAGCAAATAAGTCGGAAGAGGTTAAAATTATAATTATATTGGCTATACATAAAATTATAAGGACAGCGTACAAGTGAACAATCTCGATATCAACAAGTGTCGCAACCACCTAAACAAGTTATTCCTTACAAATTGACCTTTCAAACCAACTCAACTACATCCTTTGTTTGGTTCGCTAGTTTTCATCACATTTGTAAGGTAATTGATTTGACTCGGCTTATGACAATATATTTTTAAATATTTATAAATATATATACATATAAAATTCAATATTTAAGATAATCAAATAAATTGATATACATAAATTTTTTGGATCAAATAAAAAATATATAAATATATATTTTTCCTTTTTTTTCTGTTTCTTGATATCTGCTCCAAGCAGTAATATTAAAATTATGAAATTAGACATTTTGTTTTCTCTTAATTAAAGACTATATTGTTTTCTATTATGAATTTAAACCTCGAGCTTCTTTGTTATTCGAATCGTACTTACTTTTCCCTCTAATAAATTTCTGCTACTAAATTAAAATAATAATAGTAACAGAAATTTTGAGATTTATACCAAAATACAGGAATAAATTTTCTTATTATATTTTATACAGACCCCGATTTAACTTGTCTGTTAAAAACAAAACTGAATAAAACTAAAATAAACTTAAATAACTAAAACTAAACAACTAGTTTAATAAATAGCAACAAATATAACTATTAAAGAGAAGGGAGATATAACAATAATTATAGGATTTTTGTCGGATAAATAACCAAACATATCGATATCATCATCAATAAGTCATTGCAAGTTATAAGAATAATAATGACAATAATATACTAAATTTCTAAGGCATGTGAGTCTTGAACTGATTAGTGATTTTCAAGATTTAATATATTGACATGTTGAATTAATTGGTTAATTTAAAATGACCTCTTTATTCGAATAATAAACTCCATTGTTTTGTATTATAATTAACTTTTTCTGGGGTTTTTTTTCTTTTCTCCCCTATAATTTTTTTCTTTACTTTACCGTCAATTGGCATGACCAGGCGACACAACCATCATCACGGTAAGAGAAGGAACAGGAGAGGTAAAGAGGGTAAATTGGTGAGTCAACAGACTGTAGATATAAACCAAAATCGTTCCAACTCCCTCAATCAAAATAATAAATCTAATCCAATTCCCAAACTTAATTCACCACCACCTGGTTTCTCTGGTACCTCAGTAATTGATTCACTAAGAGAGGATTTGAACCAAGAAAACTCAATAGACAGAGTTAAAAGAATCACTAACCAACTATCGAGAAGACTAGACAGATCTACTCCAACTATGATGTTTACAAATTCTTCTTTCCATTCCTCTCCTGCAAATAGTAAAAGAACCTTCGATAACTTAACAAACAATAAAATAGAAACTCCCCAAGAACGCTCAAATTCATTATCTCCCGGTGTCTTGCACTCTAAGAAAAAATTTAGGGCGATAATCACAGGACTTCCAGATGCAAATTCTCTCCAAATACAAATTGATATGGGAACATTTAGGGCCAGCTCACCAAGTACCTCTGAACAATTTCCACCAAATTTAGATACAAACCCAGACTTAACCCATGAAACACAAAATTCTAAAAAAACAATCCTTATCCACCTCCACAACAAAATCAAAATGATCCAGAATTCTAATGGGTTTCTCCATATCTCACACCTAGCGACTACAAGCACCTCTACAATAACACTCATGACTCTCCGTATATGGTCCTCATCGAATCAACCAACCCCCAAAGGAACTTGGGAAAACTGGACCCAATAGCTATAGGGAAAAAATTCTCTAAATGGATTACGGGAGACAGAAAGATCTATATAAGTGGAAAAAATCAAGTAAAGATCCTTTGCGACCTACTCGAAGATGCCAACTCCCTCCTATCCTCCACTGAGTTATCTAATATGGAACTGGCTTCATATATTCCACAATCTTTACTCTTCCGTAAGGGCAACATTAACGTTCTAAAAACCCACTCGGTAACCGAAATTATAAATAATGTAGACGAAGAAACATTCTATTTTAGCATCAGCGGTTAGAAGAAGACAAAGAGGCAGTAATTTACTACTTGACTCAATTGAATTAAGATTTAAATCCGACTCCATCCCCAAAACGGTATTTATACACAGTGTGGCTCATCATGTATACCCTGTCATCCCACAACCTAAAAGATGCCACAATTGCCAACTATTTGGACATATTTTAGCCCAATGTAAAGCATCAAGATCAATTTGTGAATTCTGTGGGGGATTTCATGAGTCCACTAATTGTGAAGACCAATCTTTTTCTAATTTCTGTTTTAATTGCGCAGGAGATCATAAATCTTCATCTAGTATCTGCCCAGTATATAGATTTGAATACCTATTTATGAAGGAACGCTACATACATAACCTCTCTAGAAATGAAGCTATCTTCAATCTCCAACAGAGAGGAATTTTAATGCTCAGATCTGATGATGTAGTAATTGAAGCACCAGGGATTTCTGAAGAATTAAACCCCACAGACCAATCCTTATCTTCTAAAGAAGACTCCCATCTCACAGATCAGGCTAGTTCAGTTAATCTTAATGTTCTACACCAAAACGAATCTAATAAAATAACATCCGATCCTATCCTTAATCCAACGGGTAATATCTCCCAGGAATCCACTCCAAGCAACCTACTAAATGATATGGATATGGATACAACACCAATCATAGAATCCACTAACCATCTTCATATTGAAACCAATAACCTGACAATCCTAAAACCCCCACCCCATCCTTAACCAAACCAGGCTAACCTAATCGTTAATCTGTCTGAAAAACAACATCTATACTAAGTCTCACATGCCTTTAATGTACCATAGCTTATTAAGTTAATTAGTTTATTTAAGTGTAAAATCGGGAAAAGTACTGTCCAAAATGGACTTTAAATGCGCAACTTGGAACGCACGAAGCCTAATCAAAAAGAAGATCAATTGCGAAACTCTCTTATTACAATATAACCTAGACTTACTTTCAGTAACCGAAACATGGTTCACTGAAAAAAACAAAAATTATAAAATCAAAGGATACTCATGCATCAGGTGTGACCGAAATCTCCCCACTCCAGGAGGAGGTACAGCAATATTTATTAAATCCTCATATATATTTGAACAGATCGATCTAACAGGCCCTTAGACCGATATTCTCCATTAGGGTTAATACCCTCCTGGGCAGATTGTACATTATCTCTGCCTATATTCCTCCCAATGCCAGAGTCTCAATCAATTTAATATCTGAACTAGCCACTAAAATCCCTTCTGACGGTAAAATTATTTTGATGGGGGACTTTAATGCCCACCTCCCTGATTACTTACCTTACCACCTCAACAAAATGGGCAAAATGATCAACTACTTACAGGAGATCCTAGATGTTAATATTATCAATGACGATGCCCCCACAATAAGTCATACCCAGGGGTCGTTGGGTAGCGTTCTTGATTTACAATTGGTGTCCTCCGATCTGTCCTATATTTGTACCTCTGAAACCCTGAATGAAAGCTTTGGCAGCGACCATTACCCAGTCACTTTGATCATTCCGATCAAACTAGAAACAAACTGTCAGAGTTCTACAAGGTTAAATCTAAAAAAGGTTAATTGGGTCGAATTTAATAAACTGATGTTAACCAACTTACCGGCTTTTGATGAGTTCGAAAATAACCTTTTAAGTAAATACGACTGTTTCACTGCCTCTATAGTCGAATCACTGATCTCAGCGGGAGCTTATATCCCAAACAATTCAAACCCTTCTTCACCTATCAAGCCCTCATGGTGGTCAGAGGAATGGAATAAAGTCCTTGCAGAAAAAAAGAAAGCAAGAAAAGCCTATCTTCTTAACCCAAATAGAGAAAACTTTGACCTATACTTGGAAATTGAGAAAAACTCGGAGAAAGCCTTAATGGAACAAAAAAAGAAATCATTTAGATCTCTCTGCAATTCAATTTCACCCAGTTTAGGTTCAAAAAGGATTTGGAGCTTAATAAGGGCTTTCTCAGGTAAATTCTCGAAAGCAAATATTAAGTCAAATGATCCAAACTCGGAGGAATTACTTAGGTTACAAAATGATATAGTTAGAGAAGATATTCTTCCTATCCCACACAATAAAATCACACAAATAGACGAAAACGACATCTACAACTCACCTTTTACTAAAACCGAAATTTATGCAGCACTTTCTAAATGTAAAAAAGACTCAGCCCCGGGACTAGACAAGATATCTTATGCAGTAATAAAGAGACTTCCATTACCGTGTCTTGAAAAAATAATTGAATTCTATAACGTCTGCTTTAAACAATCGGAATTCCCGAATTCATGGTATTCTACTTTGGTTAAATTTATCCCAAAACCCAATGGTAAAGGTTTTCGACCGATCTCTCTTACTTCAGCTTTGGGTAAACTGATGGAGAGGTTGGTCAATACCAGACTCGAGCACTTTGTTGAGCAGCGGGGCTTGATTCCGGATCACCAGTTCGGCTTTCGTAGGGAACGTTCCGCTTTGGACTGTGTCTCATATCTGTCTGCTGATATCTTGAGAAACTTTGTCAGGGGAAAAAAATCGTCGCAGTAGCCCTAGACATAAAAGGTGCATTTAATGCTCTGTTGCCTTCAGCCGTTTTAACTCAACTTACGGAGCTAGGGGTGCCCTCCAGAATACATAACTTCGTATCATTCATGATAACAAATAGGATGCTCTTTTTTGGAGGAGAATCTTCCGCACCGCGAATTTGTGGAGTGGGGGTCCCTCAGGGTGGAGTACTCTCTCCCCTCCTTTTTAATCTCGCACTCAGAGAAATCAAGACAGTTATCCAAGGGGATGTAGAGATCTTACAGTTTCCTGATGACATTCTTCAGCATGCATCGGATGAAGACATGAATATAGCTCAGTCATCGATTGAGGCGGCTATTGATAGATTGATTTCTTGGTTAGCTGAGTTGGGGTTTAGCGTTGCAGCAGGCAAAAACCAATTATGTATTTTTTCCAGAAGTTCAGACGACCTTTCGCAAGAGACAATTAGGGTGGGTAACAACCAAATTACTAACGAGGGAAAGTTAACATACCTGGGGGTTATTATGGACCATAAACTCAATTGGCATGACCACATATCCGACCTGGTGGTACGAGCCAACAGGTCACTTAACATTATCAGATCACTCGCAAAAGTTACCTACGGGGCTCACCCGGATTCAATGCTGGTGGTCTATCGTGGCTTTACAAGAGCACTGCTAGAATGGGCCTCCATACTTTTTTCCAATGCAGGGAAGACAAGGCTGTCAGCGCTGGACAGAGTACAGTATGCAGCCCTAAGAGCGGCCCTGGGTTGTATGCGCACTTCCCCAATCCCAATTCTTCTCTCTGAGGCCGGAGAACCGACCTTAGAGATCAGAAGATCGTTACTTCTCCACAGAAACATCATCAGAATATCTAGTTGGAGCAATAACCCTTTACTCCAGAAGCTGAACTCTGTTCTTGAGGAGTTCGCTCCCAATAAACAACTCCCAAAATATCTAACAGAATTCCCACCTATAAAATATTTAACTCCCACAGCCGAAATAATCTCTACTCTACAGGTACCACAAAGAGCGGCACATTTTGACAGAACTTGGAATTGATGTTTGAAATTGACAGTTATGTGGACAAAGATTCTGGATTTGATATTAGGACATCAGCTACCCCACAAGAAACCTTTAATTTAAACATCTTAAATAAATTTCATAACTACACCCCGATTTATTCGGATGGTGCTTTTTCAGAACGGAATTTTAACTCGAGCTGTAGCATATATGTGCCGTCTACCCAGCATAGACTAGGGATTAGATTACTGGGATGTTGGTCTCCAATTATGGCGGAGCTGAGCGGAATCCACTCAGCTCTCAAGTACTCAATAGAAAAAAATTGGACAAGTGCGAGTTGTACTCGCACTGCAATGGCGAGTTCCGCACACAAATATTAAAACAATACTTGCAACATTGATCGGTAATTGGTAGAATTAAAATAAACAATTAAAAAAATATATTAAAATCATTTGATAAAAAAAAATAACTAAAAAAAATTAAAGTATTGTATATCTCATATTGTAAACAATAATAAGCAGAGGAACTATAATAAATTTTGAAAATTTTGTTCCTCTGCTTATTATTGTTTACAATATTAGATATACAATACTTTAATTTTTTTTAGTTATTTTTTTTATCAAATGATTTTAATATATTTTTATAATTGTTTATTTTAATTCTACCAATTACCGATCAATGTTGCAAGTATTGTTTTAATATTTGTGTGCGGAACCCGCCATTGCAGTGCGAGTAGAACTCGCACTTGTCCAATTTTTTTTTTATTTTTAGTTAAGAAATTAAAGTCAGAAAACAATCTCTCATTTATTCTCTTAAAATTTCACTCTCTTCCTTAAAATATTTAATGCCACGTGTTTAAACTAAAAAAAAATTAAAAAAATTTTTTTTTTTTGAAAAAAAAATTAAAACAAAAATTTTTTTTCATTTTTTTTCAAAAAGTTTCTTAAATAAATTTTTTGTCGTCAGAATGTAATAATACACTAGGATACCAATTTTCAGCTCATTAGGTCAAATAATGTAAAAGTTAGGAAAAAAAAAATTTTTCTAAAAAATTTTTTAGTTTTTCCTTGACAACGCTATGGCCATCATTACATATCAAGTTCTCTATATTTTTCCTGTAATATTCGAGTAAAAATACACCAGCATGCAAAATTTCAGCTCTCCATGTCGAATAGTTTAGAAGTTAAGAGGGGGGGAATGGTCACTTTTATGCATTTTTGGCCAAAAATCTTGTTATTTCCTTGACAACGCTATGCCCATCACGTCCAATCACATTCGCTATATTTTTCCTGTAATCTACGAGTGAAAATACATATCTGGAGCAAATTTGAGCTCTCTAGGTCAAATAGTTTAGCCGCTAGGGGGGGGGGGACACGATTTGGCTACGGACAACAGAGTCTCACCAATAGGGTTCCGCCGATACACCGTAGGTGTACGGAACCCTAAAAACATCACAAACCCCCTTATTTTAACAGACTCTCTAAGCACTCTTCAGATACTGAAGGACAGATTGGGCTCATTAAAGTCAAGGATCTTGGTCCATGAGATAGCGTCAATGATAACACAGTTGTTGGGAAACAACCAAGAAATTAAACTAATTTGGATCCCGGCTCTAAGGATGACTTAAAAAACATGATAAATAATGATCATAGATCAACAGTCAAATTGGACTGGCCTTTTTTCCCGGTAACCAGAACTCGACAGGTATACTTCCATTATATAACCAACAAAACTGATAGACCATGGTTCACTGGATACGACTTATCTAGAAGAGCCATAAATCTCATAACTAGACTCAGGACGGGGCACGTATGCGTGGGAGTAGTGATGCACGTCGAACCGATAAATGCTCGACATCGTTCGAATCTTCTCGGTTGAAACGAACTTCAAGGAAACGATATTTTTGATTTTTCTTTGTTTTTGTTCGGCTCGTTTCGTTCGACAAAAATTGATTCTTGATGACATTAAATTATATTACAAATGAAGGGTGGCATGACAAAAGGTGGAAAATTATAATTTCATGATTTTACAGGAAACGAAAATACATTTAAAAATTTCCCTGCTCATTTAAGAAGAAGTCTAATAAAACTGCTTCAAAATATTAGTGCGCTTTACCGGTGGAAATACAATTTTTGAAGATAAATCTACATATTAGTGAGAAAAATAAGTAAAAGTGGGCCATTTTGGGGTTACGTCAAATGCGCATATTTTTTATAAAATTAATTGTTAAATAAATTTATAATTTAAAGAAAAACTAAGAAGTTTGTTTTTGAATATTGAATTAAAAAATTGATTGCAAAAAAGTCTGTTTTAAAAAAAATGTTTGTTTTCTGAAGAAATTGTTAATTAAATGTTTACTTTTGAAAGTAAACAGTAGGTACCAACATTTTTAAATGCAAACTACAAACAGAAATATTTAAAAATTAACAGAAGAACAATATTTAGATTGTTCAAAATTAGATAAAGAATAAAACTTTCTAAATAGACATAAAATTTTTCAGCGAAATTTAATATATTTAATGATATCAAAAAGAAAGCAATATTTTAAACCATATTAACTTATATTCACAATAATATTTTTGATTCTTATTTTTAATATAAACGAGTTTAAAAGCAATTGACAAGAAAATCTTTTTACAGAACTGTGTAAATAAATTTACCTGATTTTTTTTATAAAAAATATCAATTTTGAAAAATTTTCACTTAACCCTTTTTGTCATGTCACCCTTCAAATAAGAAAACGTATCAATATTAATATATGTACAATATATATACAAAATATAATTATTTTTTGTAAATAAAAATTAAGTTAAATGTAGATATTTTGAAAAATTTGAGTACAAAAAATTATAAAAAATTATATTATAAATAATATAATAAAAAGTTAAAAAAAATTTTATTATCAAAATCTATTTAAATCTGATTGTGTTAAAATATAATTAATTACTAATAATTTTTAATAATATATAAAATATTTATTTAAATTTAAAGTTATACTGTAAATATTTATTGTATGAATTGATTTCATTTTGAAAATTAGCCAATAGATATTGAAAAACAATATTTTTTTTAGTAGTAATTTCAATTTATTAAAAAAACTTTGATCGACAATTCGTCGAGATTGTCAAATTTATAACGATCTGAACGATATTATTAAATAAAAAGACGATCATTTTTCTCGTAATTGTAATTTCTCGATCATCTTGTCCGACGTGCATCACTACGTGGGAGAGCTTTTCCACAAACTGGGGTGGAATGTTTCTCCAACATGCAGATGTGGGTTTGAAATGAGTTCAGTTTTACATTACATTAACGATTGTCCCTTGTTCAATGAAAAGAGCAGAAGTTTCTTAAACTTCTTCTTCAGTAAATTTAGAACAAGGAGAGTTGAAATTGCACAATGGAACCTTCTTCTATTTAAACCAACAATGAAGTCAGTTGCTGAAATCAGTAACTTTTTGTTTGATGATGATATTGTAATATGATTGAGTTAAGAAGGAAAGAAGGGGAAACAATTGATCAATTTGAAAGATCTGTTTGTGATTGGCCTCTTTCCCAGGTGCGAAAAGTTGGTCGGGCCATGGTCGCGCCGACCAAGTGGATAGTCGTGCCGACCTTGGCAACCAAAGGTCGGCCGAACTAGCGAATTGTAACACCCGCCGTCCAGTGGCTGACATGGTCGGGCCGACTATGGCTACCAAAGTCGGACCGACCAGGGGTGCCAAAGTTTTGCCAACCATGTGAAAGAATGTCGGCTTGACTTTGGCAACCATGGTCGTGCCGACCTTGGCAGCCAAAGGTCGGCCGAACTAGCGAATTGTAACACCCGCCGTCCAGTGGCTGACATGGTCGTGCCGACTATGGTTGCCAAAGTCGGGCCGACCAGGGGTGCCAAAGCTTTATCGACCATGAGAAAGAAGGTCGGATTCACTTTGGCAACCTTGGTCGTGCCGACCTTGGCAGCCAAAAGTCGGCCGACCGATTGCAAAAAATTATTAATTATTTATTATTATTATTAATTATTATTATTCATTATTTATTTGTTTATTGTATACATCTTAACACTAAACGCAATCTTACACATAAATACAAATTAAAATTTCTAACGCTCGCAGGAATCGAACTCGCAACCTAACGCACCGAAGTCTAACACGCTAACCATTACGCTACGCTTACATGAAAGCCTAAGAACAAAAATGATTTTATAAGCTGCAACTTCAAACTGACCATCGGCCCGACTCTGGCCAAAGTCGGCCCGACCAAGTGAAATTAGGTTTTTTGCACTCTGGCTGCCATAGTTTTACCGACCGTCGGCCCGACTCAGGCCAGAGTCGGCCCGACCAATTGAAATTAGGTTTTTTAAACTCTGGCTGCCATAGTTTAACCCACCATCGGCCCGACTCAGGCCAGAGTCGGCCCGACCAATTGAAATTAGGTTTTTTAAACTCTGGCTGCCATAGTTTAACCCACCATCGGCCCGACTCAGGCCAGAGTCGGCCCGACCAATTGAAATTAGGTTTTTTAAACTCTGGCTGCCATAGTTTAACCCACCATCGGCCCGACTCAGGCCAAAGTCGGCCCGACCAAGTGAAATTAGGTTTTTTGCACTCTGGCTGCCATAGTTTTACCGACCGTCGGCCCGACTCAGGCCAGAGTCGGCCCGACCAATTGAAATTAGGTTTTTTAAACTCTGGCTGCCATAGTTTAACCCACCATCGGCCCGACTCAGGCCAGAGTCGGCCCGACCAATTGAAATTAGGTTTTTTAAACTCTGGCTGCCATAGTTTAACCCACCATCGGCCCGACTCAGGCCAAAGTCGGCCCGACCAACAGAAATTAACCTTTTTAAACTCTGGCTGCCATAGTTTTACCGACCATCGGCCCGACTCAGGCCAGAGTCGGCCCGACCAAGTGAAATTAGGTTTTTTGCACTCTGGCTGCCATAGTTTTACCGACCGTCGGCCCGACTCAGGCCAGAGTCGGCCCGACCAATTGAAATTAGGTTTTTTAAACTCTGGCTGCCATAGTTTAACCCACCATCGGCCCGACTCAGGCCAAAGTCGGCCCGACCAACAGAAATTAACCTTTTTAAACTCTGGCTGCCATAGTTTTACCGACCATCGGCCCGACTCAGGCCAAAGTCGGCCCGACCAACTAAAATTAGGTTCTCTAAACTCTGGCTGCCATAGTTTTACCGACCGTCGGCCCGACTCAGGCCAGAGTCGGCCCGACCAACAGAAATTAACCTTTTTAAACTCTGGCTGCCATACTTTAGCCGACCATCGGCCCGACTCAGGCCAGAGTCGGCCCGACCAACTAAAATTAGGTTCTCTAAACTCTGGCTGCCATAGTTTTACCGACCATCGGCCCGACTGAGGCCAGAGTCGGCCCGACCAACTAAAATTAGGTTCTCTAAACTTTGGCACCCATAGTCGGCCCAAACTTGGGTGGAAACAGTAACCAAAGTCGGCCCGACTTTGGCTGCCGACCTATTGGCAGCCATAGATGGGCCGACCTGCGCCCGACCTTCCAACTCTGGCGGCCGACCAAAATTCGCACCTGGGTTTTCTTTATTTTTAAGTTTTTATTTACTTTTTATCTTCCCCTGTACATTGTTATTTGTCTTTTTTATTTATTGTTCATTAACATTTACCTAGTTCAAAACATTTGTAATTCATAAGTTGATTATCATTATTCTTAAGGTGCCTAATAATAAATAGAATTTAGATTAAGTAATCTAGGAATTTAAGAGTATTATTTTAGAAATTTGTATTAATAAAACAAAGAAGCACTCGAGCATCAGAGAGACTCGGGGTATAACAAAGACTTGATTGGAGAACTAACTAATTAACTCAGTAATCCGATCAACAAATTTAAGAACCTAAAACTTAATATATATCTGCAATAAATAACTGATTGATAGTAAAAGAGGAGAGAAAACAAACTGTATATAATAAAATTCAGAAATCCAAACCAAAATACAATTATAGAATATAACATTTATTTAAAAAAAAAAAAAGATAAAATAAAAGAAAAAAAATAAATAAAAAAATGGAAAAGTAGAAGGGGAAAGGGAGGAAAATATGTATATAAATAATTTAAATAATATATCGAGTAATTAAATTATCCTTTTCTTTTATTGTTATAAGTTCTCGGTTCGATCAGGTATCTGTATTGCTTGATTCAAATGAGTCAAACTTAATCGATATTCTAGTGACTTTATCCTAGTTTTTTTTTCCCCCTTCCTAAATACCTTGTAACAAAACATAAATGCATAAAACTGACTAAGCGACAGGAATACTAAATAAACTCACTTATAGAAAGAAATAAGAAAAGAAAGACAAAATTATTTTTTTTCTTTTTGTCAAACAAACCAACTCAACTACTAATATACCAACTTAATAAGGAGGATTTTTGTTTGCCAACAGAAATTTTTTATCTGATTTTTTTTACCCATCTCAACGAAAGTCTACATCACGATTCCGCCATACCATTAGGAGGTCTCTCAAAACGGCGCCTCCCATGCAGTCAATGCTATGTGGAAGAATAACAAAGTAAAAATTGGTGAAGTCAGATAAAGTTCAAAACTACCTCCACTTACCAACCTTGGTTTAACCTCCAAAGTAACCTCAAACACTATAACAAAAATCTATATTAAACCGAGACTGAAACAAAACATTTATTACGAAAATTACTGTATAACATATCTAGAATTGGCCTGACTTGTCGAAGCCATCAAATTAAGAAGAAGAAGAAGAAGAAAAAGAAAAACATGCCGCCCTACTTGTTGCGGATAATGGATAATTATCTTAGCGACAGGTGGGTTATATATAATGGCAGTATTAAAACATAACTATCTTCAAATCGGCGACAAATGAAGCTAGAAACATTTAAAGAACAGATTCGCAAATCTTATAAAATTTCCAAAGAGATGATCCATATTTGATCGCAATAGAATTAATGTAGTCTTATTTGTAACGAAGCATCATCTGTTAGAAACATCTAGTAGCCGAAGAGCTATTTCGACGCCCCCCGACTATAAAATGTTTATTCAAATCTCCGTGCAATAAAATGTTAACTCAGAAATTCGTGCTGTATAATTGTTTTTAAAAATTTCATGCAATATAATGTTAACTCAAGTTGCATTCAATAAAATGTCAATTCAACCACCAGTGCAATATAATGTTATTGAAAATACTAAAAGTTTTATTTCTAGCCTTTAAATTATATGAGGTTAAAGAAAAACATAATTAGTGAATTTTTCTTGCGAAAGTGAAAAAGTTATGTTATAAATATTTTTTACTTCTACTAAATTAATTAGGAAAATGAAAGAATAAAATTTATTTAATTCTAACTTTGAAAACTATTTTTATTAAAATTATAAATATTTAAAAATATTAAAATTAATTTAACAGTCCCTTTTTTGAATTTAGTTTTCCATTTTGTAGCAGTTTTTAACGCTGTACATATATAATAACTCTTTTTTTCAACCAATTGGTCTGCTGAAGAAAAACCAAACTGTTTGTCTAAAGAGTGGAAAACTATGCAGATATTTCACCATAAAAAAATAATCTTTTATTCAACATTCTGCATTACTGACTTTTTTTATAAAAACTTAACCCATAAATAAGGAACTATACGAATATTATTGTGCTGTCAACAGTTGCAACTTCAATCTATTTAAGTAATTTAATAAATAAATTAATAATCTAATTTAACCTCATACAATTTAAAGGCTGGAAATAAAAATTTTAGTATTTTAAATAACATTGTATTGCACTGGTGGTTGAATTGACATTTTATTGAATGCAACTTGAGTTAACATTATATTGCATGAAATTTTTAAAAACAATTATACATCACGAATTTCTGAGTTAACATTTTATTGCACGGAGATTCGAATAAACATTTTACAGTCGGGGGGCGTCGATTTGTTTGAATGGTTAAACGCGCCAAATGTTTGAATTGTCAAGTAGTGGAAAGTCATTTGGAGACGCTGTATTTTCCACGAAAAGCTAAAAGGAAGAATGGACAAATTGTCGAAGCGCCAACTTGTACACGGAAAAAAATCTTTACCTGGAACAGCGATAAGTTTCTCTAGAATAGCAAAAGTATTAATTGAAACAACTAAAAATTTCGCTAATATGATGAAATTTGTAGCTATTCCAGGTGAAAAATTGTTTCCGTGTAGATGGGTCAAAACATCGTAACGATATTTGCTCGAATGGTCAAGTGGTCGAAGCACCATCTATTCGAATCGTCAAATATTCGAAAAGTTATTTGTTCGAATGGTTAATTACATGTAGGAGCATAAGGAGCGAGAAGTATGGCTTACATCTGCTTATCATTTGGCTTACTTCATGGTTTTACTGCAAATTCCCGCTCGTTGGATCTCCTTATACTACTTCGTGAGATGACCGATGATATATCACGGTGATGTAGTTAACTATTATTGGGAATCCAAATTTCGATCTAAGATGCTATAAGCGGGACCTAGGAAATCTGGAAATGTCAGGGAATTTTATAAAGTCTCATTCTGAAAATTCAATTTTTTGTATTTCAATATTAAATAAATATCAAGTTTTCAAGTTGACTTCTAATTATGTTGATTAAGTTGATTTCTAATTATAATTAGATGTAGCTGTAGTTTCGACTTGTGGCTGAATATATTTACTAGAGGTATAAGGTTATAGTTTCTTGTCAAGTCAATTATTTATAAACATTTATTGTTACAAAAGCTTTTCGATCAGATCGACGCTGATCATCTTCAGTGTTACTATTAAAAAGGAAATTAACTATATTAATTTGAATGTTCTTTCATTCTTTCATTCATTCACTTTTTCTGTCCCTCACACTCTGAAGTTGTCTTTTATTTATACTTTTGTTTTTTTTTATTAACATTAGATAGATTGTATACATATTATATTATTATGTTATAATTATTTTTATTTTATAATAATTAATTCGAAATTATAATCACAAATAGAAATCATCAGAATTTTTTTCACAAAAAACTAAAATTTTCTTAAATATTATGTTTTGTCAAATTGAAATTATTTTTGTTCTTTACTTCTAAGGAAAATTAGAAAATTGTTAAACAAAATTATTATTTTGTTTTAGAAAAAGAAGAAAAAAATTTGCACAAATCTTATTTTTAATCTTTTTTTTTTTTGAACAGGATTTACCACAGGAATTTGTTATAAAACATGAAGAAATCAAACACTCCGAGTCTTCGACTCGGAGCAATCGATATCTTCATGTTTTATAATAATTAAGGTATTTGTCGCGTAAATTCGTTTTCGACAGAATTTTTTTAAATTTCACATAATTATTCTTTGGATATTTATCTACAAAATAAGGCCTATTAAAATAAAATTGACCGTCTGTAAGTCTCAAAAAATGAAATCAAAGTTTCGATTTTTAACATGTACGGTATAGGAAAACCATATGAAAACCACAGATTTTTAATGTTTGCACTTATACTAATCGACAGATTTTTTAGAAAAACTAAAGTTTTATTTATTGAACCAAAATGAACTTTTATAAAAAAAATGAAAATTTTTCACCGTCTTGTTTAAAAGATATTTAACATCAAACTTGAAAAATTATTTTAACATTTACTGTAAATGACAGGTGAATTTGTAAACGTGGCAATAGCGCTTGTTAAATACTACAGCTTGTCTGCTACTTTTGGCGCGAAATTTTAAAGACGGCCATACGCCAAACTTGCGACGTTGCCACGATCGTTTTTCATGCGAGAGGTTATGAATATACTTTGAGAACATCTGTGTGTCAAACTGTACGTCCGCAAAAGTTTTTCAGAAACTCGCATTCATAATCGTTTCATAAGTACAGTCAACGGATACAAACTTTTGACAGTGACCAGTCGCGCGACAAATACCTTAAAGATGATCGAGAGATAAAATCATTATTTTATACTATATAAAAATATTGTTACTGTAACTTTATTAAAATTGTTTTCATCATTTTAATTCAATTATTATTTTCTAGAATTTCAAATTATTTTTTATGAAAATAAAAAATGAATTCCTTAAAAAAAATTTATTATTTATGAAAATAATTAAATGTTTGCACAAAATTTTATTAAACTTTTTTTTAAATAATTGAATTCTCTTTGGGAAATTTTATTAAAATAGTAGATATTGAAAATCATTAAAATTAGAAAATTTGTTAAAAATTATTGAAATTAGGACAAGAATTTTTTCTTCAAATAATTGAATTTCTGCAATTATTTGAAAATTCTATTATTTTTATTCAAAAATTTTTTCGAAAAAATGAATTTTGTTTTTAAATCAGATTTTTTATTTTATAAATATATTTTAATAAAATTTTTTTAAAATATTTGCACTTTTCGCGGAATTCATTTAAAATTGTATGAAAAAATAATTAAAATTCTACAATTTATTTTATTATTTATAGAAATAATTGAATTTTTGCATCGATTTTAATTGAAAAAAATTAAATTCTTCAGAAAAATCTTATTATTTAGAAAATTAATTGAATTCTTGCCCAAAAAATTGATTAAAATCTTTTAAATCATTCAAATTTTGCAAACAATTTTATTATTTTTGAAAATAATTTAATTTCTCGCAGAAGAATTTTATTACTTTTATGAAATTAATTGAAATCTTTCCAAAAAATTGATTAAGATCTTTGAAATAATTGAATTTCTCACAAGAATTTTCTTACTTATGAAAATAATTGAATTTTTATGAAGAATTTTAAAAAAATTTTTAAAAATAATTTAATTCCCCTGAAAAATTTAACTATTTATAAAAAAAATTGAAATCCCCTAAAAAAATTTACTTACCCGTGTGGAAAAGTGGTGTCGGCCCACGCCGGGGGCCCGCATGGATCACCCACATCCATGAGGGGCCCACGTGGGTGATCCAGTCGAGGCCCCTCATGGAAACGACATGCTGATCGATGAGGGCGCCCGCATGGGCGATCCACGCGAGCGCCCTCGTCGGCCCCCGGCGTGGCCCTCGCGTTTGCCCTCATCTTTGCCCTCGACTTACCCTCACCTTTATTTTTCAAAATTAAGTTAATAAATTAATTATTTATTAATAATAATCAAGTTCAATTATTAATAAATAACATTGTTACTAAACGATTTTTACTTTTTTTAATTAAATCGTGACAAAAAAAAAAATTCCGAAGCACGCGGGTACAGAACCTACGACCTACGGACTATCAGACAAACACTTTACCACTGTGCTAAGGGACCTACTTGAAATTTATTTCTTTATAGTAGGTCACTAGCTGACTTGCTTTGATGATTCAATAAAACATTGTTTACACTAATACACCATAACAAAAAAACGTGTTTTTCATTGTTTAAAATCATTATAAACATTGATTTTTGTTACGTAAAAAAATATTTTTTGTTTGGACTTAGAAATTTTTGCAAGTCAATGATGTGGGCGATCCATGCAGGCCACTCGCGTGGGCCCTCAAGGATTTTCCCTCATGTGAGTTTTATATTTTTTTAAAAGTAACATTAAATATTTGTTAAAAACGTGTTTTTCATTGTTTAAAATCATTATAAACATTAATTTTTTGTTGTAAAAAAAAATTGTTTTTTTGGACTTAGAAATTTTTGCAAGTCAATGATGTGGGCGATCCATGCGGGCCCCTCGCGTGAGCCCTCAAGAATTTGCCCTCATGTAAGTTCAATATTTTTAAAAAAATGTCAAAACATTTCTGTTAAAAACGCGTTTTTATTGTTTATAATCATTATAAATATTAATTTTTGTTATGAAAAAAAATATTTTTTGTTTGGACTTAGAAATTTTTGCTAGTAAATGATGTGGGTGATCCATGCGGGCCCCTCGCGTGGGCCCTCAAGGATTTGCCCTCATGTGAGTTCGATATTTTCAAAAAAGTGTAAATAATTTTTTGTTATAAATGAGTTTTTCATTGTTTAAAATGATTGTAAACATTAATTTTTTGTTGTAAAAAAATATTTTTTGTTTGGACTTAGAAATTTTTGCTAGTGAATGATGTGGGCGATCCATGCGGGCCCCTCGTGTGGGCCCTCAAGGATTTGCCCCCATGTGAGTTCAATATTTTCAAAAAAATGTAAATAATTTTATGTGAAATATGTGTTTTTCATTGTTTATAATCATTCTAAACATTAATTTTGAAGTAATAAAAAATTATTTGAGGTTTAGACTTAGAAATTTTTGCAAGTCAATGATGTGGGCAATCCATGCGGGCCCTCGGCGTGGCCCTCATGGATTTGCCCACATGGATCAGCCCTCGTCGGCCCCCGCCGGGGGCCCTCACGTCGTGTGGGCTTGATGGGGGCTTTTTCCACACGGGTATTTATAAAAATAATTGAATTCTTTACAAGAATTTTATTATTTTTTGAAATACTTGAATTCGTCAGAAGTATTTTATTATTTATGAAAATAATTGAATTCTTGTGAAGAATTTTGTTAAAATTTTAAAAAATAATTGAATTACCTAGAAAAATTTAATTATTTATAAAAAGAATTATTTTTTATTATTATTATTTTATTATATTATTTTATTATTATTATTATTAATTATTTTTGGAAATAATTGAATTCTTAGAAAAAATTTTAATACTTTTTATATTAATTGAATGTTTGAAAAGAATTTTTTAACATTTTTTTTTTAATAATAGAATTGTTTTGTGAAATTTTAGTGAAATAGTAATTAAAATTTGAATTATTTTTGGGAAATTTTATTAAAATAGTACACCGAAAAAAATGCCTAGGACCCGTATACCAGGAATTGACTAGGTTTCCTAGTTACGAGAGGAGCCAACTATAGAATCCTAGTCAAAGTAATAAAATTCAAGCATAGTTAAAGTGACCAGGAAAATTAGTCAATGTAATCAGGAAAAAATAGTCAAATTGACTAGGAGAATAATATTAGATTTACACTGTGTATCATAATTATTTGAAATTGCTAATCAAATTCTTATTATCAAATAAAAGAGAAAAACTAATTAAAAGAAAAAAATTAATTATCGTATTTGAACATATTTATATTTGACTTTGTATTTATATTCCTTGGAATTAATTTAAACTTATGAAATAAATATTTGACGCAGGGGGGACGCGAACACCTGAACCTAACGAATACGCACTTTGAAACCCGGAACGATAACCACTACACTAAACACGACTTGGTTTTAATTTTTTAATAGACACTATATATTTTCGAGTCAAAATACAATACTTAATCAGATGATGTTTTATACATTTCGAGTACACAATTTTATACACTTGTCAAAAACTATTTATTTTTAATTATTTATGACATTCAAATGAAAATAAATTTTCTGTATCCCTTTGCCGAAAGTACTGTCTTCCCGGTCTGATTTGGCTCCGGGAATAGCGACTTTTGTGGCCGGCTCGACAGACCCAACGAGCGCTCTGATTGGTTACAAGAATTTCAACACACGTACATGTTAGCATAGCAACCACACAAACACGTTACTTACAGAGCTCACGTTTTGAAAACAACTGACAGTCATCAAAATAATGCATGAAATTTCTTATTTTCTTTTATTTATTATTATTATATTTTGTATATTATTAAATATTTATTTGTAAAAGAAAATTTCTTGTTTACTATTTTTTAAATTTTACTTCCAATTATTTTTTACTTATAATTTTTTTTCATGCCCGCCCCGACCAGCTAAGTCTCGGCTTCGCCTCGACTTTGCAAAAGTCGGGCGGGCAACTTATTCAGCTATTTTATTATTCAAACAATAATTATTTAACGTACTTTCGGCTGGGGATACAGAAAAATTGTATACGACACACGGCCAGAAACTTGGATAACCTAGCGAGCGTGATATATAAAGCCTCGGCCTTATATATCACGCCGGCCAGGAAATCCAACTTTCTGGCCTAGTATCGTAATATACTATTAAATACACAAATTATTGCAAAGGTAAATTTTCAAACACACTGCGCGATTAAAATAGTAAAAATGTTGTCACCATGTGCGTAAAAATTTTGACGATTTATATTGAAACCTAACCAAAAAAGTCAGAAAGAATTGACTAATATAATTAAATAGTTTACTTTCTAAAACATGGACTATCTATATTTCCAGAGGTTCCGAGAAACCAGCAATTTTGATGTATGTAAGAACTCCATTTTATGTACAAAAAATAGACGCGAGTAATGATAAAATAGTATATTACGATACTAGGCCAGAAAGTTGGATTTCCTGGCCGGCGTGATATATAAGGCCGAGGCTTTATATATCACGCTCGCTAGGTTATCCAAATTTCTGGCCGTGTGTCGTATACAATTTTTCTGTATCCCCAGCTGAAAGTACGTTAAATAATTATTGTTTGAATAATAAAATAGCTGAATAAGTTGCCCGCCCGACTTTTGCAAAGTCGAGGCGAAGCCGAGACTTAGCTGGTCGGGGCGGGCATGAAAAAAAATTATAAGTAAAAAATAATTGGAAGTAAAATTTAAAAAATAGTAAACAATAAATTTTCTTTTACAAATAAATATTTAATAATATACAAAATATAATAATAAAAAATAAAAGAAAATAAGAAATTTCATGCATTATTTTGATGACTGTCAGTTGTTTTCAAAACGTGAGCTCTGTAAGTAACGTGTTTGTGTGGTTGCTATGCTAACATGTACGTGTGTTGAAATTCTTGTAACCAATCAGAGCGCTCGTTGGGTCTGTCGAGCCGGCCACAAAAGTCGCTATTCCCGGAGCCAAATCAGACCGGGAAGACAGTACTTTCGGCAAAGGGATACAGAAAAATTGTTTTACGAAATCACGATAAATGACGCGAAAGATATAGAGGTAAACACTGTCAGAACAGAAGAGGACGCGTGCGCATTATGGAAATAGGCAAAATTACTAAAATCCTGGTCAATTTGACTAGGATTTGCAGGGTTGTTTTTGCCAGGCTTGAATTTGTTGAATCAACCTAGTGATCCTAACCATAATGATTAGGAATCCTTATTACTTTTACTAGATTAAGATTAACTATAGGGTCATAGTTAATAATACCATCGAGATTTTTTTCGGTGTAGATATTGAAAATCATTAAAATTAGAAAATTTTTTGAAAATTATTAAAATTAGGACAATAATTTTTTTGACGTTTATGAAAATAATTGAACTTTGGAGAAGAATTTTGTTATTTATAAAGTCAATTGGGATTTTTACGAGAATTTTTTTAAATTTTGAACATAGTTGAATTTTGTAAGAAGAATTTTATTTTTTTTTAATTATTATTTGTAATTATTTCAAAATTGATTTTTTTAGTGTTTTCAACATGAATTTAAATTAGAAAATTTTTAAATTCTATTATTTTTAAAATTACTAATTATATTTAAAAAAGGTAGTAAGAAGTTAGCCGCGCGCTTTAGCGCGCGAATTGTTTGCTAGTTAATAAATTAAATTAAATTAAAAAGAAAATTTGAAAACATCAAGAACATTTTGAGATTCCTCCCGCGATGCCGACATTGTCGAATTTTGCCCAACCATTTTATAAATAAACTTAGAATAGTTGGGCGAACTAGCCTCTGTGTCAGCATCGTAATAATTTGCCATATTGATATAGGTTTCTTTGTATTATATAAAATAATTTGCCTCTTTATAGAATGATAACAATTAATTTAAAAATATTTAATTTTTTATAGTAACACTGAAGATGATCAGCGTCGATCTGATTGAAAAGCTTTTGTGATGTTTATAAATAATTGACTTGACAAGAAACTATAACCTTACACCTCTAGTAAAAATAATTGTACCATTTCTGTCAAAGAAAATGTACCATATCAGCATACGAAATTGAAACAAGTTCTTGTGCAACATCTTGTATAGGAAAAATACCCCAAGGATTTGGAACAATGAACATGTACAAGAAAATGTGAATGGGGGACACTTTTACCAAACCATCAGTTCCAAAGTTTTGTTTTTGCAATTTTATTTTTTACAAAAATTTACATTTCCAAACTGATTTTACCAAAAAAAATGTTACCAAAAATATTGTTTCCAAAAATATTTGAATCTCTTTCAAAATTCATTTATTTTTAAAAATTCATGATATAATGCTTTTAATATTCAATTATTTAAATTTAATAATATGTGAAATATTTACTGAAATTCATTTTTAAATATAAAAATAAATAACTTATTGAGTAAGAATTACATTTTTTGAAGAATTCGATTAAAATTGTATTAAAAATCATTGAAATTTTATGATGAGTTTTTATTATTAATAAAAATAATTGAATGTTTACTTAGAATTTTATCAACATTTTTTTTAAATAATTGAATTCTTTTGAAAAATTTTATTATTTTTTAAGATAATTGAAATTTTGAAGAGTATTTTTAAACATTTTTAAACATAATTGAATTTCTGCAAATAATGTTATTAATTATTAAAATAATTTAAATCTGAATGAGAATTTCATAAAACCTTTATTAAAAATAAATCAATTCTTATAAGGGAATATTACAAAAATTTATCAAAATATTTGAATTTCTGTGAAGAATTCTATTATTTAGGAAAAGAATTGAATTCTTGCGAAGAAGTCTAATTTTGTAACAACATGAACTTGCTGCTGGCAGTATAATGTGTTTTGTTTAAAATGTTCCAAAAACTATATATTTGGAAAATTTTTCTTTTGGAAAGTATAAATTTTGGGAAAATTGGTTATTGGTAAAATTATTTTTGGAAAAAAAGATTGAAAAAAATAAATTGGTAAAAGTGACCCTCTACCGAAAATGTACAAGAACATGCAAATGTTCTTGCTTTTTTACGCTTTTGAATAAATGTTTATGTCCAATTTATTGTACGAGATAATGTACAAGAATGTGTACTTGTACAATAAGATCCTGTCTAAGTTCATGTGTAGATAATATTGTATTATTATCGTTTGTTACTTTTTTTATTTATGCAAAATATAAGGAAATGTTTAACATTGTTTTTAGAGACTCTCTGCGAGGAAAAAAGTATACGTGCACAGGAACCTGTACACGTACATTGCATGCACATTTGCATCCCTGGTTAAAAAACCGGACAGATTTCGGACTAATCCAAAATTTGTGCGGTTTAAAAACAGTGCGGTTAAAAACTAGTGAATCTGGAATTAGTCCGAAATAGTCCAAATTTAGTCCGGACAATTTAGAAAATGTTAATAAAAAAAAAATAATACAAGTTATTACACATATTAATTATTATTACTTTATGGTACATTCAACATATTTTTCGATTTACCTATCGCAATTTTATTTACATTAACTTAAAATTTCTAACGCTTGGGGATTCGAACCTACACCTATCTAACATTATATCGCACCGAAATCGAATACACTAACCACTATACCACGCTCGCATAGGATTTCAAATTCATAATAGAATTTATCAAGTGCCACGAAAAGAAATGGCAAAAAACTAACGCATGAGTGTTAATTATAATATTAAAAAAGATAACTAATAATACTAGTGTTAAATAAAATTGACTGCAAAAGTAAATATTTTATTTACCATAAGTAAATACCCTGAATAAAAAGTCGGACCGATTTCGGACTAATCCGAAATTTGTCCGCAACAATACGATTTATTGTGGAGTTTTTCACCCTGAATTAAGTTTAAAATCAATACCATTTTTTATAACTATTGAATCCGTCATTAGTTCTATTTAGTCCGAAGTTAGTCAGATTATATGCAACTAGTAAATGCAGAAGTAATCCGATTGGTTTAACCAGTGAATCCGCAGCTAATCCGAAACAGTCTGCTTATGGTCAGGTTTTCGTCACTCAGAATTAGTTCGGATAAATCCAAACTCAATAGGTTTGTGTATAACCAGTGAATCCGGAATTAGTACGATCTAGTCTGAAGTTAGTCTGGTAATACGCAACTTGCAAATAGTCCGAATAAGTCCGGAATTAATCTGGTTATGGTCAGGTATTTGTCTTACGAAATTATGATTATAGTTTGAATTTATCTGACCAAAATCATTCCGGATTAAGTCTTTGAATTGGATTAAATATGGATTGTTTTGGACTGTCTGTGGATTGTATATATATATTTACAAATTCCATATTATTATAAGACTTCTTTTCGGACTGGGGTGTTTTGATCGAATATTATTCGGATTGCCGCTGACTATTACCGGATTCTTTGCATACATATTGCGGATTGTTTAGTATTTGTTTCGGATTATGCCTTTTAATTGGATTAAATCCGGATTATTTCAGACAATTTTCGGATACTTAGTATGTATATAGATTTCGGATTGTTTCGGATTATGTCTTTCAATTGGATTAAATCTCAATCGTTGCAGACAATTTCCGAATTCGTTGCATACAGTTTTCGTACTTGTTTCGGAATAGGATTTTTCAACACTTAATTTCAAATTGTTGCGGACTAATATCGGATTTCTTGCTTACAGAGTTCGGATTGCTTCGGACATTTTACGGATTAAGTTTTTTTAACTATATTAACTTCGGATTATTGCGGACTGATTCCGTATTCTTTACATATTGATTTCTGATAATTCCGTACTTATTTTAGAAGAATTCTTCACCGGTCATAAATTCGGATTATTGCGGACTAATTACGGACTCAATTCGTAGACATTTAGGATTACATCGGAGTGTTTTCAGATTCAGGTTTTCGTTCAGATTAATATCAGACTAACGCGGATCATTTTCGGACCTTTTTTGTACAATTTTTGGACTAATCCGTAATATTCTGTCCGTATTTAATCCGGAATTAGTCCGAAATTTTCACCAGGGATGTTCTTGTACATTTTCTTGTACATGTGCATTGTTCCAAATTCTTGGGATATTTTTCTTATACAAGATGTTGCACAAGAACCTGTTTCAATTTCGTATACTGCTATGGTACATTTTCTTTGACAGATATGGTATAAGTTCTGATACTGAACTTGTACAGGAAAATGTGCAAGATCTTGTACGGGGATTTTCAATAGGGTAGGTACTTTTCTTGGGAGTATATCATAAATAATCTCGCAAATTTTAACTTGAATTTTATTTGTGAAATTAAAAACTAATAACTTATGTTATTAAAAATTTACTTGAAGGATTATATATTTTTTGTAGAGCTGTTCAAAATAATTCGAACCGAACTGTTCGAATTTTTTCGCCTAGTTCGAATGTCGAAAATTCGACATTCGAGTTAGCTTAGTTCAAATGTCGAATATTCGACATTCACGAAAAATAACGTCCCGCTTAGCTTCTTACATCGAAATGTAGATTCCCCATAGAAAGCATAACGAAAAATCGTCCCGCTTAGCATCTTAGATCGAAGTGTGGATTTCCCATAGGGGAAAATCGGGAATCATGCGTCTCGCCGCTACAGCCGCCAATTTCCTCTCCCAGACAGCATCAAATACCCAGTAAAAAAAATTCGATACACGGACCGCGGAGTTCGTATACGAGCTCGGTAGCTCGTATGAGAAATATGAAAAATCTCTCATACGAGCCTTTTACGTAATGAGAAGTGTATAGATGCTTGTATACGAGGTGACTTTTAAAGCATTTTTATTAATGTAACACTATTTTTAAGTAAATGTAGATAATAGAAATAAATTATCTCATCTAAAACAAAGCTAAATTCATAAGGGAAAGAAGTTTTAAGAAAAAAAGGGATAATTTTGTTCAAAAAATTTATTCACACTGAAAAAAGGTTAGAATTTGATAATTCCTTATTACTCTTACTTACCGACATTAGATATTTCTCGGATGCAGTAAGCACGATTTTGTATTAGCGGTAATATCTAATGTCGGTAAGTAAGAGTAATAAGGAATTATCAAATTCTAACCTTTTTTCAGTGTGAATAAATTTTTTGAACAAAATTATTCTTTTTTTCTTAAAACTTCATTTCCTTTATGAATTTAGCTTTGTTTTAGATGAGAAAATTCATTTCTATTATCTACATTTACTTTAAAATAGTGTTACATTAATAAAAATGCTTTAAAAGTCACCTCGTATACAAGCATCTATACACTTCTAATTACGGAAAAGGCTCGTATGAGAGATTTCTCATATTTCTCATACGAGCTACCGAGCTCGTATACGAACTCCGCGGTCCGTGTATCGAATTTTTTTTACTGGGTAGAGTGCTTTCAGCAAGAGGGATGTATGGGCACCTTTCTTTTGGTTGGAGACTAATAAATTTTATTATCTTCAAAAATTTGTTAGCATTCCAAAATTGCAAGCGTTTCATCCTTTTTGGTGCTGAGCACCCCGGTGGCATTGATGAGTTGAAAGTGTACCAACTGTTGAAAGTTGACACCGATGGCGCCAGCTATGCACAGGCCCTGTTTCAAT
This sequence comes from Leptopilina heterotoma, assembly GCF_015476425.1. NCBI lineage: Eukaryota > Metazoa > Arthropoda > Insecta > Hymenoptera > Figitidae > Leptopilina > Leptopilina heterotoma. The sequence continues at coordinate 91,019 of NW_025110946.1, read as the reverse complement.
TAAAATACATGGGATAATGCATAAAAATTGTATTTTCTTTAACTGAAATTAATTCAATCATATTTTTTTTACATGAAATGAATCTAGAAACTTTTAAACATATTTTGTAACAATTGTTACTTTATTAAAGCGTGGAATAATTTATTTAGAACGAAATTTCTACCTAAATTTTTGGCGGGATTTTCAAAAATATGTAAGTTTTTATAATTATTTATAATTATTTTTTAATTTACTACTATTAATATTTTAAAACTATATTGAGTAGATGAGAAATAAAAAAATTTATAATAAATAATAATAATAATTAATATTTTTTGAAATTCCCGCCTAAAACTGAGATGAAAATTTCGTTATAAATTAAATATTCTACTCTTTTATAAGGCTATAACTATCAAAAAATATGTTAAAAAGTTTCTATATTAATATTGTGTACAAAGAAATACGATTTAATTAATTTTAATTAGTGAAAATTTAATTTTTTTGCAATATCCCATGCATTTTAACTGAAACAGGGCCCGTGCATAGCTGGCGCCAGCTGGTGGACACTTTCAGCTCTCATGTCTTTTCATACAATGGAAAAAATGAGCAATGCCACCGGGGTGGTGCTGAGACTCTTGCAACGCAAGATTTGGCCACGCCTCTCTTCCCCTTCCAACCACCATTAGCACCATGCGTAGCAAGAGTTTCAGCACCAAAAAGCATGAAATGCTTGCAATTTTAGGACTATAGTCGTACTCCGCTGTCAACAAGTTGATTTTTTCAAATTTTTTGTGTCAGTGGGCGGTATAACTTAGCATATATCATAGTCAGTTTCTTAAAATTATCACTTAACTAATAGTATATTAAGCAACAAGGGTATAAAGGCAGCCATGTGTTTACAGTGATTTTTGTGACACGAGTGGAGGTCGAGGGCGCCGTAGGCGCCCCGAGACCGGAACGAGTGTCACAAAAATCATCGTAAACAAATTGGCTGCCTTTATTCCCGTGTTACTTACGATATTTTTTATTCCTAATGCACAAATGCCATTTTCATATGGTCGAACAAATGAGTGACTTTACTCCCTGTCGTCAGCTATCTAAAAGCGCCATTTTTGTGCATGTGGGATAAAAAAGAAATTTGAGTTTTACCAAAAAAAATTCATTTTTATGAGTTTTAACAATGTTGGGGAATTGTGGGGCATTGCCTGAATTAAGTTCCAAATAAAAAATAATTATGAATTTATTAAATGGTTCGAAATATGAAAAAAGTTATAAATTTTATAATTATTAATTTAAAATTAGAAAAGAAAAAGTATTATGTATGTATACCTGCATTGATACAATTTTGCAATTAAATCGACAAAAACAAGCAACAAATATTTTCCCAAAAAATGTGGCCCACAATTCCCCGAATGCTTCATTTTACAAAAAGCTTTATATTATTTATTCATTTAAATGTGATGCAAAATTTCTTTTTGGAGTCAAAGTACCAATGCCACACAATAATTAAAAAAATATTTTCCTTAAGTATAATTCTTGAAAACCCTTGTAAAAACAATAAAACATAAACGCCCAAAAGAAATATTTAAATGAAATTTTTCAGGTGGTTGTTGTTAACGCCTTATAGGTAATTGTAAAGCGTTGTAAAGTCATGAAATTCTTATGAAAAATTTACTTTAGACGAACAAAAGAAAAAAAAATTGAATGATCAAACTTTTAAATATTGTTAAATAATGGAAGTGGCCCACAATTTCCTAATCTCCCCTAGTTTATAGGTCTGAAAATACTGAGTTTAGAAAAAATTTGCCCAAGCAGAGCGTAATATACTATACTTTCTTATATGCTTTTAGCTCATCCACACTTTCCACCCATGCCTGTTAGGTTCAGTTAAGTGTAACAGCATTCTAAGAGACCTAGCTGATGAGTGTTGAAGTACTTTTAAACCAATTAACTTCTTTTCTTCTTGGAGTAAAATACGAAGAAATGACCGGTACAATGCTATAATTGTCAAATATATGGTCATGTGGCAAAACTTTGTAACCGGGAATACAGATGTGTAAAATGTAACATCAAACCTAACCCAGGCGATTGTGGTGTTTTAAATGAGAGCGAAGCAGCAGAAAATACTGTTTTCTGCGCAGGTTGCGTATTAAAGAACCAAATTAAAACTGGAGAATTAGAGAGTCATTAGACATTATACGTCCAGCCGGGTTGTAAATGGCGAACTCTCCGTATATTATCAATAAACGTAAACTCACTAATTCACAATACAGAGCGCTTTAATTTACTTTAAACCATTATAAAATATAACGTGGGCATAGCTTGGATTGTCGAAACTAAACTCAGAGAAGTCCATTCGATTAATTTCCCAAATTATAACACAATAAGAAATGATAGATATTAAGCCCAAAGTGGTGGAGGCACATCAATAACCTTAAGCCAGCATAAAAAATTTAGAAACTTGAATATTTAAATTTAATTTAAAAGAAAATAAAAAACTGTTAATTATCAGCGCGAAAGGACTTCGTAAATGACCTCTCACTTTGTGTAGTGACCTTAACGCCTGGGGTGACTTAATTTTAAATTATAGGGGTTATTTAATATAGATGATGGTGATTCTTTTGTTGATCAGACTTACAATATAGGGCAACTCTTGCGAGTAATATAATAATTTGTACTAATAATTTGAAGATTATATTACTAAACTTATTTCGGTGGGTCGTCAACGTATCAATTTTGTACCACATCGCCCAGCATGCTTGGAATGCCGGGCTTGTTGTTAAATACAAAAAACACGACCTAATAAATGACGACACAATCAAATCAATATTGTGCACAGCGTTCTCCAACAAGAAACTCGGTAAAATACACATGGTTGCAAGTGTGAGAGTCGATTTCCCAACTCACCCCTCCTTTCTCATTCCTTACCACTTATAATTAGTTGACGTCACACAAAAGAATAGTGAAGCAATTTCATGCAACTAAAAAAGTAGTGAAACTTTTTGGAAATATATATTCATAAAGATAGAAGATACAACTTTGAAATTTTTCAACTTTTTTTCTTTGAAACTGCATAACTTTTTATTGGTAAAAAATATTGAGGTCAATTTTTTTAAATTGTCTATAAAAAGATACACTTTTCAGTAAAAAGTTTTTGAAAGAAAATTTATTCGATACTTTGTTGATATCAACCCCTTCGCAGTCAAGACCAAAATCTCAAGTGGGCTCAAAATGTCAACAACTTTTTAGATATGTCTACAGTTACAAATCCAAAATTTCGAAAATTCCTAACTCGAAAATTTGGTCAATATTATACAAAAATAAAATATACGTACACTACCGTCGGAAATTACACAGGCACACAAAAGAAAATTTCGTGACCACGAGGACAGATCCTTATAATTCTAAGTTTTTGGGGTCGCTGAAACCGAATATGGCCATGAAAAATTTTTTAATTGCCTATTTTCCCACTACCACCGCCTTACACCTCCACACGGGAGTGAGGGGGTTAGCATTTCAGTTTTCAAAAAAGTCGAGTAGCGTGTCCATTCCTATGTTTTTTGGGTCGCTGAAAATGAAAAAGATCAACAAAAACAAATGCGTGCCTCCCTTTACCCCCTAGAACGCCCCAAATACACCCTTAGAGGGGGTTAAAATTACAATTTTCACGAAAAGTCGAATGTGGTGTCTACTCCTATGTTTTTTGGGTCCCTGAAACCGAAAGAGACCACCAAAAATAAATTCGTTCCCTCCTCCACCCCCTAGCACTCCCTAAGTATCCCTAGGGAGGAGGTTAAACTTTTCGGTTTCATGAAAAGTCGTGTATAATTTTCATAAAACCGTAAATTTTTACCCCCTTTAGGGGTAGTAAAAGAGTGCTAGGGGGTGAAGGAGAGGACTAATTTTTTTGTAGTCTTTTTCGGTTGCAGGGAACCAAAAAACATAAGAATAGACACCGTATTCGACTTTTCGAGAAAATTGTACCTAATTTTAATCCCCTCCAGGGGTGTATTTAGGACGTTCTTGGAGGTAAAGGGAGGGACGCATTTGTTTTCGTTGGTCTTTTTCGTTTTCAGCGACCCAAAAAACATAGGAATGGACACCCTACTAGACTTTTTTTGAAATCTGAAATCCCAACCCCCTCTTTCCCATGTGGAAGTGTAAGAGGGTGGTAGCGGGAAAATGGGTCTGTTCTCTGGGTCAAGAAATATTTTTTTTATGTGCCTGTGTTATCATACCAATCTTTAAATCACGATTTTTCTGTACACGGAAAGACTCCCGTGGGGGACCCGGGCGCAGAATAGGCCCCCTGTGATCCGATGCATGTCGTAAAAGGCAACTAAAACGGGCTCGGAGGGTCGCCAACACTTGCAGTTAGTCCTCGGTTCGCCCTGGCTATCTTGCAGAGTGTTGGCATACTGATGATGATGGGCAGTGCCGTGTCGGCCCGGCAAGTCTAATATAGACCGACAACCTTCGCCCATTGTTGGTGTCGTCGATTCGAATGGGACACGCCGACAATGGGGCCGTGTTTGACCCGGCAAGAGAATAGGCAATCCGCAGTCACAACTGCGTGTCGTAAAGCAGGTTCTACATGGGATACCCGACACGTGAAACGGGCCCCCTCTCCAATACCAACTTCTCCTACGTGATGAGGGGAAAGCATTTGGTAGATGGAGCAGAGGGGGCACGTCTTGTCGTGTCGGGCATCCCATGTAGAACCTGCTTAAGAGACGACTAAGTGACTATCGAACACATTACGCCCGTCTCGTACGGGTCTGGTGAGACTTCGGTCTGGAAGCAGAACCTCCGCGTGGTCCCCGCTGGTAGTACACGAGGCTTGCCCTTGTCAATCTCCAGCAAATGGGGTATTGGCGGGGTCAATACGACTGCAACTAACTGCTTCTCCCTTTCATTGGGCACCAGTCTTCTTGCATTTCAGGCATTGCCTATCTTTATCAGAGGTGGTAAAGAAATTTTATGCTTTGAAAGCGTTTTTCCATTCCCCTCTTGACAGTGGTTGAAAGCTCAATATGCTGAGTTCGAGGCGTGTTAGTGATGGTAGAATCGAGTCCGATTCCTGTGAAGAATCGATTCTCGACTTCCAAGAATCGATTCTTTGGAATCGATTCTATACTAAAGAAAATCGAGAGGAATCGATTCTTACGTCACAATTTCAACGTCTGCTGTCTGCGCAGAGATATATTTATTGGGCGTTTCAAGAGTTGCTGTGAGCATACTCTGAATATGCCGTTATTGGTTGACCCAACAGCATGTTTATGGTGATTGGTCCGAAAACTGAAATTACTCATTATTTACTTTTTTTGGCGCTAATCTGTACACGTGGTATATGAATAACCGGTATAATCACATTCTTGTCACAGTGTTTACTTGGAATTTGGCAAAGTTTCTTGTCTTAAATTGCTTTTCCAAAATGCCGCCAAGTGAAGTTTGGAATTATTTTCAAAAAATAAATAAAGGAGATAAGATGCGTTGCGGAGTGTGCCTCGTAGAATTAAAATTCTGTAAAAGCACTTCTTCGTTATCTAAACACCTACAAACAATCCATAAAATAAATCTGCTTTCATTTTCGAAGAAAAGGAAAAGGACAGAAAGTTTTTCGTCAACTGAAAACGAAAATAACGACAGTAACAGTCAGGAGAGTGAAAAGGAGGTTAAGTATATAACTTTTATGTATTCAATTTAATTGTTTTATCTTAAAAACAAAATTATTTTGCATTGAAAGATATTTTTTGGAATAAACTTTTACGTCTGAGTTGATTTTATTTGGTATAGTAGATAAAAAAAATTTTTATACGAATACATTAAACAATAAATAAATAAACTAATAATAATGCAGAAACCAATAATGAGAATACACGAAGACTTTAAATAATAATTTAACAAATAATGTAACGTAAGAAAATTCTCATTTGCTTTCTCTATTTCTTATTCTTATTTTTGTTTTGATTTGTCTTATTCTTTCATTAACCTTTATAAGGAATCGTTGTAATGTTTAGAGTTTATTTTTAATTTTGACTTCAAAGTTTATACGTGTTCAATTTATTTTATTTTAGTGGTTTTTATAGTGTAAATTGTTGAAAATATTTTTTGTTTGTCATTTATTTATTTATTTTGTGTTATTTGTCGCAGAAACTATAATTTATTGTTATTATTTCTGTATTTTTATTTATTATTTTTTATTTGATGTTTTTTTAAAATTATTATTTAACGTCTTAGTGTTTTTTGTATTTTTATTTTTTGTATAATTTTATAGAGACTTCCTGGGGAGAAAATCGTATTGATTTCGAAACATTATAGCAATTCTTATATTAAGAAATTACTTGTCCGAATGTATTTGTGTGAATAAATTTTTACCTACTATTCCAATATTTTTTATTTGAACATGTAACTTTTAAATTAAGTTAATAACCTAAAATTAATCAGTTCATTGCAGTAATAAAGACGCGAAAACATCACAATTAAATATTATACGTATGAAATTGACAATTTTTTTCTCAGATATCAGTCGTAACTGAAAAAACTAATGGGCCTCTCGATCGATGTTTAGAAAGAACTGCAACTTTTTCTCGTAAGTTATAATATTATTGCTTTAATTAAATTTATTAAATAAAATATTAATGTCATTAGTAATAATTTTATTTTTGACATATATGTATCAGGTGGAGGTCAACGATGTGGGGAAGTGAATGATGCCTTGCTGTACATGATCGCACACGATAATGAACCTTTATCTCTCACAGAGAGAAAAGGATTTAAACAGTTCGTGAAAATCCTACAACCCTTGTATAAACCTCCCTGTCAGAAAACTGTTACGTTGATGATGGAGCAGAAATATGAAATTCTCCAACAAAAATTTTAAAAAATTCTCCAAACAAAAAACAATTTAATTATTACAACGGATCTTTGGACGGAAATAATGTCTACTAAAAGTTATCTGGGATTAACGGTTCACTATCTTAATGGTAAATAAACATATTATCAATAATAAATTCCTAAATTATTTTAATTAAGAAATTTTATAAAATAAATTGATAAAACATATTTAGATTAAAACTTTATTTATACTTATGGAGAATATATATATAATAATAATAGCACACAAAATTTTTAGGAATCGAAATAGAATCTGTGACAATTGGAGCCAAACCCATGGCTGAAAGAAAAACAACTGAAAATTTATGCGTGATCTTAAAGGATCTAATTTCCGAATGGAGCATACAACCTGGCAACGTCAAGGCAGTTTTAACCGACAATGCGGCTAACATTGTCAACGCTTGCAAAATTGTTTTTGGTGATAACAAGCATATCGCATGCTTTGCCCACTCATTAAACATTGTAGCACAAAATTCCTTAAATTTAAGGGGTTACGCCACCCTGAACGCATGAAAATCGGATGGTTTTTTAGGAATTTTTTTGATAAAACTGTTTCAGGTAGGACTTCTTTACATTTATTGATGCTTTAGTACATATATTGAGCTTTATAAATATTTAAAAAAAAATTGTTTTTAATTAAAAATGGCGGAGATATAACTATTGGCGTGGATCAATTTTTCCGGAGCACTCCTTGATGGTGTACATGATTGGCAGTTCAATTTTTGTCAGAAACAAGTAAAACAATATTTTTCTTAAAAAGTGATAAATTTTGAACAGAGTGACGAAGCCATTTTAAAAAAAAAAATTTTTTACGCAAATGGAAGCACTTCAAAAATTGACATTTTTTTTTGGCTAAAATTACCGTATAAAAAATTGGATAAAAAATTTTCAAATTATTCAATCAAAAAAATCCCACGTCACTCTGTGGAAAATCTATTTAGGAAGATGTATATTAATTTTCAAGTCAATCGATTGAATAGTTTTTGAGTTATCGTGTACACCGTCTCGAAAATTGTGGTTTCGAGAAAAACGCAAAAGAAGAAAAAAATGAACTTTAGTGTATTATAACTTGAAAATTTTTCAATTTACTATTTAATCAGCAATTCCTGGGCCATAATTTTTTTTATTTAAGAATGGAAGGGATACAATGAAAAGGACCCTTCCTAAATCATGAAAGGGCCCCCTAGACCATTCGAAAATAGAAAGTCGCTGCTTCCAGCAGCTCTCGGCGCGTCCCCACCGCGCTGACTTCTAATGACCATAACTTTTGTAATTAGTGAGACATTGTCTTCGGCGACATCTCAAAATATTCGTTAGAATATAAACTTTGAAATTAAGCAAAAAAAAAAAATAAATTTTTTTGAAAATTTCAGGGTGGCGTAACCCCTTAAGGAAAAGCAGCCTTGAAAATAATCAGGATTCATTGCCCGAAAACAGCGACGACGATAATGACCTTTCAGACGACGATCAGGGGAATGAAAATAATAACATCAGTTCCCTGAAAACAGTTGTTCGAAAAATAAAAAAAATTGTTACTTTTTTTCGCAAAAGTGATAGAGCAACTGAAGAGCTCAAAGCTTTACAGAGGAAAGAATGTAATAGGAATGAAAACCAGTGCTTAAAACTAATACAAGAAGTACAAACACGGTGGAATTCCACATTCGATATGCTCGATCGATTTTTGGAACTGTCCGATTTCATTGGAAGAGTATTGTTAAAAGTTTCCAGAGAAAAGTCGACAAGAGGAAAACCCCCAATGATGTTGACACCTGAGGAAGAAGAAATTGCCATTGAGATTAGAGATATTTTAAAACCTATGTCTCAAGTAACGAAGGAAATTTGCTCAGAGAAGTCGGTTACATTGAGCAAGTGTATACCACTGATTTCCCTTCTTCAAAAAGTAAATAGTATATTCATATTATTATCCGTTTCAAAAATATATTACATTAAAATATAATTTAGATTAAGGGTCGTTCAAAAAATACGTAACACTATTTTCCGGAAATTTAGGTCCCAAAAAGCGTTACGTATTATTTTAACGGTCTCTTATAATATTTTTAATTGTTTCCTTTTTCAGAGTATCAACAATTACGAAGCAACGCATCCCGTTTCATTTAATTTTAAACAAACATTGTTAACTAACTTGGAAAAAAGATTTAGGACAGTAGAAAATATTAAAGTAGCTGCAATGGCAACAATTCTCGATCCAAGATTTAAAAAACTGCATTTTCAAAATGCTGTTTCTGCTGCAACTGCTGTTGGCGCCATTAGTAAGTCCAGGGTGGCTATATGTCAGTAAAGTCAGGAAATGTCAGAGAAACAGAATTATTGTCAGGAAAATTAAGAAAATCGATACTTTTTTAGACATATTTTAAAAAATTGCGACTTTTTCGATTTTTCTTCCAAACATTGCATCAAAATACCACAATTATTAGTAAAAAAAAAGTGCAACTTATTTTGATTTTTATAATGCGAAAAATAACTATAAACAAATCTATCAAAAATTATTTTAAAATATAATTGAATTCTAGAGGAACTTTTAGAAAATAATTTTAATTAATTGATTTAGAGATGAAGTTTAGCAGAAAATCTTATTAATTATAAAAATTAAAATACAAAATATTAATTTTTATTTATTTTATTTTTTAGATACGATACTAAAAAATAGGACCAAAGAAGTTGCCCAAGATTGTTTGAGAGACGAAAATCTTAATAATAATGACGTCAACAGCATATGGTCATATCATGACCAATTACAAAGCCAACAATTAACAAATGCAGATTCAGATAGTGCGGGTGGAATTGCAATTGAAATAAGGCAGTATTTAAACCGACCGGTATGTTCTAGAAACACGAACCCTTTCGAAGAGTGGATTACAATGAAACCAACGTATCCGCACTTGTACGAAGTTGCAATGGAATATTTGCCAATATTGGCAACTTCGGTTCCATCCGAAAGACTGTTCTCAAAGGCAGGCCAAATTATTACAAAAAGGAGAAATAGGCTTTCAGGTCAGCACCTGAATCAATTAATATTTCTTTTATCAATAAACTTCGAAATGTGGAAAAATTAACGATACGAAAAGAGTTAGAGTTAATTTACATAAATGTGAAAAACTAGTTATATAAATATTTTTTATACGTGTAAAAAAATTATAGAAAAGTTAAAAGTGTTAAAAATATATTTGTTTTCACATATAAATTGCATAAATTATTTTTTTTATACCAGCTTATAAAATTAGAATTTTGTAAATTTAAATCTCTACTTTAAACTTTTTCGAAAAATAGCAAAAAATTTAATTCATTAATATCACAAAACCAAATAACAAATACAAAAATTAATTAAATGATAAATGTTTCCTAAGAAATACAATTTTTACATATAAAAAAAATAATTTTAAAAAAAATGTATGGAATCGAAAACGATTCCTTGCTAGAATCGATTCTTCGATTCCTAGAATCGACTAATTTATAAGAATCGATTCTCAAAAAAAAATCCGATCACTAAGGGTATGGTCCCATGATGAGCAGAAAACAGAATGCAAAGCAGAATTTCGTGAGTGCAAGAGAGATAGTCAGATATCACTATCCTTTTCACTCACACGAAATTCTGCTTTGCATTGTGTTTTCTGCTCATCATGGGACCGTACCCTAAGGGGTGTTTAACGCCTGACTGAGTGAGTTGCAGGTCCTCAACTCGGGCGGTTACCTGCAGAGTAACCAGGGATTAGAGAGGTCCCGGCCCCTACCCAGGGTCCCTATGAGTAATCCCCGTTGGTTGCTTGTGGGGTGGGTAGACGGGGGGTTGTAAATGCAACTTTCCGTCGACGTTGGCCGAGCGTATCTCGGCCCCGTGTCCCACGGGGGACCGTGGAGGTATACCAGTTTTGGGAGGTCTACACGTAAAACTACCCAGGCGATGTACACGGAAAGAAAAAGTCTAAAGAATATTTTAATGTTTGTATGAAAAAGTTGGACAAGAGTCACTTTTTAAAAATGTTTCAATACTGTATCTCAAATTCATATTCATAACAATTACAATAAAGTTTAAAGAAAATAAAGACAAATATAAATAAAATTTGGATCAATGTGAAATAAATTACAATACTATCTTAAAATACAAAGCTTTTCTATGAAATATTTAATCCTTATATTTTCATTGAAATATTCTTAATACAATATAGTAAATATGTTGAATCAATATAAAGTAAATTACTATACTGTATATAAATATTAAAGCTGACAATGAAATGTATAATGACTTCTGTCATACCGAAAATTTATTTTAAAAAAATTTATATAGTTTACCTTTTAGTTTTTAAATTTTCTTAAAGCACCACGTATCTTGATGTTGCACTCAGAATTCATACATTATAAACTCTAAACATTTATTTATACTTAATGATAGCCTACCCAGATAACAATCGTGCGTCGCATTTAAACGCATGTTTCTTGCACTAACTGCGACTTACCAGATGAGTCGGTTCATATACGCATCTTACTATCGTCTGTGACGCTGGTAATAATGCGAGTGTTGTGAACTGCATTTCGTAAGCGCCTGTGATACAAAATGATAAGCATGTTCCGTTCACAAGTGCGACTCGCTAGAAGAGTCAATCCATACGCATTTTACCATCCACAGTGCGAATGCTGTGAATGCGTGTGCAGTGAACTGCACTTAATACGCACGCAATTAATGATGCGCAACCACCCGTATCGGCAATCACACATTTTATAATGGCGACAGCATTGTTTGTGGTGTGTTATCAAAATAAGTTTTTATTGTGATTTCATTTTTTATTGTTTTTTATTGCGATATTATTGTGAGGAATTATTGTGGATTTAATTTTTAGTACTGCAGCAAAATAAGAAAGTTAAATTTAATTTGTTTAAAGTACATATATATTTTTGTTGTATTAGATATAACCTCAAAAAAAGAATTTGGAAGTTTTTAACAATTTCAATTCCAAAATTGTACTGAAATATTAAATTAAAATCGTTTTTATAAATAACATTTTAATTTAAAAAAAATTACTAATGTCAATAATCTTTTCTTTTTATTTAATTCAAATAAGGCTGAAGTATAAATATAATTTATTCGCATTATACCGTCACGCATGTGCCCATCACAATATGCGACAGTTATGGATCGCATATGATGACGCATCTGAGTGGTCCAGTGAACGCGCATAGTGCGGATAAATCGGCACGCGTGCAGATGATATTAGCAGCACACAACGCGCATTTTGTTATCTGGGTACCTAACAGAAAATCTACTAACGACCGGAATCGAACGCACAACCCTAATATTAATAGAACGCAACCCCAACCAACTAGCTACGCAACGCACGCTGCAGGTGGTCCTTCGATAATAGTGGACATTCTCACTGTGGAAATATATGCGCAGCAGAGTACTGCGCAACTGACGCGTACGCGATTCTTCAAAATATTTCATACAGTATAATAATTTTTTTAAACTTGTCTGAAATACACATCTGAACTCATCTTTCTTATAAGTATTAAAATAATTTTACTTCTGTAAATTGATAGTTTCATAAAATATAATAATAATTTTACGACAGTTAAAAACATTTTTCCTATTATATGAGAATATTTATAATTTATAATTTTTTTAATACATTTCAAACGTTTTATCATACGCACAATAAATTTTCTTAGACATCTTGAAATAATTTTCAGGAAATCAAATAAATATTATAAATTGTCCATCCCAGTAAAGAAAATTCGATACACGGACCGCGGAGTTCGTATTGGGGATTTAAAATTGCAATGCGACACATAGTGACCATAAAGTGAACTAAAAAAAATGGCTGCTGTGGGTGTACAAGGTTGAAAAAAATGTTAATATTTAAAGTATTCTAATGTTTAAGAAATATTTGTTAAGATTGTTGTTCATTATTTATCTTTTTATTGAAAAACTACTTAAAATTAAAACCGAAAAGTCACAATTTAAGTTTATATTTTTTTAAATTTGTACACCCATTTCGTCCATTTTTGGTGTAAAACACTAGCGACACCGAGCCCGCGGTGGTAATTTTCATTGCCAATACGAGCTTGGTAGCTCGTATGAGAAATCTCTTATACGAGCCTTTTTTCGTAATGAGAAGTGTATAGATGCTTGTATACGAGGTGACTTTTAAAGCATTTTTATTAATGTAACACTATTTTAAAGTAAATGTAGATAATAGAAATGAATTTTCTCATCTAAAACAAAGCTAAATTCATAAGGGAAATGAAGTTTTAAGAAAAAAAGAATAATTTTGTTCAAAAAATTTATACACACTGAAAAAAGGTTAGAATTTGATAATTCCTTGTTACTCTTACTTACCGACATTAGATATTTCTCGGATGCAGTAAGCACGATTTTGTATTAGCGGTAAAATAAATAAGTTTTTCTTCATTACTAATTAATAATATATTATTATTTATTTATTATATAAATGTTCTTATATAAAATAATTAAATTTAATACAAAATCGTGCTTACCGCATCCGAGAAATATCTAATGTCGGTAAGTAAGAGTGACAAGGAATTATCAAATTCTAACCTTTTTTCAGTGTGAATAAATTTTTTGAACAAAATTATTCTTTTTTTCTTAAAACTTCATTTCCTTTATGAATTTAGCTTTGTTTTAGATGAGAAAATTCATTTCTATTATCTACATTTACTTTAAAATAGTGTTACATTAATAAAAATGCTTTAAAAGTCACCTCGTATACAAGCATCTATACACTTCTAATTACGGAAAAGGCTCGTATGAGAGATTTCTCATATTTCTCATACGAGCTACCGAGCTCGTATACGAACTCTGCGGTCCGTGTATCGAATTTTTTTTACTGGGATCTTGTCCAACTTTTCTATAATATATTAAAATATTCTTTAGACTTTTTCTTTCCGTGTAGTAACTAATGTCAGAAAATTAACAAATATACCATTTGAAAGCTTATAATATTTTACGTTAAATGATAAACATTTGAAAATTTTTGTAAATTACACAAAGATTTCAGCAATCGACAAATTTAAAAAAAAAATTTATATTGAAAAATTGTTTTAGAAATCGCATAGGGTCAGCTGGGGTAAATAGAAACAGATTTGCTAAGTTTCACCAATAATATAAGTTTTTTCTTTTAAATCGAAATACTTTCAGTTTTTTTGTGTATTGAGTTATTATTTCACTTCCGTGGAACAATTTTATGGCGAAGTAAAAAATATGGGTATCATATTTTTTTACGTTCAGGTTTTAAAAAGTATTTTAAATTCAAGTTAAAAGTAATATCGAAGTTACCTAAAAGTGGCCAGTCAAAAAAATAAGAATTGTAAATTTTACATCTTAAGCACATGTGTATTCTGTCAGAAAGTGCCAGGAAACTGAGAATTTGGTCATTTTTCGTCTAAAAAATTGAAAAATAACGCTTAATAACAAAATAAAGCATACTGGTCAACAGGGAATAAGATTCTACGACACCTCGAGCAACGAAAGTATAAAAACATAAAATATTTTTTTTTAAAATGCGTGCCAGGAAACTGAGAATTTGTCTGACCAAATGGCCATTTCGGTCACAAAGTACACAATTTTAGTTAATTGAACTGCAAGTTAAGTAAAATGCAAGTGATATCATATTTAGTTAACCTTTACTAAGCACTGTGAAAAATGATGAATTAATCGGAATGAAAATTCTTAATATTTTTAACGTTTTTTATGATGCCAGGAAACTGAGAATTAATTCGATGGACAAAATTCAAGATAATATTTTTTAAATAAAATATCAAGTAATGTAACAATAATTATTATTTTAATCTTTGTAAAGCACAACTATTTGAAATTATTATCCAAGTGTAAATTTGTATTTAATCGCTTAAAAATAATATTTATATAATTTATTAACTTTCATTTTCACATTGGGACATGCCAGGAAACTGAGAATTCAGCACTTGAATGCTTATTTTTTGCAAAAAATATTTTTTGAAACCGGGTAACGCTTTGTGGCATAATAGTAATCATTATTAAGCACTACAGTTCCCATTGAAAATAATTTTATTTTTTTCAAAATTAATGTAAGAAACAATCTTGGACATCATATATTCCCTCGTTTGTGGAACTACCCATATAGGTGTTCTCCTTCAACTTTCAACTTTAATTTAAGACCAAAAAAGTTAAAAAAAATCTTATTCGGTTCGCGAGATATAATTATAAGTGTCAGAGCATGTTTTTGAACAAATACATTGAAATAGTCAATTTTTTACGGTTTTTGACTGAAAACACTCTGACGTTTATAATGATATCTCGCGAACCGAATGAGATTTTTTTTTAACTTTTTTGGTCTTAAGTTAAAGATGAGACTTGAATGATGACATCTATTTAACCCTCCGTCACACACCTTAGAAAAAATTACACCTTTACACACGTTTAGAGGGAATCCCTCACCACATTGTAAAATAAGCGACATTACAACCTAAACAAAGGAATCAACAAAAATTTAGTTTTAACACAAACTTACAAATATATGTAGTAAATTATTCTAAATTATAAAATTAATAAAATTAATTTTCGGTCTCAAAAATAAAAACCGGACAAGTGCGAGTAGAACTCGTACTAAAACCGTGGGTTCCGTACCCTCGTTTAAAACTTCTACTTTTTTGCTGAAAAAAATATAAAGATCAACTCTAATATTTTTCGCTGTATTTTTTCTGTAATCTACAGGTGAAAATAAATAAATAACCAATTTTCATTTCTTCAGATAAAAAACTGCGGGCGCTAGGGTAAAAAACACGCTTTTTTGACGAAATTTTTAAAAACTTTAAGCTTTTCGCTGAAAAAAATATGAAGATAAAATCCAATCAGGTTCGTTGTATTTTTCCTGAAATCTATACACGAAAATACATAAAATAAGCAAAACTATAGTCCAATAGGCCAAGAATTGTGAAAACCAAGGGGGGGGGGTCACACTTTTTTTCTAAAACGAAAAAATTTTTAGTTTTTCGCAAAAAAAAATGAAGATGAACTCTAATAATTTTTTCTGTATTTTTTCTGTAATCTACACGTGAAAATAAATAAAAAATGCCCAACGCCAGTCCACTAGACTAAGAATTGAGAGAACTAGCATAGGTATAATTATTATCAAAAATTGAAAAAAAATTTTAGGTTTTCGCTCAAAACGCAATGAAGATCAGTTCTAATCATTTCCACTATATTTTTCCTGTAATCTACATGTGAAAATACAAAAGTGTACCAATTTTCAACTCTCCAGGTAAAAAACTGTGAGTGCTAGGGTGAAATTCACGCTTTTTTAACGAAATTTTTAAATGAGTTTTTCGCTGAAAAAAATATGAAGATAAAATCTGCACGAAAAAAAAAATAAAAATGTATAACGCCAGTCCACTAGGTTAAGAATTGTGAGAACCAGCAAGGGTTAACGAATTTTCGAGCTTGCAAAAAGACATTTTAGTTTTTCGATGAAAACACCATGAAGATCAATTCTAATCACTTCCGCTAAATTTTTCCTGTAATCTACGCGAAAAAATACATAAGTATGCCAATTTTCAGCTCTCTATAGCTTTAGCGCATGGGCACTTCCTTGCGGCGAAAGAACGAACTCGTACGATTGCAGCAAGGCTCCTTACTAATAGCGAATTCGGTTATCTGCATTCTGCACCGGAGCACTCTCGGAGTGCTCCAGAGCAGGAGTAGCATGTTCGGTTTGACAAATGTGCTCTAGTGCAGATCGTTTGGAGTATTCGCTTTAGCAGCACTGCTCCGGCGCAGATCGTTTCGAGTATTCGTTTTGGCAGCACTGCTCCGGCGCAGATCGTTATTTGTGTTCGAATTAAGAAGTGTGCACTCTCAAGGATCGAAAGGTGCAACAAAATTTGCTTCCATACAATATTGTTAGTGCAGTTTAAAAAAATGTCAAGAGAAGCGGCAAATTTAAAAATTTCACTTCTAACAGATTTAATTGACACCTCTAGCGATAGTAGTGAAGACGAATTATGTTTTTTATAATGAATTTTGTATTTAGAGAAAGACTAACATTTGATATTTTAATATTTAATAAAAACAGTAAATAATTTTCAATATTTTTAATATTTAAATAAAAATACTCATTATAAAGTAATTATTTGGTCTCAAAGAAATAACCTTTTCACTTATTTTATTATTGTTGTTGTTAGTAGTTCAAAATGTCAAATAGTGTAAACAAAATTTATATCAGAAATATTATTCGATAATTTTGTGATTAACAATTCTGCTATATCAAAACATTGACCGAATAAAATTTTAAAATTCTAATAAAAATATCAAATTTTTTGCTTTTAAAAATATTATTGATGTATACATCATAAAATATTTAATAATTTTAAGTAAAATAATTTTACATTTAAGAAGAAAATATATTGCATAATATAATGTATAATAATATATATAATATAATAAATATAATATTATATTACATTATATTATATAAGTTTAATTAAATTTAAACTTCGCGCCAAACGAGCAGTGTATGCCCAAGGGGCACACGATAACTAAAAGGCATTAAAATGTTAACATCTACTCAAAACGATAACTTGAAGTTATCAAAAAGAGAAGTGTGCCCGCTGGGTGCTTTACACCATAGCAGTTCATGTTGTGCTCCTGCTCCAAAAACAGTCGAACTTTGCCAGTGTTCATGACGTCATAGAGTGCCTCAGGGTGCGATCCCATATGAGCAGAATACGTCGACCGAAAGCAGAAAATCATGAGAGTGAAAAGAACAACATTCGGTCGACATATTCTGTTCACATGGGATCTCACCCTCAGAGTAGAGCACAGCTTTTTGAGAGCAGAGTAAACTATACTCCTACACCGAGCAAGATCGCTCTTGGAGCAGATAACCGAATTCGCTATAAAATAGGGCGAGCTCTTGCTGCGATCCTACAAATTCGTTCTTTCGCCGTAAGGAAGCGCCCATGCGCTAAAGGTATAGACCACTCTATGCTAAAAAGCCCTGATTTTTTTCTCCGTGTAGGTAAAAAACTGTGAGCGCTAGGGGGGGGGCTACATGCCTTTTTTGCGAAAAACGGCCAAAATTTGATATTTTTCGCGGAAAACTCTATGAAGATCAACTCCAATCACGGTCGCTATATTTTTCGTGTAATCTACGCGTGAAAATACATACGTGTACCAATTTTTATCTCTCTAAATGAAAAACAGTGAGCGCTAGGGGGGGAGGTACATGGTCATTTTCCGTAACCGTTTTAATAGGGTTCCTACCGGGTACGGAACCCTAAAAATTAATTACACGAATGCACATCTTCGAAGGAATTACACTTTCCATGTAAAAATAATGTAACATTAACAAATAAGCAAAAAAATCATTAAATAATTTATTTTAATTTATATTTATAATATAATTTTGTCATTAACCAACAGTGGAACAAAAAATGTTTTGAAAACTTGATTTTTTTATTTAACATAACCTCACTTTTTCGAGTTTTTTCTGGCTTTGAAGCTTCATAATTAAATATTAATTATGTTTAAACTAAATGTTTTTTTAGAAATGTGTTGAGGAGTAAATTGTCGAAAGGTATAGAAACTCATTTTATTTTGCAATGAGGAAAACAAAAGTTATTTAAAAAATACTGAAACCGTAGAGGGAATCCCTCCCTAGGTGTGTGACGGAGGGTTAAGTTTCAAATTTTGTCTGCAATTTTTAAAAGCTTTCGAATGGTATATTTGTTAATTTTCTGACATTGCCATGCACGTGGAGCCGTACGGATAATTTCCGACTGTATAATGTATATCATATTTTTTTATAAAGAACGAAAAAATTATGTTTAATCGATTTTAGAAGATGATTGGTAAATTTCACGTGGAATCGCCTATATGTAATATTAATAATAATAATAATAACAAAAATACCTTAATTGTTATTCTTCTATGAATTTCCGGATGTCCTGGATGCCCTTCTGGATTTTCGATATCTAAACTCTTTCTTTTGTGCTTCCGTTTTCTTTGCTTAATTCCAGTTATCGGATCAGGTGTATATCGTTTATGTTTTTCTCTTCTTCGCTTTTTCAAGCTTCGCTGAGAAACCGATTCAGTGCCATCAGCTGAAGCAACCATGTACTCGGGTGAACCTTCTCTCGCCGTTATATTATTAATCTGGTGATTGTAATTAACTTCATCAACCTGCATCGGCTCCACCAATGGATAAAGATTCATTTGTTTGATAGTTAACTGAAAAAGAAATTACTTGAAGATTATCTACAAAGTTATCTAGTGTCAACTTTGTCACACATTGTTTTTGTTGGCACCCATCGTCATTTTAAAGTGGTTATAATTTGGAAATGGTAAATTTTTCAGAAACAGCAAAATTATAAATTTGAATAGTTTTAGATACCTTCGGAGCAGTGGGAGTCTCTGGAGTGTTATCAATATTATTTTCAAAACTTTTAGAAGTTGTCGGAGTCTGTACAAAGGAGGATGTTAAATCTTGAAGTGGAGCTATATGATTTTCATCTTTGCAATGTCGCAATTTTCGTGGAGCGGAAGTATCAACGCGTTCAATTTCCGAACCTGAGGATTCTTTATCACATTCCGAGCATTGCCTATTAAAATTAAAATACTATGAAATCTGACAATTTATAATTTTGAATACTTGGAAAACAATGAACTCACCAGCCCATTAGTTTAGTTTTCTTCGGCATCCGTGACAATGGTGGACTGAGACAAGAGAGATGATAATGAAGATGACATGTGTCGCATTTTGCTAGAAGATGTTGATTAGTTGATCTTCTACAAATTCCACACTGATGTCTTAGAGTTAATTCTCCTTTGTGATTCTGATCCTGAGCTTGACTACTAAGTACTCTTCCCTCCCGGCCACCATCACCCTTTCCAACCGGAAGTGGAAAACCAACGCCCATTTTTAAAGCAGCTGCCGTTGGCACACCTGAAAAGGTTTCCCCAAACAAAATTACATTTATTCTATTTAAAGATTAAATACAAAGAAAATACCTAGAGTTGGTGGGGCTCTCGGTTTTGCAATATCGGACACTATTGGTAGCGGTTTAAGATAACCAGCTGTTCTTAAAATTCGATGATACATTTCAATTTTTTCCTTTAATGAAACATTATTCTTAACTTGTTCTTCATTTTCCTTCATAACTTGATCGTATTTTTTGTCGAGCGACTGTTGCTCGTTGAGGAGTTGACTATTAATGTCAAGTAATTCCTCCAGTCTTCTTTTCATGGAAGTGACACGTAAATTTCTATCCAAATAGTACCCAATGAATTCGACACTAAAAGCAGGCGGAATGTGCCATTTTTTTCTTATATCAACTAATGCAACCAATTGAGCTTCTTGTGCTTCCAATGCACTCGTATCGACTCCCATTAATTCAGCTTTTCGTGTTAATTGTCGACAGGCAGAGGCAGATGTTGTTAACAGTCGGGGCATTTTTTGAGTTGGAACTACAAAAAGAAAAGAAATAAAATAAAAACACACAACAATAATTAATTGCTTGAAAGCAAATTTTTCTAACCCCAGGCGGAAGGTCTTGAAGTTTTGTGTGCCAAATACTTGTGTCGATGTTTCGCTAATTTTCGTTGAATTCTACGTTGCTCTTCAGAGTCCTGATGTTCGGGTTGCTTCAATAATTGATAACGATGTTGAGCACGTAATTGTAATGCAAGCCAGTTGCGTCGTCTTCTACGCACAAGTGTTTTGTCTGAGTGTAATTTACAATGAGCATAGAATGGATCTGCCTGGTCAACTTCCTCGCTATGTGCCTCCGATAGAAGACCTTCTCTTTGAGCACTGAAGGATCAAAATTGAATCAATTTCAAATGAAAAACATGAAAAATGAAAAATCAAAATCACAATTTGATTTACCAAGTAACGTGGAAGTAAGTGTGACACATTCCAGCGTCGCATTCAATGCAAACGCCAGTGCGAGCGAATCGTGAATCCTCACACAGAGAACACTGCTTAGCTCCCCATTTACTGTAGGCCATTTCAAAAAGTGTGACACTCGCTAACCGATCGACTTCACCAAACGCAACACCAGGAACGTACAATGCACAAACTAAATGCACCCACTTTCCGACATCGGTCTCTTTAAAGATGCCACCTTTATTTGGACACAATTCACATGATGGATCATCGATCCCAGCACTGCAAGCCTCGCAAAACCAGGGCGCCGATTGAGATAGTGAATCTGTACTCGAGAAACTTTCCACGTCCGATACTCCATAGCAACCTTGCAAAATATTTATAGAATATAAATAATTATATCATTGTCTAATATAATAAAAATCAAACAAGTTCTACTACCTTCATGAACAGTTATTCCACATCCGTCGCATTCAACAATTTCATTGATATCGTCACTACGATCGCCAAGGCAACCGCAACATATGAGCATTTTTGCTAGTTTCTCATCAATTGGACCACCTTTAACTGCTTGCTGACGAGCTTGTTCAATAACATCTCCAACAGTCATCCCGGTACTATTCTTTCCCAATAAAGGATCTTCCAATGAATCATCTGATTCCTCGGAATCATCTTCACCACCTATTGTTAACAAAAAAAAAACAATTAAACCGATGTCCCTAAAGTTTCCAAACTTCAAATGATCGTCGATATCTGTTTTACTAATTTTAATCTGTATTTTAATCAAAAATATTTTGTATATTAAAACAATTAATTCTTAACTAGACCAATATTGAATTGACATTATTTTTCAATTCAATATAGTAATTTTTTAAAAAATTTTATTTATTTGAAAGTTTAAAATTGTAGTTAAATATAAACCGGGTAAAGAATACTCCAGAAGTTAGTTAAATTACCTTTGACACCATCATTCGAATCTACAGAATCGTCATCTGACTCTTCACAATGATCCTCTATTCGAAAATCACTGTCATCTGAACTCTCGCCCAAATCAAAATCTAACAATGATTGATGTGCAGATTCAACTGGCTTGACTCTTCTCTTCTTTGGATCTCTTTCAACTATTATCGAAAAGAAAACTACATATAAACAAAAACGTCTTTAAAATTTAAATTTACATAGAATTTACTGCATACTCGTAAAAAAACAATATTTAATTTAAACACTATATACATAAAAGTAGTCTCCTTTTACAGGATTCATAAAAAATATATAAAAAATCTTTTTCATAAAGTATAATTATACTTTATAATTTATTTATTATATTTTATAATTCATCTTAGCGCTACTTTCGCTATTTGCTATGATTTGCTAAGCGTTTTAAGGTTAGGTTCTCTTTTATACTTACACGAATTCATGATTCTTTAATCGTTTTTCTTTAAAAAAGTAAAAACTAAAATACAAAAAGATTTTCACAACTATGCACTATAATAAAATAAATTTTATGTAGTATGTCGGTACTTTTATCTTTGACGTTAAAACTTATATTAAGAAAAGAGTTGGAAATATAATTTTAAAAATTCATTATTAACTTATCTATACTAAATGCATTTTTCGCGTGCAAAATTATTATATCTTATTTTTAACTAACATCCGAACTAATCGTTGATTTGAATTTTAAACTCGTTTTTCTCTAAATTAGGTTTTTGACGCACTTCTAACTTTGAATCTTTATAACTTGACGAATTTTTCACCTAAAGACCACTCAAATTGTTCGACATTTAATCAAGAATATATGCTCATATAGCATATTCCAATACTGCCAAAATTGACCCTTTTCATGCAAACGATACACATATTTGTTTTTAATTAAATAACCACTAATGAGACATTTATGTGCACACATGTAACCACCATTCCATGCATGTAAACAATATATTATGTCCAAAGAAATAGTGATAAAATTCAACCATGTTCGTTATTGAAATACCCGCGAAACAGTGACTAATCAAAGAATTTTTAAATTTTTAAAACATTAATTATTTTCTATTGTTAGTAAAAGCTAAATGAAAAAAAATGTTCATTTACGGAATTTAGGTTTTTTTTAATAATTAGGCATTACACGTTTAAATTGAATTAAATTAGTACCTAACGTTAAAATTTATTTAAAAGATTTTTAAGTAAACAAAGAATTAAAATGTTGTAAATTTAAATAATTTGAAATTTTTTTATTATGTAAAAACAAATTGGTGTAAATTTTAAAAAAATTCTTTGAAATTCAAATTTTTTGGTGTATTAAATATAATTTATATTGACGTATTTAATTTAACAATACATCTTTTTAATTATTACCATAAGATAAACAATGAATACATAATAATAACTTACTCATAGTTTTATATAAAAAACCAACATCGTCGTCCTGGGACATTCTGATTTGTGTATGTGAAACGAATCCAAATCCACGCGAGTCCTTTACGATTTTTATAAACTAAATTAATTCTACTCTTCCATTAAGATTTTTTAACTGACTTTTTCTTTCAATTGATTTGAGTTTCAATTGGAGTTGATTTAATCAATCAGAGAACTTGTAAAGCACTCATTTTTTTCAGAAATTCACAGAAAATAACTTAAACAATTGAAATAATATTTCTTTTGCTTTTTTGAGCAATTTTCTTCCGACGCCGACGCATTTGTTTTCTGCTGCGGGGTTTGATTGTCGCCATATTGACCAATTTTTCACCCGGGAAATTTAAATACTAAATAATTATTTATTTGTATTTATAATTTTATATATATAATTATTTCTGTATATTGCTCAGAAATTAAAAATTTAAGCATAATTTTTCCTTTTACGGAATAAAAATGACAAAAAACACCATTAAAAAAAATTCTGTCTCTGTCTTTCTGCACCATATTTTGTGCACCATATTAAGCTGAACAAAAGTTATGACTTTTTTTCAAAAAATAAAAAAAATGTAAATTTTTCATTTTTTGGCAGATTAATACACTATCTATTTTTTTTGCACAAATACAACTCATTTTGGGGCCCATGAAAAGACGGTAGTCTTTTCATATTTTTCTTTTTATAACATTTCTATCAAGTTTGGTTTAGGGTATACTAAACCAAACTTGATAGAAATGTTATAAATTTTATTACCTAGAATATCATTTTAGTAGAATGTATATAATTGTTAGAATGATAGCTTGGCTGAATTTCCATTAAATCGATCATCAATGTTACAGAATTTTTAATCGTAAGAATAGTAATGAGACAGAGAAATTAAATATGACTGAATTTTAATTGTTGCGAAAAGTTGTTTGGCAGAATTTAAATTAAGCTGAATAGAAATTTAAAAGAAGATTAATTAAGCTGAAAGACTAGTAGAAAGAATTTTAATTTAGTAGAATATTTATTCGTCCGAATTATAATCTGGCAGAAAATCAATTTGATCGAATTTCAATTTTTCAGAAATCTAATTTAACCGAATATCAATTTATGCGAATCGTAATTTTACAGAAGCGTAATTAAATAGAATCTGAATATTGCCGAAAATCTTTTTGATAGAAATCTACTTCATTAGAATGTACAATCATGTGTTCGAATATTAATTTACTAGAAATTCAACTTATCCGAATATCAATTTGATAGAATTCGCGCCGAAATAATTCTATCAAATTGATAGATAATGATGACATTGATGATCTATTTAATGGAAATTCAGCCAAGCTATCATTCTAACAATTATACATTCTACTAAAATGATATTCTAGGTAATAAAATTCTATTAAATAACATTTCTAACAAGTCTGGTTTAGGGTCTTTTCATGCGCCCCCTCATTTTCACAATAAAATTCCAAGATTTTTTGAATTTGTTTTTTTAGTTGAATATTATTTTGTTTTATTTAAGTATCAATGGTATCAATATTTTTATATCAGAATGAGAAATGAGGTGAAAAATTTTTAATATTTTTAAAATTTATTATTATAAAAAACTTAAAAATTATCAGTTTAGATGGTCACTCTAAACCTCACTTTTTTACCCATTTCAAAGTGTTTTATAATAATTAATTTTGAAAATATTACAATAACTTTTGCACCCACTGCCCATCCTAATTATAGAAAAATGGTCGAAAAATTAGCATTGGAGATGTAACAGTCACATATATGCTGTTAACTTAAAAAGATATCAGATATCACTCGCAATCTGAAAATGTTATATATTGTTAAAAATTTGTTCCGCTTTTTAATTAGTAATATACATATAACATAACTCTGAAAATAATAATGAGAATTGGACTAGCTTATTTTTGGAAATAATTATCACATTATTACTAATTATTACATATTTAAATTAAAATTACTTTTAAAATATGATGCTGAAACTGGCATCCGGTTACTATAGCACTCACTTAACTTTAAAAATTAAATTTTAAAGCCTGTTTCAACTTCATTTAAAGAACATTAAAACATTTATGTAAAGTACATATTTCAGAATTTATATTCATTTAAATAAAACAAGGCAAACTTAAAAGTTTTTTAAATGTTTCTAGAAAATTAATTAAAATTTTTTTTAAGTTTGATTGTTAGAAAAATCAAAATCTGATAGATTTTAGTGACTTAGATTGGAAAAATGTTAATTAATACATTTTACAAAATATTATTATTAATATTATTAAATTTTAATATAACTTTATTAAATTTCACATAAGTTTTTTAAAGTTTAGAATTTTTTCTATCAAAATTTTGCTATGTTACACGTTTTCCCCAAATTGTAAAATACTTTTAAAATTTAGTGTAGTATATTCTCTGTCTGGGTGCGAGGGGTTATATAATATTACTGGTTTAGATAGTGTACCTTTGACTACCGTTATTACACTATTATTACATGAATTACCAAATATTTCTTCTTATTACGACTTATTACTCGATATTACACGATTATTACAAGATAAGAGTGTACCATTGACTATACCTGAGTTTATACCCCCTCGGTTATGGGTGTAATATTTCAAAACTTTTAAAGTCTCAATATTACACCCGTCGAAGACGAGTACGACAGTTAGTAGTATATGTAGTAGTAAATAAAACGAAAAGTTTTAAATTGTTATTCATTTTCTTTTCCTTGAAAATTAATACTGAAGTGAGTTTAAAATTTGCCAAGAAAAAAATAACATTAATTTTTTCAAAAAATTATTTTATTGTAAGAATAAAATTTTAATAATTATTAAGACAATTTTCGTCCATTTGAATTTTAAAAAAATCTCACCAACAAAAATGTCTTTCTGCTAAAATTGCCTTTAAAGTCTTTTGAGTAATGAGTCTCATTGTATGAGCAGGAATATTGGACGGATATAAGACACATAGAATATTGTCACCCTCTTTTAAAGCGTGACATTTGTGATGCTCAGAACACCAATAAGTCTCTTTACCTCCCTCAATAAATGAGCAATTTTTTTTCTTCTCTTCATCGTTATCGAAATTTTCCTCAATTAAAAATATCTCCACTGCATGATGATAAAATGTACGCAAAGATTCTAATCGTTGATTTCCACTGGTACGATTTTTCGCTTGCTGAGGATTTCTCGTCAATATAAATTTACCCACTTTATGCTTAGCTAAAAAGAATCCAAGTATTCCCGGATCAAGTGTTATTGCAGTGAAGAAATTTCTCGAAAATATTTGCTCAACATCTTTTAAAACATCAATATTACTTTTCCACGTTTGTACTGCAAGTCGTTCAATTTCAATTAAAGTTGGTGTTGGTCCACAAAGTGACAGAACTTCAACGTGATTACCAAGAGAAACTGAAACAAGTCGAAAGGCAACGCTTGGACTCTTATTGGGTAGAAATACCGGAAGATCTTTTACAATACAATTACTTTCAGTAGTAATTGCCAATATTAATAATTTCCTCTCTATTGCATCAAGATGCCACCAATTTTCCGTGGCAACTGCCAAACAACCGTGAATTAAAACACAGCCGTACATTGAATCCAGTAATTCCATATAAGTGTCAAGACAGACTTGGAGTAAATGATTTTCTGAATAAATATTGCAACTCGTCATATCTACTGAATCAATTTTCATACAAGTTTTATCACCGGTGTCAAGACATTCTAATAATCTATCGATTATTGCGTTACAAGCACGTAAATCTCTTTTTAATCTTTCTATGCTTCTTGGACTTTTAATGTCATCAATTCCAACAACGAGAACCATCGCATTAAAAACGGCGTCGAGGAATTTATTTAAAATTATGCTTGTTATTCCACTGGCCATTACTATTATAAGGACAGTTTCTTCAAACTCTTTCCATTTTAATATTGTATCCGGTGTTTTGCTATCTAATAATTCAATATTGTGAGATTTCAAAAACATATGCACTCCATTGAAGGATGCCATTTTTGAAAATGAAAGAGCTTCTCCTTCGCCTCTTTTTCTCGAAAATAATGGAATTCCTCCTGAGGAGGTAAAACCCATTACGTAGGAAGTCATTTTCTCAAAATTTTCTAAGCCCTGATGAAAAATTTCCTAATTTTCTTCTTCTCTTTCTGAAACAGAGATAGTTTTTATTCAAAATTAGAACAAACTGTTCATTTCATGGCCTCATTTCATTCCTCATGATGTAGGATAGGAATATCATTATTTTCAAATTTTTTTTACAAATCGCTTCCTTCTTTATTGTTGAATAATTATTTCAAATTGTTAAGATAAACTTTGTTTTCCCGGAATATAATTTTGACAAGAATTAATTTAAATTTTTACATAAATAAGGAAAAAAGTTACATATTTCAAAAAATATAAAAAACGATTTTTTCAAAAATTAAAAAAAAATTTTATTGGATATTTTTGTGAATCCTTTTGTGTCTGATTGCACCTACAAAATTTTAGGACATATCCGTCAAAACGTTCAAGAAAAAATTTGCGCCCACTAGAATCTTATGTCAAAATTAATGGCTATTTTTATTTTTAATAAGAAATTCAAATTTTGCATTTTTTCAAAACTTATTTAAACAATTTGCAATAATATTATTTCTACAATAAAAAATTAAGCGATTAGCATAAAGTTTGAATTTCACCATCAATTAATATTTTTAATTTTAATTCAAAAAATCTTTATTAATCTAAAGAACTATTAAATATCTATATTTTTATTTATTACTTTAATTATAATAAGACCATGTCTATACGGCCAGTTAACTGGCAGAATAAGGTGGTTTAATTATTTGGCCAGTGACTAGAAATAAGGGAAAAGCTGGCAGAATAAGATGATTAAATAATTCTGCGGGGGCACTCTCAGAATAAGGAGGTTTAATTATTTGGCCAGTGACTAGAAATAAGGGCAAAGCTGGCAAAATAAGATGACTAAATAATTCTGCCAGTGCACTGGCAAAATAAGATGGTTTTACTATTTGGCCATTGTATTAATAAAGCGCCCATCAGGTATAAATATATGTTGGATGTTTGTTTGTTTATTATTTAACATTTTAACCAATCTTCTACAAATTTTTAAAAAAATTCCAAAACGGGTAAATTGGTTCTGCTTTAAGTGTGACATGAACTAAACTTATTAAGAAATTTTTGTTAAAATTTATATTATAATTAATATTATAAAAATAATAAATATATGCCCCAAGATAGACATTTCGTTAAAAATTTTTGTATAAAGTAGGAGTACCTTATGCTTTTTGTTATTTTTGTTGTTAGTATAGAAGAAGTTCTTGATGCACATTTGATGGAAAAAAAGCAATTTGTTTTTATTCTGCACACATTTCCTAAAATTTGTGTCTCACGAAGTTTTCTTATAATTTCTTCCTAAATCGGTAAAGTTATAATGGTCATATTTATAAATAAAATTCTTCAAAATTTCGATTATTTTTATTTAGATACTTTTTTCAAAACTTCAATTATTTTTAGAAGATTTTACAAAATTTCAATTGTTTGGAAATGTTTCAATTGTATATAATTAAAAAACTATTATCTTTCAAAAATTATTTTAAAATATTTAAAAAAAATTAATTGTAAGAATTTCTTTGTTATAATTTTTAGAAAATATTATACCTTAATAACTTAAGAAAAAAACATGGACAATTACAATTATTATAAAAAATTTACTTTTTGTATTTGAATAATTGAATTCTAATAGAACTTTCGAAAAATTATTTAAAATAATTGATGTAGAGATGAAGTTTGGTAGTTAATTATAGAAAATAATTGAATTCAGAAAGGGTTATAATTGTTATTTTTGGAAATTATTAAAATTCATACATTTTACTCATTTTCCGTAAACTTTTATATTTTCCTGTAAAAAAAAAATTTGTCAGGGAATATAATTTTAATGCCAGTAAATTGTCAGAAAAATTGATAACCTGAAACTTGTGACCACCCTGACAATATATTAGGTATTTTTTGGCCTATTGAAAAGCTATAATTTAAATATTATTTCTCAGAAATTTAAACAAAATCTAAAACAGTAAATTTTTATCAATTTTTATTTATTTTGTTCGAAAATAATTGATTCTTAAAAAATTATGATAAAACAATTCGAAGAATTAGTTTTTAATAATATTTTAATGTAATTTTTCGAAAATAATTGAATTTCTTAAAAGAATTTTTGTATAATTTAAAAAAAAATAATTAATTTCTTATGGAATTTTAATTAAAAATTTTGAACATGATTTTTTTCTCCAAAATGTTAAAAATGATTCTAAAATGTTATTACTTTTTGTATTATTATTATTATTATTATTATTATTATATTATCTGAATTTTCAGAAATATGTACCTAATTGAAAATATTGAATTTTAAAAAATTAGAAGCTATTTTTCATTAATTTTCATTTTTAAATTTACATTTAAAGAATTTTCATTAAATTTATGATAATTCAATTATTTTCAAAATTTACAATGAAAATTCTTCAAAAGTTAATTTTCAAAAATTGTAACAAAATATTTGAAAGAAATAATTGTTTTCAATTAAATTTTACAAAATTTGAATTATTTTAAAAAATGATTCAAGAATAATTTTTGAAAAATTTGTTATAGTTTTTTTTCGCACTATAAAATGAAAATAATTTGCATTTTATACTAAAAGATGAGGTATTTTGTTGCAATATTTGGAAGAAAAGTCGAAATTTTTGAAAATAAATCGAAAAATGGCTCAATTTTCTTAATTTACCCACCAAAAAAATTTGTTTTCTCATGATGTCATTTCCCTGATTTTACTTTTTCACCTTTTGCACCCT
The DNA here is from genome assembly GCF_015476425.1 of Leptopilina heterotoma. Taxonomy (NCBI): domain Eukaryota; kingdom Metazoa; phylum Arthropoda; class Insecta; order Hymenoptera; family Figitidae; genus Leptopilina; species Leptopilina heterotoma. The sequence continues at coordinate 61,002 of NW_025110946.1, read as the reverse complement.
TTTTGTTAAATTGTCTCTAACTTCATATACCTATTTAGTTGTTTTTTTCATTTATCAAAATGTCAGCTTGCCCGTATATTGGAATCCCAGTAAGAAACGAAAAATTGAAAAGGATTGAAATAATTCAAACTCTGTATGGTGTAGTAGAAATTATCCAATACTTTTGAATGCCATTTCTATCCAATACTTTTCTATACCATGATAGGACCACGTTTCGTCTAAAAATGAATGCTATTCAATTCTTTTTGTAATTTTTAACAAAGACAATAGTAGATTGTGCATCAAGGGAGGGAAATGGATGATTTCCGACGAGTGTAGTTTGCAGTTCGAGGCGTAGCGAGCAAACGAGCCGAAGGCGAGTGCTTGCGAGCGAAGCCGAGAACTGTAAAACACGAGTGGAAATCAATTTTCCTCCCGAGTTGCACATACTATTTTTTCTAACACACGTATACCGAAAGTACAAACGCGGCAGTTTGATTGTTACTTTTGAATGTATAGTTGTAGCTGGGGGCGGTACAGTTACAACTGTGGTAACTGAAAGTTTGTGAAAAGCTTAAAATAACTAAACTAACCCAAAGAGCGTAGGTTTACGCAAGTAGCGTAAGTAACGTAAGTTACGTAACTTACGTAAATCATTTATTATTTGTAACTCGAAAGACTAACATAACTACACCATTTACGTAAGTTACGTAACTACACCATTTGCGTAACTCGCGTAAGTTACGTAAGTCACTTAGCTGACGTAACTCACGTAACTGATTCATCAATGGTCATACTTTGATAATATTACCGAGAAAGCAAGTTACTTTTCCTCCCTCACAGGGAGGGAATGTTACATTCCCTCCCGGTGACGTCACTAGCCGGGAGGGAATGTACATTCCCTCCCGCTCGCAGGGAATCATACACTTTTCTCCCGCTTGACACGTAGGAAATGGTGTACTTTCGGTGCGTGTGGTAGAAAAAATTTTTTTCTGAATGCTTTCCAATCCCATCCGAAATTATTACAGCCTGTCATTATATCACTTTTCAATTTTTCATTGGAACGGCGTTTCTGCATGCATTCAAGCAATCTTCTGGATTTTTGTAATTTATATGATACATACAGTGGCAGATTTTGTAAAAAGTGTTTGTGTTCAAAGAAAAACTTGCTGAAAAATTGATTGTTTACCAATTTAACGTCATTTAAACGAGTCAGGGCCGTTATTCTGTTAGACAATAAATCATAACCTAAAAATTTCAGAGACCTTTAAACACTTTTAACCCTCTTAACTGATAATTTAATAATTATTCCTTTTTAAAATAGCAAATAAATTCATGAGTGCAGTTATTTAAAAGTAATTGAACATTCTATATGTCAACAATATTAGTATTATATTATTATACTACTGTCGCGGAATTCAGAAGCATATAGGGCAGAAATGGTATTCAAAAGAATAGAATTTTTTTAATGCTTCTTAATCTTTGCTTTCTTACTGGGTATTCAAGAGGATTGATATCGTTACTATTTATATTGCTCTCACACTGGATAGAAAAGTATTGGACAGAAATGGCATTCAAAAGAATAGAATCTTTTTAATACTTTTCAATTTTTCGTTTCTTACTGGGATATTAAAAACTGTTTATTTTGACTGGCCAAATAGAGTCCCTTTTTTATTTGGCCTGATTTAGATATTAATTGTATATTTTTTTAGATACACTGGATAAATAAGAAAACTAACTTATTCTGCCAGTTCACTGGCAGAATATTTAAACCACCTTATTTTGACAGTTAACTGGCCGAATAGACACTCCGTTATAATAATGTTTGGTTGTCAGTAATTTATGATCATGCAGTTTTATTTTATACAACAATATACACAAAATATACCTAGGTTTAGTCGATTCATAATCACTGTATGGAAATAACTTGAAATAAAGGAATATTTGCAAAGAGTTTTGTAAGACTTGCAGCTTTTTATTGAATATATTATTATTTTTTAAGTTTTGATCAGCCTTTTCACCTGCATTTTATCCCGTTTAGTTTGAACTATATATACATTTACTATACTATAATAACAAAACGATAGCAGCGCTACAGTTTTGAGTGTATAATATAGTATATGAGTATAATAGAGAATATAATTATATCCACGAAGTAGTATAAGGAGACTTATGGAGCTCTCACAGCTCTGCCTGCCTGCGCAGGCAGTAATTGGAGTAAGAGAGAAAATCAATTAGAGTGAAAGAGACAGTAAATTCAAATTTGTATGCTGCCTACTAGCTGTGAGAGCGCCTTTAAGGTGCCGTCCCATGTCGGCGTAAAAACGTCGAAGCGTCGGCGTTAGGCTGGAGTCCCATGACAGCGTTTTGCGTTGCGTTTTGTAACTAGGCCATGAGTGTGAGAGAGATACAGATATAGGTTTGCTCTATTTGCACTCATTGCCTAGTTACAAAACGCAACGCAAAACGCTACCATGGGACTCCAGCCTTAAAGTATGAGAGTGAACGTGATAAAGATATAAGGTTGTTTCTTTCACTCTCATGCATTTACGTTTTGACGCCGACGCTTTGACGTTTTTACGCCGACATGGGACGGCACCTTTAAGGTACCGTCCCATGATGGCGTGAAAGCGTCGGCGTGAAGCGTAAACTAGGCCTAGCGTAAACCATGTGAGAGAGTGAGAACGTGATATCTGTTCATCTCTTTCTATCGCACGATTTCTGCTTTACGCCGACGCTTTAACGCCGTCATGGGACGGTACCTTTAACGCCCATGTAAAGGCCAACGCAGAATAGATCTGTAACCGGAACCGCAATCGTAAGCGTAACCACAAGAATGAGTTAAAGAAGGATAGGTATATTGTTTATCCTTCTCTAACTCATTCTTACGCTTACGGTTACGATTGCGGTTCCGGTTACAGATCTATTCTGCGTTGGCCTTATAGTTCAAAAAAACATGGCCCCAAAACAAGGCGAAGCCTATCTCAAGTTTTCCGGTGTTCGACTGTTCCGCGCGACCTCTTCGGGAAAATTTACAACTAAATAGTGACGTCTGCTTTTAAAGCACTGTGAAGTGTTTACATTTGAATGACATAAATAATAATTTAAATAATTACTTATTATTTAATTATGGGAGCAAAATAAGACTATTTGACAGTACGTATGAAAGCTTACTTTCTTTACAAATAATATTCAGCATTATTTTTTAAAGAGATCATGTTTTTTTGACTGTATATTTACGTTTATTGTTTTAGGTTATATTTATGTAATTGATTTTCACAGACACGAAAATACATAAATAATTTTTGTTTTTAGATATTATTAATTATTAAAAAGAAAAACAAAGAATCATGGAATATTCGATGGAAAAACTTACATTTGAAGAGTGTAAGATCAAATTTAATAAATCACAATTACCTTCTGATAAGTGGTATCATATGACAAGAAACAAAGAATTTATTTCGTTTATAAAATTGGAATAAATAAAGTCAATCTTTGACATTTCTAACGGGCGCTCTTTAATTTGAAATTGGTAGCAGGCGAACCACATATACCACTTAGTTGTAAATTTTCCCGAGGAGGTCGCGCTGAACAGTCGGACACCGGAAAACTTGAGATAGGCTTCGCCTTGTTTTGGGGCCATGTTTTTCAGCCCGTCAAGTCTCCTTATACTACTTCGTGATTATATCAATAGACAGAGGGAATTTTAAGGTTAGGCTGATTCACATATTCTGCCTCTGCTCTGCGATTAACTCATCATAAGTTCAAGTGTCTTGAAAGACAATCAAAGACAATTACAAATTGTCAACATCTAATAATCTTATAGAAGGTGAATTTGTGAAAAATATGGAGGCCTGCATTATATACTGATTATTGACTGATATTATTGTGTATTTTATTCTCTACGAAAATGTCAACAAGTACTAACGACATTAATAGTTCTCCGTCAAAAACGAAGAAACCTGCTGGTAAGTCACTTTTCATGCTAGAAATTTATTGACAACCATTTTCAATTTTGGTTTTTTGTATTGAATGTAAATTTAGAAGGCCTTTTCTTAGCATTTTCATGAAAAATCTATTCATTTGGATGACATTTAAATATTTAATAATACTATTGAAATAGTTGAAAAAACTTGAAGGTTTTATCTTATTGATTTAATCTATTTCTGACCTTGACGTTATCTTGCTACCTAAAAAAGTGTCGTAATTTCTGTGTGAAATAAAACAAGACCTTCTAATTAGGAACTTTTGCCGTTTTGCTGAAGCTAGAAACACATTATTTTTAAAAATTTCAGATAGTGCTTTTAAACAGCAACGATTACCAGCATGGCAGCCAATTCTTACTGCAGGAACAGTATTGCCGACTTTCTTCGTAATAGGAATCGCTTTCATTCCCGTTGGCATTGGATTGTTGTACTTTTCCGACGAAGTTAGAGAGCACACGACTGACTACACATATTGCGTTTCGAATAATACGCTGCGTGATTTCGGTGAAATGTGCACGAAAGTAATACAGAAAGATCCAACGCTTGAATGTTTTTGCGAAATAAACATTGAATTGCCAACAGCCTTTTTTGGTAATGTTTATATGTATTATGGCCTTACGAATTTCTATCAAAATCATCGCCGATATGTGAAATCTCGTGACGACAATCAACTGCTCGGCGAAGTAAGTGACGTAGTTTCAACTGATTGCATTCCATTTGCTTACGAAGGATCGAATACAAAGCCGATTGTCCCTTGTGGTGCAATTGCCAATTCCCTCTTCAGCGATGAACTTTCGTTACTTCGCAAAAAGGATAATGAAACTGTACCATTATTGAGGACCGGCATAGCATGGCCTTCTGATAAAAGAATTAAATTTCGTAATCCTGATGGCAATCTTTCCGAGATTTTTAAGGATAATCCTAAACCAAAAAATTGGAGTAAATTCATTTATCAACTTGATCTTGAAAATGAAGATAATAATGGTTTTCAAAACGAAGATCTTATCGTTTGGATGAGAACTGCCGCTTTGCCGACATTTAGAAAACTGTATCGTCGAATTGACCATTCTAAGGCTGGATTTAGAGATGGTTTAGTTGAAGGCAATTATACGTTGATAGTCAAATATTGTAAGTTTGCTTCAATTATTAATAATTAAAACTAAAATATAACTTTTCTTTTCCGTATTAAATAACCAACAATTTTTCAGCATTTTCAGTGTACGCTTTTGAGGGATCGAAGAGAATGATTTTGAGCACTACCTCTCTGTTAGGGGGTAAAAATCCCTTCCTTGGTATCGCTTACATAGTCGTAGGTTGTATTTGCTTGGTTATGGGCTTGGCGCTGCTCATTATTCACATTAAATGTTCAAAGAGGTAAGGCAAATTTTTTTTATTTTAGTAAGTTTACATTATTGACATATTTCAAACATTTATTTTCTTTCTTTTAATGAACTTACATTTTTGTGTAAGTAAATGTGTGATGCGATCTGAAGAAAGGGACCTTAGAAGCAAATCATTTTAAGGTTGGGTTAGAGTTACTTTTTTCTTGTTTGAAAGTTTCTTTTTACTTATTTCGAATTAAAATCAGTGTTTATTAAATATTTTAGTTTTAATGAAGACTTAAACATCAATGATTTATATTGACAGTTGATCCTTTTTTTGTATTTTCATTTAAAAAATTGCAAACATAACCTATAATTTTTTGCTTCTAAGGTCCCTTTCTTCAGATCGCGTCACATGTAAATATTAATTTTAGTGATATGCAATGTGAGATTTTAGGTTTGATTAAAATTTGGGAAGCTTTTTTCAGAGTTTGTTAGTTTTTGAAAAAGCAGCTTTCGTTTTTTATACGTGAATTGTTTAAACTGTCTGAAGGGCGATTCTATGTAAAAGGACAAATCAATCGTTCACGGTATTTTGTTGAAAATTAATAAAATATGTATTTTAAATTATTAAAAATTCTACTAGCCATACTATTCAAAATTGACTAAATAAACTGTTAAATCATATCGCATAGCTGACAGAATTATTAATTATTTAAATTTATTTATCTTATTATGTTTCAACAAAAACACCATCTGACACCTAGCACAAGTAATTTGTCCTTTTGGTGAGAATCCCCTTAAATATTCAATTTCATATCTAGACACAACAAAATAATTCGAAAAAGTAGATTCTTTTGTTTATAAGTTTATAATTTTCAGGGTGTTCACCGGTCAGGAAAGTCAGGGAAATTTTTATAATTTTTTGTGAATTAAAAAATTTTGTAATTTAACAAGACTAAAATGGTTTCTATTACTATTTGTTACTCTCATTTGATATTAATTTCTTGTTAAATATGTTTGTAACCATATTTTTGTCCCAAAAAATCAGAAGTAAGTTTAGTGAAAAGTCAGGGAATTTTTTTCTCAATACTTGCTGGACACCCTGAATTTTTTTCAAAATTATTTTGTCTTTTATATTATTTCTCTTTGTTTCCGATATTATTAATTTCAAAATACGTGACATACAATTTATGTTTAGAATTCAAAAAAAAATAATTTTAGAGAATTGTAATTATATTAAGGGAACAGTTTGAGGGTATATTTCACCAACTGTAATTAAAAGTTAATCAGTGATTAAAGTCAATTGAAACGCTCACTGTTGGTCGGGTAATCATTGATTAATTTTCAATCGGGGTTGGTGAAACTGGCCCCAAATATATTTTTAAGCAATTTTTCAACAAATAACATACGTACGTATGTTATGTAGCAAACTAATCTAAAGAATGGCAGAGGAAAAATAATTAGGTCTATCTAATTTTGTCTGTAAGTCTTTTAGAATACATTAATGTTCAATTGAATTTTATATGCTAAAAATTTTTTCGTGTATTTCGTTTCCAGTAGATGCAGAAAAAAATCTTCAATTCGATTTATGAAAATGAAAAGAAAACAGAGAGTTTTACTATTATACGAATGAAAACGTTTCAACATTTTTTATTTTATTTATTTTTTTAACACTATTGTCAGTGAAAAATAAATTAATACTCTTAATAAAAATATTTTTTCTTTAAATTTAGTATTTTTTTTCTTATTTTCTTTCTGAAACTGGAAATTTACTATCTGTGACCTGGTCCAGGAAAAGGAGACTTAGTTGTCAAATAATCATTTTCCACTTTTTTTGATGATTCGGGTAGAATTTAAGACACTCTTTACACAGTGAAAAGTAGATAGTCATAAGACATTGATCATAATAGATAAAGAAAAATTGCTATATGCAAGATAGACACATTTTATGCTAAAAGAACATATTCTAGTTCTTCTTGAGATCTTTTCACACGGAGAAACTTTTAGTAAAAATAATTCTTTTATTGCTTATCGTTATGTACAATGAAACAAGAATTTAGGGATAATCGAAGTAGGGGAGACTGGGGCGAAAAGTTAAATTGTGAAAACAGTTAAAATTCATTATCTTTCGAACGGAAATAGTTAGAGCATTGCAATTTTAATTATAGAAGGGTGTTCTGTTCATTTTTGTGGTGTCCATATTTAAATTTTTTTTCACCCTACATTTGAAAATTTTTTCGTAAAAGAAAATATCAACTTTTAAGTATATTTTTTGCTTTTATTCTCACCGCGATTTTTTTACTTCATTATGTGGGTCCCCTGAAGAGATACCTAAAGGTATTTGCTAAATATCTTTAGTGAGATTTTTTATATTTGTTGTTAAAGCCAAAAACGCACCCTGGGGCGAAAAGTTAAATGTATTTTTACATGTTGTTAAAATTTTTTTTTTATTTTTCGTTTTTTTGGGTTTATTTATTTAAAAATGATTTATTTGACATTAGGCAAGTACTCTGTCAAAAAACAAGACCGTTTACGTGAAATAAACCAAATTTTTTTTTTTTTTTTAATTTTATTTTTTAACTTTATAACTGTTCTAAAGCTTTTGTTGAATAAACACAGATCTTTTATTAACTAAATTACTTGTTTACGTATACTTGAACTTATCTACTACTTAACACCTATCAGAAAACTAAAAATAGAATTTAACATTTAGCCCCAGCATGGGGCGAAAAGTTAAAAAAACAAAATTTTCAAAAAAGGACAAAACATGTATTTTATGCGAAAATATCAGAAAATTTTTTATTGAAAGTTGAAGGGGACAAGTTGCCCTACAATATAGATATATAAATATTTGTATCTAAGCGAATTATATTGTCTAAAAAAAATCATTTATGCAAAATTTAACTTTTCGCCCCAGTCTCCCCTACAGTTAGAAAAATTCTAATAATATGATTATGAAAAAACATTGTTGACGCCTTTTTTTGTTACAAGTTGCAAAAATTTTGTACTTCTTCAGACACACAATTATATTATTTACAAATGATAGTAAAAACATTATAATATGGATTTGAATTTTTTCTAAAACTTAATACTAAAAGTGAAGGTCAGGTGACGCTATACATATATATTATAATATTACACAGCCCTGTAACGGTTTTGTGGATTAAATGTGACCAAGTGTTTCCGAAGTCAACTTTTGTGCTGAACACGAATTTGTAGTAAAAAATGTTACATCACGTTAGGTTTTCAAAAGAAATGGGGTTAAAGCCCCCCAAAACTTCGCTCTTATCAAAAATAAAAGCTTAATGTATGCCCTTTTAAATGAGCCTTAAGCGAAATTTATTGCACCAACCCTTTAGGTATGTTAGATCCGCCATATTAAATTTTAAAATTGGACATTATATTTAAAATCAGCGCCCCCTAAAACCCCCGAGTGACAGGTCTTGTGAACATCTAACATATTCTGTCTGTGATACTGATTACGTCTCTTAAACCTTAATAGGGCGTTTTCTACCCTTAAAACTAAAAACAGGCATATTTAAAAAATAAGTGTCAAATATTGTTTGTTATTTTTATAACTCAACAAAATCGGTGTTTTTTGTTAGTTTTTTAAAACACCCCTTATCAGGGGCGTAGCCAAAAATAGGTTTTGGGGGGGTATGGAATTTGATAAGAGGTGTACTAAGAGTAAAATTAGAAAATTAGGCTTTAACATATATGTTTTCTAAAATTTCGGGGGGGGGGTGACCCCCCACCCCCCGCTACGCCCCTGGCCCTTATGGCTCATTTAAAAGGGCATACATCAAGCTTTAATTTCTGATAGGAGCAAAGTTTCTGACATATGAAGTTTTAGCACAATTTTTTTTCAAAGACTGCAAAAAACGCACTTTTGGGGATTTCAACCCCATTTTTTCAAATGTTTTTGAAACATGTTCCTCACATTGTTTGTGAGGAAGACTGACCAGTTTGTGTTCGTTACTTTTTCGTTAGTTGTTATTTTGTTAACTTGATACACGGTGGTTTTTGAGGTCGCGGTTTACGAATCGGAAGTCAAATTTAAAAAATTCAAAATGGCGGATCCAATATGGCGGACATATTTTTAAAAAAATTCCACTTATAAGCTTGAAGTTCATTACCCCCGAGTAATGAATTTCAATCGAATTAAATAAAATTTAAATTTTGTCCGACATATCCCACAAAGCACAGACATTTTCTGCAAGTTTGCTGCATGTTTTCCATGCAAATTTCGCAAGTTTGCATTGCAAGTTTGCAGCAAACTTGTTTAAATAGCCAAAACTTAAATGTATGCGCAGTAGTTTACTATGACATCTAGAGCTGCGCACTATATTTTATTCACCTTCCCCACAGAGAAGGTATCGTTCATCAAAATATATGCAATTTGAAAAAAAAAATTTTTTTTAATTTTTTAGGTATTTTAGAAAGTTTGCTGCAAATTTTCCTCAAGTTTTCATTGCAAACTTGCCAAGAGGGTGACATTTTTATTTGTATGCAAGTTTGCTGCAAACTTGGATGCGAACTTGCGAACTTTGCATGAAAAACTTGCAGCCAGAGATGCCATTAGGTGGAGGAATTTCATCCCCACTCTTGCGCCGTTTTACATTGACTTAAATGTAAAATGGTGCAAGAGTGGGGATGAAATTCCTCCGCCCAATGGCATCTCTGCTTGCAGCAAACTTGCAGAAAAATACTGTGCTTTGTGGGATGGGATACGCCACATTGAATTTTTAAAATCTGACACGTGACACTATAGATTTGTAATCGACAACCCCAAAAACCCCCGAGTAATATATATGTACATACAGTCAACTCTCGATAAGACAAACTCGAAGGGAGACTTTAACTGCTGTTTTCTTGAAAACTTGTTTTCGCACGTATGCCCCTTTTTCCTAGACCAGGTCACATATTTTATGAATATTAAGTAATAAAGCATGATAAAATTTAAATAAAATATTGTATTATAATAATTACTGCTATGTATATATGACGGGTTCCACGTCAAGTGACCCAGGTTAAATTTCGGAATATCTGAGATCAGGTTAAAATTCTATTCAAACTTTAGTCCTACACTGAGAGAAAAGAAGGCACACTGCTGTTCATTTGGAGGTTGTGTATCGCAATTCAAATTTGGATCAACTGCGCACTCTAAAGGGGCGTCCCTACATTAAAGAACCAGTAGAACCGGGTAGAATCAGGAGCCTACTTGCTTTAAGTTGGTTATTGTCACGTTAGTTCCAATTTCAAACCAGTAGATAAGTATTTTCAGCTGGTTTGAATTTGGAATGTCAAGTTCAAAATGAACTGGTCTCAGTTTGAACATTACAGTCAACCGGAAATTCCAAATAGGTTACATTGTACAACATGAACTTGTTTCAACTTGGATATCGATTCACAATTGGAAATCCAAGGTGGTTACAATTGAACAGATAGTTTTGAAAAAAAATATTTGTGGAAAAAATAATAAAAAATTCTTATGACCATTAATAACTTTATATTCTTAGCACACTCCAAACATACAAACATTTTAATTAAACTGGAAGAATTAAATTAAAACTTGAACCCTATGGGAATCTAACCCCGTACCTATGACCTATCTATCTAAATACGCTTAACAACCGCGGCTACACGGAGAAAATTTGTTCCTTACATTTTACCGAATTTTTCAATAAAGTTGGGATATAGTAGCATAATCGTAATTTTTAATAATTTTTATATTATTTTTTTGGTAACAATATTTAAAATCTAATGTGATATCTTTATTCCTTAAGAACTAGTACTGTAAAAGTTAAAAAAAAATTAAAACTGAACGTTTACTGTAAATTAAATAAATACCTCCTTGATGGGCACTAACGTTTCAGGAATAGTTCGGTAAAACTTTCTTGACTTGCTTAAAGTGTTAGTTTTCAGGAATAGTTCGGTAAAACTTCCTTGACTTGCCTAAAGTTTTAGTTTTCTGGATTTAAATACTTTATTTCAAGTGTCCCGCAGTCAAATGAAAGACTTTCACACTAATAGTTGATTTTTCCAACTTATTTAGACTTAATTAATAATCATTTTATTATTATTTAAATTAAAATTCCATTAATTAATTATTTTAAACACTTATTAATTGACAAATATGTAATAAATGCTTTTAAATCATGTAAAAAGAAAATATAAAATGGCAATAACATACTTATTTTTTAAACATATAATTTATTCATTTTAATTAAATATGAATAATAGTAAGTAAGTAAGCAAGTAAACATAAGTAAGTAAGTAAGCAAGTAAACATAAGTAAGTAAGCAAAAAGGAAATAAATAAGTAAGCAATTAAACATATAAGTAAGTATGTAAGTAAATAAGTAGGTAAGCAAGTAAGCAAAAAGGAAATAACTTGCTTGCTTACTAGCTTACTTTCTGATTTGCATACTTACTTATTTCTTTCTTGCTTACTTCGCTTACTTGCTTACCTACTTATTCGCTTACTTCCTAATTTCCTTCTTGCTTACTTGCTTGTTTCCTTTTTGCTTACTTACTTCCTTATATGCTTGCTTGCTTACTTTCTTATTTCCTTCTTGCTCACTTTGCTTACTTGCTTATTTCCTCCTTGCTTACTTGCTCATTTCCTTCTGGATTACTTACTTTCTTATTTGCTTACTTTCTTACTTGCTTATTTCCTTCTTGTTTACTTTATTCCTTATTTGCTCACTTGCTTATTTCCTTTTCGCTTTGTAATACCTCACAATTATTATTTAATATTTCAGAAAGATTAATTTTCTATTAATTAATTTAATAATTTCCAACTTGCACTTTTAATATGTATATTTTTAATTTTAAACACAAAAATCTGAGAATAATAAGGATTTTCATAAATTATTGTTTTATTCCATTAAATACAAATTTAAACATTTTTCTTTATAATAATAAAAACATAATTTAAAAATATTTCATAAATTGACCTTGAATATAGTTAGAAATAATTCATTAATATAAATAATTTTTAATTTTGTACAACGATAGTTTATTAATTTGAATCTTTCTCACAAGCGGTGAAATAAAATTGAGATTAATATATAAGGACAGTTGAAACTTTCTGAAGCATTAATGTAAAGCGTGCGATGTGTGTATTAGTGTATGCGTTTAGAATGTACTGTAGGCTGGTGTATCAATTAGTATTTGTTCGTAAACAATTGTAGGGGGTTTAGGTAGTGATTAAAGTAGGTAAATTGAGAGTTACGGCAGTATTAATATGTGACTGTCCACGAGAAAACAAGGCTTAGGTCCAAAAAATCAATTTTGATTTTTTTATGGTAATCGACAGATTTTATGTTGCTTTTTCAAATGCAAAAGTCAAAAGTTAAAAATATCAATTACTTTCGACAATATATCGTTTTAAAGATGGGTATGTTAAGCGTAGTTAATCTCAATCGTTGACTCTCCACGATAAAACACGGCTTAAGTCGAAAAAATCAATTTGAGTTTTTTATGGTAATCGACAGATTTTATGTTGCTTTTTCAAATGCAAAAGTCAGAAGTTAAAAATATCAATTACTTTCGACAATATATCGTTTTAAAGATGGGTATGTCAAGCGTAGTTAACTTCAATCGTAGTACTTCAATCGCTCGCCCTGTGAAATTCACGTTTGGGAGCTAAGCCTTGTTTTCTCGTGGACAGTCACATATAGGTCTACTAAAGTAACATTATTTTTTATTTTTGTTCTTCAAGTTTTACCGAACTTTCAGTAAATTGCAACTCGTCAGTTTTACCGAAGACTTTATCTTACGTTTTACCGAACTATTCAATAAATTGCAACTCGTCAGTTTTACCGAAGATTTTATCTTACGTTTTACCGAACTAAATTCAGTAAAATTTCAGGAATAAATTTTCTCCGTGTACCGAATCGACGTGAGAAATATTTTTCGACCTGTCTATATAAACTGCAACTTTGAAAAACGTAAGTTTATGTAAAATATTATAATTTTTGTAAGTACCTATCAAAATACAAGCAGAAATTAAAATATTTATAGAGATTTGCTATTTTTTTTTGCATATGCTATTATGTAAAAAATATTAATTAAATATTTAATACATTTTTGCTCAAATGTCATTTGACCGCTTTGTAATTTTTTGCAAAAAATAACATTAAGCGAAATAAAAAACTGAAAATTCGTAAAAATTAAAATTCCCAAAATGACTATGCCAGACCAGCTCAACTGTGTTAAAAAAATTTCATTGATTTTCTAAAATGTTAAAACTTTTATGAATACCAAAATTTTTTTTGGGGGGTTTCAAAAAGAGACTACTGAGTATACTTCCTATGAGTTTCATTGCAACAAGAGCGGTCGAACACATAAATAATTAAAATTGTTTATAAAATTGTTATTAAAAATACGGAATTTTTAAATTTACAATCATGCAAATATTTTGTATTAAAAGAGTGTAAACAATTTTGTGTAAATAGTGTAAGTTTCATTAATTTATTGTAAACGGCTTTTGAGTTATTAATTTTTTTTAAATTTTGTAATATTTTGTTGCAAAAAATGCAAAAAATATAACAAAAATTTAAAATTTCAAAAAAACGGTTAAAAGTGTTTTATTGTTTTGTTGTGAACTACAAATTTTCATAAAATTTCAAAATTCACAAAATTACAAATAGCAACAGTAACAAATTCATAAAAATATCAATTCGAGAAATGCAAATTCGCAAAAATAAAATTAGCAAAACAACAATTAGCAGAAATAATGATACACAACAAAGCAGTTTCGCAAAAAATAACAATTAGCAAAAGTATATCTAACAATTTGTAAAACTTTCAATTGCGAAGAATGCAAGTTTGCAAAAATAACAAATTTGCAAAATAACAGTAAAGTAAAATAAATATTTGTGAAAATGTAAATTTGCAATAATAATTCTTTGCAAAAATAACAATTGGCGAAAATGACAATTTAATGAATTCCAATTCGCGATTAATCCAACTCTTTAAATTTGAACTTGAAATTCCAAATAGAATGTATCCCCGATTCAAATTAAACCAAGATGACATTAATCTTTCACTCTGCTATATAAATTTGGAGTTGGAAATTCCAAACTCAAGCTTGTTGATTTTTAATTTGACAGGACAAGTGAAATGTAGTATTCGAGAATCCAAATTGAACCAAGTAGATACTTGAACTTAATTTTTGTATTTGGAAATGCAAGCTGACACTTGTAGTACGTGCGAACTTGGAAATACAAGTAGAAATGATAAGATTGGAAATCCATGTTAAAACAAGTCGAAACAAAAATTGAAGAGGACAATCCAAGATAGAACCATTTCATTTTTATCTTGGCTATATCCGTTTCAGTTACATAAATAGGATTTCCAAGTTAAAACCAGTAGAATTGCTACACGGAAAAGTTTTTCAATTTGGAAAGCAAGTTGACACCAGTAGATCCATGTTCAATTTCTACTGGTCTCAACTGGTTCTTTAATATAGGGGTGTAAAGCTGCGGTTACACCTCTGCAGGCAGCCTGCCTGCCTGCAGGTTGTCATGGTAACGTACAAGAGTAAGAGAGTCAGTGACTTCAAACTTCTCCCTTAGTCTCGTTGCTCCTGCCTGCGCAGGCAGGCAGCCTGCAGAGGTGTAAGGCTGGAGTCCCATGGCAGCGTTTTGCGTTGCGTTGTAATAAGAAAGAATGCAGCAAACGTATATTTGCGTCTTTTTCTCTCCCATTACGACGCAACGCAAAACGCTGTCATGGGACTCCACCCTAAGGCCGCAGTCCCATGGCAGCGTTTTGCGTTGCGTCGTAATGGGAGAAAAAAAGACGCAAATATACGTTTGCTGCATTCTCTCTTATTACAACGCAACGCAAAACACTGCCATGGGACTGCCGCCTGAGGCTGGAGTCCCATGGTAGCGTTTTGCGTTGCGTTTTGTAACTAGGCCATGAGTGCAAATAGAGTAAACATATATCTGTATCTCTCTCACACTCATTGCCTAGTTACAAAACGCAACGCAAAACGCTGCCATGGGACTTCAGCCTAAGGCCGCAGTCCCATGACAGCGTTTTGCGTTGCGTTGTAATGAGAGAGAATGCAGCAAACGTATATTTGCGTCTTTTTCTGTCCCATTACGACGCAACGCAAAACGCTGTCATGGGACTCCACCCTAAGTCTGCTGACTCTTGACTCGTGGGACGCAGTGAGACCGCATGGTCAAATAACCTAGGTAAAGGCCTTTCTCCAATAGGATCCAAAAACTCTGCGTTTGTCTGCGAATGACTGCGTTGCGTTGATTTTAGCATGTGTTGCTATAGCAACCGACGCAGACGCAGAGTTTTAGGAACATATTGGAGAAAGGCCATTATGGAGACCATGCGAGCTCACTGCGTCCCATGTCAAGAGTCAGCAGCGCGCTCTAAAAGGGCGCGTTACACGCCCCTTTAGAGTGCGCAGTTGATCCAAATTTGAATTGCGATACACAACCTCCAAATGAACAGCAGTGTACCTTCTTTTCTCTCAGTGTACGTACATGATACAACTTCAAATCCCAAATTTGACTAATTTATTTAAACCCACAAAGCACAGACATTTTCTGCAAGTTTGCTGCAAGTTTTCCATGCAAATTTCGCAAGTTTGCAGCAAACTTGCATAAATATAAAAATGTCACCCACTTGGCAAGTTTGCACTGCAAGTTTGCAGCAAACTTGCGCCAAATATCAAACGTATTTTGCAGGAAGTTAACGGTATGTTAACCATGTTAAATTCGAAACTTAACGCGGTTAACTTCCCGTCAACTTCCCAGAACCTCTAATCCTCCGATTGTTATTTTCCGGTGTTAACTTCCTTGGCGTTCTCCCCGTAAATTTCCTGAGAAATTATGAAGGAAAATTTATACAATTTTAACGTGTAAGTGTACAAAAAAATTATTTTGTAGTTTTCTCTAAACTTATATTCGTAAAGAACCCTAAAGAATTATAAGGAAATTTTCCCTAAAATAAATGTTAACTAACATAGTTTATACTTATATTTAAAAAATATGAAAAAATTTATTTCTTGAGTTTCGAATCTCATATTTAACCTCACCATTTTTCAAGAACCTAACAAATACGAAAATATGTTTGAAAATAAATTTGGGGGTACCGGGGATCGAACACGGGTTCGACGGACGCAAACGCAATAACCTAACCAACTGAGCTAAACTACCAATCGTTAAGAGAAAAAAAAATCTTGCCCTTAGGGTGCGATCCCATGTGAGCAGAATACGACGACCGAAAGCAGAAAATCATGAGTGCGAAAGAGATAGATAGATATTGTTGTTCTTTTCACTCTCATGATTTTCTGCTTTCGGTCGACGTATTCTGCATACATGGGATCGCACCCTTAAGCTACAAGTACTTTTATTGGTTGAAAAAAGGCGGGTTGCCACAAACAAGGTTGCCACAAATATTTAATTTTATTTTTCCCTGACTTTTCCCTGATTTCCAGACAAAATTTTCATGTTTTCCCTGATCCTAAAGAAAATTCTGATTCACTCTAAAAATTGTTAGTCAATCAATGAAAAAATGTTCTATTACATTTATTTACAAATTTCTTTAATTGTAAAATTATTCAAAAACATCAATAAGAATTTTATTAAAACTTTCATAAAATAATTGAATTTCGGAGAAGAATTTTATTATTTATAAAGGTACTTGAAATTTTAACAAGAATTTTTTTTTAATTTTTGAACCTAATTGGATTTCTGCGAAGAATTTTATTACTTTTGAAAATAATTTAATTCTGTTAACGAATTTTATTCAAATTTATAATCTTATTGATTGTTTTTGAATAATTTTACAATTAAAGAAATTTGTAAATAAATGTAATAGAACATTTTTTCATTGATTGACTAACAATTTTTAGAGTGAATCAGAATTTTCTTTAGGATCAGGGAAAAAATGAAAATTTTGTCTGGAAATCAGGGAAAAGTCAGGGAAAAATAAAATTAAATATTTGTGGCAACCTTGTTTAAAGAGTTATAACAGAAATCGTAGGAATTAATTAAATTTGAAATGATGTTTAAATTAAACTTTTTGAAAATATAAAGTTAAAGTATAAAAATATATAAAGTTTTATTTTAAACAATTAACCCTTTAACGACGAGATGTGCTACTTTTCAACATGAAATTCAATCTCTTACAATTAGTAGAAAAAGCCATAAAAGTTTTTAAAAGTCCATACCCTACTATTTTTGGGGTCGCTCTTTCGAATAGTGTGGTCAAAATTTTCAAAAAATGATATTTAACCCTTCTTTTTTCAAAAATACTAAAAAAAGTCAAGTTTTTTTAATGTAATTTTTTTCAAAAGAATTTTTTTCTGTGTCATAACGCTTTTCAAATAGAACAAAAAGTATCAAAAACGTGTTCCCGATAGTTGTACTTGAAAAATATTCATTTCTAAATTTTATTTTTTTCGATTTTGAATTTAAAATGGCGCTTGAAGGACAAAAAATTTTTCTTATTTTACGTAAGATGACAAACTTTTTCAAAATTGCTTAAATCTGATTGAAATTTGTTACTCAGGGGTTTTCGTGGTCGCTGATTACGAATTTGAAGTCTGATTTCAAAAATTCAAAATGGCGGATCCAATATGGCGGATGACTTTTTAAAAAATTGATCGGATTCGCTTGAAACTCGTTACTCGGGGGGTTTTCGGGGTCGCTGATTACAAATCCGATGTTAGTTTTTAAAAATTCAAAATGGCGGATCTAATATGGCGGACGAAATACAAAAATTGTTCAGATTTGCTTGAATCTTGTTACTCGGGGGTTTTTGGGGTAGCTGATTACGAATTTGATATCAGATTTTCAAAATTCAAAATGGCGGATCCAATACGACAGATGACTTTTTTAAAAATTAATTGGATTCGCTTGAAATTTGTTACTCTGCGGTTTTTCGCGTCACTTATGACGAATCTGACGTTAGATTCAACAAATTCAAAGTGGCCAAAGTATAATGAAAGACTAATTTTTTTAATTTACTCAGGTTTGCTTGAAATTTGTTAGTGTGGTATTTTTAGGGTGGCTGATTACGAATATGAAGTCACATTCCAAAAATTCAAAATGGCGGAATTATTATACTCTTTTTGCTCTGACTCTACCAGTATCAACTTATCTATATTTCACAATATGTGACAAGAAAATTTAAAAGTGATCTATGGTACGAGAAAATCGATGTTAGTTTTTCAAAATTCAAAATGGCGGAACGAATATGGCAGACGAAATTAAAAAATTAGTCGGATTCACTTGAATTTTGTTAATCTAGGGTTTTCGGGTCCACTGATTGCGAATCCGATGTTCGTTTTTAAAAATTCAAAATGCTTGGTATAAAATAGCTATAAGAATTGGTAAGGATATTTTTTTACACCTCGTCTGCCTTATCGATTCCACCATTTTGAATTTTGAAAAACTAACATCGGATTCGCAACCAGCAACTCCAAAAACCCACAAGTAACGTGTTTCAATCAGGTTTGAGATATTTTGAAAAATTCGTCCGCCATTCCGGATCCGGCATATTGAATTTTTTGAATCTAACGTCAGATTCGTCATTATCGAACCCAAAAACTGCAGTGTAACAAATTTCAAGCGAATCCGATTAATTCTTAAAAAAGTCATCTGTCATATTGTATCCGCCATTTTGAATTTTGAAAATCTGATATCAAATTCGTAATCAGCTACCCCAAAAACCCCCGAGTAACAAGATTCAAGCAAATCTGAACAATTTTTGTATTTCGTCCGCCATATTAGATCCGCCATTTTGAATTTTGAAAAACTGACATCGGATTCATAACCAGCGACCCCGATAACCCCCGAGTAACGAGTTTCAAGCGAATTCGATCAATTTTTTAAAAAAGTCATCCGCCATTTTGAATTTTGGCAAATGGACATCAGATTCGTAATCAGCGACCACGAAAACCCCTGAGTAACAAATTTCAATCAGATTTGAGCAATTTTGAAAAAGTTTGTCATGTTACGTAAAATAAGAAAAAATTTTTGTCCTTCAAGCGCCATTTTAAATTCAAAATCGAAAAAATTAAAATTTAGAAATGAATATTTTTTAAGTACAACTATCGGGAACACGTTTTTGATACTTTTTGTTCTATTTGAAAAGCGTTAAGACACAGAAAAAAATTCTTTTGAAAAAAATTACATTAAAAAAACTTGACTTTTTTTAGTATTTTTGAAAAAACAAGGGTTAAATATCATTTTTTGAAAATTTTGACCACACCATTCGAAAGAGCGACCCCAAAAATAGTAGGGTATGGACTTTTAAAAACTTTTATGGCTTTTTTCTACTAATTGTAAGAGATTGAATTTCATGTTGAAAAGTAGCACATCTCGTCGTTAAAGGGTTTATACATTATTTTTCTTTAGAAATCTTTAAAGTTTTAAATAATTTTATTCAAAAATTCTAAATAAATAATTAAGTTTTGAAGGAATTACATTTGCAATTTTTGTAAAATTTTCAAGAAATTTTTCATTGTAATTATTTTAAATTCTAATTCCTGTGTAAAAGTAAATAAGAATAAGTTTTTAAATTTTTGTTTAGCATAAAGTATTGAAATTTTGAATAATTTAATTAAGAAATTCGGAAAAAAATTGTTTCTTGAAAAAATTAAATAAAATTTTTTTTAAAAATAATTGTATTTCTTAAAATTATTGCAATTGAAACAATTGAAATGTTACGTCCTATGGACTAAACATAATTATTTTAAATTCAATTTATTAAATAAATGAATATTTAATAAATGGAATTATGTTAGTGATTAGAACCTAAGCTCTCGCTTAATAGTTCGGGACACTTTCGAGTTTTATTTTGTTTTGTTTTTGAAATGTTTAGGATTTTAATTTATAAAGGATGAATCCAAATCATCAAATACAGAAAAATAAGATGACAGGGTTCGATAACATAGGTAACAATTTCAGGAGTCACAATTAGTTTAAAAAGGTATTTAATTTTTATAATTCTCAGTTATAGAACCTGGATTTGGGAATTGGACAAGATTTGAGAAAGTTAAGAAGAGAAAGATGAATTTAATAAGAATATTTTGAATTTGTACTCACTTTTTATTTATTATTTATGAATAATATCGTTGTCCTCAAAAAACGTGAAATAATTTGGAATCCTCGTAATATCGATTATTAATAATCGATTAATCGATTTATATGTATCGATGTATCGATATATCGATTTATGATTTCGATATATTTATGAAATTATTTGAATTTTGATAGAAAAACTGACACTTGTATTAAAACACTGATAACTTTTTATTAGGTTAACTTGAACTTGTAAGTTTTAAAATTTGAGAATTGAAAACTGAGATTAAGATTGTATGTATGTTTAAGGCTGAATTGAATACTTATAGTGGCATTTTAACTGACTTGTGTCTAGTTGTCTTGTAAGGATACTGTTTGACATGCCATCCTCTTGGGGATGCTGTTTTTTAAAGGTTTGTCCCCACTAGGATTTTAGGGAGTTTTTAGATTTTTGGAAAATATTTTTAGGGAGATGGAAAAAGAGGCTGACTAATTATCAGATTGGTAAAAAGTTAAAAGATTTGATTTTGTCGTTTCGGGATTGGGTCTTCGAGACCCATCCCACTTATGTAGGTTGTGTCTTAAAGGGACGTACCCTAGGTCAGTGTCTTTCTAGAATAGTAGGGATATTATTTCACGTTTTTGGATTTTTACAGAATATTGTTATAAATTAATTAATAATAATTTTACAATATTTTTTATAGCGTAGTTTAATTGTTTATAATTTTTAAATGTATGTAGGTTTTTGAATTTTAATTTTATCGTAATTTTTAACGTAATTGTCGCATTATTTAACTATTTATTTCGATTTTATGATCATTTATTTTTTATAAATTGTTATTAATAATTTGTGAATTATTATTGGTTTATTGTTTATAATTATTCTTTGTCGGTATTTATTTGTTATTAATTATTTTATAAACAATAAATATTTATTTATACGCATTATTAATAATATTAAAATATTATTTATTTATCATTTTTATTTATTGTTTTATTTATTATTCATTTGCAAATTAACGTTGCTATTGTTTGGACACATTTTAGAATGTGTATATGTGTGCACTCTCGACCGTACCCTTAAAAAGGTCGTTCTTTAGACATCTGGTCATAGGTTATATTACAATTTATGGTTTCCTTTACATTTGGAAACACTTTAACTATTGTTTGGAAAATGTATTTCTTTTTAGCAAGGTTAGAATTGACTGTTAAGAAGACCGAAATTTGAACTGCTCTTTTCACGGTACAATCTGTGAGCGATAAAAATGTTCTGTGAACGAATTTTCTTAGAAAAAAGATAATTTTGAAATGTTTGTCTAGTCTGTTTAATGTTACTCAAGTCTGTTTAATGTTATAGGGCCCATTTTAAGTTATTTGAAAAATAAAAGTGAAAAATATACAGGATGTAACAGAAAGTTTTGTAAAATTTTATATTTTAATTAATTTTCTTTTAAAAATTATTTTGAAATATAATTGAATTTTTGAATAATTAATTCTTCCTCAAAATTTGGAAAAAATGATAATAAAAAATATTTTACATTCAAGTTGATAATTATTTTTGATCAATTTCATTCTATGATTAATTAACAAAAATTGTTAAAAATATGTTTTATCTTATGCATTAATCTTGGGAGATTAAAATTAATGTATACAAACATATACACAAACATAAAAATAAAGAAAGTTCATAAAATTTAAAGTAAATGCATTATTTGAAATAAAAAAGCAATTTGAATTTACCCGCCTTTTTTCAACCAATAAAAGTACTTGTAGCTTAAGGGCAAGATTTTTTTTTCTCTTAACGATTGGTAGTTTAGCTCAGTTGGTTAGGTTATTGCGTTTGCGTCCGTCGAACCCGTGTTCGATCCCCGGTACCCCCAAATTTATTTTCAAACATATTTTCGTATTTGTTAGGTTCTTGAAAAATGGTGAGGTTAAATATGAGATTCGAAACTCAAGAAATAAATTTTTTCATATTTTTTAAATATAAGTATAAACTATGTTAGTTAACATTTATTTTAGGGAAAATTTCCTTATAATTCTTTAGGGTTCTTTACGAATATAAGTTTAGAGAAAACTACAAAATAATTTTTTTGTACACTTACACGTTAAAATTGTATAAATTTTCCTTCATAATTTCTCAGGAAATTTACAGGGAGAACGCCAAGGAAGTTAACACCGGAAAATAACAATCGGAGGATTAGAGGTTCTGGGAAGTTGACGGGAAGTTAACCGCGTTAAGTTTCGAATTTAACATGGTTAACATACCGTTAACTTCCTGCAAAATACGTTTGATATTTGGCGCAAGTTTGCTGCAAACTTGCAGTGCAAACTTTAAAGTCGATTATTGAATCCAACAAATGTTTGGTTAGTTCTCTGCAAGTCTGCCAGGTGTCAACTTAAAAGTTGATCACTAATGACAAAATACTCGACTAATACTAAACTAACCAAACATTTGTTGGACTCAATAAGGGGCCGTCCATAAACTACGTCACGCCTTAGAGGGGGGGGGGTGGAATTCATTTTTTGTGATGTTCTGTAGAAAAATGGCGCTAAAGCATGTAAAATTTGTGACGTGGGTAGGGGGGGGGGGTGGAAAAATTATGCAAAATAGTGTGACGTAGTTTATGAACGGCCCCTAACACAGGTCAACACGGAAAAAAAAAGTTCACGAATCTCTCGTGAACTAGTATATCACTTTTGGATGGGACACAAAATTTCAAAATTTTCATTCACTTTTGATTAGAAATGGCGAACGTCAACGAAAAACTGAAACAAAGTTAATGAATTTTTGATGAACTGTTAAGGAAGAGTAGTTCGTCAAAAGTAGAGGTACAAGTTCACGAAAAAATCGTGAACTCGCGAGTGTCAGTAGTATGCGCAGTTCGTAATGCGCATCAAATATGGCTGATCAAGCATTCATCATTCAGTCGGTGTCATCGGTGTTTACATTCGGGAAAATTCTTTGATGAAAGTTATTATTTAGAATCAGTGTTTTTTATTACTTAGTGAATATTTTTGTTTGCTAATTTCTTTTGTGAAACAAATAATTCATAAAATGAATTAAAAGTTACGATAAGGGACTTTTTCTACTTTGCACGGTCCTGAGTTTTACAGCAGACAAAGCTAAAGCAGAGTCTACAATGAGAGAAGGTGCGCATCGATGTTCATAGCTATAGATATACCACAGCATGCTTTAGTATACCTATAGCTATGAACACCGATGAGCACCTTCTCTCATTGTAGACTCTGCTTAATCGTTTCGTTTGTCGAAGGACAGTAGTGTATCTAGATTTAGCCGTGGCGGTTAGTTGTTAGAAATATTATGTTATAGGGTATAGGTACCCAGTAAAAAAAAATTCGATACACGGACCGCGGAGTTCGTATACGAGCTCGGTAGCTCGTATGAGAAATATGAGAAAACTCTCATACGAGCCTTTTCCGTAATGAGAAGTGTATAGATGCTTGTATATACGAGGTGACTTTTAAAGCATTTTTCTTAATATAACACTATTTTAAAGTAAATGTAGATAATAGAAATGAATTTTCAAAGTAAAACAAAGCTAAATTCATAAGGGAAATGAAGTTTTAAGAAAAAAAGAATAATTTTGTTCAAAAAATTTATTCACACTGAAAAAAGGTTAGAATTTGATAATTCCTTGTTACTCTTACTTACCGACATTAGATATTTCTCGATGCAGTAAGCACGATTTTGTATTAAATTTAATTATTTTATATAAGAACATTTATATAATAAATAAATAATAATATATTATTAATTAGTAATGAAGAATAACTTATTTATTCTACCGCTAATACAAAATCGTGCTTACTGCATCCGAAAAATATCTAATGTCGGTAAGTAAGAGTAACAAGGAATTATCAAATTCTAACCTTTTTCAGTGTGAATAAATTTTTTGAACAAAATTATCCTTTTTTTCTTAAAACTTCATTTCCCTTATGAATTTAGCTTTGTTTTACTTTGAAAATTCATTTCTATTATCTACATTTACTTTAAAATAGTGTTATATTAAGAAAAATGCTTTAAAAGTCACCTCGTATACAAGCATCTATACACTTCTCATTACGGAAAAGGCTCGTATGAGAGATTTCTCATATTTCTCATACGAGCTACCGAGCTCGTATACGAACTCCGCGGTCTGTGTATCGAATTTTTTTTACTGGGTACTAGGTTCGAATCCCGTGAAGCGAATTACGAATTTTAATGGCGATAAAATTGTGTATTCCGTGTAGTTGGGTGCGTAATAGGCGTCAAGTTATCAAATAAAGTGAAATACTATAAAAAAGTAGTGTCTGGAAATTATTTTTTCTTGTTTTTAGCATTTTTTAAAAGTTCACGAATTTTTCGTTAACTTTGACGAAAAGTTCGGAAACCGTACTATGTTTCTAGTGAAGGAGTTGATGAAATTTTGACAAACTGTGTTTGTTGATTTTCAAGAATTTTGTGTCCCATCCAAAAGTGATATACTAGTTCACGAGAGATTCGTGAACTTTTTTTTCCGTGAATAAAAAAAGACTTACTTTTTTTTATGAGATAACGGAATGGTTTCGTATGTATTTTTGGACGCTGAACACGATACCGACTTCCGAAATTGCCTATCACGTCAGGATTTTGAGAAAAGTGGGGGAAAAGACCCCAAAAACGCTTTTTTGAGAAATTTCAACATTTTTTTCTCTTGAACCTGACGTGCTAGAGACTTCCACAAGGTTTTAAATTAAAGCTCGTAATGTACACTACAAGACCCATATCCATAAAATAAAAAAAAAATTAAAATTTTTTTCAAAAAATGCACTGAAAAAAATTCTTAGTAGATTTGACTACTTTTTAACTACTTTCCTTAGTTCAATAAGTCCCCAAAGATAATTTTGAACTTACATTAATTATCAGATATGTAGTTGAATGAAGTGATAATACAGTTGCATTAACTACTTTTCTTAGTTAAATAGGAACCAATGACAGTTTTGCAGTAGAATTAACTGCTGATATGTAGTTAAAGTTACTAAGATAACTCAGTAATAAAGTAACTACTGAAAATGGTAAAATAAAATTATTTATAATTTATTATAAATATTATCGAGTTGTATTTTTTTATATTTCCCCCTACCTACTTTTGTTTGCCTATATCTTATTTATTTAATGTCTATATACCTAACGGAGAAAAATCTCTAAACGTCGGGAGTTGAACGCTCGACCCTAACATTCGTAAACCGATAACCCAACCACCTAACCACGCTCGCCCGCTTCGATGAGTTGCTTAATACTTAAAGGCATTCCAGACACAGTTCAACTGATAACTGTAGTTAATTTTACTACTTAAAGTAGTTGCATTTACAACTTTTCACAGTTGATAATCTTCTATAAAAATCTATAACATAAATTACATGGAAAATAATTCAACTCCTAGAAGAAGTAAAAACTACTACAAAATTAGTCTATCGAACTACTTTAAGTAGTAGAATCTACTACTTTCTGTAGTCATTTCTATAACATACCTGCAGTTACAAAGTTAACTGTAAAATTACATTAATTTAATTAATAATTTTTAACTACATAAAACAGTTAAAATAAGTATCAAAAGTAGCCAGACTAACTAAAAAAGTAGTTCGTTTTATTACTTTTTACTCTACTAAGGGGATGTAGTTGAAAATGTCTCATGTATTTTTTTCAGTGTGGGGATGAAGAAACCAAAAATTTGTGTTTTTTGATTGCTTTAATAGACTTCTTGCAATTGCTTGGATTCGCTTGAAAATTGTTATTTCAGGGTTTTTGGGGTCGCAGATTACGAATCCGCCATTTTTAATTTTTGCAAACTAATATCGGATTCGTAATCAGCGACCCCAAAAACCCCAAGTAACCATTTTCAAGCGAATCTAAGAAATTTAATTGCAAAAAGTCTTTTAAAGCAATCCAAAAACACAAATTTTTGGTGTCTTCAACCCCATTTTTTGAAAGAAAATTTAATTTTTTTTTATTTTATCGATATGGGTCTTGTAGTGTACATTACGAGCTTTGATTTAAGACCTTGTGGAAGTCTCTAGCACGTCAGGTTCAGGAGAAAAAAATGTTTAAATTCCTCAAAAAAGCGTTTTTGGGGTCTTTACCCTCACTTTTCTCAAAATCCTGACGTGATGGGCAATTTTGGAAGTCGGGATCGTGTTCAGCGTCCAAAAATACATAGGAAACCATTCCGCTAATATCTCATAAAAAAAAAGTAAGTCTTTTTTTGTTGACCTGTGTAATCGACTTTAAAGGCGTACCGCAGAAATAATCGTTTAATTTGACCACTTAAAAGTTTTTGTCCCACTTTTCGACCCATACATTATTTTTAGGAAAATACGTGAACTTTTTGAAAAATTTTTTAAAAAACTGTCGTTTTTATAAAAAAATACATTTCTATTTTTTTTTCATTTTTAAAGGTTAAAAATTTTTTTCTTTTAAATCTGTTTTATAATTGAAAAGCTAGTAAAAAAACCTAACAAATCAGGTGATATTTAAAAAATTTTTTTTGTTTGGTTTTCAAGAAAGTACAGTTCATCAAAGTATGACATGTTCAACAACAGTTGAAAATTTTTACCCCCTCTAGATCTTACATTTATCCCGCAGTTATTCGGAAATTTAACCTGGGTCACTTGACGTGGAACGTCATATATACGATTCATAAATAATTTAGAATTAAATTCATGTTGTTTGAAAGCAATGGAGAAACTTGTTCTCATATAAAATGTTAGCGTAAAATTTGCATTGGATAAAAATATAAAAGACAAGATTAAATGTTATTCTACTAATTTTCAAACAATTTGTTTATTGAGTTTTCAGAGCTAAATAAATTTTCTGCATCTTCTATATAAGGCGCTAGATAATTTTCTTTAATTATTGAAAATAATGCTAACATTTTCTGGAATCACTAATTTATTTAGTAATTTTTTTTTATTTTCTCCAATTGCTAAAATTTCTTTTTGCATCTTTTTAAAACGATATAAAGATTTAATGTGTCGACTAATTAGAATTTTGTAATTTTATAAATGCATAAAATTAGAATTTCTATGTAAATCGCATGCATATTTCTTTGCTGTATTAAATTTTCTAGTTATTAACTTTAAGGGGCCTTACACATAATACGTCACGCGGCTAGGGGGAGGGAGGGGTCTGAGAATTGTGACTAAGTGTGACATGGGGGAGGGGGGGGGTGAACTCATGTGTTACGTCACAATCTTTTAAATTCAAAGATTATAAGAAATTATATGTGACAATGTCACTTTTTCTACACGGAGAAACTTTTTCTTCTAATATTAAATATATTTGGTTATCTTTATTCTAAAAGTACGTTAGAATGTGAGGATTTTTCGTGCGTTGTGCTAATAATTTCAACATTAATACGAAAATATGATAAGTTCGTTATATATTAAGCAACCTTCGGTGTACAAAAATTACTATCTGCATTAGAAATAGTCTTATTTTTCTTTAGAAAAGAATAAAATGCTAGTTTTTGTTTGTGAAATAATACGGTAATTCTAACCTTTTTTCCACATATAGATAGAATATATAACAGACATTCTAACGTAACATACCAATTTTGGAAGGACTGCGGGCGGACTTAACCGATTTCGCCCGAGCATCACCGAATCCATCACCTGACGTCGCGAACTAACCCTAATGTTTTCGAAGTTGAAATTCACACGTGTATGAAAGAAAAAAACCTTTTATTAATAAACGTGAATGTCTCCTCATGCCAAATTAAATTCAAGAACTGTTCCTCAATATAACATAATTTTTTTCACGACTTTTACTTATTTACATAATTTGATTAGTAAGTTATTTTAAAAAATGCTCTCTCTCGAAGGCACATATTTTTCCACTCGTTTAATATATAAGGACGATTCAGCTGTGTACTTCTAACGAATCGTGCGATCTTTCGGTTTCCGTGACCAATCGTCGTGTCTTTACTTGCGTGTGCGTGTGTGCGTTAATAATATAGGTTAGGTTCTTACGTCGTGTTAAATATATTTACCTACAGTTACAGTGACATACACTAATGCCATCTACCATCAGATCCAAGTATCACTATCGTCTCTATGAGTATCTATAGACAATTAATTTGTTGTGTTTCTTTTTAATTCATGGCTTTCCCAACTTTGCAAAAATTATTATTTTCTTTCTAAAACAACATACTAATTTTCGTTAGTTTCCTTATGAAGAACTGTAAAATATATACTGAATGAGTGTTTTTGATAGTCTCAATAGCAATTTCTATAACCTATGTCGTTTTTTTCCTTGAATCTAACCTAATATACTAAAATGTCTCACCAGTTTTAAGAATTAGTGGTATTAAAAGTTTCTCCGTGTAAATAAAACAAGTTAAAAATGCTTTAAACTATTTAATATCTATTATGTACCTATTTAACATCTATTGATTTATTATTTATAATATAATATGATAAATAATATATTCTCTTAATTTGAATCAGTTAAAAAACTTGGTTTTAACTGACAATCAGCAGTGACTGACTTTTTGCTTCTGAATCAGTTAAAAAAATAACTGAAAAATTATCCACAAAACACCGAAACTTTTCTAAATATGTATATTAAAGATTTGCTTGCATACTTCAAAAAATTTACTTGCAAAGTTTAGTTAAAATTGTGTAAAGATTTAAATTTTTTACTACAATAAATGTTTATCGTCAAATTTTCTTAAAAATATAGCTTGAAACATTCCTGAACATTTTAATTACATTTTCGACTATAATTTCGTGAATATTTTCAGGAAAGTTTCGCGTTAAACATTTATTGAAGTGGGATATTTAAATCTTTACACAGTTTTCACTAAACTTTGCATTTAAATATTTCGAAGCTTGCGAGTAAATCTTTAATAAATTTTTAGGAAAGTTTCGGTGATATGTAGGTAGTTAAACGTGACTAAATGAATCAATCAAAAAAAATTGTATTGAAACATCAGTTATTTTTAACTAATTGTCAGAAAAAAATATTTTTAACTGATTCAATAATTTTGAGTGTAGGATATAATATATAATGTCAAATGTATAAAATTCACATTAAAATTTACGTATGTGACGTGACGTTATAGGGGGAGGGGGGGGTTCAAGGTTTGTGACGAAGTGTGACATAGGGGGAGGGAGGGGTTAAAAATGGTCAAAAATCGCGTGACGTATTATGTGTACGGCCCCTAATATTATAGTTGGAAAAACTGTAATATTGCTTTTAAGGGGTTATATACTTGTTTAGAGGCTTAAAAAAAGGGTGTTTTTAAAAAATTTTTTGTCAGTACAATTTTAAATTATGTATTGGCAACTAATATTATACCATTTAATTAAGCAACTTTTAAAGAGTTAAGAAACAATTTTTAAAAAATTTTTTTTTACAACTACATAAGATTATCTATAGTGAAGTACACATGATTATAATTTTAGAATTTTTTGTGTAAAATTGCAAGACTTAGAAAAAAATCGACTTTAATTATTCATTAAAAAAAATCCTGTTCATCAATTTTAAAAATCGTGTGTACTTCACTAGATAACCCAATGGGAAATTAACCATTGGCGCAATAATGGTCCTATATTGGGAGCCAGCAGTACCAATAATGGTGCAATAATGGCAACCAATATTGGGCCACTATTGCCAGAGTCTTGGGATGATCACGACTTTGCCAAGCATTGGCAGCCAATATTGGATCAATATTGGCTGCCAAGACAAATGCCGGACTTTCCAAGCGTTGGATATTAATTGGCAACAAATATTGGACCAATATTAGTGACCAATTAATTACCAATGCTTTAAATTAAATTAAATGCTTGGTTATTTATTGGTTACCAATACTGAACCAACGTTTGAAATCAATATTTTACAAATACCAACATATAGCAAAAATTTTTCAAAAAAAAAATAATAAATTACTAATCTAAAGAAAAAAAAATTAATTTTATTGGAACACTCTGTTAACCACTTCACTGGCGGGGCGTTCCAAATGGCGTTCCACGCGCCGAGGCCCAGACTGGCAAAAACACCGAAATGGCGTTCCTAATAAAACTTTATTTTTAAAGAGTGTACACTACTTTTAACTTATACAAAGCAATATTTCTATAGTTTAGACATCAGGGAACAAGATTATCACAATGAAAATTTCAGTTTTTGGGATTTTCAATGTTTTTTCATACGTTGAAATAGTCCATTTTTACCACTTTTCACCAAATGGCGTTCCACTTTTTTTTAATTTTTACACAGTAAAACTAATATTTTTTATTTAAAAAATATATTTACATACAAAACATTATAATATAATAATGTAATAAGTAAAAAATAAATATAAATAATTAATAAATAAAATTTAATAATTATTAATAATAACAAAAGTGGAACGCCATTTGTTAAAAAGTGTTAAAAATCGACTATTTCAACGTTCGAAGAAACATTGAAAATCTCAAAAACTGAAATTTTCATTGTGATAATCTTGTTCCCTGATGTCTAAACTATAGAAATATTGCTTTGTAGTAGTAAAAAGTAGTGTACACTCTTTAAAAATAAAGTTTTATTAGGAACGCCATTTCGGTGTTTTTGCCAGTCTGGGCCTCGGCGCGTGGAACGCCATTTGGAACGCCCCGCCAGTGAAGTGGTTAAAAACAGAATGTGATAAAAATCAGACAAAGATAATATTTGTCTAAGTTCGAGAATGCAAGCGTCTCTCCTTATATAGAACTGGTAACACAACTTGCTGGTGAGAGGAAGAAACTGTGGCGCACCCTGGTGGCACTTATCCAAAGTAATTTCGAGCATATACTTTGAAGCAGCGCGGGACATTTCAAAATCGAACACCAGGGTGCGCCAGAGCTTCTTTCACTCACCAGCAAGTTGTGTTACCAGTTCTATATAAGGAGAGACGCTTGCATTCTCGAACTTAGACAAATATTATCTTTGTCTGATTTTTATCACATTCTGTTTTTAACAGAGTGTTCCAATAAAATTAATTTTTTTTTCTTTAGATTAGTAATTTATTTTTTTTTTTTTGAAAAATTTTTGCTATATGTTGGTATTTGTAAAATATTGATTTCAAACGTTGGTTCAGTATTGGTAACCAATAAATAACCAAGCATTTAATTTAATTTAAAGCATTGGTAATTAATTGGTCACTAATATTGGTCCAATATTTGTTGCCAATGAATATCCAACGCTTGGAAAGTCCGGCATTTGTCTTGGCAGCCAATATTGATCCAATATTGGCTGCCAATGCTTGGCAAAGTCGTGATCATCCCAAGACTCTGGCAATAGTGGCCCAATATTGGTTGCCAATGTTTGACCAAGAAAAAACTGTTGGCAGCCAATATTGGTCCATTATTTAGCCAATGGTGAGCATTGGCAATTTCCCATTGGGAAGTTATTAACTAAGAAGCTACAGTTCTACTGCTCGCCGATTTGCAAAACATGGTTTCGAGTAACACGCGTTTGAAGTTAAAATGTTCTGATTTACACTTCGGAATTGATCCAGAAAAATTAAATTTAAGAACACTTTCAAGTTGTTTTCATGCAAGGACGTTTTTGATTATCAATCGAGGAATGTTATAGTATATTTTAAGCCAATAAAAAAATGTCAAACAAGTATAACCCCTCAAATGCATTTTTCTAATAAATTTTGTTTTATTATTTAATTAAATTTGTTAACAATACTTATTTATTTAGTGAATAATAAAAGTATTGTAAAATATTTTTTTACTATATCAATGATTTAAAATCGTTGACTGCAATACTTAATAAAAATATTTTTTTCTTTTTAATAAATTTAGATTTAGATACATAATGTTTTTAAATATGTATGTAATTAAAATTTAACACATAATTTCTTGCTTTATTTAGTTAAATTTTTTATTTAATTATATTAAATTAAAAAAAATTTTAAAGAATAAAAATTTATACCTAATCATAATTAAAATAATTTTAATTCTAAAATGCATGTTAACTTTTATATAATTACGCTAATTATTTTTTACCAATAATTTTCTTAATTTTATTTAATAATATTCTTTTGTGCATAAATTTAATCATTGTTTTAGCTCCAACGATTTGATCAACGTAAACATAAACACCCCCTATCATTAAGAACACAATCGTCAAACGACATTAATTTGTTTTATAAGATGCAATTTTAACACCTGTAAATTTACAGACTTCGAATTAAGTTTTAAATTATTATTTTATTTTTAGAATTTAAGTGTATAAAAAAGCTATAATGTTCTTATAAAAATTAAGTATGTGTTTAAATCTAGTTAATATATTTTTATTATTAAATTTACATATCTTCAAAAAAGAGAAACTGGCTTTAAATTTCACGTAAGCGCCTTCCTAAGATTAAGAGTCTAGGTGTGCGTTTAGTTCTAATTTAAAAAACATGTCAACGTTTCTAGAACTGCATAAATAGTATTACTAAGCGCTTGGTTAAAAAATCAGTCATATTTATTGTATTGTATTTCTACTACTTCGAAAATAATTTTTAATTCTATATTCGAAGAAAATTGTTTAATAATGTCATAAATCTTGCACTATTTTTCTGTATATCATTTTACTTGATCTTCTAATGTCTGAAAAAAGGTTTAATAAGTTTAAAACTCTTTTTTAAATGTTTTTAAAATAAAAAGAAATTATTAAAATTTATTTGCAAAAGTCAACGATATTTTTCATTTGTTTAAAATTGATTTTTTAAAACATTTTTTTACTTAAAAATTAATTTGTTCAAAAACGCTACCTAACATGTTAAAACAATTTTTTCTATTGAGGGGACTTTCTGATAAGAATCGGTAAAAACACACTTTTTTAAACTCTTATTGTAAAAAATGAATTATAGTTCTTGCAAAAAGTCCTTTGGGATATTGTTACATATTACAAGGAGAGAATTAAAACATTTTTTTGAGTGTTTTTATTTATTTATATATGTGAGAGAACAACTCGTGACCGAAACTAAAAGTTGTAAGTAATCCCGCTTCGGAACGTTCCACGTTTTTTATCGGGGCTTGAAGGCGAGAACAGAATAGCCTACGTGAACGTGTAACGTGCTGACGTCACAATGTTATTCAAATGGGTCACGTGACCACGTTCACGTTAACGTACACGTTTTCATAGGCATTCTGTTCTCGCCTTGAGACGTCCCGATTGAGGGTTCACATAAGAACATTCAAAATTATCACTCAAGCCTCGCACGGGACGTATTAGTTCCCGGACTTCTCTCAGTGTACTTTACATAAATTAAAAATTCAAACGGGATTCTCTTTATAAGAATTTTTTCTAGACAACAAATCTCAAAAACAATTTTTTTAATGTTTTACAATGCAGTAGATTTCTAGAAATGTGTTTTCGAGATAAACGCGTTTAAAGTTTTTGTAACGTATATTACAGTAAGTTAAGAAACGGTCATGAAAATTGCTTTAACTGTGGTAAATTTATTGTGCTGTGTACATTAGTGCTGCTTATATTTTAAAACAAAAAAATAAAAATCGATTTTTTGAAATCCTTTACCAGAAAGTCCCCTTTAATGTAATTTCAGTTTTAATCGTCATGTTTATATATATGTGTGTGTGTTAGTATGTATGTATGTATTTTCAAATTAGATTTACTTAATAAAAGTTTATGTAATTTTACATGTTTAACATTTTTTGATGTAAAACAGATGTTACCTGTTAAACATTTTGTAAGACTCCGTTAGTGTTTCAACTCTTGGCATTTAAGGTATTTGTCGCGTAAATTCGTTTTCGACAGAATTTTTTTAAATTTCACATAATTATTCTTTGGATATTTATCTACAAAATAAGGCCTATTAAAATAAAATTGACCGTCTGTAAGTCTCAAAAAATGAAATCAAAGTTTCGATTTTTAACATGTACGGTATAGGAAAACCATATGAAAACCACAGATTTTTAATTTTTGCACTTATACTAATCGACAGATTTTTTAGAAAAACTAAAGTTTTATTTATTGAACCAAAATGAACTTTTATAAAAAAAATGAAAATTTTTCACCGTCTTGTTTAAAAGATATTTAACATCAAACTTGAAAAATTATTTTAACATTTACTGTAAATGACAGGTGAATTTGTAAACGTGGCAATAGCGCTTGTTAAATACTACAGCTTGTCTGCTACTTTTGGCGCGAAATTTTAAAGACTGCCATACGCCAAACTTGCGATGTTGCCACGATCGTTTTTCATGCGAGAGGTTATGAATATACTTTGAGAACATCTGTGTGTCAAACTGTACGTCCGCAAAAGTTTTTCGGAAACTCGCATTCATAATCGTTTCATAAGTACAGTCAACGGATACAAACTTTTGACAGTGACCAGTCGCGCGACAAATACCTTAACTTTTCTTTTTTACAAAAATAAAAAGTCTAGATAGTAGATAAAAACGACAACATTCGATAAGTGCCGCTGTGCGCGCGGTTGCAAGTAATAAAATTAACAATTTTGGTCCTAATGCTGTCGTTTTCTATCCATACTATCTAAAATATATTCTCGGACGTAAAAGATTGATGAATAAATATACTAGAAAATAAATACTGTACAATTTTAAAAACTAAATCTAATAGCGAATTCGGTTATCTGCTCCGAGAGCGATCTTGCTCGGTGTAGGAGTATAGTTTACTCTGCTCTCAAAAAGCTGTGCTCTACTCTGAGGCAATCTATGACGTCATGAACACTGGCAAAGTTTGACTGTTTTTGGAGCAGGAGCACAACATGAACTGCTATGGTGTAAAGCATACACTGCTCGTTTGGCGCGAAGTTTAAATTTAATTAAACTTATATAATATAATGTAATATAATATTATATTTATTATATTATATATATTATTATACATTATATTATGCAATATATTTTCTTCTTAAATGTAAAATTATTTTACTTAAAATTAAATATTTTATGATGTATACATAAATAATATTTTTAAAAGCAAAAAATTTGATATTTTTATTAGAATTTTAAAATCTTATTCGGTCAATGTTTTGATATAGCAGAATTGTTAATCACAAAATTATCGAATAATATTTCTGATATAAATTTTGTTTACACTATTTGACATTTTGAACTACTAACAACAACAATAATAAAATAAGTGAAAAGGTTATTTCTTTGAGACCAAATAATTACTTTATAATGAGTATTTTTATTTAAATATTAGAAATATTGAAAATTATTTACTAAACTAAAACTATACTATTACTACTACATATTTTTTATTTATTAAACTTACTGTTTTTATTAAATATTAAAATATTGAATGTTAGTCTTTCTCTAAATACAAAATTCATTATAAAAAACATAATTCGTCTTTACTACTATCGCTAGAGGTGTCAATTAAATCTGTTAGAAGTGAAATTTTTAAATTTGCCGCTTCTCTTGACATTTTTTTAAACTGCACTAACAAAATTGTGGGAGCAAATTTTGTTGCACCTTTCGATCCTTGAGAGTGCACACTTCTTAATTCGAACACAAATAACGATCTGCGCCGGAGCAGTGCTGCCAAAACGAATACTCGAAACGATCTGCGCCGGAGCAGTGCTGCTAAAGCGAATACTCCAAACGATCTGCACTAGAGCACATTTGTCAAACCGAACATGCTACTCCTGCTCTGGAGCACTCCGAGAGTGCTCCGGTGCAGATAACCGAATTCGCTATAAGTCGACGAAAGAATAAAATGTATACTACCGCACTAGTTGCGGTCTATAATTTTATTGTTCAAAATATATATGAGGCATTCATCTATTTGAAAACGACCTCCCTTTTAATATATTTAACACTTATTTATTATTTATATAATAGATTTTTATATTGATAAAATAAAATTACCTAAAATTAATTGAGAAAAATAATTTGTATTTATATATCTAACGAAAGTGAGTGATTTACTTGAGTGAAATAAATAAATTAATAGTTTCAAATAACTCATTATTTTGGTTTCAATAAGTTATTTATTTGATTTATAAATATTTTTTATTTGTTTCTATTAAATAATATATTTGAGCGGATGGGAAGAAGAACTCGCCGAGCGCGTGCTTGTAAGGGATAATATCAGTCAGGTAGCACTCGTAGCAGTGAGCGCCTCTAGGCCACACACTGCTACAGTGCTACCTGACTGGAACTATCCCTTACAAGCACGCGCTCGGCGAGTTCTTCTTCCCATCCGCTCATTTGCATTGAATAATGCATTATTTGAATTAAATAATTTAGTTTACTTGTAGCGATAAAATAAATTAATTGTGTCAAATAATGTTTATTCATATCAAATATCCAATTAGTTGAGTGAAATAAATAAGTTAATTGTTTCAAATAACTCATTATTTGTATTAAATAAATTCATTTATTAGAGTCAATTAATTATTTAATTAACACAATTAAGATTTATTTTATGTAAATAAATGCGATTCAAATAATTCAAGTTATTTGAAGCAAATAAATATTTATTAAATCCAAATGAAAATTATTTGAATCAAATAAGGGAGCGTTCACAAATGATGTCACGCAATTTTTGGACATTTTTAACCCCCCCCTCCCCCCTGTCACGCAATTTTTGCAATTTTATATTTGTGAACGCTTCCTAAATATTTTTCAAATAATTTGAATTAATTGAATCAAATAATTTTTTTCTCAGTGCAGAACATTTTTTAATTTTTGAAGGTACCAGTACACACTTTAGAATTTAAAAAATTGTTATTTTTTTTATTATATTTTTTAACTCCTTTGTAAGATCGAAACTCGAAAAAGTTAATTGTCCAATTGCGGACAGTTTATCTCAAAATTGACAAATCGGAAACAAAAAATCCAAACTGCTTTTTAAAAAGGAAGGTGTCTTGCATAGAAATCCACCACCAATAATGAAAAATCGACTAAAATAAAAAAATAGCAGATGTTTCAATAATTTTTTTAAAAATACATTATGTTTTTCAGTATTTTTCTAGTCTGCAAAAATGTTTTTTTAAAATTTTTTCTTGTGAATTCACACACAGGACATGCTAACAAACAAAACGACTTATTATTTTTTAAAATCGGTTCAGTAGATTCAGAGATAAAGTGTTCGCAATTTGAAAAAACGTTATTTTGAGAAAAACGCGTTTAAACTTTATATGTATATGTTACCGGTAAAACCCGAAGTCCAGGCATTTTGCGAAATGCCTAGGCAAATCGGGAAATACCTAAAAGTGCCCAGGAAATTCGAGTTTTACCTAGAAATTTTAAGCATTTCGCGAAATACCTAGTCATTTCGCGAAATGCCTAAGTCGATTTAGGCAAAATGAAAAGTTGATCATTTGTAAGCCGCATACTAGTGTAAACAGATTGTTTACAAAATTATTAGTCTATTACGCACTGTTCGACAAAATGTTGCTACAAGAATACGTATCAATTTTGAGAAAAACGGGGTCAAAGTGTCAAAATATGCCATTTTTGGCCCACAATTTTGAGTTACTTCTACATAGTTTTTTAATTTTGGATGTTAAAGTTGAGGGTTCGAGCTCTCATTTAAGACATATTTGAGCTTTCTATGACGTCGCGTTCTTTTTTTATAATGCTTCAAAAAGTGCCAAAAATGGGATATTTTGACACTTTGAACCCGTTTTTCTTACAATTGAGACGTGATGGGACAATTTCACTTACAGATTTTTGAAAAATTTACTTTTATTTTTTACAATTGGTTATGAATACTTTATAGAAGGTGTTTTCTGAAGTCATGAGGAGTTAAAAAATACAATAAAAAAATAACAATTTTTTAAATTCTAAAGTGTGTACTGGTACCTTCAAAAATTAAAAAATGTTCTGCACTGAAAAAAAAATTATTTGATTCTAATTGAATCAAATAATTTTTTTTTTCAGTGCAGAATTAATTATTCAAATTATTTGAAAAATATTTAGGGAGCGTTCACAAATATGAAATTGCAAAAATTGCGTGACAGGGGGGAGGGGGGGGGGTTAAAAATCTCAAAAAATTGCGAAACATCATTTGTGAACGCTCCCTTATTTAATTCAAATAATTTTCATTTGGATTTAATAAATATTTATTTGCTTCAAATAACTTGAATTATTTGAATCGCATTTATTTACATAAAATAAATCTGAATTGTGTTAATTAAATAATTAATTGACTCTAATAAATGAATTTATTTAATTCAAATAATGAGTTATTTGAAACAATTAACTTATTTATTTCACTCAACTAATTGGATATTTGATATGAATAAACATTATTTGACACAATTAATTTATTTTATCGCTACAAGTAAACTAAATTATTTAATTCAAACTAGCTCTTCCGACGGTTGCAAGCGGCCGTCTACGGTGCTAGTTTTAATATGTCCATTGTCCGAGTCCATTATTTTATTAATAATAATATTCAAATTTTTTCAGTTCATAATTTGCTTATTTATATTTGAAATGTTGACGTTTTTTTTGACAATGCAAAATAAGATTTATTATGAGTACTTTCTCTTAACAAAAATAAAATTTATATATTCGCGCTCTTTTTAAATAACATACGACTGCAGCGCCACCTTCACATGTACAAATAATTTTAAAAACACCCTTCTATATTGGACAGAAATGGCATTCAAAAGAATAGAATCTTTTTAATACTTTTCAATTTTTCGTTTCTTACTGGGTTATGAAATTAAGGAAAATTTTTGAAAATAATTGACATTTTGACAAGAATATTGAAAAATTCTTGAACAATTTATATAAATTATTTAATGGATTCTTTAATTGTCAGTCACTTATATCACTAATTAATTTACGTGTGCCACTAATACCTTCTAGGTATTTTTCTTTATTCTCTGTTCCATTTCATAGAACGAATTATGGAAATCATTCTTTGATGACCAGGCTTTGTAGAGAAGCAAATGATGTTTATAATGATATTGATTTTTTTGATCGTAACTCTATGAGATTTCACACACTTTTGCGTCAGCTTGTTTTTAGAGATATGTAGTTCACTGTTTTAAGTTCGGCTACTTATGTTTCATTTTTGATAATATTTAGTAATTTTGCTTAGTGCAATAAAATTAGTATTAAGAGTATTTTGTACGAAAGGGCACAGTCCCGTTTACTACTTAAATAAATAAATATTATTGAATTTCTGTAAAAAATTTTATTACTTTTGAAAATAATTAAATTTGAATAGTTTTTTAAAAATTCAGTTTATTATTGGGAAGCTTAAAAATGAAATTTTATGCAAAGTTAGCAAAGCATTCAAAATTTTTGGTCACAAATTTTTTTAGTTTTTTGTAACAGAAATTTGTCGTAACAAAGTGATTGAATCATTCGTAAAGTGAAACTGAAGTAACATTTCAAAAAATTTTAATTAATTCATTTTTTGAAGGCACAAGTACTTATAAAATGTTATGCAAAGTTAGCAAAGCAGTAAAAAATTTTGTAAATTTCAATTTATAACGAAATTAATTTTTCTTACTAAACGAAAAAATAGGCATCATTTTTATTTTATAATCATAATTTTTGCACAACATTTTGTTTCTTTTAAATAATTGAATTATATGTTTTGTGATAACACATGTGTAGGAAGTTGTTTTTATTGTTAATAGGTATTTTTATTAATTATCTATTGATACCAGGAGAAACTATACGCGCGTTTTTTTAGCTGTTACCTATGATAATTTCAGAAGATAACATTTTTGTAATTTTTCATACATTTTTCGAAGAATTTTTTATTGAAATTTTATAAAGATAATCGAATTTCTTTTGAATAATAATAATAAATTAAATACTTTGTTTGGCAGGCGTGACATTTACTATACTTATTTATATTATTTATAAAAAAAATTTTAAATACAAATTTCATATAATTCAATTATTTTTTTAATTTTTAAATAAAAAATTATTTCAAAATAATATATAAAAAATAATTTCTTTTCGATAGTTTTTCAAAACTTAAATTATTTTAAAAAATCAATTTTAAATCTGTAAAGTCCTAATTATTGTTAAAAACAGGAAGACTTTGAAATAAATAAAATCTTTTCAATGCTGAAGAATAACATTTAAAATTTTCTTATGAATTCTTGAAATTCCAGCACTTTTGACAAAATTCTCTGAGTTTTTCCTGATTTCCCTGAACAAATTTAGAAAAAAAGTGATTTTGTATAGAATTCTTCTAAATACATAATTGAATTTTTGAATGTTAATGACATGAAAATAATATTAATTTTTTTTTAGTAGAAAACTATTAGAAACAAAATAACAAATAAGTAATTAAATGTAATTTATTTTTGATAATAATTAATAAGTCAAAAATAATGTAATGAACATATTTTCCATTATCGTCTCATTGACATTCACGCTTTCATCTGAACAATAGTCAACCTTAAAAGATAACATGCTTAATGGAATCAAAATTTAAGTCTTATTTTCATCTGACATGTAATGTAAAAATTACATTATTGTTATATATGTTAAAAGTGAAATAAGAAACTTCACGCGCGCGTTATTTGTGCTAGTTGTTTATTAATGTTTAAAGAATACAGAAAAAAATTAGGAAAAAAAATTAAAATTTTTTTAAAGTTATAAACTGGTGAAGTGGGGACTGAAAAAAGTGCGAACTGGTTGAGAGTGTGGAGACTTTTGTAATGCTCTAAAACAAAAAACGCAAAGAAATTCTTGATTATTACAGGCTTCGCTATGATCGGTACATTGGAAAAAAGAAAACCAGAATTTTTTTTAGTTATAAACTTCAACAGTTTATAACTTTTAAAATTTTGTATTATTTAAATATTAATAAACAATTTGGAAAAAAATTAATATTAAAAATATTAAACTTTCTTTTTTATCCTAATTTTTAAAAAATTTAGCATAAAAAATTAATACTGGGCATCAGGCTAAAATTAAAACATATACTTTCTAAATTCTGATTCATGTTCACATCAGAATTAAAGTCATGTTATTTAATGTGATATATTTTTCCATAATAAAATATATCGGATACGTGAATAACATATCTTTAATGGGTTAAACACATATCATAATAAGTTTTTCATTCTGAAATAAGAAATATGATATACGCGCAAAGTTTGCTAGTTAATAATAAATTAATAATATTAATTAATAAATATTTACAATCATTTATAATAAATATAACAAGTTGTAAATCCAGATGTTCATTACATAAACATTTTGCTTCTTCTTTACGATCAGCAAAAAAATTTGCTTTCTCGTGGAGGAAGCATTAACGATAAGTATATTTAATTTTTAAATCATTTTCAATACAATTTAACATTTAATTTTAATAGAAAATCTTAATAGAAAGAATAAAATTTTCTTATACAGTAATATAAATCTAAATAGGGGAGAGTCTCCAGTTGTGAGACGGGTTTTATTTTTGACCCGTAAATTGTAAACGGGTTAACGAAATTGTAAATAAAATACACCGTTCGAAAGGTAACAGAAATACGCAACTTTTATTAAAAGAAAGTATAGTGTTTCGATGAACTCAAAAAATTTTACGATACATTTTCCGAGCACATCGCTTTTTTCAAAAAAAAAAATGTCTCCAGTTGTGAGACACTCATTAAAAATTGCTAAAATTTAATAAGTTTGACATAAAACGTTATGTTTAGTAGAAATAATTAAATATATTAATAATATTTATTATTATATACTAAATAATAATATTTATTTGCCAAAATATGACTATCAAATAAACACAATTTAATAGCTTCAACAAGAGCATTAAAATTGATTTCTTCTGAATCAATTGACTTTTTTCACTTGACATACCCAAAAATACTAGAAAAAATCTGTCCGCGCAAGCGCGGACACATTCTCATCCGCGCTTCGCGCGGGGGCTCGCTTCGCTCGCAAGTTTCAGCGCGCCTCGGGGCGCGCGATTATTGATCGTCGCGCTTCGCGCTCCGGCGATTATTTCGCACGTCGCGCTCCGTGTGTTGTTGCGCGCTTCGCGCGCAAATGGCTCGCTTCGCTCGCCGGGGTCTGCAATTGTTGTGCATTATTTATGTTCTTATTTCCTATTATATGTTTCATAAAACAGTTTTTTTTTCTTAAAGTTACTACGACTTTAAGGATTACATTCTCATCACATGTTTTAGTTTGCTGATGATTGCGATATTAAGTGAATTTAAATGTATATTTTTGGTCTTGATGATTAAAATTGTAAAGTTATTTTTAATTATACTAACTCTCTTAGTAAAAACATGATTTGCAGAAGCAGCTAAAATATTTTTAAAGAATTAGTATCAAATTTTTTGTGTAGTGTAGACCGGAGCGTAATGACTAACTTTTCACTCTTTGTTTATTTACTCAGACATTTTTGTTTTAATTAAGTGTTTATCTCCTAAAAAAGTTACTCTGGTATATTACTTTCTCATATGTGATGAGAATGTAAAAAACCATTTCCAACAAGATAGGACCAAAAATTGAAATGTAAAAAGGGGTCACACCAGCACAACTGTATTAAAAAAATTTTATTGATTTTCTAAAATGTTATATCTTTTATGAATATATTTTAGTTATAACATTTTAGAAAACCAATAAAATTTTTTTAACCCAGTTGACCTCGCCTGACCCAAAAACTTAAAAAAAATTAAGTTTCTATGAAAAAATGTTGTAGAGAAAAGTTGTTTGTATTTTTCTAATCGAAAGTAATATAAAATTAAAAATATTGAAATTTGAAAAAATTGAATTTTCAAAATTTTGAAACTACTGTAGTTTGTGTAGTTTTCGACGAAAATGGCTGGCTAACGAACTCGATCTGTATTTTAACAGTAACTTTGTGCATGCAAAGTTGCAAGTTGATGCAATAAGTTTTTCAAGAGTTATCGTAGGGACACCATTGTGTCTACAGACAGACACGAAGACATGCATACAGACAGACACTTTTTCTAGACCATGTTTAACAGACTCAGGGGACTCCAAAACGTCGAGATTTCAAGAAATTAGCGAAAGTCAATTTTCGACCAAAACTAATACTTTCTCATGTGATAATAATGTAAAAATGATTAAAAACAAAAAATATATTCAAATAGTGCAATTGAAAATGAAAAAATCATATTTCGAATTTTATATCGGTTAACCAGAACTCAAAAAAAAATTTGTTTAATTTAGAAATACTAAAAAATTAAATTTTTAATAGCTTTAAAAAAAAATTTCTGAGTAATATGTAAAGCAATATTTCTAAACAATGTTGAGAGACAAAAAAAAATATTTTGATATGAAAATAAAATTTTTTAGTTCTAGATAAACCGTTTGGCTAAATCTGGCCCAAAAACTTAAAAAATATACCTGGCCCAAGAACTTAAAAAAAAAAAAAAAAATTAAAAAATTCACAACTTTTTTGTTTTTTGTTGTACTGAAAAGTGTCTAAGGGAAAAGTTGTTTGTTTTTGCA
Source organism: Leptopilina heterotoma (assembly GCF_015476425.1). Lineage (NCBI taxonomy): Eukaryota > Metazoa > Arthropoda > Insecta > Hymenoptera > Figitidae > Leptopilina > Leptopilina heterotoma. Next base: position 17,242 of record NW_025110946.1, on the reverse strand, counting down.
CCAAATTTAAGGAAAAAATTAAAAAAAATATTTTTTTGAAAATTGTAAAAAATACAAAATTTTGAAAATTTCAAAATTTTGTATTTTTGTTGTTTTTTGACGAAATGGGCTGCCCAACGAACTCAGGCTTCATTTTTCTGGACTAAAAAAGTGTGCCAAATTGCAAGACGATTCATAAAAATTTATTCGAGTTATCGTGGCGACAAATTTTTCTACAGACAGACGACAGACAGACAGACAGAGGGACAGACAGACGGACAGACACTTTTCTAAAAACCATTTTTTTGGAATCAGGGGGCGATGAAACGTAAAGATTTAGCAAAATTAGACATTGCTCAAAATCGCACAAATCCAAGACTTTCTCATTTTTGATGAGAATGTAAAAACAAATTTTATGGAAAAAATCAAAAAAAAGGCAGAATTTTTGAAAATTTTGAGTTCTTTTTTGTTCTCAATCTTGTATTTTTACCTATATTTGGCATCTAAAAGAAAAAAAGGAAGGTTTCGATATGTTTTTAATGTTTTCTTATGTTTCGGCTAATGCTTCACTCACTATAAATCTCAATTTTTTGTACTTTTTTGGAAAATTTTTTTTTAAATTTGTGTAAGAGATGCAATTGTCGATTCTAATGTTAAGAAAGGTGTATTAGCATAATATGAACTAATTTTTATTAACACGGCCCCAATAGGACAAATTTTCTACTGCAGAGAAGCCTGACAAAAAGTCCAAAAAAAACAATAAATAGCAAATTTAAAAAAAAATATTACATCCTTAAAAACCCTTAGTTTTAAGAATTTAAGAAGGTCTAAAAGATCGATTCGGGAACCCATGTATTAAAAATTCTTTTTTGTATTTTTTTCTCAATTATTTTAAGTAAATGCATTATATCTCCAGAATATTGTGTTAAAATTAAAAGTCAATCGGAGCTAAATGGACAGATTTAAGAGTATTTTTATTAAAATATTTTAATAGTTGCAGAGACACCTTTAAACTTTGAATAACTACAAAACCAAATAAGATATAAAAAATTTGTTTGTTACTAAACATTTGTAGTATCATTATTAATATGGTCAGGATTTTGTCACCCGAAATTAATCCGGATAAATACGAACTCTATACGGTTTGTGAATAACTAGTGAATCCGGAGTTGGTCCGATGAAGTCCGAAACTAATCAGTTAATTTAAACTAGTGATTCCGGAATTTATCCGCAACATTGCCATTTATTCTCAGGTTTTTATCATCTGGAATTAGTGCGGACAATTTAGTGAATGTTAATAAAATGAGAAATGAAGGGATTTCAACTTCCAAAAAATTTTTAGGTAATTTATGGATGGCCTCTAATGATACATAAAGGTTTAAACGCGTTTTTCTCAGAATAACGTTTTCTGAAATGGAGGACACTTCATCTCTGAATCTATTGAATTGATTTTATTAAATGCTAGGTCGTTTGATTTTTTAGCTTGTCCTGTATGTGAATACACCAAAAAATAGTCAAAAAATTAAAAAAAACATTTTTGTAGACTAGAAATATAATAAAAAAAGATGGTATATTTTAAAACAAAATATTGAAACATATTCAATTTTTTATTTTAATCGATTTTTCAGTAAAGGTGGTGGATTTATATGCAAGACACTTTCCTTTTTTAGAAAAACAGTTTGAATTTTTTGCTTCAGATTTGTCAATTTTGAGATGAACTGTCCGTCATTAGACAATTAACTTTTTAAAAGTTCGAATTTGATTTTATCTGTAGATTATGATATTAAAGGATAGGACCAAAAATTTAAATGTAAAACAGGGCCAGACCAGCCCAACTGCATTAAAAAAATTTCACTAATTTTCTAAATAGTTAAAACTTTTATAAAAATCTGTAGTTTACAACAAAACAAAAAAAAATTTTAACCGTTTTTAAAAATTTTAAACTTTTGTTATTTTTTTGCATAAATAAAATATTAAAACATTTATAAAAAAAATTTTTAGTTCAAAAGCAGTTTACAATAAATTAATGTCATTTACAATGATTACATAAAATTGTCCATTCTTTAAAAAAAAACATTTGCATGATTGTAGATTTAAAAATTCAATATTTTCAATAACAATTTAAAAAAAAGTTAAAAAAAATTTTTTTTTCTTAAATGTTCGTTGGTTTTATTGTAAACTAAATGTTTTTATAATAGTTATAAAAATTTAAAAATTCAGTAAAATTTTTTTAACACAGTTAAGCTGGCCTGGCCCAAAAACTTAAAAAAAAAAAAAAAAAAAAAAAAAAAATTCTATGAAAAAATGTTGTAGAGGAAAGTTGTTTGTATTTTTCTAATCTAAAGTAATATAAAGTTAAAAACATTGAAATTTGAAAAAATTGAATTTTTAAATTTTTGAAAGTACTGTAGTTTGTGTAATTTTCGACGAAAATGGCTGGCTAACGAACTCGATCTGTATTTTAACACTAACTTTGTGCATGCAAAGTTGCAAGTTGATACAATAAGTTTTTCAAAAGTTATCGTGGCGACACCATTGTGTCTACAGACAGACACGAAGACAGACATACGGACAGACACTTTTTTTAGACCATGTTTTTCGGACTCAGGGGACCCCAAAACGTCGAGATTTCATGAAATTAGCGAAAGTCAATTTTCGACCAAAACTAATACTTTCTCATATGATGAGAATGTAATAAAAAATTAGTTTTTTGCAAATAAGTCGAAAAGTTTTAAGTTTAGTGAAAAGTTGTCAACAGCAAAGTTGTAGCTGATGGTAAGAGGAGAAAAAAAGTCTCTGAAAGCAAGCTCCCATAGGCAATAGTTTTGGAGATAATTGAGTCGGAATATGGATTTTTTGTTAAAAAAATGATAAAAAATATATATATATACGGTGGTTTTTCCGGAAATTACTAGTTTTTGGTTAATGTGAGCATTTTTTGAGTACAATGGGGTGAGAATATGTGGAAATTAATGTAATAATTTTTTTCTCTTTGAGAAATTTTGATTTTTAGCGTTATTTTCGGATTTTTGAGTATTTTTTTGTTATTTAAGAGCCTATAACTCCGAAATTTGACTTTCTATGAAAAAATGTTGTAGAGGAAAGTTGTTTGTATTTTTCTAATCTAAAGTAATATAAAGTTAAAAACATTGAAATTTGAAAAAATTGAATTTTTAAATTTTTGAAAGTACTGTAGTTTGTGTAATTTTCGACGAAAATGGCTGGCTAACGAACTCGATCTGTATTTTAACACTAACTTTGTGCATGCAAAGTTGCAAGTTGATACAATAAGTTTTTCAAAAGTTATCGTGGCGACACCATTGTGTCTACAGACAGACACGAAGACAGACATACGGACAGACACTTTTTTTAGACCATGTTTTTCGGACTCAGGGGACCCCAAAACGTCGAGATTTCATGAAATTAGCGAAAGTCAATTTTCGACCAAAACTAATACTTTCTCATATGATGAGAATGTAATAAAAAATTAGTTTTTTGCAAATAAGTCGAAAAGTTTTAAGTTTAGTGAAAAGTTGTCAACAGCAAAGTTGTAGCTGATGGTAAGAGGAGAAAAAAAGTCTCTGAAAGCAAGCTCCCATAGGCAATAGTTTTGGAGATAATTGAGTCGGAATATGGATTTTTTGTTAAAAAAATGATAAAAAATATATATATATACGGTGGTTTTTCCGGAAATTACTAGTTTTTGGTTAATGTGAGCATTTTTTGAGTACAATGGGGTGAGAATATGTGGAAATTAATGTAATAATTTTTTTCTCTTTGAGAAATTTTGATTTTTAGCGTTATTTTCGGATTTTTGAGTATTTTTTTGTTATTTAAGAGCCTATAACTCCGAAATTTGACTTTCTATGAAAAAATGTTGTAGAGGAAAGTTGTTTGTATTTTTCTAATCTAAAGTAATATAAAGTTAAAAACATTGAAATTTGAAAAAATTGAATTTTTAAATTTTTGAAAGTACTGTAGTTTGTGTAATTTTCGACGAAAATGGCTGGCTAACGAACTCGATCTGTATTTTAACACTAACTTTGTGCATGCAAAGTTGCAAGTTGATACAATAAGTTTTTCAAAAGTTATCGTGGCGACACCATTGTGTCTACAGACAGACACGAAGACAGACATACGGACAGACACTTTTTTTAGACCATGTTTTTCGGACTCAGGGGACCCCAAAACGTCGAGATTTCATGAAATTAGCGAAAGTCAATTTTCGACCAAAACTAATACTTTCTCATATGATGAGAATGTAATAAAAAATTAGTTTTTTGCAAATAAGTCGAAAAGTTTTAAGTTTAGTGAAAAGTTGTCAACAGCAAAGTTGTAGCTGATGGTAAGAGGAGAAAAAAAGTCTCTGAAAGCAAGCTCCCATAGGCAATAGTTTTGGAGATAATTGAGTCGGAATATGGATTTTTTGTTAAAAAAATGATAAAAAATATATATATATACGGTGGTTTTTCCGGAAATTACTAGTTTTTGGTTAATGTGAGCATTTTTTGAGTACAATGGGGTGAGAATATGTGGAAATTAATGTAATAATTTTTTTCTCTTTGAGAAATTTTGATTTTTAGCGTTATTTTCGGATTTTTGAGTATTTTTTTGTTATTTAAGAGCCTATAACTCCGAAATTTGACTTTCTATGAAAAAATGTTGTAGAGGAAAGTTGTTTGTATTTTTCTAATCTAAAGTAATATAAAGTTAAAAACATTGAAATTTGAAAAAATTGAATTTTTAAATTTTTGAAAGTACTGTAGTTTGTGTAATTTTCGACGAAAATGGCTGGCTAACGAACTCGATCTGTATTTTAACACTAACTTTGTGCATGCAAAGTTGCAAGTTGATACAATAAGTTTTTCAAAAGTTATCGTGGCGACACCATTGTGTCTACAGACAGACACGAAGACAGACATACGGACAGACACTTTTTTTAGACCATGTTTTTCGGACTCAGGGGACCCCAAAACGTCGAGATTTCATGAAATTAGCGAAAGTCAATTTTCGACCAAAACTAATACTTTCTCATATGATGAGAATGTAATAAAAAATTAGTTTTTTGCAAATAAGTCGAAAAGTTTTAAGTTTAGTGAAAAGTTGTCAACAGCAAAGTTGTAGCTGATGGTAAGAGGAGAAAAAAAGTCTCTGAAAGCAAGCTCCCATAGGCAATAGTTTTGGAGATAATTGAGTCGGAATATGGATTTTTTGTTAAAAAAATGATAAAAAATATATATATATACGGTGGTTTTTCCGGAAATTACTAGTTTTTGGTTAATGTGAGCATTTTTTGAGTACAATGGGGTGAGAATATGTGGAAATTAATGTAATAATTTTTTTCTCTTTGAGAAATTTTGATTTTTAGCGTTATTTTCGGATTTTTGAGTATTTTTTTGTTATTTAAGAGCCTATAACTCCGAAATTTGACTTTCTATGAAAAAATGTTGTAGAGGAAAGTTGTTTGTATTTTTCTAATCTAAAGTAATATAAAGTTAAAAACATTGAAATTTGAAAAAATTGAATTTTTAAATTTTTGAAAGTACTGTAGTTTGTGTAATTTTCGACGAAAATGGCTGGCTAACGAACTCGATCTGTATTTTAACACTAACTTTGTGCATGCAAAGTTGCAAGTTGATACAATAAGTTTTTCAAAAGTTATCGTGGCGACACCATTGTGTCTACAGACAGACACGAAGACAGACATACGGACAGACACTTTTTTTAGACCATGTTTTTCGGACTCAGGGGACCCCAAAACGTCGAGATTTCATGAAATTAGCGAAAGTCAATTTTCGACCAAAACTAATACTTTCTCATATGATGAGAATGTAATAAAAAATTAGTTTTTTGCAAATAAGTCGAAAAGTTTTAAGTTTAGTGAAAAGTTGTCAACAGCAAAGTTGTAGCTGATGGTAAGAGGAGAAAAAAAGTCTCTGAAAGCAAGCTCCCATAGGCAATAGTTTTGGAGATAATTGAGTCGGAATATGGATTTTTTGTTAAAAAAATGATAAAAAATATATATATACGGTGGTTTTTCCGGAAATTACTAGTTTTTGGTTAATGTGAGCATTTTTTGAGTACAATGGGGTGAGAATATGTGGAAATTAATGTAATAATTTTTTTCTCTTTGAGAAATTTTGATTTTTAGCGTTATTTTCGGATTTTTGAGTATTTTTTTGTTATTTAAGAGCCTATAACTCCGAAATTTGACTTTCTATGAAAAAATGTTGTAGAGGAAAGTTGTTTGTATTTTTCTAATCTAAAGTAATATAAAGTTAAAAACATTGAAATTTGAAAAAATTGAATTTTTAAATTTTTGAAAGTACTGTAGTTTGTGTAATTTTCGACGAAAATGGCTGGCTAACGAACTCGATCTGTATTTTAACACTAACTTTGTGCATGCAAAGTTGCAAGTTGATACAATAAGTTTTTCAAAAGTTATCGTGGCGACACCATTGTGTCTACAGACAGACACGAAGACAGACATACGGACAGACACTTTTTTTAGACCATGTTTTTCGGACTCAGGGGACCCCAAAACGTCGAGATTTCATGAAATTAGCGAAAGTCAATTTTCGACCAAAACTAATACTTTCTCATATGATGAGAATGTAATAAAAAATTAGTTTTTTGCAAATAAGTCGAAAAGTTTTAAGTTTAGTGAAAAGTTGTCAACAGCAAAGTTGTAGCTGATGGTAAGAGGAGAAAAAAAGTCTCTGAAAGCAAGCTCCCATAGGCAATAGTTTTGGAGATAATTGAGTCGGAATATGGATTTTTTGTTAAAAAAATGATAAAAAATATATATATATACGGTGGTTTTTCCGGAAATTACTAGTTTTTGGTTAATGTGAGCATTTTTTGAGTACAATGGGGTGAGAATATGTGGAAATTAATGTAATAATTTTTTTCTCTTTGAGAAATTTTGATTTTTAGCGTTATTTTCGGATTTTTGAGTATTTTTTTGTTATTTAAGAGCCTATAACTCCGAAATTTGACTTTCTATGAAAAAATGTTGTAGAGGAAAGTTGTTTGTATTTTTCTAATCTAAAGTAATATAAAGTTAAAAACATTGAAATTTGAAAAAATTGAATTTTTAAATTTTTGAAAGTACTGTAGTTTGTGTAATTTTCGACGAAAATGGCTGGCTAACGAACTCGATCTGTATTTTAACACTAACTTTGTGCATGCAAAGTTGCAAGTTGATACAATAAGTTTTTCAAAAGTTATCGTGGCGACACCATTGTGTCTACAGACAGACACGAAGACAGACATACGGACAGACACTTTTTTTAGACCATGTTTTTCGGACTCAGGGGACCCCAAAACGTCGAGATTTCATGAAATTAGCGAAAGTCAATTTTCGACCAAAACTAATACTTTCTCATATGATGAGAATGTAATAAAAAATTAGTTTTTTGCAAATAAGTCGAAAAGTTTTAAGTTTAGTGAAAAGTTGTCAACAGCAAAGTTGTAGCTGATGGTAAGAGGAGAAAAAAAGTCTCTGAAAGCAAGCTCCCATAGGCAATAGTTTTGGAGATAATTGAGTCGGAATATGGATTTTTTGTTAAAAAAATGATAAAAAATATATATATATACGGTGGTTTTTCCGGAAATTACTAGTTTTTGGTTAATGTGAGCATTTTTTGAGTACAATGGGGTGAGAATATGTGGAAATTAATGTAATAATTTTTTTCTCTTTGAGAAATTTTGATTTTTAGCGTTATTTTCGGATTTTTGAGTATTTTTTTGTTATTTAAGAGCCTATAACTCCGAAATTTGACTTTCTATGAAAAAATGTTGTAGAGGAAAGTTGTTTGTATTTTTCTAATCTAAAGTAATATAAAGTTAAAAACATTGAAATTTGAAAAAATTGAATTTTTAAATTTTTGAAAGTACTGTAGTTTGTGTAATTTTCGACGAAAATGGCTGGCTAACGAACTCGATCTGTATTTTAACACTAACTTTGTGCATGCAAAGTTGCAAGTTGATACAATAAGTTTTTCAAAAGTTATCGTGGCGACACCATTGTGTCTACAGACAGACACGAAGACAGACATACGGACAGACACTTTTTTTAGACCATGTTTTTCGGACTCAGGGGACCCCAAAACGTCGAGATTTCATGAAATTAGCGAAAGTCAATTTTCGACCAAAACTAATACTTTCTCATATGATGAGAATGTAATAAAAAATTAGTTTTTTGCAAATAAGTCGAAAAGTTTTAAGTTTAGTGAAAAGTTGTCAACAGCAAAGTTGTAGCTGATGGTAAGAGGAGAAAAAAAGTCTCTGAAAGCAAGCTCCCATAGGCAATAGTTTTGGAGATAATTGAGTCGGAATATGGATTTTTTGTTAAAAAAATGATAAAAAATATATATATATACGGTGGTTTTTCCGGAAATTACTAGTTTTTGGTTAATGTGAGCATTTTTTGAGTACAATGGGGTGAGAATATGTGGAAATTAATGTAATAATTTTTTTCTCTTTGAGAAATTTTGATTTTTAGCGTTATTTTCGGATTTTTGAGTATTTTTTTGTTATTTAAGAGCCTATAACTCCGAAATTTGACTTTCTATGAAAAAATGTTGTAGAGGAAAGTTGTTTGTATTTTTCTAATCTAAAGTAATATAAAGTTAAAAACATTGAAATTTGAAAAAATTGAATTTTTAAATTTTTGAAAGTACTGTAGTTTGTGTAATTTTCGACGAAAATGGCTGGCTAACGAACTCGATCTGTATTTTAACACTAACTTTGTGCATGCAAAGTTGCAAGTTGATACAATAAGTTTTTCAAAAGTTATCGTGGCGACACCATTGTGTCTACAGACAGACACGAAGACAGACATACGGACAGACACTTTTTTTAGACCATGTTTTTCGGACTCAGGGGACCCCAAAACGTCGAGATTTCATGAAATTAGCGAAAGTCAATTTTCGACCAAAACTAATACTTTCTCATATGATGAGAATGTAATAAAAAATTAGTTTTTTGCAAATAAGTCGAAAAGTTTTAAGTTTAGTGAAAAGTTGTCAACAGCAAAGTTGTAGCTGATGGTAAGAGGAGAAAAAAAGTCTCTGAAAGCAAGCTCCCATAGGCAATAGTTTTGGAGATAATTGAGTCGGAATATGGATTTTTTGTTAAAAAAATGATAAAAAATATATATATATACGGTGGTTTTTCCGGAAATTACTAGTTTTTGGTTAATGTGAGCATTTTTTGAGTACAATGGGGTGAGAATATGTGGAAATTAATGTAATAATTTTTTTCTCTTTGAGAAATTTTGATTTTTAGCGTTATTTTCGGATTTTTGAGTATTTTTTTGTTATTTAAGAGCCTATAACTCCGAAATTTGACTTTCTATGAAAAAATGTTGTAGAGGAAAGTTGTTTGTATTTTTCTAATCTAAAGTAATATAAAGTTAAAAACATTGAAATTTGAAAAAATTGAATTTTTAAATTTTTGAAAGTACTGTAGTTTGTGTAATTTTCGACGAAAATGGCTGGCTAACGAACTCGATCTGTATTTTAACACTAACTTTGTGCATGCAAAGTTGCAAGTTGATACAATAAGTTTTTCAAAAGTTATCGTGGCGACACCATTGTGTCTACAGACAGACACGAAGACAGACATACGGACAGACACTTTTTTTAGACCATGTTTTTCGGACTCAGGGGACCCCAAAACGTCGAGATTTCATGAAATTAGCGAAAGTCAATTTTCGACCAAAACTAATACTTTCTCATATGATGAGAATGTAATAAAAAATTAGTTTTTTGCAAATAAGTCGAAAAGTTTTAAGTTTAGTGAAAAGTTGTCAACAGCAAAGTTGTAGCTGATGGTAAGAGGAGAAAAAAAGTCTCTGAAAGCAAGCTCCCATAGGCAATAGTTTTGGAGATAATTGAGTCGGAATATGGATTTTTTGTTAAAAAAATGATAAAAAATATATATATATACGGTGGTTTTTCCGGAAATTACTAGTTTTTGGTTAATGTGAGCATTTTTTGAGTACAATGGGGTGAGAATATGTGGAAATTAATGTAATAATTTTTTTCTCTTTGAGAAATTTTGATTTTTAGCGTTATTTTCGGATTTTTGAGTATTTTTTTGTTATTTAAGAGCCTATAACTCCGAAATTTGACTTTCTATGAAAAAATGTTGTAGAGGAAAGTTGTTTGTATTTTTCTAATCTAAAGTAATATAAAGTTAAAAACATTGAAATTTGAAAAAATTGAATTTTTAAATTTTTGAAAGTACTGTAGTTTGTGTAATTTTCGACGAAAATGGCTGGCTAACGAACTCGATCTGTATTTTAACACTAACTTTGTGCATGCAAAGTTGCAAGTTGATACAATAAGTTTTTCAAAAGTTATCGTGGCGACACCATTGTGTCTACAGACAGACACGAAGACAGACATACGGACAGACACTTTTTTTAGACCATGTTTTTCGGACTCAGGGGACCCCAAAACGTCGAGATTTCATGAAATTAGCGAAAGTCAATTTTCGACCAAAACTAATACTTTCTCATATGATGAGAATGTAATAAAAAATTAGTTTTTTGCAAATAAGTCGAAAAGTTTTAAGTTTAGTGAAAAGTTGTCAACAGCAAAGTTGTAGCTGATGGTAAGAGGAGAAAAAAAGTCTCTGAAAGCAAGCTCCCATAGGCAATAGTTTTGGAGATAATTGAGTCGGAATATGGATTTTTTGTTAAAAAAATGATAAAAAATATATATATATACGGTGGTTTTTCCGGAAATTACTAGTTTTTGGTTAATGTGAGCATTTTTTGAGTACAATGGGGTGAGAATATGTGGAAATTAATGTAATAATTTTTTTCTCTTTGAGAAATTTTGATTTTTAGCGTTATTTTCGGATTTTTGAGTATTTTTTTGTTATTTAAGAGCCTATAACTCCGAAATTTGACTTTCTATGAAAAAATGTTGTAGAGGAAAGTTGTTTGTATTTTTCTAATCTAAAGTAATATAAAGTTAAAAACATTGAAATTTGAAAAAATTGAATTTTTAAATTTTTGAAAGTACTGTAGTTTGTGTAATTTTCGACGAAAATGGCTGGCTAACGAACTCGATCTGTATTTTAACACTAACTTTGTGCATGCAAAGTTGCAAGTTGATACAATAAGTTTTTCAAAAGTTATCGTGGCGACACCATTGTGTCTACAGACAGACACGAAGACAGACATACGGACAGACACTTTTTTTAGACCATGTTTTTCGGACTCAGGGGACCCCAAAACGTCGAGATTTCATGAAATTAGCGAAAGTCAATTTTCGACCAAAACTAATACTTTCTCATATGATGAGAATGTAATAAAAAATTAGTTTTTTGCAAATAAGTCGAAAAGTTTTAAGTTTAGTGAAAAGTTGTCAACAGCAAAGTTGTAGCTGATGGTAAGAGGAGAAAAAAAGTCTCTGAAAGCAAGCTCCCATAGGCAATAGTTTTGGAGATAATTGAGTCGGAATATGGATTTTTTGTTAAAAAAATGATAAAAAATATATATATATACGGTGGTTTTTCCGGAAATTACTAGTTTTTGGTTAATGTGAGCATTTTTTGAGTACAATGGGGTGAGAATATGTGGAAATTAATGTAATAATTTTTTTCTCTTTGAGAAATTTTGATTTTTAGCGTTATTTTCGGATTTTTGAGTATTTTTTTGTTATTTAAGAGCCTATAACTCCGAAATTTGACTTTCTATGAAAAAATGTTGTAGAGGAAAGTTGTTTGTATTTTTCTAATCTAAAGTAATATAAAGTTAAAAACATTGAAATTTGAAAAAATTGAATTTTTAAATTTTTGAAAGTACTGTAGTTTGTGTAATTTTCGACGAAAATGGCTGGCTAACGAACTCGATCTGTATTTTAACACTAACTTTGTGCATGCAAAGTTGCAAGTTGATACAATAAGTTTTTCAAAAGTTATCGTGGCGACACCATTGTGTCTACAGACAGACACGAAGACAGACATACGGACAGACACTTTTTTTAGACCATGTTTTTCGGACTCAGGGGACCCCAAAACGTCGAGATTTCATGAAATTAGCGAAAGTCAATTTTCGACCAAAACTAATACTTTCTCATATGATGAGAATGTAATAAAAAATTAGTTTTTTGCAAATAAGTCGAAAAGTTTTAAGTTTAGTGAAAAGTTGTCAACAGCAAAGTTGTAGCTGATGGTAAGAGGAGAAAAAAAGTCTCTGAAAGCAAGCTCCCATAGGCAATAGTTTTGGAGATAATTGAGTCGGAATATGGATTTTTTGTTAAAAAAATGATAAAAAATATATATATATACGGTGGTTTTTCCGGAAATTACTAGTTTTTGGTTAATGTGAGCATTTTTTGAGTACAATGGGGTGAGAATATGTGGAAATTAATGTAATAATTTTTTTCTCTTTGAGAAATTTTGATTTTTAGCGTTATTTTCGGATTTTTGAGTATTTTTTTGTTATTTAAGAGCCTATAACTCCGAAATTTGACTTTCTATGAAAAAATGTTGTAGAGGAAAGTTGTTTGTATTTTTCTAATCTAAAGTAATATAAAGTTAAAAACATTGAAATTTGAAAAAATTGAATTTTTAAATTTTTGAAAGTACTGTAGTTTGTGTAATTTTCGACGAAAATGGCTGGCTAACGAACTCGATCTGTATTTTAACACTAACTTTGTGCATGCAAAGTTGCAAGTTGATACAATAAGTTTTTCAAAAGTTATCGTGGCGACACCATTGTGTCTACAGACAGACACGAAGACAGACATACGGACAGACACTTTTTTTAGACCATGTTTTTCGGACTCAGGGGACCCCAAAACGTCGAGATTTCATGAAATTAGCGAAAGTCAATTTTCGACCAAAACTAATACTTTCTCATATGATGAGAATGTAATAAAAAATTAGTTTTTTGCAAATAAGTCGAAAAGTTTTAAGTTTAGTGAAAAGTTGTCAACAGCAAAGTTGTAGCTGATGGTAAGAGGAGAAAAAAAGTCTCTGAAAGCAAGCTCCCATAGGCAATAGTTTTGGAGATAATTGAGTCGGAATATGGATTTTTTGTTAAAAAAATGATAAAAAATATATATATATACGGTGGTTTTTCCGGAAATTACTAGTTTTTGGTTAATGTGAGCATTTTTTGAGTACAATGGGGTGAGAATATGTGGAAATTAATGTAATAATTTTTTTCTCTTTGAGAAATTTTGATTTTTAGCGTTATTTTCGGATTTTTGAGTATTTTTTTGTTATTTAAGAGCCTATAACTCCGAAATTTGACTTTCTATGAAAAAATGTTGTAGAGGAAAGTTGTTTGTATTTTTCTAATCTAAAGTAATATAAAGTTAAAAACATTGAAATTTGAAAAAATTGAATTTTTAAATTTTTGAAAGTACTGTAGTTTGTGTAATTTTCGACGAAAATGGCTGGCTAACGAACTCGATCTGTATTTTAACACTAACTTTGTGCATGCAAAGTTGCAAGTTGATACAATAAGTTTTTCAAAAGTTATCGTGGCGACACCATTGTGTCTACAGACAGACACGAAGACAGACATACGGACAGACACTTTTTTTAGACCATGTTTTTCGGACTCAGGGGACCCCAAAACGTCGAGATTTCATGAAATTAGCGAAAGTCAATTTTCGACCAAAACTAATACTTTCTCATATGATGAGAATGTAATAAAAAATTAGTTTTTTGCAAATAAGTCGAAAAGTTTTAAGTTTAGTGAAAAGTTGTCAACAGCAAAGTTGTAGCTGATGGTAAGAGGAGAAAAAAAGTCTCTGAAAGCAAGCTCCCATAGGCAATAGTTTTGGAGATAATTGAGTCGGAATATGGATTTTTTGTTAAAAAAATGATAAAAAATATATATATATACGGTGGTTTTTCCGGAAATTACTAGTTTTTGGTTAATGTGAGCATTTTTTGAGTACAATGGGGTGAGAATATGTGGAAATTAATGTAATAATTTTTTTCTCTTTGAGAAATTTTGATTTTTAGCGTTATTTTCGGATTTTTGAGTATTTTTTTGTTATTTAAGAGCCTATAACTCCGAAATTTGACTTTCTATGAAAAAATGTTGTAGAGGAAAGTTGTTTGTATTTTTCTAATCTAAAGTAATATAAAGTTAAAAACATTGAAATTTGAAAAAATTGAATTTTTAAATTTTTGAAAGTACTGTAGTTTGTGTAATTTTCGACGAAAATGGCTGGCTAACGAACTCGATCTGTATTTTAACACTAACTTTGTGCATGCAAAGTTGCAAGTTGATACAATAAGTTTTTCAAAAGTTATCGTGGCGACACCATTGTGTCTACAGACAGACACGAAGACAGACATACGGACAGACACTTTTTTTAGACCATGTTTTTCGGACTCAGGGGACCCCAAAACGTCGAGATTTCATGAAATTAGCGAAAGTCAATTTTCGACCAAAACTAATACTTTCTCATATGATGAGAATGTAATAAAAAATTAGTTTTTTGCAAATAAGTCGAAAAGTTTTAAGTTTAGTGAAAAGTTGTCAACAGCAAAGTTGTAGCTGATGGTAAGAGGAGAAAAAAAGTCTCTGAAAGCAAGCTCCCATAGGCAATAGTTTTGGAGATAATTGAGTCGGAATATGGATTTTTTGTTAAAAAAATGATAAAAAATATATATATATACGGTGGTTTTTCCGGAAATTACTAGTTTTTGGTTAATGTGAGCATTTTTTGAGTACAATGGGGTGAGAATATGTGGAAATTAATGTAATAATTTTTTTCTCTTTGAGAAATTTTGATTTTTAGCGTTATTTTCGGATTTTTGAGTATTTTTTTGTTATTTAAGAGCCTATAACTCCGAAATTTGACTTTCTATGAAAAAATGTTGTAGAGGAAAGTTGTTTGTATTTTTCTAATCTAAAGTAATATAAAGTTAAAAACATTGAAATTTGAAAAAATTGAATTTTTAAATTTTTGAAAGTACTGTAGTTTGTGTAATTTTCGACGAAAATGGCTGGCTAACGAACTCGATCTGTATTTTAACACTAACTTTGTGCATGCAAAGTTGCAAGTTGATACAATAAGTTTTTCAAAAGTTATCGTGGCGACACCATTGTGTCTACAGACAGACACGAAGACAGACATACGGACAGACACTTTTTTTAGACCATGTTTTTCGGACTCAGGGGACCCCAAAACGTCGAGATTTCATGAAATTAGCGAAAGTCAATTTTCGACCAAAACTAATACTTTCTCATATGATGAGAATGTAATAAAAAATTAGTTTTTTGCAAATAAGTCGAAAAGTTTTAAGTTTAGTGAAAAGTTGTCAACAGCAAAGTTGTAGCTGATGGTAAGAGGAGAAAAAAAGTCTCTGAAAGCAAGCTCCCATAGGCAATAGTTTTGGAGATAATTGAGTCGGAATATGGATTTTTTGTTAAAAAAATGATAAAAAATATATATATATACGGTGGTTTTTCCGGAAATTACTAGTTTTTGGTTAATGTGAGCATTTTTTGAGTACAATGGGGTGAGAATATGTGGAAATTAATGTAATAATTTTTTTCTCTTTGAGAAATTTTGATTTTTAGCGTTATTTTCGGATTTTTGAGTATTTTTTTGTTATTTAAGAGCCTATAACTCCGAAATTTGACTTTCTATGAAAAAATGTTGTAGAGGAAAGTTGTTTGTATTTTTCTAATCTAAAGTAATATAAAGTTAAAAACATTGAAATTTGAAAAAATTGAATTTTTAAATTTTTGAAAGTACTGTAGTTTGTGTAATTTTCGACGAAAATGGCTGGCTAACGAACTCGATCTGTATTTTAACACTAACTTTGTGCATGCAAAGTTGCAAGTTGATACAATAAGTTTTTCAAAAGTTATCGTGGCGACACCATTGTGTCTACAGACAGACACGAAGACAGACATACGGACAGACACTTTTTTTAGACCATGTTTTTCGGACTCAGGGGACCCCAAAACGTCGAGATTTCATGAAATTAGCGAAAGTCAATTTTCGACCAAAACTAATACTTTCTCATATGATGAGAATGTAATAAAAAATTAGTTTTTTGCAAATAAGTCGAAAAGTTTTAAGTTTAGTGAAAAGTTGTCAACAGCAAAGTTGTAGCTGATGGTAAGAGGAGAAAAAAAGTCTCTGAAAGCAAGCTCCCATAGGCAATAGTTTTGGAGATAATTGAGTCGGAATATGGATTTTTTGTTAAAAAAATGATAAAAAATATATATATATACGGTGGTTTTTCCGGAAATTACTAGTTTTTGGTTAATGTGAGCATTTTTTGAGTACAATGGGGTGAGAATATGTGGAAATTAATGTAATAATTTTTTTCTCTTTGAGAAATTTTGATTTTTAGCGTTATTTTCGGATTTTTGAGTATTTTTTTGTTATTTAAGAGCCTATAACTCCGAAATTTGACTTTCTATGAAAAAATGTTGTAGAGGAAAGTTGTTTGTATTTTTCTAATCTAAAGTAATATAAAGTTAAAAACATTGAAATTTGAAAAAATTGAATTTTTAAATTTTTGAAAGTACTGTAGTTTGTGTAATTTTCGACGAAAATGGCTGGCTAACGAACTCGATCTGTATTTTAACACTAACTTTGTGCATGCAAAGTTGCAAGTTGATACAATAAGTTTTTCAAAAGTTATCGTGGCGACACCATTGTGTCTACAGACAGACACGAAGACAGACATACGGACAGACACTTTTTTTAGACCATGTTTTTCGGACTCAGGGGACCCCAAAACGTCGAGATTTCATGAAATTAGCGAAAGTCAATTTTCGACCAAAAACTAATACTTTCTCATATGATTGAGAATGTAATAAAAAATTAGTTTTTTGCAAATAAGTCGAAAAGTTTTAAGTTTAGTGAAAAGTTTGTCAACAGCAAAGTTGTAGCTGATGTTATAGAGGAGAGAAAAAAGTCTCTGGAAAGAAAGCAAGCTCCCATAGGCAATAGTTTTGGAGAATAATTGAGTCGGAAATTATGGATTTTTTTTGTTAAAAAAATGATAAAAAATATATATATACGGTGGTTTTTCCGGAAATTACTAGTTTTTTGGTAATGTGAGCATTTTTTTGAGTAAAAAATGGGGATGAGAATATGTGGAAATTAATGTAATAATTTTTTTCTCTTTGAGAAATTTTGATTTTTAGCGTTATTTCGGATTTTTGAGTATTTTTTTATCTGTTCTTTTTCGGATGGGTTATGGGATTCATTTTTATTTTTTTTTTTTGCTCAATTTAAGAGCCTGCTATACC